>NC_045541.1:107471916-108134416 GCF_009769535.1 Thamnophis elegans | reverse complement strand
TCTGAACTGGCTGTAATGTTAGCTACAGGTTCTCGCAAACCCGAAGCAGCTGACACCTATATGTGATCATCCTAAACCTGGCAGCTCTCAATTGTGTTGATGCTCCTTCTTTGAGAACCCACAGCTAACAAGCCATACTGAGGGCAGTAAAGATATAATATGGTTTGGTTCTGGCTTGCAGCAAAGGGTGAATCCAACCAACTGTAGTCTATCCCTTGTTAAATCATAACTTAACATAATATATGCCCTAAATTAAAGATGTTTTCAACTTGAAAAAAAGTAAGGTATTACATATTTATAAGGATACTACTGATCTTAGTTCATTAAGCAAACATCTCTCTCCTTCCTTCATATAAGAAGTTCTTAATTTAAATCTTGGATGAAAACAACAACAACTGCATTATGAATTACTGTTTGTTATACATGTACAAGGCATAGTGGTTTTGGACCTGACAGAGGGCAGTTTCTCTGAGGATGAAAAACTGTATTGCACAGATCAAGGCTGTCTCCTCCATCTGCACCTGGGAATGAGTCCCAGACTAGAGTCCTCATGCCTAAAATTTGACTTCATAAAAGAAAGCATAGTACCTGCATTTGCTTCATGCCCGAATTCTTCCAGATGCAGCCAAGGCAGAGTGCATTGCAGTAATGGTGCCTCAGGGCGACACAGGCCTCAACTGCAGTATAAGGAGCAGCACAGAGATACAGGCAAGCATATTCAGACTTCAATTTCATCCTAAGTATTCCCAGCCTGGGATCTACCAGATGTGTTTGGATTTCAACTGCTACGTTCCCAAACAACCTGATCAAGGACATCAGGTGAGTGAGTGAGTGAGTGAGTGAGTGTGTGTGTGTGTGTGTGTGTGTGTGTGTGTGTGTGTGGCTGATCTATTGATACTCAGAACTTTTTTTAAAAAAATGACATGAAAAATGAGTTACTCAAGGAAGATATTGATACAATTTTCTCCTGGGATTGAAATAACCTACTTTCAGATTTGAGAAAGGGCAGGATTGTGGGTTACATCCCCAATTACATGACCCAGAATAAATAGGGTAACGTTGATGTTCTTACCCGTAAGGCCAAATTGTCCTTACAGTGTAGACTGATTCCACACTCATCAGTAATTTCAGAAAGATCTTCATCTTCAAACTCTTCTAGACTGATGTCATGGGTGAGCCTAGACAACACAAATATCATACAATTATCCATCAGAGAAAACAAGTATATAAGAATTTATGAAGTTCAGTATGGAAGGGGAAAATAATCCTTCCATACTGAATTCTTTTACTTGGTCTACAAAAAATCTCAAGAGGTTCTGGACTGTATGTATGTGTTCAAACAGCCATCAAGCCATTTTTTTTGCTCGAAAAACCTGAAAATGCAGTTGGACTTGGAACCAGGAGGCAGAGTGAGGCAAGAATATCTGCAACAAAGGAAATTGCTCACTCACAGAGCCTTGTCTTAAAAAAGCAATGTTGCCTTGCAGTGGTATCAAATGGATACCACAGCTGAGCCAGAAATAAACTGTCTCAACTATTGAAACACTCAGGGACAACTTCATGAGATCAAAGGGCCCTGGAGACACCTCCAGGTGGTGAAATATCTGTGATGCCTTTCTTACATCAAAACAGGACCTATACTTGAGGCGTCTAAGAAGCTGCAAGGGTACTTATTTCTCTAAAATAAATTGCTCTATAGTATTTATCTGCTCAATTTATAATACGTGCACAAGACACACATTTTTTAACTACAAATGAAGCAGCACATGCTAAAAAGACCATTGCATTTTGGGATCCCTAGCACCATAGATGTATGTTTTGGTTGTTGCTGTATAGCTTCATTATTTAGTCCAATTTCCTCTCAGTCAGGGTCGATAGGATCAAAGCAGTTTCTTCATTCCTACATACAATATTTGATTTCAGAGTTTTTGAAAGTAAACAATCTTTCCTGATCAATCACTTGTAGAAAGTAGAGATTCTCCTCACTTTCCTATAACCATAGGCTTCAGTCCATTTAAGCAGACATTAATCAGTTTCACACTATCTATAGAAAAGTATACGCATTCATTTTTTCTACTTTAGATCTATAATGTAATACCTCCCTCAGCAGTAACTATCAGAGGAAATTGATAGTACTGCAATGTATAAGAACACTGTACTCAGTGGTGTAGGGCAGGGTTTTTTTGAACAATATCCTATGGAATTGGCAAGAAGTTATATACATAAAAGTCCCTCTCTCATCTATTTCTATCTCTATCTCTCTATCTTTCTAGCTGTCTTTCTACAACCCTAAAAAGTTTGAAAACCCTTAATATAAGGAAGCTTCAATTGTCCAAATGAATAGTCGCAATAGCAATCAAGGAAAACAATCAAATGTTTGACAGGAAATAACTTTAGAAGTCAGGCTTCTTGTGACATTTTGTTTTTACGAGTGAAGGTCCACATAGGACTCACTGCTGTATATTGATCTATAGCCTAAAAAGAAAATACTGTTTAAAATTGTGTAGCTATTCTTGAGTCTTAAGCTGCCCCTGTCTCTGAGCAAGCTGCACTCCTCCAGATGCTACTGAGCTACAAGCCTTATAGTTAATCTGTGTTTTTGAGCCATATTAGCCTTAAATTGCCAGAGCTCAGAAATACCTGAAATGCTACGGCTTTTCTACCTCCGCTGCACTGCACCCCTGTGAACAGAGAGATATAGTGTAACATGAACGTTAATTAAAATATTTAAGGTGAGTGTATGCATTTATTGCCAAAAGAGAAAAGAGACAAGCAGATCAAAGATCTTTTCAATAGTCAAACAGCAGCTGCTCCTGGTTCTAGAATGGTACAATTTAAATAAATTCACCCATTTGTTTTTCAGGAATGAATCTACTATTTTCCGTAAAACTGGGAAAAGAGAATTCATGTAGATTAGAAAAGTGGGATTTAGTATTGTAAGAGTGAACTGTTGTGAGTTTTGGTATACATGTTCCCCTCATCTAAGGTGTGAGAGAAATCACAAGTTTCCATTTCTGATTATCAACCACTCAGTGTGACACTCAAACTGGACAAACTGTGGTTAAATTTATCTATAATTATTGAGAAAAGTCAAATTCAGAAATGAGACTCAATCTGACAGATTGCTTGGGACTGGATTTTATTTAATCTAAAATTCAAGCAAAAGCTTCTAAGCTTCACATTAAAACCGAAGTTGGGGATGGGGTTAAAGTGCCTTAAAAGGCTCATTCTTATAACGAGAAACTGTTGCTCCGTGCAAATTGGTACAATCTGAATATGTAACTACAAAATGCCACAATTCCCAGCCTAGGTGGGATGGTTTAGTATATTTTCCTCTACTTCTGTATTTAGAATAATTATTTTGTAAATATTGTACAAAACAAGTAAAACTTTTTGTTATAAATACTGGCTAGATAAAATCCAGAGCAGGTTGCAGCAGTAGCCACTCACTCCCTAGTCACCTCATGGCATGCTGTATTGCATTTGCTAGCTGATGGAACCTGTACTCCTACATGTTTAAAAGCAACAGATTGAGCCAAGCACCTGGTATTGGACCATGTGTATTGCCCACAGAGGGAGGCAAAAGGTGGCAAGCGACATGCAAGTCAGGGCATCATTTCATAACTGACACAATTCATGTACAGGTGGTTTTTGACTTATGACCACAATTGAGCCCAAAATTTCTTGTTGCTAAGTGAGACAGTTCTTAAGTGAGATTTGCCCCCTTTTACAATCTTTCCTGCCGTAATTGTTAAGGGAACCACCTCAGTTGTTTAATAGCATCGTTGTTAAATGAATCTGGTTTTCTCTTGATTTGGTTGTCAGAAAATTGCAAAAGGTGATCACATGACCCCAGGACACTGCGACCATCATAAATATGAACCAGTTGCCAGGGACACAAATTTGAGGAGCCAGATTGTTGGGGGCAATATGCTGACTCTGTAAACTGCTTAGAGAGGGCTGTAAAGCACTATGAAGTGGTGTATAAGTGTAAGTGCTATTTTCTATTACGTGAATATGGGGACATTACAATGGTTGTAAGTGTGAAAAATGGTCCTATGTAACTGTTTTCAGTGCCACTGGAACTTTGAACTGTCACTAAATGAATGGTTGTAAGTCGAGGACTACATGTACTCACATCAAAGAACCAATTTGGTCCAGTGGTTAAAGTACCAGGCTAGAAGCTAGGAGGCTCTGTGTTCTAATCCTGATTTTAGTATGAAGGCTGGCTGGCTGACTTTGGGCCAGTCACACTCTCGCTCAGCTCAACTCATCTTACAGGGTTGTTCTTGTTGGTGAAAATAGGAGGAGAAAGAATTCCTGTAATTCACCACATTGAATTATTCATAAAAATAGTAAAGATAGAGAAATAAATAAATAAATCAGACATTATAATGTGACACGAAATTACATAATTGTGTCATCTGCACAATGAGGTGCAATAACATTGTCGTTTTGATATTGTCATAGCTTGTGTTAGTTTGAGTCAGTGCAAAATCAATAAAAGCTTGAAATGCCAAATTTTCTCATTGCAAATGAGAAATTCACTCCTAAGTAGCCCGTGAAACTGAAACCTACAGCAAAAACAAAATAGATGCAAAAGCCATTGCCTTGCTTTCCATCACTGAGGAAACTGTAGCCTGATTTGATGTCTGAAATGAAGCAGGTTTATTTTTCCCAACTTCACAAACTCTCATATCCTGGTTCAAAGAGTATCCGGAAATATTCAAGCCCAAGATGCGGGCCTGAAATGTGCACAGTTTAATAATTCCTGCTCCTATCAAATGCTGGTCAAAATAATAAATGATGAATTAAAATCATTTGCTATTTTGACAGGGGATGATGGGAGTTGCATTGCTAAATCTAAATCAAGCAAGGTTGAATCTCTGTGGCCCAGAGGTGGAGTTCTCGCCTCTCAATCAGGAGGTTGTGAGTTCGATCCTAGGTAGGGATGTAGATGTAGGGTCTCCTGCTTGGGCAGGGGGTTGGACTAGATGACCTGCAAGGTCCCTCTGTTAATCTGTTAATGCCCGCACAGGGATTTAGGAGACAAGCAATAGGTCGGTGAGCTTCTAACAGTGAATCTGGAAAGAAAAAACCAAGAGTGGTAGAGCGCCTTTCTCTGACCACATTATAGACGCAGGACACTTAGAATAATTCTATGAATCAATAAAAGTCTCCCTCCAATTCTTCTTTCTTTACTGTGGCTTTTAGATTAGCTAACAGAACAAGATGCCGTTGTGTTCAAATGTCTTCTATGCTTTTTGATTAAGAAATATCACTTATTTCAAGTAGCATCTTGAAAAAAATAGTATCTAGTCTATCCCTTCTGGTGAGATCTACTTAGCTCATATGGATATCAGAGATAACAAACTGAGTTCCCCTCCCAAACAGGAAGTTCTCAGAAACAAATAGCACTTTTCATAAGCAATTACAAAAAGGGCTTATTGAGTTAAAAAGAGAATGGGAAGTGTAACATTGCAGAACAATTGCGTTCCTCGCTAAGGTCAGGTGTCAGGGAAGACAAACACAAGCAGGGAAGGAAGCACAAATACACTGCAAGAAAGAGAGCCCCCCCCCTTAAGTTTATATTTGACAACCAGGTACTACGGAAGTACCTGTTTTTTTTTAAAAAAAGATCTTTTTGCAATTACTTTTTTTGTACCTTCCTCCTTCTTCTTCCTGAGGGAAAAATGCCTCCATTCTAACAGCAAAATACAAAATTGAGAATTAGAAGTGCCATGTCCAATTGTTTCTGCTCCTCAATGGAAATTTAAAAAGGGTACACTGGTCATCCATTCATAGATTTTAACTGTATCTTATCAGTTTCTTCCTTAGATTACACCCAAATGCTTTTAAAAGACCTTTAACACTCTTGCTAAATCAATACATAGAACCATAGAAACCCTGGGAAACATGGGCAGGTTTTTATATACAGAAACATATTTGATGAAACAGAACTAATGCACTGAGCAGCTTTCACAGTAGGCTCCAGCTAAAACCTTTCCTCAGCATTTATTTTACTTGATGGGAGAGGGATACTCTTCGCCAACAAATCCCTTACACCATGAGTAATGTGTATGCAAATAACTAGTGAAGTTGCAATAAAACAATGCCTCCTTAGATAACCAAGAAGAGGAGGGTATCACATGTAACTTATTCATCTCAAGGAGAATATACCTGAACAGGTAACAACAAAGATAAGAAAAGCTGGGGAACAATAGAGAATATATGCAATAATCCTCAAACATTGATTCCATCTTCTACATCAGTGAAGGCACAAGATTCAATAGATTTCTTCCATTAATAGTCATGATTTTATAACATGATTTAACAACAGTCATGATTTTATATGAATGGGCAAACCAAGTTTTTTAAAGCCCATCAGAACAGCCTTTCAAACTCTAACAGTAATATTAATTAGGGTAAATATTTCAAACATAGGGTTACCCCACATTCTCCCTGGTAACAGAAGAAAGTAGGGACCATTATTTTGAAATATCCCATATTATTTACCTTTGGGGTGCTTGGGAGCTGCACTCTGCATCATAAAAAAATACTTAAAGGACCATTTGAGGTTGCTGAGATACTGCATCCCTGCAATTGATGAGTTAGTTTATCTATTTATGCCTTATCTCTAGCACAAGGCTCCTTCATGCATATCTTGCAAATCATCATTGAGCATCAAGGAAGAGCTATATTGACAGTTAATTATTTTCATTTGGCAAATAAGGAATCCTTTCTGGAGCATAGCCATTCGTGACCAAGAGGGGACTAATAGCATCTTAAATGATCCAGTCTCCTTGCTCAATCCAGACAGCAGCATTTCAGTTTCTAACATTACATACAAAGTTTGCAATCAAATTTGCATTTGGGCTAAGGGCCAACAACAAATAAACTTGCTTATAGGATTCCCACGAAGACCTCTGTACTGGGATAGAAAGGAAGCCAAATGACTTTTAAATGATATATATATCATATATATATATCCAGCTATAGAAAATCTCTTGATTCCCCCATCCCACAGGCCCTCCAACAGCCAGATGATTGCCTACCATTTCTCCCACTGATCCTCAATCCGGCTGTCCTCCTCTGTGCTCGACTGCATTTTACGTTCAAGCTTCATTTAAGAGGGTCCCCGTTGTAGGGGAAGGTCATAGGGCCTATTAAGGGAAACCTCCTTCAGACAGGAGAGTTGAGCAGTGTTGCGTCTGTGCTGTCTCTCCTGCCTGTCGCCAGCTTAGGAGAATCTGCTGTTTGTGCTGCACTCTGCTTCTCACAGCACAGTCTAAGGGAGCTCATTAAAAATAAATGGAATCAGCTGTCTGGGTGCAAAAAAAAAGTCCTCTGGGTTGAGATGCTGCCAAGTCCTGCCCTCTGCTTCCCTTGGGAAGGCAGACTCCCTCCCATCAGCTGCAGTCAAGGGAAAAAAAGGGAATCAAGTTACCCAATTAGCAGCAGGATGCTCTGCCCAATCATTCTGCCTTTGACCTTGGAATGACTCTGCCCCAACCAGGCTGCAAATGATCAGGTCCCCACTCCTTTTGGGTGAAGGGTTGTTGTCATTTGAAGTCTGATTCAGAAAAAGAATATTTAGAGATATAGAGAGCCAGCAGAAAGATACAGGGCTTTTTTTATCCCCGGGGTTCAGGGATCACTGCTTCAGGATTGTTATTCCAAGTCAAACATGTATTTCGGCTACATTATCTTGCAAATATTCTTGAATAATTCACAGGTCACCTTGTAATTCAGGAGGACAATAAATCCTACTTCTAAAGGAAAATTGTCCTAATGCATGCATTCACTTTCTCAATCCAGATGGAAAATTAGCTTTGTTGACTATTATTTCTATCAACCACAGACAGTAAAACAGGTTTATATTAAATGCTTATCACAGATGGCCAAGATTTATTAACTTTCCCCACAATATATTTCCAAGTTCTGATCTTCCCATACCTGCTTGGCTGAATATCCAACAATATTGAATTTGCTGCCCATTACAGTCCCTGCTCACAGGAAATGGCTGCTGGGGAAGCTATATAAAACTATTTCCATATGGTGATCAATTCATCTAATAAACTATTCTTCCTGAATGGCCTGCTCACGAAGGAGCTGCCATTAAGATGCTGTTCTAAGTGGCCTTCATGTGGCAGTTGTTTCACATGAAAACATGTTCAAGAAGTAAGTCGCAGTCTTTATTATTCTATCTATCATTGCAACTCTCAAGAGCAGTGAAATTGATTTAAGAGAAGTGCTGCAGAAAGAAATGTTGGTCTTATTTTTCTAAAAGAATTGCCCTGCGGGGGAAGGGATAAATAAACAGCTTCCATGTTGAAAGTTTGTGTTTGTCTCTCTTGGGAGGGGGAGGAAGAAGGTGAGTGGCAGGATGTCAATTCTGGATGACACAGAGATATAGGATTAGAGCTGCTGAAAAGCATTTGAACACACAGCTTGCTTCTCAACTCTTCATGTCCAAAGCAGCTCTCAGCTGCATTAAAACCAAGCAGATTACTTTGAGACACATGTTGGGGATAATTCCAAAACCCAGGTGAATTTAAAGCTTTTTAAATGTTTGCTCAGATAAGTTAGGACGGTCAACACTAACAAGTGTGTGCTCATTAACAGATTCTTGCTGCATTTATTTAAATTGCAGAAACCTGCTGGAACTATGCTATTAAAGAACTGTTCCAGAAGACATTTGGTGATCTATAGTTGAAAAACTATAAAATAACATATGCTTCATTCATTTCAGTAGAATGTCTGGCAATGGAACACTTAAGAGGGTCAAATTATTGAATATATTCTCTTTGAAATACCCTTAAAGTACATTCTCTAAAGATAATGAATAATCATAGCTAGCAGTCCAGATAGAACATGATAGTACTGTTAGTATTGGAATAGCTGGGGTAAAATGATTTAAGTCAGCCCTGCTATTGTGATTCCAGATACCATGAGTTATATAACAGTTACCATAATTTTTAGAAATTATGGAAATTATTGTCCCAAAATATTTGGAGGTACCATATTGGGGAAGACTTAGAGACAAATGATTACCAGCTTATAAAATCAAAGTATGTCCCAAAACACAACACCAAGATTTTTACAACAGATTTAATCTTAATTAACCTGAAAAATACTTTCACTCTACTTACTTACCTGAGTTCTGCCCAAACAAAAGTAAATATTTTATTACATTTGCCTTTTGACATTGTTCTCTCCCTGTAGTCCTGCCTTATCTCTGTTAATGAAGCCTGGTATGCTTTTCTAAATTACTTCCATGTATTTGATATATTGTATTCTTTATTCCTGTCTGTTTTTTTTATTTTCAGTCTTGCTTTTCACATCAGAGCTGCCAGTTTGGATTAAGCCCATAGACTCTCTAGTTCAATCTGACAGCAGCCAAAGCTCAGGCTCTTCAAAAGAGGATGCCAAACTCTTGAATATAACAGGATGGGATAGCTGTTTCCGCTATGCCCAGATTGTAAGTTTCCCAGCGGCTTCCCTTGCCCAGCATTGGAGATAGTATAAGTAGATCAAATAGGCAATTAGACTGATCCAGTAAAACAGGAATGGGCTGACTTCAGGCTCGTGGGATCTGTTTTATTTTCCATAGAACATAAAGCTGCATCAACAGAGTAAAATATATAAGAGTAGCCACAGAGAAAGCGGTAGATGCAAATAGAGTTTGGAGTAGAACCAATCACTTCCAGCAAGCCCCCTTCTATGCACAAAAATAACTTACACAAGCAGTACAAATCTATATCTGATGTACTGTAAATCTAACATAATAATCAGCTATCAAAAATCCTCAAAGACCAATTCAGTTTTGGGTGCTCAAATACTTAATGTTACATATAAGAAATTTTGAGACTAAGACATAAATATAAAAATATCAATCATCCTTAATACTGTTTTTCTTACAAATTGAGTTTACTTATTGTTGTTCTATTCTCATAATTTATTCCAGATCATTTTACAAGGAAACCCTGGTCGACTTTCTGCTGTCAAGCTCACGAGCAGTGAGTACTGTTATTTTCCTTTCAGGAAGCTAAATTAGCTAGAAGAGCATGCACAAATACCCCAATACTATCATTGTCCCTAAGTATGTTTTATCTTTTCACATATCCATCACAACTAAGTTGCTTTGCCATTATTTCTGACATTGAATTACATTGGATAAATAGATTTTCCAAGCTCAGATGTCAGGGCCAAGCAAGACAACAACCTCTCTGGTGTTGCTGTTATGTAGATGTTGATTTTACTAAGTTTACTATAAGATAGTAAACATTTCTCTCCCTTGTTCAACATGTATTCCATTGATTCCTTGATGGTGTTATTACAGCTCAACCAGGGGAACACTGAAGCCAAGGTAACAAATGTCAGAGCAGGATGCTTTATCCTGAAGGATCTGCAACCACCTGTGACTAGAGACACTCCTGCTCATTTATTTATTTATTTTATTTATTAGACTTATATACCGTTTCATAGGGATTTCAGCCCTCTCTAAGCGGTTTACAGATTTTTAGCAAATTGAGTCAGCAAATTGCCCCCCCCCCCCAGTCTGGGTCCTCATTTCACCCACCTCGGAAGGATGGAAGGCTGAGTCAACCTTGAGCCGGTGAGATTTGAACCGCTGAACTGCAGATAACAGTCAGCTGAAGTGGCCTGCAGTACTGCACCCTAACCACTGCGCCACCTCGGCTCCTATATCACTGACCACTGACTCATCACTGACCAGCAAACGTAATCCTCTGGCCAAAGAAATATTGTTATCCCAGCTGCAGCATTATCTCATACCCCACAAGTTGTTGCTTACATGCAGCCTGCCCTGCTGCTGGTGTTTCAATAGAGACCAGATCATGCACACTCAGTATTTTCTTCTTGCTATTGATTGTGACAAAGCATTTGCAGAGATTGCCAGCTGCACAATCAGCAACATTGCTGATGTACATACAATTTTTTTTTGTTTTGTTTTTTACAGTAGGAAAGATTTATACATTTCCATATCTATCAGTTGCAGGTACTTCTTACATTCCTTGATGGTGTTTGGGGTACATGATGGCGGTTCATTTGAGATTACTTCAAAAATGTGTCATTGCCTAAAACTGATACAGTCACAAGCAGATTTCCTGCTAATCCTCAAACCATTTGACCAGAGGTGAAATGCTACCGGTTTGGACCGGTTCACCAGTACCAGTAGTAAAAAATGCTACAAGTTCGGATGAACTGGTATTTCCGATGATCAGCTGGGCTACAGTCAGCTGTGACACACAATTTATATTAGCTAGAATTGTCGGATTTTCTGCTTTCTAGCTAATCAAAATTGCGTGGCACAGCGAATTCTACTTACCATATTTTTCAGAGTATAAGATGCTGAAAAGAGGGTGAAAATCTGGGTGCGTCTTATACACTGAATATAGCTTTTTTGGCCTCCCAAAACTCCTCTCCTTCACCAAAATGGCCGTGCATAGCCTTTAGGAGGCTTCCAGATTGCTCGTGGGCGCTGGGGAGGGCAGATACGAGCAAAAAACAGGTTGTTTTTTTGCTCATTTCTTCCCCCCCCCTCCAGCTGCCAGGAACACTCGTTAAGCCTTGTAAAGTCTATGCATGCCCTTTTTTTTGGCAAAAAACAGACCCGTTTCCCCCCAAAAAATGGGTCATTTTTGGGAGGTTTGCAGAGTGCAATTTTTTTTTTTTTAAATTTACCTCTTCAAAATCTTGGTGCATCTTATACTCCGGTGCGTCTTATCCTTTGAAAAATATGGTACCTTTGCAGACTCGGAGGGCTTCAAAATGTTCCTTTTTTAGTGCTGCGTGGTGAGCGCACCTCAGGTACATGTGCGTGCGCAAAGCGCATGCTTGGTAGCAGACTCACCGAACTGGTAGCAGACTTCAGAGAATTATATCACTGCATTTGGCCACAGGCGTTTCTAACCCAATCCCTGCCTATGATGCTTACTGGCTAAAAACAAGTCACTATGGATCTTCCTTGGTCTTTAGTTCCCACAAGGAATCACAATGGTTTGGAAAAAGCTATTAGAAATCTCCAGTGAATAGAAGCCCCTTTTTATAGCAGGAACCTCCATAGGTGCAACAGATAGACACTAAGGGCTCTTCCAGTAAATGATACTGCCAGTTGGAGTAATCAACTCATTACTTTACAGGCATAGTCCCAATAGATCTCCATGCAGCAGATGCTACTAGTCTGAAATATTGTGCTGATGACAAGGCTAACCTTAGTACCAGGGTGACAAATGTTATATTTTCTCCTCCAGTCATTCCTCTCTCCTTCTTTATAATGTTTTTAAAAATAGTTCACAAATTCCTCATTAAATTAAGATGCTTATTTAGCTCAAATGCCTGAAATAAAACTTGAACTGATTGAACCTTCTGAACTGAGTAAAATAATAATTTTTGTGCGGGGAAATATTTAAGATTTAAGCTTCATTACCCTAACCTGCTTCCTGAGAAAAGTTTCTCAGCACTGAACTACTCTGTTCAGTCTCTCATTTCCAGCTGTCACCTTGCCGTCCTGATAAGAAAGGCAAATTCAAAAACTTAGGAAAAATAATTGCTTTCTGGCCTTAATATTGCTATATTAAAACCTCCTTAAATCAGAGTTTTAATCCCTTTTTCTTAATCCATCTGCATGACTTTGGAATTGCACCAATATTGAAATGTGTGTGTGTACACACACACACACACACACACACACACAGACTATATACATACATACATACATACATACATACATATACATACACATTATATATATATATATTATTATATCTATATATTATAGTATATATATATATGTATGTGTGTGTATACATACATACATACATACACATATATACATACATACACTCACATTTTCTAAATATTTAAGTATATCTTTTCATGTAACAACACTGAAGAAATGACAAAATGTAAAGTACAGCTTGTATAACCGTGTAAATGTGCTTTCCCCTCAAAATAACGCAACACACAGCCATTAAGCTCTAAACTGCTGGCAAGATATACTTAAATATTTACAAAATGTGAGGGGGTGTACTCACTTCTGTAATGTATTGTGTGTATGTGTATGTATGTATGTATGTATGTATGTATGTATGTATGTATGTATTGTATGTATGTACATACTGCATATGTTTTTTATACTGTCTGTATATATTCCTTCCTTTAGATCTGTATTAGAAAAAATAGGGTATATTGAGAGGCAAGCGGGGGGGGGGGATAGCTCATTTTCAGAAATTCATTCAGAAGCATGAAACAGAATATATTGGTAGTAGTAGATTGGCCTGAGCTAATACACATCAGCATCACTTTAACAAAATAATGTAAAGAAAAAACTGAAGATTTTATAATTGCTATATTGATAATATAGTATGACACAGATGCATTTGCAGAAAAAGTAAATATAGTATGACTGAGTAGTACCCAAAATCTTCTTTTGCATTTTCCCTTCCAAAATCATCCAAGGCTCCTTTAAGGGAAATGTTTTTAATGGTAGGAAAGTAAAAGTTCTGATGTTATTTGGTATTTTTATTTCATTTTATTGTTTTATTTTACTCTCTGAACCCCTGCAGTTTAGTGTTGTTGTTGTTTTGTACAGCAACTCAGAGTGGAGATCATAACTGAGTAGAGGAAAATACTAAATGTCATAACTTAAGTTTAACACATTTTCACTGAATAAAAAAAGAGAGGCATCAGTTAATATCAATCAAAGCATCATGAGGCAAGAACACTGCAACTGAGGATTTGGGCAAAGATTTAAGCTCACATTGTACACTGATCTTGCATTTTTACCTTTGTGTTTTTATTCTCAGAATTAAAATCTCCTGGTTTGTGATATCAGTCAACTCTGTTTTATCATTGCTATAAAATGGGCATCACTGGTTATAGACTCAGTATTATATATGAGCTGGATTCACAATTGTGCAGAGCCCGTGTTAAACTAATGATGATTCCAGCAAAAACTATTATATCTGGTTTGTTATAGCTGTCTCATCTGGTTTTAGAAATCTGACCTTGATATTGTTTCTTGCATTTCTAGATACCGTACTGTTCTTTTTATTAACGTGCAAGGATCTCAGGAGACAAATAGTGTATCCAGGAAAGTGATTTGGGGCCAGGCAAAGACTATCATGGGAATGGCTGAGCATTGCTCAGAGCTTGCGGTGATGCAGTGGTTAGAGTGCAGTACTGCAGGCTACTTCTGCTGACAGCTGGCTGCCTGCAATTTGGCAGATCAAATCTCACCAGGTTCAAGGTTGACTCAGCCTTCCATCCTTCCGAGGTGGACCCAGATTGTTGGGGGCAATATGCTGACTCTGTGAACATCTTAGAGAGGGCTGTAAAAGCACTGTGAAGCGGTATATATCTAAGAGCTATTCTATTGCTCCTCTGAATTAACTAGTTTTGAGAGTATGGTTTCTGCTTTCTTATTTGCATTTTTAATGGCAACTTTAACTGCAGACCTTACAAGATTCTTTTCTTTAATTTCAACTGCAAAGAACTTTGTAACAAATGTAACTAGCAGATTTAGTACACCTAGAATACTACTTACTAAAAAAAAAACTTTGCAAAGGTTTTAAAGAATTCCCATGTCTTCTATAATTTCCTACCATAGTATAAAACAAACACATATTGAATTGCTAAGCTACAAGGTTAATTATTAAGCTCTGAATTTGGAATCTATATCTTCAGTGTAATAAACTCTCTCTTACTCTTCCTGGCTCATCTTTTTTCTAAATTCTTCTTTTCATTTAAAACATATATAGAAAATTAGCAGGCCCCAGAGTAAAGCACAAGCCCTAAATGTTACATACATTTCCCATGATGTTTCTGAATGGCACTTGGCACATTTCTGGGAAATAAAATGGTAGGCCCTGCACTATCTTTTAGCCAGAAAACAAATATCAAAGCTTAATTGGGATAATAAGGAATATCCTGGAACGTAACCGGGACATCCCCATTTTAGCAACCATTTTGCAGTAATACTGGTCATTGCTCTTCAAATCCCCAAATTTTGAATTTTGGATTGCCCTCCAATCCAAAAAAGTTAGGAATAACTGTTTTAGGATGACAACATAGCTTTAATGCTTTCTAGAGGAATCATATTGGCCTTCAAAAGAGAATAATAGGAATGCAAACTAAGCACATCACATATACACATGAATTTATATCCCTTTGGCATGTGGAAACCCATTGCACAAAGAAAATATTATTGAGCTGACAATAGTGTGTCAAATACAAATGTTATGCTAAATTTGACTTGAAAAATTGAAGGGCAACCAAGGTAAATGGCAAGATTCATGAATTACACAGTTTCCCTGTCTGGTGCCTCCAAAAGATTGGGACTACAGCTTCCAGAATTTCCAGCCGGGAAAGCTGGGAATTCTGGGTGATATGATACTAGGATATTTGGGCACATGCCAGCTTGATACAGTCTAATGTAGCATATTAGCAGTAATAATTCATAATAATAGATCAGCTCTGTCTTTCAAAGGTTAAATACTGTATATAGGCATGGAAAGATTAAAGCCAACCTTTGGGAATACTGATGCTTAGACCCCTACTTTTGCAAATTGTCTTAAAGAATTTAATTAGCCATTGTATAAAGAAAAAGGTTACAAATTACAGGGCCATTAGCCATATATAGAGAATGAAAAAACACATTTTATTCTCCTTCCTTGTAATGTCATTCCAATAAGCAGTTAATTTGGGAGAGGATTTGGAAGCGCTAGAGTATGTCCTACTAATGCAAACTTTATGGTCACATTAAGGACAAGTTTAAAACAATGTCAAGTTAAACTTCAAATGTGAGTGCTTCTTGTTAAGTAAAACTATATAGTCTCACATTCAGACCATGACATTTATTATTAAGAAAATGTAATTTCTACTTTTCCTATAGACTTAAAGCAAGATGACTGAGCAAGAATGTGGTTTATAAAACAATGCATAATATGGAAATTCCCTCTCCCCTTATATTGTAAGAAAACAAATCATCTAATGAAATGTATTGAAGGGAAATTCAGTGCAAACAAAATGTACTTCTCACACAGCAGATATTTATAGAACGTGCTGCCTCGATACATGTTGTAAGACACCTAGAGTTGTTCAAGTCGTCAGCATACAAATAATTAAGCAGAATCTGAAAACATAGGATAGCTGAGTATTTAGATGGCTTGAAAATGGAATGAGACAAATAAGAAGAGAAATGTGTGTGAATGCTAAAACTTCATAGTCAAAATGGTTTCATTCATAAATAACGTAATAGATATTACCATGCCTGGGAAAACCCCAATGATTTTAGAAATATATAATATTTTGCCATAATGGGCGAAAAAGGGTCATCCAAAATAGTTCAATGAGGATCAGACAATGCTCAATGATCCCAAAATGTTCAATGTCTAATTGGGATAGAGGATCAGAACAATCAGAGAGAAATATAACACAAGATAATGCAGCTGATGGGATGGCACCTAAAATGAAATGACTACTTGAAAATGATGGGAAAATAGACTAGCAGAATATAATTCCTTCATTTAAATAATATACAGATTTTGAATGACCAAATACCACATATATGGAAAAAAATGCAAAAGTTTAAAACTTCCATTTTGAGTTTTGAAAAGCACAGTATGGAATAAAGGGAAGGAAGAGTTTAGTTCTACTTGTTTTGTACTATATTATTGATGAGCTGCAAAAATAACTTCTGAAATTGAATATAGTTTCAGTTTACTACATAAAGACAATAAAAAAAGACATGGAGTAAAAGTAAAAATGACTACTGAGTGTTAATATTAGACCTTACACATATATATGGTTAAATATGCCAGCAATATTTTCAGGACAATTGAAAGAAGAGTACTTCTCAAGTCACACATAAACATTTTCATAACTCAGGGTCACCAGAAATCTCTTTAACAAAGAAGTAGACTGTTTTATGGAGGATAGGTTTACTACTAATTGTAAGTGGAGCCAATGAGGCAGAGCAAACAAAGGGATCAGGTTCATATTCCTATTTAGCCACAGAGCCCCTAGGCGATGTTGAACCAATCACACTCTCTTGATCTTAAAAGATTATTATCAGAATAAAATGGATCATAAGTACTATGTATCCTTTAAAGTTTCTGAAGGAACCACAGGAACATGTAGAGATGTACTCCCTCAAGTCAAGGTTGTCCATAGGTTTCTTAACAATAATATAGAAGTACTTTGTGATGGATTTCTTCAAAGGTTTTATTTCAACTTCTCAGTTTAAATTCATTAGATTCTCTAGTATTCTCCTAACCAAGTAATAATTGGGTCCAAACTTACATACTTTTTAAAAAAAGAGCAGGATATAAATTAAATATGTTCAACATGTTCAATAGCAACTTTCCTTAAAAAAAACCTGTAGCATTGTGGTTGGACTGTCAAATTAGAACTAAGGAAATCTGAAGACAAAGGGGTGCTATTTTTATTACCTTGAGCTTCTGGAAGAAAAGTGAGATAAAAATATAACAAAAACCTAAATATAATATGAGATTTCCTAAATCTGGTGCCTTCTAAATATTATCTATAGTATTGCAATTCCCAGCATTTCCAGGTTATATACTATATAGAAAGGTTGTAACATGGCATTGGATAGAAGATGTTTATTGTTTTCATGTGCTGTTCTGTTTGATCAATCTTGGAGATAGGAAACTAGATTAAATTAAGTCCATCTAGGAAGATGGCTCATATGTTGAGCATAGAAACATGATCGTAAAGATTGTTCTGCTCATTATCAAAACAATTGCCATTCAGTTCCATCCTACTTAGCAAATCTAAATCATGTTATAAGCTGCTTGTTTTGATCTCAGATCTCAGAACTTCTGTTATTTAAAACCACAAATACAACATGCATGCCTAGTTCTTAACAGCAAAGTTCTTAGATGAAGATGGCATGTGGAGAAGCTTAAAAAAAGCTTCTAAGTATCCTTTGGTCATTTGAAAAGATAAAAGATCTTGAGATCCTGAGATCAAGTTAATTTTCTGAGATTTTCTAGCACAAATATTCCATTGCTGCTGCATGTTATCATCATCATCATCATCATCATCATCATCATCATCATCATCATCATCCACAGAATCAGTGACTAGATAACTGAATATATTGGAATCATAGAATCCTTTTCTTTGACCTGATCCACCTGGTTATTGTAATCAGTTTAAGTTAAAGCTACTGTAAAATCAAGCAATATGATTTATGTTTCACAATCTTTTCAGCCCGGAAACCATTTCACTCTCCAATGCACACCAATCTAGAAATGCATCTAATATCTACAAGCCATTCTCATAAAGACAACATTCAGATCCATAAAATAGTTTAAAGCAGACATCCATTAAAAAAAACCCCAGTTACAATTACAAACAGCTACAGAGGCAAACATTGAGGTGCTGACCAAATGCAACATGTAATTTCAGAAAGAAATGTCTTCTAGGCAGTTACTTCTTCTATGCAATGCTAGATTGATGGTTTAAGGTCTGACTGTATTGCCTGCTGAAGCAACTGCTAATTCCTCACAGGCATTATGTTCATATCTGATATTATCTCAAATACTGTAGTTCCTTTTAACTAGCATTCCATTTGCCCCCAAACCTGAAGAAGACATCTGTATTTAAACTGAATAATTTTCTGAAGAACAGTAATATTTTTCTGGGGTAAGAAATGATGAGTGCTTATGAGAGTGAGAAAATCTGTAGCAAATGGCAGGAGAGAAATGTGTGGAAAGGGAAGGCCAGAGCAGTGCAAGAAGCGGTTGTATGCATATTTTCAGGAATACGTGTGTAACAGTGTGAGAGGCAAACAGTGTGGTGAGGAGAGGAGGTTGCGCTCAAGAGTTCATTGAGGCAAGTGTATGCAGAGCCATTTAAATGTCAGTCATATTCAGAGGAAGGTAAAGAAGGAGCCTTCCTCTTCCTCTCCACTCCCAAAAACAACAGGATAACCATGATCACTATCTTTCTGCCACCCCAATTACTCATAGCTCCTCTCCCAAAGGCAGCTAGGCTGCTTTCACTTCCTTCAAGGAGTCCTGTGTGCTGGCCAGTCGGGGACCCCCACTTGTTCAGAAGGAAGAGGGGAGACATGGTGCTGGCATCCACCTGCTTGTTAATGCCTGGCAAGGCTCAAGGAAAAAAAAAGGGGAGGTCAGCTGCACATCCCCACTTGCCTTTCGATTCGACTCCTCGGACCCCCAAATCTCCTACCCTCCCTACCCCTGCCCAGGTGTGAATGAACTAACAGGGAGCGGGAAATCTCCAAACGCCTTCCCTTTTCATCCTATGGGCTGGAGCATGGGTAAGAAGAAGCTCCATTCATCTCATCCTCTGTAATAAACATCAAGGCAGTAGATAACAGGGACGGGGCGGGAACCTCTTTCTCTCTCTCTCTCTTTCAGCAGCCCCACAGAATGAAGGGGGAAGGATGCTCGAGGAAGCGCGGGTGGGGGGAGGTAAATTATGGAAAAACGGGTTAGAAAAGAGATGGCAGAGTAGAGGCTGTTGCTTCCTTCCTCCCCCCGTTTCCCCCCTTTCCTGCCGCTACAGCATCTCTTTTCCCAAAGGCTCTCCCGCGGGTGGCTGAGATGGGGGGAAACTCCAGTACCTGAAACTGGGGGGCGAGGCGAGGTGTAGCCCCAAGAACGGGGAGGATCCGGTCGGGGACGTGGCTCCTTTCTCTCTCTCCGCCATTCTCCCTCTCCATGCAAGCGGGGGTGGGGGGGGGAGAAGAGAGGCGGAGGGGAGGCTGCTGATGCTGGCTGGCAGGCCGGTAGGCGGGCAGGGCGAAGGGAGTGTTCTCAGCCAGACGGCGATTAGTTACCGGGAGCGGACGCGGATGGTGGCGGTGCTGGCGCGGTGGCGAGAAATGGGGTGGGAGGAAAGAGGATCGCTTCGGAGCGTGGGGCGGGCGTGGGGGGGGGGGAAGGGGCAGCAAGAAGACGGAAGGTCGCCCCCACTGCCAGGCTGGAATACAGCAGCCCCGTCCTCCCCTCCCTCCCTCTTCTTGCCAAGAGCAGGTGAAGCTACTGCTCCCCTCTCCCCGCCCCCAAACCTTGGCCAAGCAGGTGGCCAGCAAAGTTGGGGGAGGATGTGTGTGAAGAGAGCTGAGAAGAAGCACCTGTGAAGGAGAGGCAGAAAGGTGGGGACTGGGAAACTGCTGTGGGGCCTGAATGCCCAGCGAGAGTGGGAGGGTGGGAAGAGAGGAGGAACCGGTGGCAGAGAAGCAAATGGGGTGAACTGCGCAATGCAAGTGGTCCAAGGACCCCAGCAAGGCGAGAGGAGACCCCTAGCAGTGGCCACCATGGTGGTAGTGGTGGCAGGAAAGAGTCCTGAAAATAAATTGTTTCCGTTGTATTCTGCCCAGAGTCACTTTTCAGAGTGAGATGGTGGCATATACATTTAATAAACAAATTAAAAGCTTCCAATGTTAATACCAAGAGTATAATCAATGGCTAAGAGCAAGTATCCAACAGCACAGGTCAACCTTGACTCAACAGCCAGAAGGAAATCCCTCATCCTTGCTTCCCCTTGCCCCCCCAAAAGGACCCAGCTCTTCTTCCATGAAATTTACAGAATTAGTACAGGGGAGAGATTGTAGAGATCAACAAAGGATGGGAAGTATAGCGGTTTATATATATATATCAATATCAATCTTACACGGGAAAAGACCGGAGTACAACAAGACCAGCATACCTACACCTGCGAAAAGCTACATATTTGTGTGTGTGTGTGGGGGGGGGTTTATCAGCACAAATGCAACACAAATGTAACAAAGACAACAGTAAAAATAATGGCTTTCTGTCTGGATGGTCTCTTGTGATGAGCCAATAGACAGAAAAAGGAAGCAGTATGCTTCCTCCCATATTTAGGCATACCAGGGGTTGTGACAAAATACATACCTATTTCCCTGGCTTAGCTGATAAAGGAGGAGAACCTGTGGCCTAGTGGCTAATACAGCTGCCTAATATGTAATACAGCCCAGGTTCGAATCCCAGTAAGGGTATGGCTAGCTGATGAGAGCTAAATAGCTTGAAATAGATCTAGTCTCCCTTTATTTATTTATCAGCACAAATGCAACACACACACACACACACACACACACACACACACACACGTTATATATATATATGTATGTGTGTGTGTGTGTGTGTTTGTGTGTTGCATTTGTGCTGATATACATACACACACACACACATATGCTGATCTTGTTGTATTCAGGTTTTTTCCCATGTAAGATTGAGATTGTCTTGGCAGCGTTTCGGCGAGGTCTCACTCGCCATCCTCAGGCTGGTGTTAAAGTGTGATCGGAGCTGCCGTCTTTCTATAAATCTTGGTGGTGTGTGTGTGGAGTGCTGCCATTGTTTCAGCAGGTGGATTGATTGGATGTGTGGCTGTATCATGATTGGTAGATTGGTGCTGATTGGTGCTGGCTGTGTGTCCATTGTTGTTTTGTGTTGTAATGGCCTGGATGGTAGCTGGGGCTCGTTTGTTGACTAGGGCTGGTTTCCAGATGTCTGGTAGGCAGGAGGTATCATCACGTTTATTCATATTGTGGGGGTGTTTCTCTATTTCGATAGCTTCCATAATTATTCTCTTGTTGAACTGTTCAGTTTTGGAGATTAACCTAGTTCCTTCAAAATTAATTTTATGTTCTATTACTTTAAGGTGCTGGAAAAGGGAGGAAATTTTTTCTTTTTTTCTTACTGCATTCTGTGTTCTGCGATGTGTAATAGCAGTAGACTTATATACCGCTTCATAGGGCTTTCAGCCCTCTCTAAGCGGTTTACAGAGAGTCAGCATATTGCCCCCAACAATCTGGGTCCTCATTTTACCCACCTCGGAAGGATGGAAGGCTGAGTCAACCCTGAGCCGGTGAGATTTGAACCGCTGAACTGCTGATCTAGCAGTAGCCTGCAGTGCTGCATTTAACCACTGCGCCACCTCGCAGTGTACATTTATTCGCCTGTACATTTATTCGCCTGTTCATTTGTCCTATGTATGTTGCAGGGCAGATTTTGCATGGTATTTTGTAGACTCCTTGGTTTTCTAGCTGGATTTTGTCTTTGGGGTTTCTTAAGATGTTGGCTATTTTTTGATCAGTGTTGAAGGCTGTCTTGATATTGTATTTGTGGAGAATTTATCTGTGGTGCCTTTGATGTAAGGGAGGAGGGCGATGCCGTTGTCCTGTTCTGCGTCTTGGTTTTTTGGGGGTATCTCCCTTTGGATTAGGTTGGTTTTTCTTTGGAATCCATTGGAGATTAATATGTTTGTGAGAGTGTGTAATTCAGTTTTCCGGTGGTCTTTGATGGCTAGGCATTTGGTTCTGGAGATGAGGGTCTTGGCTACAGAGTTGATCTGTGCAGGGTGGTGATGGGATTGTGCGTTTAAATAGCGGTTTGTGTGGTTTTTTCCCCTGTAGATGGTGTGTCCTAAGGAGCCATTGGGTTTTTTGTAGATTAGGACATCCAGAAAGGAAAGTTGGTTGTTTGCTTCCATTTCCATAGTGAATTGTATTTTGGGGTGTAGGCTGTTGAGATGTGTGAGGAAGTTGTCCAGTTTTTCTTTCCCGTGTGGCCAAATCATGAAAGTGTCATCAAGAGATCTAAGCCAGAGTTTGGGTTTGTGCTCAGATTTATCTAAGGCGTTAGTTTCAAAATGTTCCATGTATAAGTTTGTGATGACGGGTGAGAGGGGTGATCCCATGGGTGCTCCTTCTGTTTGTATCTTTGTCTATTATGGATGAAGTATGTGTTGGTTAGGCAGTGGTTGGTCAGGTCCAGGATGTGTTTAGGGGGGTTGTGTTTGTTCTGGATAGCTGTCAAGGCTGGTACTTGGATGAAGAGGGATATGACATCAAAGCTCATGAGTAGGTCACTGGGTTGTAGGTTTTGTTTCTTTATTGTTTCTATGAAGTAGAGTGAGTTTTGTACATGTGAGGTGATGGATTCTGCGTAGGGCTGGAGTTGTTTGGTGAGGAATTTGGCAAGATTCTGTAGAGGTGAGCTTATGGAGCTGACTATGGGTCTGAGAGGTGTTCCTTCTTTGTGTATCCTTCTGTTTCAGCTCTCCAGAGGGCTAGTTGTTTGGATTTGTCCCAGAGTGCTGGGTGGATTTTGTTGCTGAGTTTGAGATGAAGAGTGAGTAGGTCCCGGTTGATTTGGTCTAGTAGGAATCTTTTCCTAGAAAAACAACAGAAGCCCAACGCCCCTCCACAGCAACTTATGAAACAAACAGTACACAACATATCAGACAGAACCCCCACCACAGCTGAAACCAATGTCCTTTCCAGAGGATTCAACTTTGCAGTTGTCCCTAAACGTATCCCTACTGAAGACATCATATGGAGTTGAAGCTACACTCACCAAAATCAAACCAGATGAAGCCAATAAAATCAGATTTGCAGTCACCAACATCCTTTGCTCCAGTAATCCACCCAGAAGCAACTTACAACAACAAGAAGAAAAAGCACTTACCAACTTTAGGAAAGACAACATAATCATTCTCCCAGCAGACAAAGGTAACACCACAGTGGTGATGAACATGTCTGACTACCAAGCCAAACTATGCAACCTACTCCAAGACCCTGCTTACAAACCTCTAAACACAGTCCCCACCACCTACCTGGAAAAAACCACCAAATCCAAAATAAAAGCCTCTCCCATCAGTAAAGAGATCCAGCAAAGAATCATCCCCAAAGAGAAATCTTCCAGATGCCCCAAACTCTATGGCCTCCCCAAGATACACAAAGAAGGAACACCACTCAGACCCATAATCAGCTCCATAGGCTCACCTCTACAGCATCTTGCCAAATTCCTCACCAAACAACTCCAACCCTACGCAGAATCCATCACCTCACATGTACATAACTCACTCCACTTCATAGAAACAATAAAGAAACAAAACCTACAACCCAGCAACCTACTTGTGAGCTTTGATGTCATATGCCTCTTCACCCAAGTGCCTATAAAAGAAGCCTTGACAGCTATCCAGAACAAACACAAAATGTGTGTGTGTGTGTGTGTGTGTGTGTGTCTGTCTGTCTGTCTGTCTGTCACTGGTCCTTTAGAAGCTCAAACTGGTTTACAAATGCTTCCTCCTCCAGGTTTTGTCTCACCACAGTCTTCTGAAAGAATGATGGGTCCAAAGTTACTAAACTGATGGTGGGTTTGAACCTGGCTCTCTCCAGTGTAATCTTGCACCTTAATCCACCATGATCCAGCCCTCTTATCAAGGCAACACACAACACTGCTATTCCACATTGACCCCACCGCAACCTTCTATTTACACCATGAGGCTGAGATTAAGCAAAGAATCAGAGTCCAGCCCCAGATCACCCAGATCCTTATATCTGGGCAGTTCAGAAAGTTGAATCTACAACTTCCATTGTATTCTATATGGTTCCAATTGACAAGAAGGATCATTGATATACCAATGATCTCCCCCCCCCCCATTTGTAATGATTCCTCTCCTAACTTGAGAAAGTAAAGACTCTTGAAACAGATTATTTCAAAAGGAACCTTTAATCAGTCAGGATGGAAACTATTAGAAGCAAAGCAGCATTTGAAACCCTTTAGGTGATGCAAATGGGATTAATCTGATAAGGACCCCTTCCCTTTGTCCGAATGCAGATTTTAACCAATACACAAGTGTGAAGATGTTTCCTTAACTCTTCTGCCCTGAGAGTCAATAAAACACACTTTCCCATGGCTGCCTCTAGTTAGACATTAAAGTAAGTTATCCCACATGGCTCTCATAAACACCCCCCCAGAGATGTTGGGACCTTCAGTCTTCCGTTGACAGGAAACCAGTTGTAAAGTTGTAAAACTCAGTTGTTACAGATACGCTAGTGATTCTACTCCGAGGCTCCCCTCCTCCCCATTGAATGGCAGTAACACTTTTAGGGATCTGACACCATTGCTGGATTGATATTGTCTACACCCATCCTTAAATTGGCAGAAAATTATAGCAGCATGGAAAGTGCCATCCCTGTTGCCAGTCCTAATCTTACCTTTACTGCTTTGCCTCAATAAATAAATGAACAAGTATAATTTTTGGCTAATGTCATTAATTGGGTTCTTTCAGGGAGTCAGATGTTTAGAGTGGATTTGTCATTTTATCCACTTATTGAGTCCTTCCCAGGGACCTGGGATAGGCAGATGCTGTTGTTTGATAGTCTTAAAGATATCATCACAGGATGTAAGCAATTCCAAGTAAGGCTGTGTCTTTGCAATTGACTGAACGTGATTTCGTCAATGCTGATAGTGTTCAAGTGGTGCTCCAAATCAGGGGTGAAATCAATTTACCTTCCCTACTGGTTCGCAAATGTGACTGTGCGCTCACCTCCGTGCATGTGCAAGACCTTCCACGCATGAGCAGAACATAAAAAATGGGACGTGACCATGTCCGGCTGGGTGGACAGGGCCTCCTGCCACCACCACTACTGGTTCACCCAAACCGGATAAAACCAACTGAATTGCACCACTGCTCCAAATGTTTTGGAATTGCATCCAAGGCACCTATTACTGTTAATACTGTCTTCACTTTCTTTTGCCAAAGTCATTCTACTTCTATGTGCAAATCTTTGTATTTTATGATTTTCTCCAGTTCTTCCTCTGCTGTCTCCAGTTATTACAATGTTCTCTGTGCGGACATATTGTCTTTCTCATCAACAGTTAAGCCATAGTATCATGTGACAGATGCTAATATTATTACGAGTTTCCCAAGTGGTTAGTATAACCCATTTCTCCTAAAGTCTCCTGCAAATGATCTTAACATCTAAAAGCTACACTAAATGTATTTATTTTATTTCAAGCTGAACCTATTCTAAAAATCATAGAAAGTATCTGAAGTGCTAATGCAGTTTTTAATGCCCAAATCATATGGTTTTAATATCAATGTAACAGTAGTCACATCATTTGAGGCTTCTGGAGTCATTTGAAATTTTAGGAACCTATGACTGCCCTTGTTGGACAATCTTTACTCATTCACGAAATGGAAGCCGTACTGGACCTAATAGCTAATTTACAATCCTCTAGCACTGTATTCTTTTCACCTTTGTTCTTTGTTTAGGCATGTGGACACAATTCCAACAATACGCTACGCTACACCCACTCATTATTTTCATTGTTTAAGGTTACATGGCTCAGAAGCATTCTTGGCAATAAAAATAGAGGTAGTTCTCGACTTATGACCACAATTGAGCACAACATTTTTTTTGCTAAATGAAACATTTGTTAAGTGAATTTTGTCCCATTTTATGACCTTTCTTGCCCCAGTTGTTAAGTGAATCATTGCAATTGTTAAGTTAGTAACGTGGTTTTTAAGTGAACCTGGCTTCCCCATTGACGTTGCTTGTAAGAAGGTTGCAAAAGGTGGTCACATGTCCCCAGAAACATCATAAATATGAGTCAGTTGCCAAGTGTCTGAATTTTGATCATGTGACCATGGGGATGCTGCAACAGTTGTAAGTGTGAAAAATGGTCATGAGTCTCTCTTTTGATTGCCATTGTAACTTTGGTCACTAAATGAACTGTTGTAAGTCCAGGACTACCTGTACCACTGGACACCGAGTCTTTGTAGCCAGCTCCCCATTTTCTTAATTAAAAAGATTTTTAAATGTTCGAAGTTAGATGTATGAATTTATCAGGCACCAAAGGATGTCTCTGGCTACATTGATGCTCCTGGGCGCCATGTTGGGCCATCTATCATTTCATAGATTAATATTTCAACTTTTATTTAACATGTTATCACCTCCTGGAACATATGCTTTGACTTCTGACTAGCTGATTTACTTAATGAAATTACCAACAATTTAAAGCATGTGAAGTGTCAAATTATTATTCTTTGACTTCTATGAATCCAGCAAGCAATTTCAAAAATCATTGAAAATTACTCCAAATCCTTGGTTGCTCATGGCAATTTCCCTGCAAATATTTGCTCCATTGCGATTATTTCAGGACAGTCAAGAAAGGTTATTACTCTTTAAAGTCTAACTTAAATAATAATTCTGGGATACCATTAATAAATTATGTGGTAAAAAGATAAATGCAGTAAGAATGTAAAATATAATCCAAGCTTTGAGCTATTTTTTAAATTTGCTCTGAAAGTGTAAGAGTTTGGACATTCTTCAAAACTTTAGCTTACCATAGCAGCTGCGAAGCAACTTAATTGCATGTTATAATCTGAAGAATTTAGTACTGTTCAAAAGCTGGAAAACAAAGTTGGATGATGGATATGATGAAGGTTTGGGCAGAAACAAAGTGATTAGTCAAGCCAAAACAATCTTTAATTTCAGAGTATTTTTAAAACAGGTTATTCAAGATACTTCTAGCAGTGAAAAGCATTCTTGCATAAGTTATATTGTGTTCTTAGTTATCCATTTCTTTCATTTCCCATAGTTCAAATTTCAGCTAAAATACAAATTCAGTTTGAGATACTTCCTCCTGTTTTCTTTAAGTTTGTGTTTCTCAATCTTGGCAATTGTAAAATGTGTGGGCTTCAACCCCCAGAATTCTCCAGTCAACATGATAGCAGGGGTATTCTGGGAGTTGAAGCCTACATATATTAATTAAGTTGTCAAGGTTGAGAAAAAATGATGTAAGCCATCATGTTTGTGATAACCTTGGAGTAATTTAGAGATTAGAAAGATTTTTTTGGTCTTCATGGAGACCAGCAGGGCACAGGTACTGATTGTGATGTCACCTGAGTAAGCAACAACACTGGAGATTGGGCAAACTTAATGGACAAAAAGGATCCTTCTTAAGCCTCTTATGCCTTACATTTAACCGTATAAATAGGAAGGATTAAGGGTTTCTAAGAAGTTACTAGGGGTCCCTTAGTTTGGTATAGTTTATTGACAATAAATACAAAACAACATTGATTCAATTCAATGTAGAGAAAAAAAACATGTATAATATAGTTGCTGTACAACATCTGTACAAAGCGACAAAACATTTTGAGCTGAAACTGAAAATTTAAATTTATATTATAGAACATGCATCTCTTTCCAAGTAGTTGTAAGAAACAGAAATATATTTTCAGGAGACAGGACATCAAATAATGCAGATTAATTATCCTCTATGAAAGCCATCAATGATAGTTTAGCAATTAATAATAGAAACAGGAGGTCAGTGGAGATATTTTGCAAATTTATACAAAATAAACAAATTTATCAAAGGATTATACTGGATAAATAGTGTTAAAATAGTTTGTAAAATTGTTGTTGTTGTTGTTCAATAACTTCTGTTTGTGACCTGATGGACTCCATTTTGCCAGGATTGTCTATAGTAACTGTTTGAGGTTTTGTAAATTCTTGTTTGGATCATTATACAGTGTATAATGTGTATATATATATATTTAAAGTCACAACCCCTGGTATGCCCAAATATGGGAGGAAGGTCACACTTCCACTCTCTGTCTTCGGCTCGTCACAAGAGACCATCCAGACAGAAACCCAATATTTTTTACTGTTGCCTTTTTGTTACATTTGTTATATTTATGCTGATAAATAAATATTTATTTATATATATATATATATATATATATATATATATATATATATATATATATATATATATATACACACACACACACACACACACACACACACACACACACACTGTATAATGATCCAAACAAGAATTTACAAAACCTCAAACAGTTACTATAGACAATATATATATAGTTCGGTATCACCATGACCCAAATATATATATATATATATGGGTCATGGTGATATCGAACTATGTCTTTGATTATTGATTATTGCCTTTGATTTTTCCAAGCATAAGGGTCTTCTCCAATTATTCTTGCCTTTACGTTCTGTATTCAAAATACTAAGTTTTAGTCTCATTATTAGTGTATTCCAATGAACAGATTTTACTTCATTTAGCATTATTTTATTTCTGGCAATTCAAATGAGATATTTTCTCCAGCACAGTACATTTTTCTTCATTCAGCCTTTCTGATAGTCCAATTTTCACAAATGTATTAAAACTGTTGTCTCTGCATGTCAAAAATTCTGACAACCTGTTAGACATTCTCCCAAGTAGCAGTTACTTATTTCATGGTAACAGTCACTATCCCTCTGAATTTTTGAGCATAGGGAAAAAAGTTGATTACTCTTTCAATTTCCTCTACAATACTGGCATTGGGTCAGCATTACTTGACATATTTTTAAGATTTTCGTTTTTGTTTAATGTTCAGCAGCCAATTTTCCACTCGTCTTTCATCTTCAATAATCAAAGTGGAAATATCAAATTAATGGAATTAAGGTGACAAGGTTTACAACCTTGGTACACTTTCTCAATTTTGAAACATTTTGTTGCTCTATATTTTAGTTGCTGCTTCTTGGTTATCATACAGATTCTTCAATAGGGAGATGAGGTGCCTCAATATACCAGTTTTTAAGGGGTATGCACCTTGTGCTGTGTTCTACACAGTCAAAAGCAGTAGTATAATCAATATAGTAAAATTTTTGGAATTCCCTTCCTTCTTTAATTATGCATTGGATATTAGAAAGAGGCAAGTTTTATGTACGCAAGGTTTCAGATGACATCAAATTTATCTTTTAACTCTTCACTGCAATGTCTAGTGGTCCAAAACTCCCAATTTTGACAGTTTGACAGGAATAATTAATATTCCTAAGTGCAGCTGAAAAATGTTGCTCCTACTGCAAAAAGTCCCTTAGAAGCTCTCTGCTAACAAGATACCACTGACATGGTTCCAGATCCAGGAACCAATTTCATATTTTCAAGGATGCGATATTTCTTTTCTTCATTACTGCGAAGTTGTAGGAGGCAGCAATCCTGCTAAGACTACGTTAAAAATAAATATGCAGAAGTTTTGAAAGAATTATGATGATTCTGTGCAATGAAGTGAAGTTGGGGCTGGCTGGAGAATTCTGGGCATTGAAGTCCATGCATATTAAAGCAGCCAAGGTTGAGAAACATTATGTATGGCATATAGGCCTTCATAAGCAACATATTTGCAATGAGAAATAATGACAAAATCAGAACAGAAGAGACCTTTCAGTTTCCCAACATCACAGTAATTCCATACAAATCAGCATCAAACTGGGTCCATCCATGCCACAAACTTCTTAAAGAGAAAGAGGAATTTCATGGCAAATTTTCAGAGGTCAAAAAACTCTTCCAAAGCCAAACAGAACTTTGAAGGAGCTCACTTATGATAGAGTAGTTCACAATTTATTCAATTCCAACAAGTTACGGAAGAAGACAAGAAGCTACACAAATCAGTGAAGCTGTACATTTTGATCTCAAGAAATCTTACTCAGAAAACTACCTGCTTTTGCTTTCAAATAATTGTTTTTTCACCACAAGAGGTAGAAACATGCTTTAGAATATATTAAAAGCCAAGATTGTATATATAAGAAGAATACTGTGACTAATAATATTTTTTATGTTTTTGCAATCTATTGTTTTTTCATAGCAAAATTACAGTCATGTGAAAAAGAAAGTACAGACTCCTGGACTTACAACAGTTCACTTAGAGACCGTTCAAAATTACAATGGCACTGAAAAAAATGACTTAATTTTCATAGTTATGACCGCTGCAGCATCCCCATGTCACATGATCAAAATTCGGACAGTTGGCAACTGATTCATATTTATGACAGACACAGTGTCCCAGGGTCAGGCAATCACCTTTTGTGACCTTCTGACAAACAAAGTCAATGGGGAAACCAGATTCACTTAACAACTGTTACAAGTAATTTGTAAAATGGGGCAAAACTGTTTAACAAATGTTTCACTTAGCAACAGAAATTTGGGGTCAATTGTGGTTGTAAGTCAAGGACTACCTGTACACCCTCTTTGAATTATATTGTTTTACCAATCAGGACATAGTAAAAACCATCGGGTCCTTAGCAGTTCTTAAAAGTAAGCATATCAGCACAAACATCTTGCATCAACCATTAAGCAGAGTAGTGGAGGGGTGATGATTTGGGCTTGTTTTGCAGCCAGAAGACTTGGGCCCTTGGGCAGTCATTGAGTCAACTATCAAGTCCTCTGTATACCAAAGTACTCCAGAATCAAATATGAGGCCATCTGTCTAATAGCTAAAGCTTGGCTGACATTGGATCATGCAACAGAACAATGATTCCAAGCTCACCAGCAAATCTACAACAGATTGGCTGAAAAAGAAAAGAATCAAGGTGTTGCAATGGCCTAATCAAAGTTCAGGCTTCAACCTGATTGAAATGCTGTGGCAGGACCTCAAGAGAGCTGTGCATAAAATAATGCCCACAAACCTCAACGAACTGAAGCAATGTTGCTTCAAAGTTGCTTCAAAGAAGAGTGGGCCAAAATTCTTCTAACAACGGTATAAGACTGATACAGTAATTAGTAATTAATTAGTAATTTAATAAATTTGTATGCCACCCAATCCCGTAGGACTCTGGGTGGCTTACAGAAACAAGATAAAAATTAAAAGTTAAAAATAAAAAGATACAATTTTAAAAACAACACACCATACATTCCGTCTAGGTGGGGCTGGACCTTGTTCAACAGCCCCAGCCTGCCGGAACAGCCAGGTTTTAGTGGCTTTTGGGAAGGCCGAAAGAGTGGAAAGGGTCCGGATCTCTACGGGTAGATCGTACTGCTGTTAAAGGTGGCTCTATAAGCTATTGAATCATAAGGTGCACTTAGTTTTTCACATGTCTTCTTCATTTGGGCTTTCTTTTTGTAAAATAAATGATGACATGGTGTAATGTCATGTGTTGTTGTTCATCTGAGATAGTATTTACCTATTTTTAAGAACTGCTAAGGACCAGGTGATTTTTATTATGTCCCGAGACATAAAACCATAGAACTTAAAGATAATGTACTTTCTTTTTCACATGACTATAGGTGTTCAGTATATCTTTTTTTATTTCAGAATAATATGATTGGAAGGTAAACACTCTAGTAAACATTAAATTTACTATTTTAGTACCTTCAAATTGGTCACTGTTGTTCCAGTACTATGCCTTTATAGAAGCAATAAAAGCTGGTTTAATGATATTTTTACAGATGTGATTCCATCTATAATACTATCTATATACATGTTTAGTGGTTGCATGGAGTGTTTAAATGGAATTACTAGGAACACCATGAACTATTTTGCGTGGTTCATCCAAGTTCTTCCTAATAAACAATGACAACAGAAGAAATAAGGATGTGCTAAATGAAGCAAAAAAAAAAAAAAGATATACCATCTGCAGTACCTTGAATAAACTTGCAAATGAGCAAGTTTTAGCTCCAGATTTTCCTTAACCAATTCCCTAATCTCACGAAAGGCACGTATTTGTTCACTGAGATTGTGTTTATTGACAAAACTTGTTCACTGCCTCTTTCATTAGAGATTTAGAGTCCTTGTGTATTGTGCATTCACATGCTCAACAAGTGGAATTGCTGTTTGGTCTTATGATTCTTCTTACGAAAATGCTTCCCTACTCCATTAGCCATTCTGTGACATTATTTTTGTCTCATTAGTTTCCAAATTCAGTCTGAAAAGAAATGAGAAATCCAAAGTTATTTAACAGTTTGCTCACAAGCTGAGAATGTAAACAGAGAATACAATGAAAACATCTTTATCTACATATATTTACCACTGTCCTGCAGAAAAAAACTGTGATCCAAAAGAGTTTGTTCATTTATGGAAAAAGCGAACCAGCTGAAAACTATGTACAATTGTATCTGCAGCCAATTCTCTTTATTTAAGGATTATATATTTACAAATTCTCCTACTCACTATATTTATTACTATAAAATCAATAGGGTACATGCAGTGCTTTCATTTGTGAATGTACAGAGTGGTAAAAAAAACCCGAGTCATCTAATACACAAGTTCCCAAGTGAGGTTTCAGTATTCACTAATTCTGTGTTTGCAATGACTTCATAAAACAGAACTGAATAGGAGGACTTATAACCATTCATCATAGTTTCATCCATTGCAAGCGGTCACCTGATTGTGATTTGGGTGCTTGGCAACTGGCTCACTATTACAATACTTACAATGTCCCATGGTCACATGATTACAATTCATGACTCTCATTGCTGGCTTCCAACAAGCAAAGTCAATATGGGGAAGCTGGCAGGAGGTCGCAAATGCCAATCACATGATCAGAGGATGCTGTGACTGTGTGAAATTCTCCTATCAATAGCAACAGATACTGCTGCCCGTGACATTATGCTTTACAACCACATCCATTTAGCAATGGAGTTGCTGGTCCCAATTACCTTTATTAAGCAAGGGCTACCTGTACCAGTGGTGGGTTTCAAAATTTTCTAGAACCTCTTCTGCAGGTGTGGCCTGCTTTGTGGGAGTGGCTTGATGGTCATGTGACTGGGTGGGAGGGTGGCTTGGCAGTCATGTGACTGGATGGGTGTGACCAACTTGTAAAATGTGGTGAAACTCAGTTAATAACGCTCTTGCTTAGCAACCAAAATGTTGGCTCAGAAACTCTGGCATTTGAAGCACGCAAGTCTTAAAGCTGTCAAGTTAGTCTTGCACCCTTAACCCTTCAGAAAAAAAACCCAGGGGTGTTCAAACTTGACAGCTTTAAGACTTGTGAACTTCAACTCCCAGAATTCCTCCTCCAGTCATGTTGGCTCAGGAACACTGGCATTGAAGTGTGCAAGTCTTAAAGCTGTCAAGTTACAAGACCCTTGCACCCCTAACCCTTTAGAAAAAACCCCCAGGGGTGTTCAAACTTGACAGCTTGTGGTCTTCAACTCCCAGAATTCCTCCTCTTGCTCTTCATCTTGATGATGTGTGGACAGGCGGGGGGAGGGAGCTGGAACTGGTTCTAAATGGCATGGTAGATTTGTGGAACCTCTTCTATAGAAGAGGTTAGAACTGGCAGGAACCCACCCCTGACCTGTACCATGAATAATGAGCATCCTCTCTATTTTGAAAAATATGGAAAAATAAACACTCCTATCCACAAATTTACACCCTATATAAGTCAAAACAGAAAAGAAAACAAGAGGAAAGTTAAAGATTTGGGAGAGATATATAAAGAGGAAATAGTAATATGGATGTCACAAAACAGTGATTAACAATCTAATCCAACCAAGAAGTTATATATTGGAAATATGAAAAGTAGGAGATAAGAAAGAAAACTGGAGCTAAATAAGGAGCTTAATGGTGAAGAGAGTTTCTGAAAAAAATTATAAAGAATGTATAAGGAGAAACATGACAAAACCAGAAAAGCAAGAAATGAATAAATAACAATGACAATATTCAATCCTTGCAGTAGAGGGCAATAAAACCACAGCAATTTTGCAAGGATCAAAATGTCAAGGATTTCTGGCTGCTAAAAGTGTAGAATCACTGAAAACATCCCCAAATCTCAGGGAGAAGGAACAATGAAAGCATTCCCAAGGATAAAAATGTAATATTTATTCTAACTTATAGCACAATAATCTAGGATAGTATCCATTTCCCCCCTCCCATTTTTAAAAGGAAAACAAGAAGGAAAAGAAAATGTGACTGCAAAGAAAGTTTTTAAAAGGAGAGAAAATAACAAGAATGTTTAAAAATTAGAGAATAGAAAGAAAGGATGCCATACATACATTCATAAGAATGTATGCATTCTTCAAAAATATTTGTAGAATATCTTTGTCAAATCACTGATTCTCTGCCCAATTTATACATGTACTATCACTGTAAGGATAAAACAAAGTAAGCTCCATGTAAACCCTTTTGAGATCCTTAGAGGAAGGGAATATTATATGTTCTGAGTGAATGAATGCTTTATTTGGTAATCAGAAAGTAAAGATTACACTGCTAGTGTATAATTATATTTCTGCTTCAAGAAAGGAAAATTAGAAATGAATTCTCAACATAAATATACTAGCATCAAAGAAACAAATTTGAAACAGAAATGCCTTCTGCAGACTCCTTTTAAGTCCCAACTTGTGAAGGTCCCTAACAAATATTTTTAAACAAAAGGAATCAGCTAAACCATTATGGCTTTATGACTTGTGAACTTCAACTTCCAGAATTCCTGAGCCAATGTTTCTTAAAGTGGGGTCCAAGGACCCTCTAAGGATCTTCCAAGATCCTCTCAAAGGTCCATGAAATCAAAATTATTTGCCAGCCTATGTTACAATAAAATATTAAAATCCCATCAAACAATTATGAGAAGCAGAGGCAGCAACATTGAGTTCAATTTTTAATATTATAAATATTCAGAAACATAACCCTTACGTACAAAAACTCTTTTATGGTCCTCCATAATCTTTAAAAATGGGAAGGGGTCCTGAAAGGATAAGCTTAGGAAGGTTCAAGAAAGAAACTGACCTAAACAAATTAAAGAAAGGTTTGTCTCGGTGTCCATGCTATTATTAAAAAGGCAACAGAGCCCCTCTTTGAGGAAGATAGGCAGTTTAGAAATATGAAATAAAAGTAAATAAACTTATTGTTTTAATGATCAAAGTGGCTATAATTGACATTTTCAAAATGAGATACTATATAATGAAAATGAAATAATAAAATTTCTGATCATTACAAAAAATGCTCATCCCAAATTAGGTTAGTAGTAGACTAAAAGAAAATGGATATCAGCTAAATCAACTAACCTATAAAACAATGTGTCGATTTTTTAAATAATAACTGAAATTAAGGAAACACAAAACAAACACTTTCAAATGCAAGTAGAAGTCATATTTTTTTAAAAAAATTATATGGAATACCAACTCTCTTAACTTCTAGTATTATGTTAATACTGATATTAATTCACATTCAGATGTTAGGTAAATCTAAGGAAAACCAATAGTTACTCAGACTTTCCCTTTATATTTTCCGTATTCTTTGTAATGTCTAAAATAGAACAGTCACAACTATTCCAGTGCGAGCTCTCAACAGGAGGAAAAATGTTGACTCTGAATGTTGCAAATAAACAAGAAAGATCAATATTTAAGACCATTTAAGCTCTGATGATTTTGTGCTTCAGACTGTTCACAAAACTGTCACTTCTGATTGAGTTTTTAGAAAAATGAAACAGAAGTATTTCTTCCTGACAAGCAATTCTGATTGCACAAGTCACAAATGTACTAAGAAAATAAATAAATTTAGACTCAATATTTAATAGTGGGAAGACAACAATCCTGCAAATTTTCAAAGACCCTACGTCATAACCCTGAGAGTAAATCTAATGCAAAGGTATCAATCTGTGGATTAGGTGACACTTTCCTCTTCCAGTCACATTTTGTAATTTCCATGCGCCTGAATTTCTGCAGAAAAATGCAAAATTTGAATGGATAATTTAATTGAGACCAAACATAGAAACCAGAGCCATTAAATTCTGTTTATGAAGTAATGCACTTATTTTCTCTCCAAGCAACATATCAGAAAGTAGGGAAGCTCACAATTTTATCTTCTTCCTCAATCCTTTGGGCTGCCACTTTTATATCTTTACACTTTTGTCTCAAAGCAGTAAAGAAATAGAAATCCAAATTATTTGACTGAGTCATTGCACATCCCAAATATCTAACATTTACAGAACAACACAATAACAGAGTTGGAAGGGACCTTGGAGGTCTTCGAGTTCAAACCCCTGCTTAGGCTTCTATAGCTACTCACTTGCAAAAGTTCTTGTTGTGAGTTCTTTGATCCCTGATGTATCATCATCCTTGCCCTTTTGTGGAGCTCTTCACTGTTTTCTTCTCCAGTATAACATTTCCTTTTTGGAGAAGTACACTGGGACTGCCTTAATACTGTAAAAAGACAAGTAGAAGAGGTGCTATTAAACCTTTCCTCACCTTCTAGAATCTCAAAAGTTGTCATTTAGGTTTTCAAATGTTTACCGTGTTAGATGCAAGGTACAAGTACTAACTATACAGGAGAAATTAATTGTAGATTTCTGTTTACCCTTTTGCTTCAGAGTTTCTCACTGAAGGTGGTACCATGTTATTTCTCTTTCACTTTTAAGCAACTATTAGAATACACAAATCATTCCAAGAGGTTCACTGAAGCTATATTAAAAGTGAAAGTGTGGTCTAATGCCACTGAAAAGTTGCTTAATTTGTGGCTCACTTGTATTGCTGCAGCTTCCATGGGCTGAAGAAAGGTCTGTGGTTATATTACTGAAGTCCTCTATACAGGATGGGACAGAGGCCAATAAACCTGAAAAAAAAATGACATCTCTATTAAAGAGCAGGCCTACCTTTTTATGCATCTCAAAGTACATTCACATAGATGCACATTAATAAAAGAGAAAATTTATAGCTCAAGGTTGAATTCTGGGATCCTTGGTGCTCCCTGAGTGTAGCTGTTTTCTTGCAGATGTTTCATTACCAAACTAGGTAACATCACCAGTGCTAACAGAGAGTGGGATTTACTTTCATTTAATATCAGATTACCCTGTCAGTGTCTTAGTGGTTACTTGATTAGGCTGATTTTTACTGATTGTTTATCTTGGTGGTGGGTTGCTAACCGTTTTGCTCGTGCTCATGCGCACGAGCAATGCTTCTGCGAATGAGCAGAAGCTTCTACACATGCACAGACGCATCCAGGTGGGTGGGCAGAGCCTCCCACTGCCGCCACTACCAGTTCGGCCGAACTGGGCCGAACCAGCAGCAACCCACCTCTGGTTTATCTGAGTTGGCAGTTTCTTGATTGTGGCATTGTTATTTCTTGATTGTTGGTCCAGTATTAATCTTGGTGTTAATCTTTGCTCATCCGGTGTTGATATCAAATGAGAGCAAATCCACTCCCTTTTACCTAGTTGTGTGTGTGTGTGTGTGTTCGTTTGTTTGTTTGTTTGTATGTATGTATGTATGTATATGTCTGTGTGTCTCAGAGCTGATGAGCGTTGAGCAACATACAAATGTAATAAATTATTACAAATCATTAAATATACATACAAAGGCCTCTGTAGCGTGAGAGCTGCTGATAAATCTGCTTCATGCGTTCAATGTTTAGTCGACTCGTCTCTGCGTGGTTCACCATGGGTTTGGGATAGTCTACCCCAATTATACATTTTGCTGCCTTTTGAACTGAATCGGGGGCATTCCAGGGCTCGTAGATATAGCGTGATGGAAAACCTTTCAATTGGGGTAGATACCGCCTATAGAATAAATCAATAAGGACTATCGTTAATTACTGTAAATAATTTATATATGTCACCAGCTAGCCCAATTATGTAAAAAGATGAGCTTGTATTCTTATTTAAAAGATGTTTTACTCCTGTTTGGGAACTGACAATCAAAAACTGTGCTACCAAAGGGAAAAAAAGGGGATCATGGGGAAAAGGAAGAACAAATTTTCATCTTGGCTTTAGTGTGACAAAAGTTGTGGTGACTTCAACCCATATGCTCACCTAATGTAGTCACCACTGGGATCTGTACGACGCCCAAACCCAACGGGACAGTAGCAGTGAAAAAACTGCTGGAAGAAAGCGCTGCAGGAAAGCCACATCCAGCTACCTGCATTCACACTGAAATCTGCATCCAGAAGCAGCTCATCAAATACCTGTCGAAAGGGAAAGAGAGAAAATGTGAGGGAAGATTTTCACGGTAACTTTGACTGGTCTGAATCAAAGACTCTGTTCAGTGGCTGGTACAATTTTGATGTGAGGAAAGAAACAGAATTTTAGACAATGGACTAGGGGTGGGTTCCTGCCAGTTCTAACCTCTTCTATAGAAGAGGTTCCACAAATCTACAATGCTGTTTAGAACCGGTTCCAGCTCCCTCCACCCGCTCGTCTGCACATCATCAAGATGAAGAGCGAGAGGAGGAATTCTGGGATTTGAAGTCCACAAGTCTAAAAGCTGTCAACTTTGAACACCCCTGAGGTTTTTTTTTCTAAAGGGTTGGGGTGCAAGTGTCTGGTAACTTGACAGCTTTAAGACTTGTGTGCTTCAAATGCCAGAGTTTCTGAGCCAACGTTTTGGTTGCTAAGCAAGAGTGTTGTTAAGTGAGTTTCACCACATTTTAAAAGTTGGCCACTGCCACCCGGTCATATGGTTGGCAAGCCACTCCCACCCGGTCACATGCCAGCAAGCCACTCCTACAAACAGGCCATACCTACAGAAGAGGTTCTAAAAATTTTTGAAACCCACCACTGCCGTGGACGTATGAAGTTTGTTGTTGATCTTACGTCAACTATTTTGGATGCCTTGTCAGCTGTACAAAGTTCTGATGTTTAGTGATCCTGATCCTGGAGAATGAATCCAATTAACTGCTGTGTATTTTATTATTGTATGTTTTATTTTTATATTACTCTCCTCCCAATGAAGCCAAGAACAATATACACCATGCCGAAGTATTAACACACATTTTCCATAAAATTGCTTGATAAAAACAATCCGTGTTAACCCAACCTCCATAAAATAATAAAACATTATTATGCATAACAAATAACAAACATATTTATAACAAATTTAGATTCAAGGCAGTCTAAAAAAAATCAGCCTGATCTTGGGGCAGGTGTTACCTTGCAAACACATGTTGAAATGATATTTTGAATAGGACAAAGGAGACGTGAATGAAGAAGTCCTTAAATGACAGAATAGAATGAGCTGAGGCAACCAAACCTGCCCCAGGAGAAAAATCCACAATTGACGTGCCACCATCTCTGAAGCCCCTGTTCTATCCACCATTCTGCAAGCTAGGCCCACTTCTCCTGCTGGTTTTAATACAGGGTTGGAAAGCAGGCCTTTAATATTTGTATTCTGAACTTCTTAGTAAGACTACGCTATCCTTTGAATTTGAAGGCACTTCAGTGCTTCAGAAGCACTCATGTTCCATAACGTCTGTTTGCAACTCCTTAAAATAGTTGTCCCTATTGTTGCCCATTAAAGTATGATGTGGTTTAAAGTGTTTAAATATTTAGAGAGTTGCGGATAGATAAATTAGTGTCCTACACATTTCACAGGATACTTTTGTTACTGAATCTGAAGCCCTGCTCTACTACTTACATCTTTACTGACTAATGTTAACACAACCCACCAGTGCAGCACATACATCAGTACTATACATTCACAATCAACTATCCCAGTAGTTAATTGATCAGCTGATTTCTGCAACTTGTGGACTGTTTTCAATCTTAAACCATGATGCAATAATTCAGTCATGGAACTGAAAGAGCCTGATTCCTTAAAATAAGCTACTGTATTAGGCTCCAGTTAGAAAGAGTTTGCACAGCAATGGAAAATGGATATTATACATATGTATGTAAATAGAGCCATTGTGGCACAGTAGTTAGAATGCAGTATTGGAGGCAAACTCTGCCCACAGCCAAGAGTTCGATCCTCACTGGCTCAAGGTTGACTCAGCCTTCCATCCTTCTGAAGTCAGTAAAATGAGGACCCAGATTGTTGGGGACAATATGCTAACTCTGTAAACTGCTTAAAGAGAGCTGTAAAGCACAATGATGTGGTACATAAGTCTTAAGTGCTATTGCTACATTAGCACCATGAACTAAGTATCTATAGAAACACTGAAACTATATATATAAAAAGCCTAATGCCACTAAACTATATTCCAGTTAAATTTGGTTTCTGGGAATCATTTCTGTTAAGATACTTTTTCAAATATTTCATTCACTCTTTCATTCCTTAAAAGAAACTAAGGCAATACTTTTCCTTTATAAGAGAACAACAACTGTTTCAATTTCTTGTGGTCTATAAAGCCACCCTTTCTTGGGGACAGAGGAGAGAGGAAGGGGAAGTAGAGAAGGGAAGGATGACATAGGGAAGACAGTAAGGAGGGGGAAGAGAGAGGGAGAAGAAAGTGATGGATAAGGTACAAATATGGTGTATGGAGAGCAAAAGAGCCAATAATTGTTTTTGGGAGTTGATGGTAAAACAAATTGATGTAAACATTTAATAATGCAATATGATGTTGCTATGTAATAATAATCATCATCCTTCAGTGTTTTTTTATCACTTCCTGACATGACTCACCCTCACTCCAGATTCCCAGCTGATCCAAAGGTCACCTCTGGTTAGAAAGCAGGCTACAGCATGCCGGGCCAGATGGTGAATCCAACCTTCCTGTCTCAGTTGAGTCATAATTGCATCAATCCAAGGGAAACCTGTCTTGCCTTCTGCCCATTTTGCCAAGGCTTCAGGATTCCTGTCCCAAGGGATCTGGATGCAAATAGGATTTCCATCCATGCGATCAAATTTAGGATTATTTGTGGCAGCTGTGTAAAAAAATTCCCTCCAGAGTAACTGGCCATAGAGCGACAGAGGTGGAGTGTTGTTCTGCTTCACCTAAAGAGGGCAAAACGTTCACGTCATATTGGATGCATTTCTGTCAGTCACCAAATCAATTCTGAGGTAATTTTGGTTCCAAATTAAACCTACCCAGGGAATAAAGTTTTAGGAAGCTTTTAATTGGAGAGCCAAGTATTTTGAGGAAACATCCACTCCAGGACCAAGGCAGCAAGCATTTTAGAATAGAACAGTTCTACTGAACTCTTTACTACCTATTTGATAATCTGATAAGAATATTTGCTTTAAATATTTTTGGTCTACTGGAAATCAGGACATTCAGAATAATGAAAGCAAAACAATTTAAAATATCTGATGCAAAAGGTAATCCTATGAATGCATGTCTAGAAAGTATGAATTGAATAATTAATTCATTATAAAATCCATTGTTTTAGCTTTTATATTGCTGTTGTGTACATATTTCCTTATTTTCTATAGGAACAAAATATATTTATAATTTAAAAATAATACAATTTTAAAAGTGGTTTTTTGAATTTATTTATTTATTTATTTGTTTGTTTCCCATAGTTATTATTGTTACAAATAAGTCAATGTGGTGAACATATCTAACACACCTTCCTCCTCCTGTTTTCCCTATGATAACAATCCTGTGAGGTAAGTTGGGCTGAGAGAGTGTGACTGGCCCAAGATCACCCAGCCAGCTTTCATGGCTACAGCGGAATTAGAACTCACCATCTCCCATTTTCTAGCCTGGTGCCTTAACCACTAGGTGGCACAGTGGTTAGGGTGCAGTACTGCAGGCCACTTCAGCTGACTGTTATCTGCAGTTCAGCGGTTCAAATCTCACCGGCTCAAGGTTGACTCAGCCTTCTATCCTTCCAAGGTGTGTGAAATGAGGACCCAGACTATGGGGGCAATATGCTGACTCTGTAAACCGCTTAGAGAGGGCTGAAAGCCCTATGAAGCGGTATATAAGTCTAACTGCTATTGCTAGATCAAACTGGCTCTCATTTCATCATTTGTACGCATACGCCTAAAAGATATGAATACTCCCAGTACTATAGTTCAACACTATAGTAAAGAAGAAATAAGACTAAGGAAGATAATACCTGGAAAGTGTGCATTGTTAGGGTTAGGTTTTTTTCCCAATTCTCATTGCCTCACCTTTTTGTAAAGTTCCCAAAGTCGATAATAGAATAAGCGACAAGACAAGCAGCCAAATCGAAGATAGGGACTCAACCCTGTGGGGCTGGCCAATAACGAATTGGCATTCATCCTTGGTCGTTCATAGTTTGCAACCCATGCCTTGAAGATAACGGGACAGAAAAAAATAGAAGTGAAAATGAATTAATTAAAAAAAACAAAAGAAAATGTAATATTTATTATTTATTAGAATTGATACAGAAGATTCAGTATTTCTTGATTAAAAATGTTGCTTGTTTTTATGACCAAGCTTATAAATATCTTCAAATATTTATGCATGGGAATAGGAAAGACATCTTAGCAATCTAAAAATAATGCAGGAGCCTGTAGCACTATTTGACATAGAATATCTTGACTCTATTTTTTTTAAACACAGGCCCCATATTTCATCACAGAACTAAATTAATCCCTATGGTTATCTAATAGAACATGATTTCTTGCAACACAACCAACTAAGATCAAATTAAATACAGAACAAAGGTTGAGCTAAATTGCCAAGAAAAAAAGTATATGAAAGATTAGCTTTATAAAGATATCAAATGAATACTCCAGAGGTTTGGGTTTTACTTTTATTACATACTGAGGCATAGCTTGATTCTTGCTCAGATATAATATACAGTTTAATCAAATTTTCAGGGAGGTGGCAAGATTTATACTGAATTAGAATCATTTCCTGAAAACTACATTTGCTTACATTTGATCATCATCATCATCATCACCACCACCACCACCACCACCACCACCACCACCACCACCACCATCATCATCATGATCCTGCAATAATATTAGCAAAAAACTGTGCTACTTGGAACATCATATATTTTAAGAAGGTACTTGCTCATACCTAGGATGCTGGCAGCAACCCATGTCAACCATTAGCACCTATCAATGGTATTTGTGCCACATTTTTAAATGTTCAGTTGACCGAGTTTCATGTTTAATGAATAAAAGAGATAATAATATTAATACTCCAGTTAATTATTTATAATAGAAACTTTATGGAGAAAGGATTTGAGGGGAGGAAAGCAGAAATATTATTTTGGATTACGATATTTCTCTTATAATATTTCTCAGCCATTATAGCAATGGGATTCTATGCATATTCATTAGTACATGGCACATTTATATCTGAAAAACATAAGGCAATGCAACTTGTTCTAAAATCAAATGACTTAGAACAGTGGTTCTCAGGGGTCCATGATATCATCACAAGGCTTGAAAAAATGTTATGATTTAAATTTTGAGTTGAGTCTTGGGGATCTGTGGCCATGGTGTGTGACCACAAAAGATATTTAAAAGGGGTCCATGGTGGGGAAAAGGTTGACAACCAATGGCTTAGAAAACATACCTTCTCTGAAAGGTAATTTTGCAACAAAGATAGGGATGGTTACCTTTCTTTCCAAATGCTTATCCAGACGAGTTAAGGCTTCAGTCTCCCCTCCCTGCCAAACAGCTGGAGCAAGTCCCTCAGTGGGAAAGCCTGAGTGAAAAAGGAGTGCATCTATTAACTTAATATTCAGGCAGCATGATTAATATCTCAAACTGTCTCAGAGCTGTTTGCCACCATGTTTGCTAAACCCCATGGAGAACTGTTTAACTTAAAACAAGTACGGACGGTAACTGGGACGAGTCAAAATACATCTTTAGGGGGAAAAAACCCCATTTGATACATGCATGCAGAAACTAAAGCTTATGCTATTAAAACAGAAAAAATATCTTGCTCTTTTTATTTTGTTTATTTTTATTTATTTATTTATGAAATAACAGGCATAAGTATAAACATAGACATGGACATAGGAAATGAGTACGAGTAAATGGGGACAATAGGACAGGGATGGTAGGCATGCTGGCGTGCTTATGCACGCCCCCTTACAGGCGCTGAGGTGGCGCAGTGGTTAAATGCAGCACTGCAGGCTACTTCAGCTGACTGGAGTTCGGCTGTTCAAATCTCACTGGCTCAGGGTTGACTCAGCCTTCCATCCTTCCGAGATGGGTAAAATGAGGACCCGGATTGTTGGGGGCAATATGCTGACTCTGTAAACCGCTTAGAGAGGGCTGAAAGCCCTATGAAGCGGTATATAAGTCTAACTGCTATTGCTACTGCTATTACAGACCTCTTAGGAAAGGAATGAGATCCATGCTAGACAGTTTAAGCTTAAAGTTTTGGGGGTTTGAGGATGTAACAAAAGAGTTGGGTAGTGCATTCCAGGCATTGATCACTCTGTTGCTGAAATAATATTTTATACAATCGAGAAAATCCTTTTATTTTACAGTTTTAAAAAAAGCTTTTATTGAAAAAAAGGTAGGGGGTTAGGAATTGAAATGGCAACAGTCCCATAGAAAGTCCTGGTTTAATAATGGTAATTAGGGACTGTAAAAATAGCCAGAAATTATCTGGGTGCAAATACATACATTAATAAAAAGAATTGTAAAGATCAACTTTCAACTGAAACCAAATCTTTTCTTGCTGGATTAATGAATAGCTAATTAGAAAATACCTAGCAGAGAAGAAAAATTAATTTGTTTGTTTCCAGAAAAATCAACAATTACATTTATCAGTGACTAAAAACTCCATATGGACTGTTTGCTTAAAAAAGAGAGAAAAATGTAGTTGTGATTTATGGCTTGGAAGATTAGAAAAAGAATTGGAATTAGAATTAGAAATAAAAAGAAGGAAATTATGATGTAACTTTAAAGAAATAGGATAAAATATAAATGCATTTATAACTAGAGTAATCAGAAGTCACTTTATAATCAGAGACTACATATTAACCATCTGCTGATTGCCATATAATAATATTATACTGTATGGCATTCTATTCTCAACTTTTCTATAGATCCAGATATAATGGCAAGATAATAAAGAGAAGGTTTTTATTAATAACAGCAATGGCTCGGAACCATATCAATTTTTGTATTATGGTCAGAAGATTAGCTGACAATTAACTACCTTGTGAACTTCAAATAAAAAGGAATTATAGTTAAGTCAAACATGCTAGAAACTTATGGCTCCCTAAATAATATTTTAACAACTGGGGAACAAAGTAATATTAAAAGTTCTTTGAAATGTTATATAATCACAAAATGGAAATCAGAGCAACATGCAAGAATAACATGGATTATATCAGTGTTTCTCAACCTTGGCAACTTGGCTGGGGAATTCTGGGAGTTGAAGTCCAGACATCTTCAAGTTGCCAAGGTTGAGAAACACTGGATTATATTTTATATCATATAATCAATCAATGGAAGCTGATCTGTTCATTTTCTAAACTTCAGAATATATATATAATGCAAATATTGGTTTGAAACCAAAACCAGATCAGATTAAATATGGAAGGCACTACAGCCCATCTAGGAAGTGTTCCAAACCCACCAAAATTACCTAGTTCCTCTAGAGATGGCACTCCATAGGTTTCATCGTGGTTCTCTTGGATCTCGGTCTTGCACATCTCCATTTGTTGGCTTGTTATGGTACTGACTGGCTTTTTTGGCAGGTCCATGCGACTAATGATGGCCTGAAAACGTTTGTAAGTGAGGGGTGGCTTGTGTCCATTCAGCTCAATGATCCTGCAGGATAAAGAAAAAAAATGAAAGAACAGTTTTGTTCCATGAGATGTGTAGGAAAAGTATATTGTCAAAATCTTCCTTCCTTCCTTCCTTCCTTCCTTCCTTCCTTCCTTCCTTCCTTCCTTCCTTTCCTTGCTTTATACAAATTGTTCCATCCCTTGTTAGCCTTCTAGAAGGCTTCATAGACACACGGCTTTTCCCTCAAATATTAGGGCTGGGAAGTTAGAGGAATCTAGTTGATTTGTCTGTCTGCAAATGATTTGCAAGATGGGAAGGGGTTTTCTTTGGAACTCAAGTGCATTATATTATTTAGCTCTGTTAGTTGAACAACCAGGGCCAACAGATGCAGGACTACTGGAAGAAAAACTGTTTACTCATCACAGATATACAAAGAAATTTGTTTTCTATTATTTGCTTATTTGCTATTACAGATCAAGTATAATGAGAAAAGGATAACCAAAAATGCAGCAGTTCTGGAAAAAACAACAGCCAAGATCAGAACTAACAGAATAAGAGGTAGAATACCGTCATTGATTTATAAAATAAAGTAAATTTGGAAGAGGTCTATCCAGGGCAAAGAAATCAAAGCCTTGCCAGAAGTAGCTCGGATTGTAGAAGAAAATCAAGGTGAATCCAGCATTCCTATAGAATCATTCTCACTCTCAACTCAATGAAACTTGAGACTGGCATGGCTTTATCTATGTATTTGGTGTTTGACTTAGGGTATTAAAACTGGAATGGTGAAAAGTTAACAATGGCAGCCTTTATTAAACACAAAACAAGAAAAGTCTTGGAATATATATATATATATGTATGTGTGTGTGTGTGTGTGTGTATATGTATATGTATATATATATATATATATGTATATATGTATATATGTATATATATATATACATATATACATATATACATATATACATATATACATATATACATATATACATATATACATATATACATATATACATATATTAGTGTCACAACCCCTGGTATGCCCCAATTATGGGAGGAAGCTAACTGCTTCCATTATCTGTCTATCGGCTCGTCACAAGAGTCCATCACGACAGAAACCCAATATTTTTACTGTTGCCTTTGTTACATTTGTTGTATTTGTGCTGATAAATAAATAAAGGGAGACTAGTATAGATCTATTTCAAGCTATTTAGCTCTCATCAGCTAGCCATACCCTTACTGGGATTCGAACCTGTCATGTATTGCATCTTAGGCAGATGTCTTAACCATTGAGCCACAGGTCCTCCTCCTTATCAGCTGAAGCCAGGGAGGTAGGTATATATTTAATGTCACAACCCCTGGTATGCCCCAATTATGGGAGGAAGCTAACTGCTTCCATTATCGGCTCGTCACAAGAGTCCATCACGACAGAAACCCAATATTTTTACTGTTGCCTTTGTTACATTTGTTGTATTTGTGCTGATAAATAAATAAAGAAATATTTATAAATAAGAAATATTTATAAATATAAAAATAAATCTGTTGCAGTGAAGCAACAGATCTGTAACCAACTCCAGAATAAAATACAGCACAACAAGGCAAAACAAGAAAGCTTAAAAGAAAAAACAGGTCAGAAAAGAAAGAGTTAAACAAGAGTGAAGCTGCTGTCTTATATAGACTCTGAAGCAGTCAAACAGCTTTCTGCCCAGCTCCTGCAGGCAATCCTCCTCGTCATTCATTAATGCAAATAGTGCTTTCAAGCCAGACACACGTGCCTGATATTTTTCCAGGGCGGCACGTGTGATGGGGAGGAGCTCCACGTTGCTTAGCCTTTTCAAGGAGCTACGCTCACATGTGTGGCTTTGTGACCCATCTTTCTAACAATGCATAGCATCCACAAAGGGACGGTGTCTTTCAACCCAAATGTCAATCCCTCTTTAGATAACAAAGCTAAAAGCGATCTTCAAAATAAACAGAGCTTTTCTCTGAAATTAGGTGCATTATAGAGCAATGGTGTGGCTATTGAATAGAAAGGAGAAACCAGGTTAAACAGCATGTTCTAGCTTCTGCAACTGACAGCATATTGATCATGAAAATGTAAAGTCAAAGCTTGGGCTCTGCCCAGCTCAATAGGAGTCTTTAGAAAAGCCTCTTTCGGCTGTAGTCCCGCAGCTTGACTATGATGGACTATGAAAAACAAGCTTTGCTGGAATACCCAAGCAATTCTAAAAATTAGAACTCTAGGAAAAAGTTCCTCCTTTTACAAGAGCAAATATGCTAGGAAGCAAGAGCTAAAAATAGACGGGTGGTACAAACAATATAAACATTTCCCATTTTCAAAGGGATACAAAAACTTTTACAGATGAAGAAAGAAAAGCTCACAACTGTCCTGTCCCCCCCTTATTTGCAATATGTTGCTTCAAACCCTACAATGAAGCAGTACAAGGCTTATTTGATTACAGGTTTCAAAGCTGCATTCTAAGCAGCTTCCTAACTGATTAACATTTAATACTGGCGAGGGATTGCTATTTTCAATGACCGCCAAGATAGAAATTTTCCAGACAACCCATTGATGAAAGAAATGTCCTTCTGGGTTCAGCTCCAAGTGGGGAAAAAGACACTGGAGACATGGAGGCTGTTTGGAAAGATGGTGTATTGTTGGACAGGGCCACATGGCTTGAGCCCTGAACAGAAAAGGTGATCACATGCTTCAATGTTGGTGGAGAAGAAGAGAAGGGCTGAAGGAGGGGCTTGCTAGGCTTTTTATAACCTGTTTAGTCCCACCTCTCTGTTTCCTGTTCCTGTGTAAGAAATGTATTCTGATTGGTTGTCAGACTCCCATGGGGCCATGCAGGGGCTACTCTCTAGGCTGTGTTTTGAATCCAGGTATGGATGAGTTCTCAGATGCCATGTGGTCAGTTGAGTAAAGGGCCAATATTATCATGCTTTCCTGTAGCTGCTGGTGAAGTCTTTATTATGTAAAGTGGACTAGCTTGGCCGTCTTAATGGCCCACTAACAGTGGGGATGGGCAGGAAGCTACAGGCAACTATTCTGTCTTTTAAAACATGTTTCTTTCTTTTCATATCCAGAGAAATATTCTGGCTTTTCAATATTTCCTAGGATATTTCATTTTTCTGGGAGAGGGCTGGATGATAACTTCCCACATCATCTTGGAGGGAATCCAACATTTATCCAATACTTTATAAGCCAGAAGTGTGATCAACTATGAGATGGCTTACAGCCCTGCACAATTTTAGTATTGTGGTCTGCAAAAAAAAAAATTCTCTTTAATTGCACAAAATAGATCATTTCAAGCCTAATCTGCATCAAGTGAGGATCTTGCTCTCTAGATTAATCCTTCCCTATCCATTACTTCCAGTCAGAGATGGGAAAGCTTGAAAAAAGAAACTAAAAATAATTAAGAAATAGAAAGAAAAATTTGCATTTTTATTTTCCCCTGAAAAATAAAAAGTGCTTCCTTAAACCTTCATTTTGAATGATACTTAGAACAATGGTGAAAGAATCTGTTTTCAACCCATGAAATCAAGAAATAAACTAATATATAAACAGTGAAGTCTGTCTCAATGTGCTAAAATATACATCTTTCTCCCACTTTTTCCTCAACCATTTCCTCCTGAAAATGCATACTCTGCCTTCCTGTTTGAATAAGTGGAGACCTTCATGCAAAGTAGGGTTGTTTTTTTCTGTTTTCAGTGTTAATTCTTTGCCTGACTGCTTTTCCTAAACAGACAGAAATCAGGAGATGTTCTAATTCCTCAACAATTCAGCAGTTTGCAATGTTGTTTGTAACATTTGTATGATGTTACAATAAGGTTTATGGCGTAGTGTTAAGATGTTAGACAAGGAGAGGGATTCTGATCCACCCTCTGCAATGGAAGCTTGCTAGCTGGCTGTGCCAGTCATTCTCCCTTAGCCCAGTCTACAGTGAGACCTCAGGTCACGAACACTTCTACCCACGACCAAATCAGGTGCCGACCCAAAAATCCACTAAATGTTTTACTCTGTTCACGAACACATCCTCTGGTGGCAATCAAACGCAGCCACAGCGATTTCCCCTGCTGTAGAGATTTCCCCTTCCGTGCCTTTTTTGTGTGCACATGCATGCACAGTCAGTCTTCCTTCTGGTCACGACGAAATCGGGTGCCGATCAAAGTCCTGGAACAGATTACGGTCATGACCGGAGGTCCCACTGGACATTGAAGGATTTTAGAACATAGAATCATAGGACTGGGAGAGACCTTGTAGATCTTCTAGTCCAACTTTCTGCTCAAGGCAGGAGTTTTATAACATCCCAAATGGTTGTCCAGTCTATTTTTGAACACCTCCAGTGATGGCACACCCACAATTCCAGGAAGCAAAATATTCCATTGTTTGTTCTCACTGTCAGAAAATATCTCCTTACTTCTAGATTGGATCTCCTTTTCGGCACCAAGTGCCCAAACCAGAGCGTGTGCATGCACATGCGCACATACATGTCAGAGCGCTGGAAACCCAAGCACCAGCTGGCCGGTGCGCATGCACGCACCAGAGCACCGGAAACCTGAAGACCAAGTGGTCTGCATGTGCATGCACACCAGCCAGCTGGTCTTTGGTTTTCCAGTGCTTCTGGTGCACATGAAGAACAGCTGCCCAGCATGTATGCGCTTGCCAGACACCAGAAGAGCAGCTGGTGATGGCGCACGTGTCCACAGAGAGGACCCTGCATGCCACCTCTGGCATACATGCCATAGATTCGCCATCCGAGGCCTAGACATATCTAGCTCCCTCAACCATTCATTTAGCCCTCAGAGCCTTTATATCATTATTGCTCTTCTCGGCACACTTTCCAGGCTCCCAACATCTTTTTTGTATTGTGATATCAGAACTGGATTCAGTATTTTAAGTGTGGTCTCACCAGTGTGGTATTGTTGTGGGGGAAAAAACAGAAGGAGGTATTGCTATGTTTATTCAGCAAACTCTACAAATTTCTGACTTTATGCTGCTTCTAAATTTCTGGAAAACTTACCTCTCTAGCCAGACAGCACAAACCTGATCCTGCCAATGATTCTGCAAGAATGCTGACAGGATCAGTTCTGTTTGAATTCTGGCCTCTCATTTGGCAAGACCTGAGGCGTTCCTACAGATTTATTCAGTGCACATCATTCCCAAGATTGGGTGATGATGGTAGATTCAAGCCAAATGAGCACCAGCTGGAGCTGCCCCTCATCCTTTGTTTGTGCCAGTCTCCTGTCCCTGAGAAATGAAAATATTGGGAGCAGAGCATAACTGAACATGTTGCTGCTAGCTCTGCTCCATAAAGTCTTATCTTCTGATTTTGCCCAGCTACTGGATGATGCAAAAGGCTGGGCTTGGCTCTTTGCTCCGATCCAATTCTCCATTGTTCTATAATGCATCTAATTGCTGGATTACTTCTGCCTTTTTCCACACGCATTTCAAGTTTGAAAACTGGCACAGGCAACAACATTACTTCATATATCTTCTTATTGAACTATAGAGGTGTTTGTGTTCCAGTAGACTGTTCACATAGAGCAGGCTGGAATTAAAGTCAGGGAGGTAGAAAAGCCATGGCCTACAGAATTCCATCTTCTGGACCAGCCACTGTATCCAATAGCCTGCAATTTTAAGTGCAAACTGCTACATCTGGATGGCCAAGACAATATAGATGTATGTTTCATACACCACAAACCATGCTGTCTACCACCATAGATCCTGCTATCTTTCTTCATGAGCTAGTTTGAATGATTTGCAGCATGATATCTGGATTAATTTGAGCTCCTTTTTCTTGGGGTTTTCAACCCCAAGAAGGTAAGCTCTCCAGTCAGGAATGACTCAGGATTGCACATCCTCCCTAACTGGACTTGACATGACTAATATGTGGTCTCACGCATTCAATGGAGCATATGTTGGATTTAGTATTCTATTCAAGTGGAGCTAGTGCTTTGGAAACTGAGGAGTTTCATATGACTCTACTTCTATGGACAGTTCACTCTCTATATAAACTGCAGCAGTGGTGGGATTCAAAAATTTTAACTATCAGTTCTGTGAGCATGGCTTTATGGGTGTGGTGTGGCTTTGTGGGTGTGGATTTGTGGACGTGGCTTTGTGGGCTTAACAGGGGAAGGATACTGCAAAATCCCCATTCCCTCCACACTCCACTAACCTGCTTTCCAACTCTGTTCTCCTGTTCAGGGCAACAAAGGAAGATTAGCGGGGGTGGGGCCAGCCTATTTGCAGGTTCTCCAAACTACTCAAATTTTCTGCTACCAGTTCTCCAGAACCTGTCAGAACTGGCTGAATACCACCTCTGAACTACAGGTCTGGAAAATTGATTAAAAAGGTCAATTCCTGGCATCTGATGGATATGGATGTTTTCCTGAACTCATGGAGAGATTTTCCCACGTTTCCCATCAATAGTGTCTATTGATGACACTATTAATACCTTGGATACTGACCCAGAGATGGCCCAAACTGACCCGATTAAACCTTTGGTTTACTAGGGAGTTGACAGCTATGACATACAGGATATGGAACATTAACTGCAGTTTAAGTGAAGAATGCTTTAGGATGGATCAGATTGAACATGGCGGGAGACCCTTTGCAATCCTATTTCACTTCAACATCCACTATTCTTTAATAGAAAAGGCATCTTTCCCCAATAGAAACAGTTGATGTCTGGACTTTAGTACATTGCAAATTTGCAGTAGGTTTAACTTATAGCACTTGTATTTGTAGACATAACAGACTTAGTTATGCATTTTATAAATATAGAATTAATTTCTCCTTATTCTTCTCCCCTCTTTCTCAGAACACGGGGGTTTGCTATATATACAAACTGGTAATTTCTGTGTCTATAGGGCCATAATAGAGAAAATGAAACCTTGACCCATTTTACAAAAAAATAATCTCCCAAGTCATCTCCTGTACCAATCCTCAGCTTTGTTTTGTCTTCCTCTTAGACGTGCATATAAAGAGACTGGTATCTTACCTATCTAGGTCATAAAGGGTATGTGAATTCTCTGTTGTCACTTCTACTCCTGCTTCCTTAGCCAATTTCACTATAGCTGCATCTCTCTCTTTTCCAAAAGGCTCTGAGTCATATTCAAAAGTGAGATGGGTCACCCCCCATTCCTGTAAAAAAAAAAAAGCAGGAAATATTAGATAAATACAAAAACAGACCATTTAAATGTGGTAGTAATATTCAAAACAAAATAATGACAAAAATCCATCTGTAAAACAAGGGAAAAAATCCTTTTCTAAAGATTTGCAAATAATATTTCAAAATTCTCCCATGACACTCTCTTGTTTCTTTTTTATAATTTTTATTAAAGAGTTTTAAAAAAGAAAATAAAAACTAATGCAAACGTATATAAAGTAAGAAAAAGAAAATGATCAAAGAGAAATCTAAAAGTGCAAGAAAGAGGAAAAAAGTAAAATACAAAAGAATGAAAAAAGATACAAAGAAGTAGCTTCCAATAATCTTTGCAGCAGTTATAAGTACAATTATATATTTATTCTTCTTTCTATGATCATCTATAAAGATTTAGATGTTTAATAATCAAAACCATAAATCATAAGTTCATTTTTTTCTGAAATGAATGCAAAATGTCCATAAGGGGTTTCCAATTAGCCATAAACACAGATATTGATTTTTCTCTAATCAGAGAAGTTGATTTAGCCATCAGCAGATTCCTTCATCTTCAACAATCATTTCTCCATTGTGAGTACTGCTGAATCTTTGTACATACAATAATCTCACTGAAATTATCATGTGTAAAAACAAAGTACAATGACTTTTCCCCAACCGTTTGTCCATCACAAAAGAAAGATATCAATTCGTTATCAATCTTTAAAATCCTCTAAATCAGTAGATTTATTTGAATGCAAAATTTTCTAGCTTTTTCACATGCCCACCAAATATCTTCTTTTTCCTTCTTCTTGTTCATATTTCCAATATAAATTTGAAGCACTTTTATACATTCTAGACAATTCCTCTGGTGATATACTGTAGACTGTTAAACATTTCTGAGTACCTTTCTCGGGTTATTCCTCTTGCATCAATTTCTCATGTCATATTGAACATTAAAGTTTAACAGCAACTTAAACAGAAGCCTGAGAGATGCACCAAAGACTTTAGGGAGTTTTATAAAGACCTGAGATCTCAATGCGTGCAGTCAGTTTAAAGAAATGGTGAATATTGATGTTTAGCATTCTCTCTAAGAACAAACTTCATTTTGAAGCAAAAGTGCCTATTTAAATGAATGTAGTAATAGTAAATATCACTTCCATAAATATGTAGAAGTCAATAAATTAAAATGACCAAGTTTGCAAGATATATGGAATCTTGGAAGCATAGGAGTAACAACATTCTAGAATACTGCATTCATTGCCTGATACAACAGCTTCCAAGCTCATACTGAATACTAAAGACCTGTACACATGTATAGGTATGTAGAATATTAGAATGTTGAATAACTTTTTAAAAGAATAATTTGCCCCAGCACAACACAGTTCAGCCCAACTCAGTTCAAACACATACATTCCTCACGGTTAAACAACCTGCTACCTTTTTGTACTACAGGTTCCACAATACACTGTCTCTAGCCATGCTGGCTTCAGCTGATAGGTAATATCTGGAACATCTGAAAGATACCAGTTTGTCTGTCTCTGATCTACCTGGTGCAGATTGATGATGGGGACAGGTGTCTTTCCAGTATCACTAACACAGTCCATGTTAACTCTTAAAGGCAAGCCAGAAGCTTTAATTTTTAAATGAATCCAGGGCTATTGATGAAGTATTTAAGCTCCACACACCAGCCCAAACATAAGAGGGTTAACAGACACTAGAGACTCCACTCTACACCCCTGACTAAAAGAAAATAAATTCAGTTAGTGTATGTGAGCTTATTAAATCAATGGTTGAGGAAAGTTGAATCATATAATGATGACCCTGCCTACTCACAAATAAAAAGCAAAATTATGGGGGAAGTTTAAGAAAACGGCCTCCTTAAACCATTAAACGCTCCCAAAGGATGCTTCCAGTACTGTAATACAGTGGTCTCCAATCTTGGCAACTTTAAGACTTGTGGACTTCAACTCCCAGATGGCTGAGGAACTCTGGGAGTTGAAGTCCACAGGTCTTAAAGTTGCCAAGGTTGGAGACCACTGCTGTAATAGATACTTTCCACTATAGAGCATGAAAGCATCTCTGAGGCTGTCAGCTCCCCATAACCATGGAGTCTTTTAGCTTTCTGTATACACTGAGGGGAAAAAAAAGAAGACATTGTCTTCTAGTTCTAAACAATTACTTTAAGATTCATGTTTTAAGCTTACCAACAAAAATCCATGGTAGTAGTTTATTAGGGTCCTCTTTATAAGTTCATCTTATTAACATGTATTAAGCATTAAGTAATATAGCTATTATCAAATAATAGCAGCTGCTTGGCCTGGGCCCTGATAGAAGCCCATTACCTTGGGGGTAGCTGACAGGATAGAGAGGATTGTCCTCCAGACTGTTCTATCATCTTGGTTTTTAATTTTAATTTTTAACTTTTAATTCTACTTTGTTTTTTGCACTTTAAAATTTTTATTACATTGTAAGCTGCCCAGAGTTTCTGTATCGGTAAGAGGAGTGAGATTAGTTAGTCATAGAAATCAATCAATCAATCAATCAATCAATCAATAATATAAATAATATAAACAAACAAACAAATAAATAAATAAGTAATGTTAACAATGCAGTTCTTTGCACTAACAAGTAAAGATAATCAACATGTGGTTTTCTAGAGAGGAGCTCTATTCCATTTCTTATTATCCTTGAATGCTGGCTATGTTGGCTGACAAATGCATCTAACAATATCTAAAGTATCAGTGATTTGCCTATCTCTGAAATGTAGCAAGCAACAAGACACAGAAGGCTCATCAGACACTATCTCATCAGCATTTCTAAAATGAAGATCACCTGTTTAATTTCTTCCACTGATGGTTGGCCAGTTTTCTATGTTTTTAGAAGAATGGTTGGATTAAAATAATCTCTGCTAAAATGGAGGACCACTTTGGGAAATGGACAAAGAAAATCCAACCTTATCGATTTTTTATGAATCGTCTACCTTTTTATTTCAACCAAGATATCTTTTTGGATTTCTCTGGGCTGAAGTTGGAAGCATGGTATTAAGTGGATGTTGTCCTACTTAATGAATTGATCCTATAGCACTGAGCCATGGAGTGATATAATTTTCCATTCCATCCCCCATGCTATTTATGAAGTCACCAGGTAAAATCACAAAGAAGTTCAACTGAGGCATGATAAGTAGATTAATTACATACATTCAGTTCTATTTCTTCCTGTAAGAGTCAGGTGAGACTGTGCTGATATTGGACCTCTGCCTTAGCAGAGCCAGATAAGGGGCAGTCAAACAAGATGAGATCCTTCAAAACAAGAGTAACTAGAGGGTACCTAAACGAGAGATAATTTGATTATTTTTAGATGGGTACATCTAAAGAGTACACATAAAAAAGGATAGTCTTAGATCCACTTTTGTAACTGAAAGCTGAGATAACAACTGCCTGGATTATGTTTGTCCAGTATACTGACTTGTTAAAATTATTCCTGTCTTTGCATTCCAGGCTGGGATGCTTTGGTAATGAAGAATGCTTTCTGTAATGCATTTATGTCAACCTGCACCAAAAGCCAACTTGAAAATTGCAGTTAGAATCAAATGTGATAGACTGAAGTTAATTTTAGTTCTCAGCAGCTCCTTTCTATTTACATGACTCATTCTTTGCACATACTGTATATAGTGTGAAGAAAATCAATATTGTATAGTCAATGATTTAGAGCAGTGATTCTCAAACCTGTGGTCCGCAATGTCGTCACAGGGGATCCAAAAAGACTTGAAGAAATGTTATGATTTAAATCTTGAATTAAGTCTTGGGGTCCAAGGCCATGATCCGCGGCCACAAAAAGTATTTAAAGCGGGTCCGTGATGAAGAAAACGTTGAGGACCACTGATGTAGAGTAGTGTTTCTCAGTTTTGGCAATTTTAAGATGTGTGGACTTCAACTCCCAGAATTCCCTACCCAGCTTGTGTGGGAGTTAGAATTCACACATCTTAAAGTTGCCAAGTCTGAGAAACACTACTCTAAAGCATTAACTATACAGTATTGATTTACAAGGCTGAGAAACACTGTTCTAGAACATTCAAAAGCAAGATAAAAGATTTCAAAAACATTTACAGCCCCTTCTAGCTTTTTGGAGCATATCAGTGCTCAAAAACATTACCCCGACCAGTTAAGTACATGTAGGGCTTTACTTTTTATCTACAGGAAAAAAAAATCTCTACACTTTTAAAATATATACTAATATCTTCACCTTCTCAGCTCTGCATGGCTTTAATCTACACAAGTACTCTAAAGAATCAACAGGAACATAGCTTTGACTCATGCAGAGACCAAACAATGGAAATACATTTTATAGTGATGCATACATACATTTGCCCTCAAGAAGCTCTGTGAAGTAAGTACACACATTTGATTAAACAGCTGCAATCATAGATGAGGAACAGTTGGGATGTATGTTGCCTTCTAATTAACACTTTTATATCCTTGCAGGAAGCAAGGAAGGATACAAGGGAAAGGGCTGGGAGGCAAAATGTAATTAAACTTCGTTCAATTCCTTCATATAATATAAATAGATAAGCATGCATGCAAGATAATATTTTAAGTGTTCTGGTTATTTCACATTGTATCTAGTCCATAGATACAATTCAGTACAAGAACTGTGCATTTACTGAAAGTTAAAATGTTAGTCAAGGTGTAAGAAAAAAAAAGAATGATCTAAATCTTTAACCCACTCATTTACATGTTTCTTAATCAAACAAATGGCATCATTAAAGCTCCTTTTTCTATTACTGGGGACCAAAATAACCTTTTATAATCTTAGTCAGAATTAAAGTTAAGTAATTTTGAACTGGCATTTAACAAAAAAGGGAATATTTCTGGAACAAATTTGAAAAAAAGCCTAACCAAAATAATTGGAGTACATACAGTACGTCACAATGTTAACTTAAATTTCCTGCTGGGCTAATAAGAAAACTCTGTAAGACAAAACATAAAAAAGCAAAACTGGAACCAAAAATACTAAGGTCAGGGTAAATATTGAAATTAATCTGAGTGGCTTAATCCTATCCTATTCCCCACCACCCCAAGTATATTAAAAATAAGAAATAGCGTAGCAAGTTTGCACTATAAGAATGAACACCAGTGGTAAAATTTGAAAAAGGAGACGCAACAGCTCTTAAAATGAAATCCTAAATTCCAATGAACTTCATTTATTATATAGAGAAACGCTAGAAGGAAGAAGTATTTTCAGGAAAAAGTTAAAAGAGCCAATTTTTCTATTTTTGCAAATTTAATTTAATTTAAAAGATATCAATTCAACAGACTTTGGATACAACAGACAGAATCTGTCCATACATTTATGGTTCTGATCAACCACATAGATTTTCCCCATGATATATGACTCTGTCCTACATTAAATGCCATGCGCCATATTATATTTGCATACATTTCACTTACCATTTTATGCATGTATAAATCTCACATAAACTCTTTTAATATGTAAAATCTCCCTTTTGCCATCCATGCATGCATGTAATGTATAAAATGCACAAAGTTCACAATATACTTGTGTAAAATCCGATTCCCATTTTCCACATGTGTAAAAGCCCACTCAGATTTAATAAATGTTCAATCTTTAACAGACACCGCTTCCTCTCATAGTCCATTAAATCAAGGATTTACAGTACATATGACACCCACACCTATTTTCAGATATAACATGCCACAGAAAGGATCTGAATTAGTTTACCACTGAAAGAGGCAATATGGTTTCTCTAGAGATCTTAAATCCCTATGATATGTAATGCTAGCTAGTTTGATGGGAGCAATTATCCAGAACATCCCTATAAACTCTATTATATTTTACTTTGCCATATAATAAGAATGAATTAGATCCTTTGTAACTTAATAAGCCAAGAAGCTTTTTTCCTAATGGAAGGAGAATAAAACACAAGTCAACTGACACCTTCATCATTGAAAAGTACTGTATGCAGCATCCCTGAAAGCTTAAGAGAGTTAAGCAATCATGGCTAATCATTACCCAAATTTATAGTTTATAACCAACCCATTACTGTTGGAAAATTTTCAAATTCTACATCAGAAGCATAATAGGAAAGAAGAAGGGAGTGAGTTCTGGGCTCACTTCCAACCTGTTACTATTGCAGTGTTATTAAAAATATTTGCTCCTAGGCTTTTAAGACAAGAAACTCTGGTAGTTTATACGACTGTGTATATATGCACTTAGGCAATTTTAATTCCTTTTCTGTCCTCCTCCTTCTTCTGTCTTATGATTTTGCCTAGCCCCATCACAAAAATAACATACCCATAACTGAATAGACAAAACAATAGGCAAACTGTATCTATGTGCTAAAATGAAAATGAAGTACTTACGTTAGGCAGAATGAATATTTGAGAGATTATAATAAGAGCTTTTAATTTAATAAGAAAAATCCTTTCAACTGTTTAATAAAATATTCAATGTTTAGTATTTACTATTTTTAAATAAATTTAAAAATAATTCCTTTTTGAAAAATGCCCATTCTAATATACTCTCTTGAAAGCCCATCCTATTACTGGCATTTATTAGAATGCCACTAGACAAAAACCATAAATCACCTCTATTCATGGAAGCATGAAAGAGAACAGCTGGCATATATAGAAGAGCCATATTATTATATATAAAGAGACAGGTATAGGTACCATGATTTTAATTCAAATTAAAAAAATAATAAAATATTAGTATTAGCAGTATAGCTTAGATTTATTGTTAAAATGTTACAAGCAAATTACATTCTACCCAAACACAATTTTCAGACGTAGTTATAATCTTACTTTAAAGAGTCTTGGAAAAACATCAGTTGGCTGCCCTCGTACTACAAATAAACGGGAATTAAGTTTTCTTAAACTGTTGTCCAAATCTTCCAGAGACTGGAGCAAAAACCTAAAGAGAAGAAACAAAATGTAATCAGCAACTGTATCATCTTTGAGCTAGAATAGGTTATAAAACAAATGCTATAAGAACGACTGCTTCGTAGTTGAAAAGTATAATAACAAATCTAGAAAACCGGATTTATTCTGATTTGGTTTGGTTTTATTGGACTTACAGTATATGCCACCCTTCTCCCAAAGGACTCAGGGTGGTGTACAACATAAAAACACATATAACAAAAGGTAAAAAAAGATTAAATAGGAAATCCAATAACCTTCAATTGACAATTTAAATCAAATTTAGGGTGAAATTAAAATTAACAATTAAAATTAATAATTTAATTTATTCTGTTCAGCCGAGGCCGGCTTCTGTCACTCTCCTATTATTCTAAAGAAAATCAAGGCAGGGCAATCTTGAGTTTCTTTCTCATTCATTCAGTCACGCCTCCCTTTTAAAGCTAAACTGGTGTTTACATAACACCATACACGCTGACTACCATCTTCAAGGCCATCTCTGTACTCTTCTGCAAATTGTCTAGCAAGGCACAATTAAGAATCCCTTGCAAGCACCTCTTCTTTTTCCATACCTTTTCAAGAGGGAAAAATTGTAGAAGGAAAGGCAAAACCAAGTATTTTACATGGTAAGAAGGTTCTCAATCTGAAACAATGTCATAAAAAGTACTTCAGTGAGTAATTCATGGACACATATACCTATAAAATATGGTTCACATGAATATGATCCTAGAGTTCAGAGCTTATCAATTGATTCAGTTGTCTGGCCTCTTTCATTTATTTGAGGGGCTCCTCCTCTGCCTCCTGGCATGAAGGCAGGACACTAGAATGGATAACTATCTCAGCATATAGCAGCACAAGGATCTGTCTGCATTTTTTTTCATTGAAAGCCTAGGTTCACCGACAAAACCGCGAAGCTCTTATCCGCACCGACATAAGCGCGGAGGGCAAATCCGCGCCATCCAAAGCGCTAAGGAAAAAGGCGACCCTAGCGCGACGACATAACCACGGAGGGCAAATCCGCGCCTTCTGAAGCACTCAGCACCCTAACCCTAACCCTAACCCTAACCCGAACCTAACCCGAACCTAACCCTAAACCTAACCCTAAACCAAACCCCTAAACCTAATCCTAACCCTTACCTTAATTTAAATCGGCTTTCTGCCGCTGCGCTGTTTTAAAGCACACTTCTGTCACCACGCTGTTGTCGCCGTGCTGTTGTCGCCATGGTGATGACGTCGCGGCTTTAGCGATTCGGTTTTGTCGCCGCTATTTTGACGAGCGCGGTTTTGTCGGGCCACGAAAGCCTACACTAGGTCTTTGAATTATATGCACAGACCATTCTCCAAAATATATATTTTTAAAAAACAACGTATGAGTCTAAGACCAAAATTAAAATGGTTTAAGTCAGTTTAAATTTAGGTCAAAATAGATTCTTTAAACTTCCGTAAAATCTGGGGTAGTAGGTTGATTCTTTAAGTTCCCAAAGATGACATCAAAAAAGATGATAAAAAGTTTTATTTTATTCCATCTAATGGTATCATCAACACCCACTATGGTTCTCAGAGGATGTTTTCCCCCCTTTTAAATTAAATAACACAGTAGTTCTTTGTTGGAATCCATTCCGGGTGTGTTTGTGCAAGGCAGTTTCTGCTGTCTGAAACACACATACACAGGGATGCAAAAACATCGCACCAGAAACATCTTTCTGGCCTAAACGGCCAGGACTCACGATGCAGCCTCATGTAACATGGACTATGTGAGCCAGCTACTCCCACACATGCCCTTTCTCCCCCCTATGCTGTGCTGTAACTTTCTATTCCCCCCTTCCCCTCCCAATGCCATGCAGCTTGTTGTCATATAACTCTTTGTGTAGGTGTGGCGGTCACCCATGACCCAGTGCATAACAGGGCATGCGCAGCCACACTGAACCACACAGGAAAGAACAAACTCCATAACATCCTAATATCCTGATAGTGCATAACATAACATCCTGATAGTACTCCATAACATCCTGATAGTTCATAACAAAACATCCTGACCAGGATTTGACCATATATAGACAGAACTTCCCTGAGCAGTAGATTAGCAATTGTACTTTGACAGGCTGTTTTTAATCACATGTTGATTGCTCCTCCTGCCTTTGTCCTATCTCAATAAAAGGGGCTACCAGACACCATTCTGGGTCGCTCCATCCTGAGAAAGATCATGTCTGTGTCTTTTCTCAACATTGGCCTCATGGACGAACCACGGGTACATCACATTTGGTAGCAGAGGATGGTTACTTCGCAGTTCTTATCTATGGAAAGTCTGTCCATCGCCACATTAGATTTTCTTGATTTATATTCCCATCAAAATATTCTTTGTCATGTTTGAAAATAAAAGGAAACATTTAAGCCATCTGTCAGGAATAAAATCAGAGGCTAAGGGGCATTTGTATAAGTAAATTGTCCCATGTCAATGCATGTATCACTGCAAAGTTGAAATTTTGATTTATGCAGATTATCAGAAAAAATATTGTGATTCTATAAACTAGAAATGAAGGACTGTGTGCTGAGTGCTACAATTCTCCATGCAAGCAGCAAATACTATACATGTAATCATCAACTTAAGACCAGAATTCAGTCCACAATTTGGGTTGTAAATTTTTGCAGTCATTAAGTAAGATATCCGTGTGATTGCCTTGTTCAATGACCACATTGTGGTTGTTAAACCGGGTGCCTCAGGGGACAGGGGAGGCCCCAGTGCTGGTATGTCCAAAGACTAGAAAAGTACCAAGCCTCACAATGTTCTGAAGGCTCTTTCTAGCCTTTGGAAAATAATAATAGTAATAGTGGTAATAGTAACAACAACAACAATGAATCAAAATAACATGAAGTATTAGTACCACTTTATAAAATCTTAGTAAGACCACACCTGGAATACTGCATCCAGTTTTGGTCACCAGACAATGAAAAAAGATGTTAAAACTTTGAAAAAACTGAAAGGAAGAGCAACTAAAGGTCTGGAGACTAAAACATATGAAGAATGGTTGCAGGAATTGGGTATTGGCTAGGCTAGAGAAAAGAAGGACTAGGGTGACATGATAGCAGTATTCCAGTATTTGAAGGGCTGTCAGTTGAGGACCCCCTGTAGTCACTTCTAGCTATTTCCTTCAATGGAAATGGAGAACTCTATTTTTTATAGCACTGGTCTTCTCCTAAGTTTTTTTTTCCAAAATCAGCAAGGATGAGAAGGATGAGTACATTATGAAAAACTGAAAGAAAAAAAATCAATTATTTGTATCCTGCACAAGTCATTATACTTCTTGCTATATTCAAAATATAGAACATTCATTGTTTATTCCAGATGTTAGCCAGCCATTTGTTTCTCATGATATTTTTCTTGCTAAGAAAATTTATTTAAATTTGAAATCAACTCCTCTGAGAATACATAGATTTTTTCTTCTGGCAAAAAATGCAGAATAATCCTGCTCCACCTAATAAATGACTAAACTGGTATGAAAGAGCTAACCCATAATTTATACCCAGAATTTCATATGTAGAGACCCAATTAAGAGTATACTGAAAATAGCAGAACTAGTAGAACAAGAATCATCTTTAAGAAAGAAGGCAAAATCACACTACAACTTTTAGCTATGGAATGACGGACTTCTACTGCTGCTCCATCTCTCACTTTCATAGGTACAAAACTGAGAGATGACTTTAAAATGTGGTGGTATTCTTAAGGTGACCAGATTTTCAGATTGGTAAAGAGGGACACCTTTGACCGGGGGGGGGGGGTTTGATTAAATTGTAACTGTTGCCAAACATCAAAATTTTGATCATGTGACCATGAGGATGCTGCAATGGTCGCTAAGTGTGAAAATGGTCGCTAAGTGTGAAAATGGTCGCTAAGTGTGAAAAATGGTCATCAGTCACTTTTTTCAATGACATTGTAACTTTGGTCACTAAGCCCATTATACCACCTTTCTTGCCACAGTTCTTAAGTGAATAACTGCAGCTGGTATTTTGTATTTTGGATAGAATCTTTTTTTAAATAGCCTAAGACAATTTAAAAAAAGAATCCACACAGAATAAATTGAAGTAAAACATTTCAAACTATTCTTTCTATGCACAATATATTTCAAAGTATTGTGCATAGAATTTTTAAACATGGTTTCATTTCAATTTATTTTGGAGAGAATCTTTTTTAAATAGTCTAAGACAATTAAAAAAAAGAATCCACATAGAATTTTAAAAAATCCTATGCACAATAAATAAAATATTATTTTAAAATACATTAAAAAAATAAAAGAAAAAAACCCAGCTCACTTACCAGCAGGCTTGCACTACAAGTCAACCCAGAATGATGTAGATGTTAATACAAAGAACTGAGCAAATTGAAACGGTGAAATTAGTCAGGGAAATATTTTTCAAAGAAACTTTGCCACCATTTTGGAGCAGACCTCCAACCTCCGTGCCCCTCCCCTTCGGAAAATCCAGGAAGTAACACTCGTGAGCTCTCTAGCCATGTGTTTCCTGGAGCTCTATGGTACTTGGTCATTTTTTCTGATAAAATGAGGTAAAAGGGGCGCGGGGGGGTCTGTTTTGTTGCTTTAACATTTTAATATCTTCAATGAAAGTACTGAGACACAGAGAGAGAGGGATTAGACAGGGTGTCTTTTGTCTTGCCCTGGTTAGGATTTCTTAAGCAAATCCACTGGGCTTTCAACACGAAGCCAGAAAATCGGGACTTTTTTAAAACGGCCCGGAACACAGGACAAATTGTTATAAAGCGTGATTGTCCCACTGAAATCGGGACGTCTGGTCACCTTAGGTATTCTGTGATATAGAAAAAACATATTCCTGCCTAGAAATTTTTTCCAAAACGCTTAGAATAGAATAGAAGGTTAGAATAGAAGGTTATCAGTTCTCAACAAATGAAGTAGCAAACACATGGAAAACTCTTAAAAATATAATCTCCATCCCATGCTGAAGGAAATCAACAACTGGCAGATGATCTGAATGTGTTTTACTATAGGTTTGACAGAAAACTACTGCCACTATCTCCACAATGCCCATCTCAACATCAGCCAAGCCTCCTACAACCTACTCCATCCCATTGGGCCCACCACCTCTAGTGATTACAAGAATGAGGTGCAAGTTCTATTTCATAGACAAAAGTCAAGAAAAGCACCAGGCCCAGACAAGATAACTCCTTCTTGCTTAAAAGCTTGTGCTGACCACTGGCCTCCATCTTCACCCCCATCTTTAACAAATTCCTAGAGATGTGCGATGTTCCTGCTTCAAATGCTCTACTATCATCCCAGTGCCAAAGAAACCCACCATCAAGAAACTGAACGACTTCAGACCAGTTGCTCTGACATTTGTTGTTATGAAGATCTTTGAAAGACTAGTGCTGGCCCACCCGAAAACCATCACGGATCCACTATTAGACCCTTTACAATTTGCCTACCGAGCAAATAGATCTTCAGATGATGCTGTTAATATGATTCTGCACTACATCCTACAACATCTCTCCAAAGATCTATGCAAGGGTCCTCTTTGTAGACTTCAGCTCAGCATTCAATACCATCATTCCGAATATTCTTCTAATTAAACTAAATCAGCTAGCTGTACCTGACCACACTTATAAATGGATCGTAAGCTTCCTAACAGACAGGAAGTAGCAGGTGAAGCTAGGCAAAATCACATCTGATACTTGTACAATTAGCACAGGAGCCCGCCAAGGCTGTGCACTCTCTCCACTTCTCTTCTCTCTATATAACAATGACTGCATCTCAAAAGATCCCTCTGTTAAAGTATAGAAGCTTGCAGATGATACAACAGTGATTGATCTTATTCGAGACAACAATGAATCTGCATACAGATGGGAGGTTGAACAACTAGCCTTGTGGTGCAACCAGAACAGCCTTGAACTAAATATATTCAAAACTGTAGAAATGGTGGTAGATTTTAGGAGAAACCGTCCTATACTACCACCTCTTACAATACTAGATCACACAGTATCAATACTAGAGTCCTTCACGTTTCTAGCCTCAAGACTTAAAATTGACACCTAACATCAAAAGCATCATCAAAAAAGCACAACAAAGAATGTTCTTTTTGCGCCAACTCAGAAAGCTCAAACTGCCCAAAGAGCTGCTGATTCAGTTCTACAGTTGAATTATTTTTTTTTGAAGATTTTATTTTATTTTAATTGAACAAAAACACACAAAAAAAGAATCATCCTTCATTACATCTACAGTTGAATTATTGAGTCTGTCATCTGCACCTCTATAACTGTCTGGTTACCTCTGCAACCCAACAAGACAGACACAGACTTCAGAGGATAATCAGAACAGCAGAAAAAACAATTACTGCTAACCTGCCTTCCATTGAGGACCTGTATACTGCATGAGTAAAAAAGAGGGCTGTGAAAATATCTACAGACCTCTCACATCCTGGACATAAATTATTTCAACTTCTACCCTCAAAACGATGCTATAGGGATCTGCACTATAGACACAAGGACAGTCCCCCCACCCCATGCCATCACTCTGCTAAACAACTAATTCCCACAACACTGACAAATTATCTAACAAGGCTGTTTTACTATTTTTCTTCTCATCCTTACTAGTACCTATCTCTTCCCACTTACGGCTATATCCATATTATTTTTATTGTTTCCTACTATGATATGATTGTTTAAAAGTATCCTATGACTATCACTAAGTGTTGTATCTTATGATTCTTGATGAATATATTTTATTTTTTCTTTATGTACACTGAAAGCATATGCGCCAAAGACAAATTCCTTGTGTGTCCAATCACACTTGGCCAATAAAGAATTCAATTCAATTCAATTCTACTCTACTCTATTTTATTCGAATATGTATCAGTGGATAGAATTCGTTTCCAAGTAAACTGTTTATAAGCCTAAAAATATATAGACTCATTCCAGTTAATTCGGTAGCTTTGTATGGCATTTAACTAGTTCAAACTCAAAAAGTAAAAACAATGTGCTATATTTATATCCTGCCTAATTCGCTCTTTACCGGCGCTGCTTAAATGTGGCTCAAAATAATTTAATGCAGTCTACTAAGGACAAAGAAATAGGAGTAGCAGGTAAGTTAAGCATGTCCAAAGAACAGATTGGGGAGAGGGGGGGGGGAGGAGAATCTTACAGCTTAGATCCAAGCTACTTATAGAACTAACTTCTGCACATCCTGTTCAGCAGTTATTTTAGGTCATTGATGGGTTATCCTTCCTATGTCTTGTATGGATCCTTTTAAATCACTACCAAGTCATCTTCTTACATGGTAACACCTATGCTACAGAATAATTTGCAACAGGAATTGAAGCAAGCTCTTCTTGCCACAGTTTTGGATCCAGTTCTTAAAGCTATAGCATTCTTTAGAAACTGAATAAGTATATGAATACATATTCATTCAGCCTCTCTTGAGGCTTCTTCTGTAAGCCTCAAGAGAGTACCCCACGTAGTTGGCAAAACCACAAAAACAAGAATGGCATAGATTTCAGAAGGTAGTTTTTTTTTTTTTAATTATTTTTATTTTTTATTACACAGACAACAATGGGAAAGGGAGAGGATGGAAAAAAAAAGAAAAAGGGGGGGGGGAAGGGAAAACCCATCTTCACATATAATATGTCGTTTAATCACAGGTGCATCCCTACTAAGTTTATACATCCCGTATCTCTCTATTGTATATTTGATAAGCACCACAATAAGCTAGGGTTTAAAAAACAAAAAACAACAAAATAAAACAAGGGAGAGAGAGAAGAAAAAAAAAGGGTAGGGGGAGGGGGGGAGGCCAAAAAGGGCAAAAAAAGGTCCAAGAAGGAATGGAAAAAAAAAAGAGAGAAAAAAAAACCATCATCACATGCAGCATGTCGTTTGATTACGGTTGTTTTGACATCTACATCTTCAAATAATGTTTACCATCTCAGATATTTCCTCTAATGTAACTATTCAGAAGGTAGTTTTAAAGTTAGTTTGAGATACAGAATCTTGAAAAGCGTAGGAGAAATTTCTCAGTCTTCAGTATAATGGATTAAGGAGAGCCGCTTCAAAACAATTTTTCTGGTCTGAGGTGCCTCTTCGGTGATAAAATATTCAGACACATCATCTCTCACTTCCCACAAACTTTCATACAGTGGGAATAAATATCAGGTGTGGCTCTTTCATAACATAATTGTCATATATGCAGATTGTTGTTCTTTCCTTACATGTCACTTTGAAATCTGTTGACATCTAGAAATCAAGAAATCACTGAACCAATATAGATGCATAACCTAAAGATCCAGGGACATATGCAACCTTAGAAAATTTTGGACAATGTTTTTTAAAAATCAAAGTTTAATTTTTTAATTTTTAAATTGTATTTATTTATTTATTTATTTATTTATTTATTTAAGTTAATTTTAGCCTGGCAGGAAAGAAAATACTAAATATCTGACATGGGAATAATCCTATTAACTATGTTTAATTTTAATTAAATGTACACTTACAGGGTATTAAAGCTTTTGTAAAGACTGAGAGACTGAGTGTGGAATATGGGTGGCAATGAAATACCGAGAAAGAGACTCTTGTGCAGCCCTGGAATAAGATTTTGTGTGTGTGTGTGTGTGTGTGTGTGTGTATGTGTGTATATATAAGGGACTGGGATTCGTTTATTAACTAGGGCTAGTTTCCAGATGTCTGGTAGGCGGGAGGTATCATCACATTTATTCATGTTGTTGGAGGGTTTCTCTATTTCAATAGCTTGAACACTTCAAAAGATAATAATTATGGAAGCTATCGAAATAGAGAAACACCCCCACAACATGAATAAACGTGATGATACCTCCCGCCTACCAGACATCTGGAAACCAGCCCTAGTCAACAAACGAGTCCCAGCCACAAAAACCAACATAGGACGCAGAACAACACAGGACACCATCACCAATCACCCTCACCAAACATCGATTCCATCAACTAATCAAGATGTGACAACACAGCCAACCAATCCATTTAAAGCAACAAAGCCAACATTCCACACACACCCACCTATATTTATAGAAAAACGGCAGTTCCAATCACGCTTTGCTCGCACAAACATGAAGCCAAAGGCAACCAGCCTGAAGATAACGAGTGTGACCTCGTCAAAACATCGCCAAGTTACTGTCAGTCTCACACAGGAAAAGACCTGATACCCGTGAAAATCTACGAGAACACACACACGTGTGTGTGTGTGTGTGTGTATATATGTGTGTGTGTGTGTGTGTGTGTATGTCGTATTTGTGCTGATAAATAAATAAAGGGAGACTAGTATAGATCTATTTCAAGCTATTTAGCTCTCATCAGCTAGCCATACCCTTACTGGGATTTGAACCAGTGCTGTATTACATATTAGGCAGTTCTGTTAACCACTAAGCCACAAGTTTCTCCTCCTTTATCAGCTGAGCCAGGGAAATAGGTATCTATTTAGTATGCCTCCTCCCATATTTGGGCATGCCAGGTCCCGCATTAGGCATAAAAGCCAACTGGGCCAGTCACTTTCAGCCCAACTCAACTGACAGGCTTGTTGTTGTGAGCGTATTTAATTGCCTTCAGTTATTTATCAAAATAAAGGCAGGCTAGATAGGATAGACAGGTAGATCTGAAGCATCTCTACCACAGAACTGCTCAGCTCTCATATTCAAACACACTAAGCAAAGTTATACCCCTCCATCTCTCAAGCTTATTTGACTCAGGTGTCAATACAATCAAGGGTTCCAACAGGAACCAGACGCCAGGCATTTCTCCCGTGGAGCAAATATCACCCCTCTTCTCGGACCTCTCTGCACAGCAGCGGATCGCTGAAAGTGTCATATTGCGCCGGCTTGCTATTTACTCCGGCGCGCTGCTCTCCTCCAAGCGAACCATCAATAAGGCTCTTCATCTCATCCTACTACACGATTCTCGACACGCGAGCGAGAAGTTAGCGAGGGTCAAAAGGGACCAGTAGACGAGGCAGGAGGGGAATTATAAGGCAGCAGGGTCCATTACTCACATTATTATTGCATTCAATAGGAAAACTATTGCATCGCGGCATACAGGACGCACCCTCGACCCCCTCTCAAATTGCTGCGCTTATTTTAACAGATCGGTCACAGCAACGGCACTTAAGACTTATGCATACCGCTTTACAGTCCTTTCTAAGGGGTTTACAGTGTCAGCGTATTGCCCCCAACCATCTGGATCCTCATTTTACCGACCTAAAAAGCCTGGCTGAGTTATGCACGAACTTTCCATTCGGAAGGGGCTGCGCTGCATGAACGTGACACTCGTGCCATATAACGCGCGGGTGGCAGAGCAACCTGACCCGCTCCAACCTAGGTCTCGGTTCCCCCATCCCACCCTCCAACTTGGCGGATGCGCAGGAGGAGCACCGGCCGCCTGACTCCACTCACCGCCAGCGGTTGATGCCCACCGCGGAGGACGCAGCGAACCAGGGGTCCAAGATGTAGATGCAACGCACGGAGGTCGCTTCTCGGATAGCCGCCTGCAAAGCAGGGTTGTCGTGAAGACGCAACCCCCGTCGGAACCAGTGGACGGAGCAGCCGCCGCGGCGCGGCCGAAGGACCGGACCGGACAAAGCAGCCATCGCCGACGCAGCCACCTCCGGAAAGGCAAGCTAGACTCTCCCGCAACTCCCCGGCATCTAAGCCGGCCCACCTCCTCTCCCGGTGCGTCAAGCCACTTGCCGAGCGGCTGCTCTTCTTCCAGTGAGCATGCGCAGCACCGCCCCCCCTCCCTCCGATAGCTCATTGGCCGCTTGAACTACATACACTGACACAGTGCTATAACTTACTGGGTTGGCCTTAAGAGCCCCGGACTGCGGGGGTGGCGTAGCACGTTTGCGCGCTGTTTATCAGGAGGAGAAGGAAGGGGAAGACTGGGTTAAAATGGTGCCACGGGTGAGGTTCTGAGGTAGAATTGAAGCTATTCACTTTAAAAAAAAACATTCCTTTTTGTTTCGGCAGAACTATCGGATCAGAACAAGGATGAAAAAAAATCTGTATGGCTATCAGAGGGAATATTCAATCTTTGTGTACCTTTGCGTAAGGTAGAAACCGCACGTCGGGTTTTCTGCAGCCCAAATGTGGCAGCTTTGCAACAGAGAGGCTTTCTTTCACTCACGGATCCTGGGATGATTGGAGCGTCAGGCGCCCTCTGGAGTCTCAGAGTTGTCTTAGGTTTTATCCTTAAAGGAATGCTTGAAATTATTGAAAAATGTGCCCAATAAATTACTTTGTCTGCTTTAAGTGGAGTTACTTTCAGTCTTCTCCCATAGGTTCCATGCCTAAAAATACTTTAAAGTTCCCTATGTTTATACACTGTTAAACAAGGATTTGTTGAATAAACCACAGCTGGATGAGTTTGTATGCCTAAAAAATCATAAATATGATTTTTACAAGAAATCCAATCCAGTGCTTTCCGTACATTCCATTTCCACTGCTTGTACGTAGTAAGAATTTGTGTTTATGATACTGGTGCATGAAAATTAAAAGTAACGATCTTCTGTTACTCTTCAGCATCTTGTCCTCAAAAGTATATTGTTTATGACATTAAAATCATGTTTTCAGATATTACATTGGTAGGCCTGCCTGTCATGTATTTATGTAATCTTAAAAATGCTACTTATGGCCATCATAAAATCCTGTAGTCTTACTATGATCAGTACCCTCAATCTGTTCCAAAAAGGCTTGAGGAAATGAGTTACGATAGATCTTCCTTGTGGTTTGGAAGGCACCGGATTAGGAAACTAAATGTAACTCATATCTTGATTACAATATGAGTTGTTTACTTCCTAATAAATAAGATTGCAACTAGGTTGGAAGAGTCCTGCGGGATTGGGTGGCCTATACATTTAATAAATAATAATAAAATAATAATAATAATAGACCTCATAGTAATGTTATGCATATATGAAATGGTAGTCTGTATTATTGAAAAGGGTTCCCTGTCTCCTACTTTGTCTGGAACACTATTTGTCTTTCACTTCCTCCTATAGTTCCAGTATTGATTATAATTAGTCCCTGCTGGGCAAGAGAAATTCTGGAACCTTAATTAATGTATATGATGCACATAATGCATACACATATGTAGAGAGAAACAAGTTCTTTATGATTCAACCAATTCATTCTGAGAGGTATTTACTTGATTTATATTTTGTCTTTCCTCCAGGAGCTCAAGGTGATAAATAGAACATATTTTTCTCCCCTTCCCCCAACAAAATGCTGTGGGGGCTGAGAGTGACTGGCCTAAAATCAAACAATGAGTTTTCACTGCAGAAAAGGATCTATAATGACAGTTTCCAAACTCTTAGTCTAACAACTTTTAAATCACATTGGTATACTCCCTGCTAGGATAATTAATGAGAAGAGTCAAAGGAGTCAAAATCCAACTGACTGCACAAAACAAATCAAGATATAAAGTGAATGGTGGTAGCATATCAAGCAAGTTCTCTTCAGGACAGTGGGAGGCTTAGGAAACTTATGGGTGGAGGATTTAGAGATTCTCATATGAGCCAGAAGCCCGGTTTACTACATCCATATGTCTATCTACGTGGGCAATACAGTACAGCATATTCCATTATATATGATACACATCCCTCCAGTTTAGGGGAGAGAGTGGTTGACTCATGATTCTCAGATAGTTGTCTGGCTAATGTATTCTCTCCTCTTCTGTTTTCTCCGCATGGCACAGGTATCTGAACAATGTAGCCTATTTTATGCAGAGGCTAAGGAACATTTTTCAAGGAAATTGGAGCCAGAGTAATCTACACTGCCTGTATGATTTACTAGCAAACATGCAGATTACTTGAGTCTTTAATTTTTGATGCCCATTTTGGCAGCTTCTTAACACAATAAGAGAGGAAAATACAATATTCAAAATAGGAAGAGGATACCTCCCTGCAAACTAGAGTCATATTTCTAATCAATTCTGGCACCATTCGTGCGATTCAAGCTGATCTGTACATCTATGTGCCAAGTAAACATTTACCAGTTTTAATGCATACTAGTCAAATATATGTTTAAAAGTACAAGAACTCATCCAAGAAAAAAGGTCATTCCTGATATCAATAGATGGTCCTAAAATATAGCTGCGAAAATGCAGTTTCTTTCCATGTGTGTCATATAAATCTTGAGCGCTAGCAACAAGGGGCTAATCAGTAGGATCAGCTACCAAGAATTTCCTGTGGCCAAGATTACATAATACCATCTTGTACTTGCCACCAGCTCATTGGTAAGTCAGTGGTGAAAGGTGGACCTTTAAAAACTAATTTTTGTTTATATATACATAGATGAAAAAGTGGAAAATGGACCTGTCTTATAGTACGTATGATTTAATCAGATGAAATTGACAAATGTTCTTTTCCCCTTTCAGCTCAAGTGACAGGAACAATGTCAACACAATTCAGTCCAGAAGTAAAGAAGATTGGGAATCCACCAATTAGGGCTTGTAATAAACATGGACTAGAATTGTAGTTTGTAGTTTGTAGTTTATTGGGATTTATATGCCGCCCTTTTCCCTGAGGGGACTCAGGGCGGCTTACAACCACAGGGGGGGGGGGAGGGGGGGTGCAAGGTCAAAAACAAAACAATATGTGAACAAAGAAAAAATAGTAAAACACAACTTTCATTCAACAATCAAACACTCGGGCGGGTGAATTGGAAGCCTATCCCCAGGCCTGCTGGGAGAGCCAGATCTTGAGGGCTGCGCGGAAGGTCTGGATAGTGGTGAGGGTACGGATCTCCATGGGGAGCTCGTTACACAGGGTCGGAGCAGCAACAGAAAAGGCTCTCCTCCGTGTGGTCGCCAGTCGGCATTGACTGGCAGATGGGATTCGGAGGAGGCCCAGTCTGTGCGATCTAATTGGTCGATTTAGGGAAGTAATCGGCAGAAGGCGGTCTCTCAAGTACTCAGATCCACTACCATGGAGTGCTTTAAAGGTGGTCATCAGTACCCTGAAGCGCACCCGGAGACCAACAGGTAGCCAGTGCAGCTCGCGGAGGACAGGTGTAACGTGGGCGAACCGCGGTGCGCCCACTATCACTCGCGCGGCTGCATTCTGGACTAGCTGCAGTCGCCGGATGCACTTCAAGGGCAACCCCATGTAGAGCCCATTGCAGTATTCCAGTCTAGAGATCACAAGGGCTCGAGTGACTGTTGTGAGAGCCCCCCGGTCTAGGTAGGGCCGCAACTGGCGGACCAGGCGAACCTGGGCAAATGCCCCCCTGGTCACAGCTGACAGCTGGTGATCAAAAGTCAGCTGTGGGTCCAGGAGGACTCCTAAGTTGCGGACCCTATCTGAGGGGTATAAAATTTGACCCCCCAGCCTAAGCGTTGGTATATTAGCCAAATTCTTGGGGGGGAAGCACAACAGCCACTCGGTCTTGTCCGGGTTGAGTACCAGTTTGTTAGCACTCATCCAGTTCTTAACGGCCTCCAGACCCCGGTTCATCACGTCCACCGCTTCATTGAGTTGGCACGGGGCGGACAGATACAATTGCGTATCGTCCGCATATTGGTGGTATTTTATCCCGTGCCTCCGAATGATCTCGCCCAGCGGTTTCATGTATATGTTAAATAGTAGGGGGGATAAGACCGAACCCTGTGGCACCCCACACGTTAGGGGCCTCAGGGACGATCTCTGCCCCCGACCAACACCGACTGCGACCTGTCCGAGAGGTAGGAGGAGAACCACCGCAAAACAGTGCCTCCCACTCCCACCTCTCGCAGTCGTCGCAGAAGGATACCATGGTCGATGGTATCGAAAGCCGCTGAGAGGTCAAGGAGAACCAGGATGGACGCATAGCCTCCATCTCTGGCCCTCCAGAGGTCATCGGTCAATGCGACCAAAGCGGTTTCTGTGCTGTAACCAGGTCTGAAGCCGGACTGGAAGGGGTCAAGATAGCTAGCTTCCTCCAAGGCCCGTTGGAGCTGAAAGGCCACCACCTTCTCGACAACCTTCCCGATAAAGGGAAGGTTGGAGACAGGACGAAAGTTGTTTAAAATGGCTGGATCTAACGATGGTTTCTTCAGGAGGGGTCTCACCACCGCCGTTTTAAGTACGGCGGGGAAGTGCCCCTCCCGAAGGGAGGCGGTGACAACCGCCTGGATCCAGCCATGTGTCACCTCCCTGCAGTTGGCAACCAGCCAGGAGGGACACGGGTCCAGAATACAAGTGGAGGCACTTACAGCTCGAATGGCCCTGTCCACATCCCCAGAGGCAACGTCCTGGAACTCAACCCAGAACTGGTGTGGCAAGTGATCCTCCTGTGTCTCAGCTGGATCTACTGCGGTGGAGTCCAAGTCCGATCGAAACCGAGCTACTTTGTCCGCCAAGAATTGAGCATAATCCTCAGCCCTACCCTGCAAGGGGTCTCCCGCTTCCCTCCTATTGAGGAGGGAGCGGGTTATCCTAAACAGGGCGGCTGGGCGTGACTCGGCGGACGCAACCAAGGCTGAAATATATGATCTTTTTGCAGTTCTTAGTGCTCGGACATAGTCCTTGGTGCAGGTAGTTAAGAGTGCTCGGTTCGCCTCGGACCTATCGGACCTCCACTGGTGCTCTAGGCACCTCCTCCGGCGTTTCTTCTCCCGGAGCTCCTCGGTAAACCAGGGAGGTCTCCAGGATCCACTGACCCGGAGGGGCCGTAGTGGCGCGATCCGGTCGAGAGACTCCGACGCCGCCGAGTACCAGGCGGCAGCCAGAGTCTCCGCCGAACTGTGGGCGAGAATGACACTAGGCCATTCTGTGGATAAAGCAGGGCAAGGAATTGAAATCTGGAAAGGGATTTCTTAAAGTAGCTTTAGTTCTAGTCAGACTATGCATGGGAAACATGGCCTTTAAGCTGCTTTTCTGCAGGGCAAGAAAGCACAAAGGCAAGACAACATCCTGTACTGTTTTTGAAAGCAGCAGGCTTTCTGGAGTGAGAACAGCAGGTATATACCTCTTTGTCTTCCCACACTAATTGTGACCTACTCTTCATAGCCTAGTTGTTCAGAAATCAACTAATGTTCTGATGTAAACAGCAGTACATGCACACACAGCTTGAGGAATGTGTGTGGCAGGGCTGACTTTTCATCTGTTTGCTCAGTCAGCCACTTCTAGTCTGTCTCAAGTTGGGAGGAGTGAGTTAAATGAGATGATAGCCAAAAATCATTAATATTCAGGCATGGATACTGGCTTGAAAGAATGAGTAGAGCAGGTGCAGGGGTTCAGGTAAGGGGGTTCGCTCATCAACTTCTTGCAATTTCCTGTTAGCTAATGATTGTATTGATTAGTGCAGTTAACCTTATACACCCTTGCTTTGACTGCTGCCTTCTTTGATTAGGCCCAGACTTAATTCATAGTGAAATATGAGAGAGTTGTTGACTTTATGGGGACTCTTTATTTGCAAGTTTTAATAAAATAGTGTTTCTTCAATTGGTTTCTGAGATAACCTTTTCACTTGGCAAAGTCAATAACCGTACCGTAATATATCCTCTTCTAACCCTTCTTTTCACAGCATCTTCAAGTCTTGTCAATAACACCAGTCCAAGATGGTATAAATGCATTATTATTTGCTTTTTAACTTTAAGTCATAGAATCATAGAATTATAGTTGGAAGGGGCCACAAGGATCATATGGATCAGTGTTTCTTAGCCTCAGCAATTTTAAGATGTATGGACTTCTTAGATGCGTGGAACTCTCCAGCCAGCACAGAGTCTCCAAGGTTGAGAAACATTGATCTAAATCCTCTATCCTCAATGTACTGAAAAATCAATTAGACTATTCATGGGAATATAGAGTTCAGCCTGTTAAAAGCCTCTGGATATAGTGAACCCCTAATTTCTATAAATTTAATTTTCAAGTTAAAGGAATTCATCCTAGCAATATATTGGATCCACACATCTTTGTCTACTAGAAATCATAGCTGATTTCATTTATATAATAGTTTTTTATTAGAGTATAAAATGTGGTTGATATAATACAATGACTTGGTTCACGCAGCCTGCTTAATCAAAATCAAACTAAACTACAACAGGGTTTAATTTACATTGAATGAAAATCCATTCACTCTATATTATTTGAAACAAATTCAGGAAGCTTATAATAAAAAAGATTGAACAGGTAGAGATACTGTAGTTCCAATTGCTATTTGATTATGAAAGAAATCAAGAGTTCTTTTGAACTACAACTCCCAGTATGCACTAGTCAATGGACTTCTGGGAGTTGCAGTTTACATTCATTTAAAGGCCTCAGGCTGTGTCAGGTTGATAACACTTTTTCTTTTTCCAGAAGAAGACTTCTTATGTTAAATAGGGTTTCTTTCTAAAGTATAAATAAAATTATAGTTGGCAATTCAAATTTAAATAGATTTTAAACATTTCGGAGTCTATTTCATGCATTGTAAACATTACTCAGGAGCAAATTACTCATTACGAGAAAATGTGTTGCTGCCCTAATTCAACACACAGAGTTGAACAGAGAACAGAAATCTGATTACTTGCTCTCTAGGTATTGCTATTAGGAAAGCACCATTTCTTATGAAGAAAGTTTAGGTTGGTAAATTTCATTACCGTTTTTTTGTTTAAAATACTCCTCTTCTGCATTTTTTGTGGGTAATACAGCGAGGTAAGGCCTCAGCTTCTTCTTTTTTTTTTTTTTAAAGTACAATATGCAGACCTCCGACCTCCCCTATCCTTGCCTAATTGCCACTTTTCTCATGCAGCCTAGCACATCTGCTGATCTGCCACTACAGGCCAAGCCACCTTGCTGTGCAGGAATTAGCACTGCCACTTTCAGTAACCATTAGGCCAAACACATAAACAACAAATTAGAAGGATGAGCAATTGCAGCAGCATATTATATGAGCTTTTAGAAATCTGCTTAGGGAGTCTCGGCGTAGGCCTGGTTGAGAAAGGTGCTGTATGACAGCTGGAATATGGAAACATCTGTAATTGGCTGGGATAAGGAAAGATTCATAGTAGCCACAGGGATATGATTTTACCCAGTATTTACACTCTTATTGATTGTTGCCGTGCCTTGTTACATTGATATGTCTGTAAATATTGCCTGTGTTATACTTTGCGGTTAAACATTCTTTTGATTTGCTCAATAAATTTTTTCAGCTTCAATTATGTCTTCATGGCATTCAAACCCACAAGTCTCCTGCCTGTGTTTACTGTGGCAAGATAAAGTATATTTGGATTCTGTCTGTACATGTCTGGTTGCTTGGGAACAATGCACGACTCTTAATGAAAAAGTCAGATTTTATACACTTGTATGTTTTTTTGACCAATTTATTCAGCTTTGAAAGAATTACTATCTTGCTCCTTTACTTTTCATCTTGGTTTTATTTGTATAAAGTTTCATCCCAAAAGAAAACATTCAAAAGCAGTTACTGTTTGGTTAAATGAATAATTTAGGACTTCATGTAGACAGTAAACTCTTTATATAGAACAAACAAGTGTGGAAACCTAGCCTCTTCAATTAATTGAAGTTAGGAAATGCATATGTTTCCCCACTACTGTATATTGCACAATGAACAGTTCCATATTGGGCAGCAATAATTCTTGGTCTGGTACAGACTGACCTTAAAAGACCTAGAAAACACGTCAAGAAATGGTAGGCAGTAATTAGTTCAAAGGTGTTAAGTAGAAATGATCTGCATTACATAAAAGCAATTGGAAAACAGTTGAAGGGGAAGGCAACTGATACAGGAGGATGAGGAGGAAGAATGATATTCAGGTTCCAGTTCTCTCATACTGAGTTGAAATTGGTTTGATGCTCCAAGTTGCTGACAAGCTGAATTAAAAACCTAGTGTAACTACCCCACAGGTTTTGAAAACTAAGCCCTCCATTAGAATGAATCTTCTGCTTTGAGATACAGGTATGGTAGTTCTCAACTTTCAACCGGTTTCTTAGTGACCGTTCAAAGTTACACCATCTCTTTTTCTACACCATCTCAGAGCTACTTATGACTTGGTTGCAAAGTTATAAAGACTGCCATCTCCAGTGGTCACGTGGTCACATTCTGAGCACTTGGCAACTGGTCTGTATTTATGGCCATTTGCAGCATCCTGTAGTCAAATGATCACAATGTACAACTTTTTTTTTTGCCAGAAATATACATTTACTTTTGTATCCCAGCAGAAAAAAATCCAATTGATTGGGTCAGCTTAATGACCGATTCAAAAAAGATCATAAAATTAGGTGTGGTCACATGGTCACCTGGCTTTATAATCTGCACAACTTGTGACCATTATTAAATTGAGGATTATACATATTTGTGTTTGCCTTTGTGTACATTGTTTAAATTTACGTTTAACGTTTACGTGTAACGTACAGGAAAATGGGCCATTAAGCCCAGAGTCTTTGTAGCACAGTGGCTAACCTGATGCATCCAGAAAAAAATATAAGCAGTCTGTAAGGACAATAAACTCTTTAACTAATTCTCCTTCAGTGTTGGGTTTTAAAGAATTTTGCCTGTGAGTCAGGAGGCAATGTATTATCAGTGCCCTCTGCTCTACTTCCCTATCATTTCTACTGTTGCAAACAAAGCAAAGAGCCATTCTGAAAATAACAAATCAACACTTTATTAAACACATTTATCAGTTGCAGATCTACCATGGGGATCTACGCTTTCCAACACAAAATTAGGAAAGTGAGAACAAGGTAAGGACGCTAGCAAAGGTCAAAGGCAAATGGAATTACACATTCCAATGAAGTTTGGCTCCTGAAGCCAAGAAGGCCTTCTTAATAAGGAGAGTGCATATCAAAAACAAATGCACTCACCCAAGAAATGAGCTTTAAGAGCAAGAACATGGTGATACTTTCACTTTGTAAGAGTCCACTAATAACCATTGACATCTGTTTCTTCAACAGTGCTGGGAAAAATAGTTGACTACCTAAAGACATTTAGATCTAGAAGAAACCAAACCAAGGGAGCTTTCAATGCCCTTTCCTATTTTCTTTCGTTCAGTTGCTTTCCAATTAGGCTGTCCAGAGGAATGATAAATGTGCTGAGAAGCACTGGCAGAAAAATGCTTGAGAATCCTGGCATTGGGATTACCTTTTCGCCAGACAAGTTGCAATTCTGTATTTCTTGCAACTTGTTTGCCCCACAAGGGCAGGAGAGCCAGCAATCTAAGAGAATTGTTCTCCTGCTTCTCCAGGAAGCAAACTGGGCAGCTCAGTGTGATGTGTGAGGAGACAAAGAAACATATCTACAGAAGACACACATAACTTCAAGCAAGTAGAGCAAGGACCCAGCTATTCCTACTTTCTTAAAGTTGTTTTTAATAGAACACCCCTCCCTCCCCCACCTTTACTAAAGAGGTGTTTGGAAAAGAAAATCACTTGTAAAAAAATTATCCTTTTCCAGTGATTATTGTAACAAATATGCAGTACATTGGAAATCTCGCCCTGCCTTCTATTTTCTACATGGGTAATCATAGGCTAGGCTTGCCTGGAAACATTAAGCTATCTCTTGCTAGCTAAACTTCATTTTATTCCTTGAGCGAAATGCAAGACTAGTGAATTCAGACCAGATTGTCATTTTTTTCATTTGCTTTTGGAAGAGGTTCTAGCTGTACCTTCTTCATCTCCAACCCTTTTACCCAGGTATATGCAAAAGAGCCTGCTAAAACCATCATGTTACTAGCCCACCACAAAAAGCTCTTGGTTTCTTCATAATAGCAGACAGCTAACACTGTCTGGGCACAGGCTTTGGCAGTCCCAGAAACGTTATGTGTAAGTGGGCTGGTATATTTGATCTGAAGTCCAGTCACATAGCCGATAGCAAAGCCAAATATCCCACTTAGAGTCATCATGCCCCAGAAATGGATGCTTCCCAATTTATCGAAGTGGTATAGTGTGAAGAACTCATTTGTAAACAACAAAAGGGGCAAAAACAAGACGCAAGCATTGATATTGTTATAGAAAGTCAGACGCCAGATGCTGCCATCCACAGCTGGAAGAACTTTTTTAGTGTAAATAGCATTCAGTGAGACACACAGGCTGGCAAGTATTCCAAAAATGATGCCTGCCCAGGACAGAGTGCCTTCTGCTCCCTCTTGATCTATCCCAAGCCAAAAGCCACCTGCAAGGTAAAAGAGATGGAAAATATACTGATTGAACTACAAAAAGTAGGAGGCAAGCCTCATACCTATCTAAAATAAAACAATTTGCAAATTTTTAAAACTTCAGATATAATAGACTATTTTTTTTCAATCTCGGCTACTTGAAGAAGTGTGGATTCAACTCCCAGATTTCTCCAACCAGCTACTCGTAATACTCTTGGTGGATTAAAAAAAAATCCAGCCTAGCCTACAACCCTGAAATTTCCCAATATCTCAGATCTGAATATCAATCAGTGTTTGAGCTGAAATCTCTTGCTGAGATTGAATCACTATTCATTAAGATGCCTCACTCCATAATCTTCTGTCAAAGAGTGTATGTGAGTTTAAAAACTTTTTACTATAAACATAATAGCTGTATTCCAAAGTTGCTTTTTCAAGAAGCAGCTGTACCTTCTTGTTTTCGCTTCTTATCCAAGAAACTTCTTCAGCTCAGAGCAAAATGTCTTCAAAGAAAAACAAGAAAGTCCAGTTTCCTCTTGAAAAAACACCTTTGGGACAACTATGACCTAGGTGACTGAGAATTTCCATAGACATAACAGCTGTATGTTATCTTTACAAAAGTGAAGCTTTATATTCTCCCGTGGCACGACAAAACCGCGGTCAACTAAAGCGCGCCCGATTAAAGCGCGTCGCTGACGTCATCAGGAGCGCGACAACAACGACCGCGGAGAAAAAAGGGCGCTTTAAAAAGCGCTTTTAAAGCAAGCCGATTCACGTAAAGGTAAGGGTTAGGTTTAGGGTTAGGTTTAGGGTTACGTTAAGCGTTAAGGTTAGGTTTAGGGTTAGGTTAAGGGTTAGCGTTAGGTTAAGGATTAGGTTTAGGGTTAGGTTTGGGGGGGGTTAGGTTTAGGTTTACGTGTTAATTTTAGCTTTACCGCTCACAGCGTGCTTTTTTCATCGTGCTGTGATGACGTCAGGTACGCGGTTTCGTCGAGCGCACTTTAGTCGACTGCGGTTTTGTGGTGGAACCATATTCTCCAGCATAAGCCACTATATTGTATAATAATAGTTAGCAAGCTTAAGCAAACTAATAAAAGTTAGAATAGAATCAATTCTATCAAATTCTCTTCCACCTGATATTAACAAACAAAAAATGTTACATTAGTTTAATTCCAAGCATTATTGAGCAAGAAAGATTTACCAGACCATCTGACCCTCAGTTTTTGCCCTGTAAATTGGGAACACAAACTCCCCCTTTTATTACGGCCTTGTTATTATACACAGAGGTGTAGCTTTCCCTTTTCCATATGTTTAGTTAACAAGCATCCCCATTCTCCTACGCTCACAATCAGTAATGGAGATCTGATAGGTTCTATCTCAGATTCTATAGGATTGCACTGTTCTTTTTAGAGCCACTCTGGATGTGGCTCTTATTTTCTATTCTAAAGGATACGAATATGCTCTTTAGAGTAGATTTTGGCAACTTTTAGACAAGGATTGTGAGGAAAAATTATTAAATCAAGAGTGGTAATGCAAAAAGCCTTCTCTACTGACTGCCATGAGTTGTGCACCATGATAACCAATAAAAATGAGTAAACAGTTTTAGAATATTAGCAGTATCTCTATAGTTGCTACAGTTAAACTGAAGTCCTGCAAGCAAACCATTAAGGTTCCTCTGCCTCATGATGCATTTGACACTTGTTTTCTTGCATAAATCTCACTGAATTCTAAGGGACTTATTCCCCAATAAGTAAATCTTTGCACACAATAGATGGTGCACAATGTCAACTTCCATCATTCCCAAGCAGTGGTGAGGCTGGTTGAGGATAATGGGAGATGAAGCCACATGGTGGGGAAAGTGGCAGTCTGGATTGCTTCGCTGGGGCCATTGGGAAGGCTCCACTCACCAATGATAATCCCACATGAAAGAAGGGCGTACAAGGATGTGGTTTGCTTCAGGAGCAAGTAAGAGAGGAGCACATTGAACACGGTGGTGAGGGAGCGGCCCACGTTGTAGAAGGCCACACCAACGAATTTGAGGCACAGGTTGTTGAAGGTGATCATGCCAATGAAGACCAGGGAAAGGGGCAGGACGCTGCGGGAGACCTTGAGGTCCATCCGGATGGAGGGAAAGTCCACGAAGCCCCGCGGGCAGCAGGAGGCCAGCAGGCTAAGCAGCTTGCAAATGAGGACGGTCACAAGGCACTGGTAGAAAGTGACGAAGAGCGGCGCATCCAGGCGCAGCGACTGGCTGCTCAGCAAATACTTGTTGAGGAAGACCATGGTGATAGAAATGAACCAGTAAAGGCAGACCACGACGGCGATCCGGACGGCCCGCAAGAGGAACGGAGACTCCTTGCTGCTGCCGCTATCTTCCTCTTCCTCCTCCACCTCCTGCTGGAGAAGCGGCTCCGACGCACCGCCGAGGGCCATTTTCAGGATCGCAGAGCGCTTCAGCTGGACCCGGTTCATGTTGCCAAGCCTCCGCCGGAGCCCTGCTCCCCGCCGAGAGGGAGCAGAGGGTTGCAAAGGGCTAAGGCATCTCAGGTCGTTCCCGAGGATGTTCACGCCGGGTGCGCCTCCGGATTTAGGCCTCCCCCGAAGCCGCCCGGAGAAACCTGTCCGTCTGCTTCCTCCTTCCCTAGTCCTCCTCCCCGCGGCGCATCCCACTTGCTGCGCCGCCTGCGCAGAGAAGGCCAGCCTTTCCACGCTTAAAGGGGCCGCGGTCGCCGATTGCCGGAAGCAGCCGCGCGCTTTTAAAATACCGCGCTTTCGCTGAGGCGGTTCCTCCTCGCTTCTGGGTTTCTCGCCCGGGACAACCTCGGTTGCGCGCCCGGTTGGCGGTCTAAGCCCGTGAGCCGCTTGAAGCGCCCGTCCGGGAGCGCTGGAATCAACCGCTTGCTTGCGTGGCTGCGCGCATTTCTCCAGAGCAGCGTTGCCACTTTCCACGTTGGGGGGCTAGCAAGCGATCGATCCTTTGGTTTTCGCCCTCCCCCTCTCTCTGAGGTGCTCTTTGGGCCCCGCTTGGGCACTGGAAGAATGGAGCAGCCTTCCCTAGCGCAGTCTTGCTCCAGGCCAGGCGAAGTGCCCTCCCTTTTTTTGGATGGTGAGGAGCAAGTTCATAGGACAAGTTCAGTGCATCCGGAAGGCAGGGCTTGGCTGTTCAACAATTGCCTGACCAAAAAAGACTTCCAAATTTCTCATCCATTTGCACACTGCCTATATTTCTCATGGCCACAATTACTCTCTTGGTTATCTGTTAGGGTTTCTAAGCAAGACAGGGACAAAAACAGCTGTTCCCATTCCACTATCATTTTTCCGCATCCTTTTGCACCCAGTCTTTGGTTCCCCTTTTGCACAATGATTGATAAACCCACTCCTCTGCCTATAAGCAGATCTCTTGCTCCAACTTGTCTTAATACACCTCTAGCCAGCAGCTGATGCAGTATCTGCCCATGTTTTCTCTTTTTTGATACCTTTGCTTTCCTGCTTTTGCCTATAAATAGAAGGTAAAAGAGGAAACAAGGAAGCAGCTGGTGTATAGAGAATGAGTTGCTGGATTCTTGAGTTCCATCTGTTCATTCTCCTTTTATCAACTTCAGAGTCATCCTCAACCGTGAGATGGGCTGCAAGTGTAATAACCGTGACCCGTCAAAACCGCGTTCCACAAAAGCACGGTCGACGAAATCGCGTATGTGACATCATCACAACGCAACGAAAAAGATCGAAAAATTGAAATAAAAATTAAATTACAGCAAGCCGATTCACATAAAGGTAAGGGTTAGATTAAGGGTTAGGGTTAGGGTTAGGTTAAGGGTTAGGGTTAGGTTTAGAGCGTTAGCGTTACGTTTAGCGTTAGGTTAAGGGTTAGCGTTAGGTTTTTCGTTAGGTTAAGGGTTAGGTTTAGGGTTAGGTTAAGGGTTAGGTTTAGGTTTAGGGTTAGGTTTGGGGGGGTTAGGGTAAGGTTTTCGCTTTATTTTTACATTTTTCGATCTTTTTCGTCGCGCTGTGATGACGTCACATACGCACTTTCGTCGACCGCGATTTTGTCGTCCGCGGTTTTGTGGTGGAACCGTAATAATAGGGTAATAGCAACAACAACATAATATAACAACAACAACCTAATGTTGAGCAGCTCTTTGAACTTGAAATTGTGGCCTGCATCATCTAGCTTACTTGCCATGCTTTTGGGGGGATTCCCATCACTAATACAAGAAATGAATATAGCGATGAGAACTAAGGCTCAATATAGTATAGTGACTCAGATATTTACTGCCAGACTTATATAATTCTGTTGAATATATAATTGCAATCTTAATAACCTACTGGTTAGTATACATTCGTTCTTGATCAATAGAACTGGGCAGCTTTTATGGCATATACAACACTAGCAGTTGCACATATGCTCATGCCAACACACATGTAAATGCATGTATTTCTTCTCCCCTACATCCTGAATTTTCAAAAAGAATCCTTTATCACAAACTTCATTATTTAGATTAGAAATGGCATTATGCTGCCTTCCAGATTTTGTTCAGTTCCAACTCTCTTGATGAGAGCCAGTTTAGTCTGGTGGTTAAGGCACTGGGCTAGAAATTGGGAGACTGTAGGTCTAGTCCTGCCTTAGGCACAAAGCCAACTGGGTGACAACCATTGTGTCTCAGGCCTGAGAAGCAGGCAATGAATGACAAAGCACTTCTGGAAAAGCAAGAAAATTACAAGAGACTTGTCTAGGGAATTGCCAGAAGTTAAGACTGACTCAAAGGCACAACATAAGCCTCCTTAAAAAGCAAGCAAGCAAACAAATACCCTATGTTCTTTATTAGACTTAAAAACAAAAAAGACAGTATAGGCTGAACACTAGTTACAAAGGCCAAGTCACAATAGAGATATAAAAATAGATTTTTCTTCAAAATGTTTAGAAAAGCAACAGCCATTTTTCTATAAATGGCCAAATAATGGAAGTTGGGAGAAAGATGATCCATTGGCATCTACCTGGGAATTAGCCACTGACTATGGAGATTCTGCTCCACTGAATGCAGGAAGTGGATGAGGATATATGGCACTGCTTGCCATATTCAATTTTAAATCTGCTTGGAAGAACTACAGCATGACTTGTAAAGCGTGGGCACATATTCACTGTCTCACTTGGCATTCCTTAGAATTAATTAATTAAATCAATAAATAGCAATTGTGAAACCCTATAGTTTGTGATTTGACAAGCAACACTTGAATGTTCGAAATCTGCATCAGAAATAGAAATATGTGTAGTGTGATTTTTATCCTTTTTTAAAATCAGTTTTCTTAATAATGAAGCTGTTGTAATGAAATTCATTCCAGAAAATACCAGGAAAGTATCTAGACGCCCCCTGTTGGTAGGCAACATGCATATCTATTGTAATTACTCTCCCTTCAAAACTGTAACATATATTAAACTAATGGTCACACCTTCTGTCAAAGGACGTCAGCAAGGATTACCCAAAATTTGTAAATATTTTGGAAAAAGTGGGTATGGTCTAATTGACATGTGTTATGTGGAACTGAAAAGGCTAACTATACTCTGGTGCTAGGCAAAATCCTTTTTGTTTTTAAATTCCATAGATTGCTTTAAAAAAAAAAAGTAGTGTCAGACTGTTTTCAAATAACATGATAAGCTGCCCTGGAAAATTCTTGTAGACTGTAAAGCATATTCATCCACAATGGTGTACAAAGAGAATGTTTTGCAGTATACCAGGTATGATGTCTAATTTGTAAAATTGGATCTGGTGACAAGTTGGGATTGCTCCAGTTGTTGTACCAGTCCTCTGTTGCATGCCGGCATCCTTACCTGGGCTGCTTGATGTCATTAATAGGTTGGTGATGATTTCAATGCTCAAGTTTTAGTGTGGTCTTCAAAGCAACCTCATGGCTAATAAAATGCAGAAGTTATCCATGAGAATGACCAATGCAGTTTTGGTCCCATATTCAGGTCTGAATATGCCACAGTTGCTACAAGCCACAACCCCTGTTTCCTCCAAACTTTTGATTTGATTTATTTGTTTTGATTTATTTGGTTTGTATGCCGCCCTATTCCCGAGAGACTCAGGGCGGCTAACAATAAAAAGGGGAGGGGGTACAAAAATAAAATAAAATAATTGTGATTACAGACATCTTTAAGATAAAATTGGTGAGATCTGCTTGGAACTGGATGCCACCTGAACAAATAAGGTAACCAAGACACATCTTGCTACATTAACTAATATGACAAGGTTTTCTGTGACATCAGCTCAGCAATCCAGATTCCTGCCTTTCCTGATTTGTGAAAGCTTCTTAGGAGATAACATGAAGGCAGATTGAATGAGAGAGGATCATTATACGTGCCTCAAAAGAAGCAATGGAATGTCTTCCCTTCAAGAAACCATTGCTTTATCCAGAAATTTTTGGATAATTAGAACATTCCAGTCTGGTTTCACACCTGGGTGTGGTACCAAGACTACACTGGTCATGCTTGGGGATGGCTATGGCAAGTTGGAAATTTGAGAAATATAATTCTTTTGGATTTATTTTATCTCTTAACAATATTTGATACCATCAATCCTTTTTGGATTGCCTCAAAAGATTGAGAGTGGGGTACACTTTTTGAAAGGGTTCTCCTCATGAACAATGTTGTTATTGAGGATATTAAGCTCTAGATTCCCCTATGGTGAGGTTAGGGACAGCATCTGCATGATTAGGCAATGTAATCTGGTCAATGTTGAGGAGTCCGTGCTACACAAGGTAGTTGAATGGGCTCGAGCAACAATGAATAGCAGTTTAGTTTAATATGATACATCAAATCAAGTCAATATAAAATAAGAAATCATTGTGGCATAGAACAGTTTCCGCAGGTCACAGTTTCAAAGTGGTAATTGGTAGAAGAGGAATTATAATCTCTGAAATTGTGTATGCCACAATGATACCAATTTAGAAATGATGCCGCATAGGAAATTATATAATGTCAAACTGTGGGACATTACAGTAAGCATATATACTGTAAGTAGAATGGCAATTACATTACAACTCACACTGTGATGTGTCTATATCGACAAAGATCAGAATCATGCAGGCAATGCTTTTGCCTCTGATGCTCAAGGGAAGCAAAAGTTGGATTTTGAAGAAGCAGGACAGGAAGAATATTGATGCTTTTCAACTTTTTGTTGGAGAAGACTTTTGAGAATACTATGGATAGCCAAGAAACAAAGTAATGGATCTAAAAACAAATCAATCCAGGATTCTCACTTGAGATACAATTAACTAATTGTGTTGTATTTATTTTAAACAATGACAATAAAGACTATATTAGGAGTATAAATCCTTCCATTCTCCACCATCCAGTCAGTCCTGAAGAAGCTTCTTTGATGAGAAGCAAAATGTGTTCAAAGAAATATGCACCTTTGGGACAACCATGACCTGGATGACTGATGATTTCCATAGACATTTAGAAGATGAAAATGATCAGCAGAAGAGTGGATGGAATTAATTACAGCAGCAATGGATTGACATTGGAAAACCTGAAGGACTAGGTTGGGATCCTCCAGGAAAAAAATATCTAAATGTGATTGGTAAGAACTGAATCCAATTTGATCGATATCGATATCCCTCTCTCTCTCTCCCTCCCTCTCTCTCTCTCTCTCCCTACCTACCTACCTACCTACCTACCAACCATCTACCTACCTACCTACCTACCTACCTACCTACCTACCTACCTACCTACCTATCTATCTATCTATCTATCTATCTATCTATCTATCTATCTATCTGCATAGATACACACACATACATATGGAATACAGAATAACACAGTTATTGGTTGGTTTTAGTCCAACCCTTGCTCAAGCAGGAGACCCTATATCATTCTGGACAAGTAGCTGTCCAATCTCTTTTTAAAAACCTCCAGTAATGGAACGTTCACAATTTCTGGTGACAAGCTGTTTGACTGATTAATTGTTTTCACTGACAGGAAAATTCTCCTTAATTCTAGGTTGAATCTCTCTTTGTTAAGCTTCCTTCTATTATCTTTTGCCTTACCCTCAGGTGCTTGGAAAACAGCTTGACCATCTCCTCTCTGTGACAGCCCCTCAACTATTGGAAGACTGCTATCATACCATCATTGTAATGCAATTGCTATTCTGTTTATATTTGCTACCTGGAATGTCCCACAGTTTGATAAATTTAATTCCCTAGTGTGCAATACCTTAGTTATTCTGTAATGTTTGAGAAGGAATCACAGAACAATGCTGAATGTGGTTGACCGTATGGCTAGTATTCTGGAGAAAGAACTCTGTAGATGAAGGTAGATGTTTGGCATTATAGAAAGGGTATTCTTTTAATAAGGATAAGTCCCTTTGAGCTCACGTTGACTCTTCATGATTGGAGGACTATGTTGAAGTAATTTTCTTGGTAATAGTTCAGAAATTAATGACCAAATGACTTTTTCCTGGTTTTTTCTTCAACTTTTCATTCTAATCCATAGTCCAAGATTTTCAGGTGATCTTGCTTTGAAAAGGCAAGTTAGATAGAAAAGAGGAAATAAGTTGTTAAGCAGATATTTTAAAACACCCAGTCTAGTTCTGAAGGTCAGAAATTATTGACCCTTTTTGCTTCTCTGTACAAGATACTGTACAATAATTCCACTTGGCAACTATTTAAATTCTTTCCTCCATTTAATTTTTAGCTTCCTTTTTTGGGAAGCTTAGGCTAGTTCTCAGAACCAAATTGGTGTCTCATAAGTAGGGCCTACCTATAGATTGGTGGTCAACATCGTTAAGATGGTTGCAATTGTATGGCTGAAACCAGAGGTGCAATTCAGCTGGTTCTATCCGGTTTGGGCAAACCGGTAGCCGTAGTGGTGGGAAGCTCTGCCCAACCACCCAGATGTCATCACGTCCCATTTTTGATGCTGCTGTGCATGTGCACACTCACATTTGCAAACCGGTAGCGAAGGTAAGTTGATCTGAAACTGACACATGTAAGCAAGAAGGGAGGTTTGATTGAATCATCATGGGTCTTGATGTTTTTGATCCCCTCAGTAGACACTTTTGCCCTCAAATGTAAGATTGGAATGGGCAGGCAGGGAATCTAAGGTGCAAAGTTGGTTCACAAGTGTCTTTGCCTTTATCTCAGCTTACTAATTTGGGCAAATGTTTGTGATTGATACAGCAGTAGTATAGTACTGTCTGGGAGGGGGGTGAAGAGGAGTTGGGTTCACACATTTTAAATTATGATTTAGTTTAGCTGTGGTTAATTAAAATTTAACAACATGACTCACCCATAACACTAAGCCATAAATCACTGTTTGGAAAAATAAAGCAGTGAAGCATAAATGAAACAAACTGCACCGTTAGTATGATATATGATGTTACTATGTACATAGAATTACATATATTGTTCATGATACCCAGGATTTGGTAATGATCTTCAGCTGCAGTCCTTTCTTGATATAATTTTGATAAAGATGCTAAGAATTGAATTGTGCACAGGAAAGAATTCAATTTTCTTTATAGTCTGTACTTGTTTTATTTGTGAAATAATCAAGTTTTTATTTTTATTTACTATGAGAATTAATAAACCTTTTAAGCAATATGATAACTCAGTTTGCCTAGCTGAATATTTATATAAATTTATTAAACATATGGAGGAATGTGTGATAATGATATTATCACATTTTGTATGACATGAGCAAATAGGGTCAATAGAGCTAATAAAAACAAATGAGAAAATGGTATTTACTAGTATTATTTGGAAAAACCCTTGTTCAAAGAATTGAACTTCGATCTTTTATATGCAAAATGTACATGCTCCCCTTGGACTATGATCTGGTTTATGTGAAATATAACTAACAATCACAGCTAAGGATAACAACTGAAATCACTGCAGTTAGTAGCCCCATAATCTATGAATATCAATTAGCATGAATATCAATTCAGTGCTGTAATGTTTAACTATGAGATGGCTCAGTGGCTAAGATGCTGAGCTTATCGGTCAGAAGGTCGGCAGTTCAGCAGTTTGAATCCCTAGCACTGCGTAACAGAGTAAGCTCCCATTACTTGTCCCAGCTTTTGCTAACCTAGCAGTTCGAAGTATGTAAAAAATGCAAGCAGAAAAATAGGGACCACCTTTGGTGGGAAGGTAACAGTGTTCCGTGCGCCTTCGGCATTTAGTCATGCTGGCCATATGACCATGGAGATGTCTTCAGACAGCACTGGCTCTTTGGCTTTGAAATGGAGATGAGCATCACCCTCTAGAGTCAGGAATGACTAGCATACATGTGCAGGACAACCTTTACCTTTAATGTTTAATGAGACAATCCATGGAGAAATATTGAGACTCGGAAAACATGGGATTCATTTCTGTAATCCATACCCTGGTTAGATAGAATTGGATGCTATCTGTTAGCTCACTTTGCTGGGTGTATTCTAATAGTAGCCTCCTCTCCATTCCTCATGCCACTCCCATTTCTCATATCAGTTCTTCAGAAAAACCTTTGCAGTGTTCCCATTGCCACAACACCACTCTTTCCTCATTTATCCTCACTGATCTTTCACTGATCTTTCCACATTCACTTTGTCCATCTAATATATACAAGTCCTCGGGGGCAGGAACCACATGATGTTCTGTACACGTAGTTTCAGATACTTTCAAAATAGTATCTGATTGAACAGGAATACCATGCAAAGTACTTCTTGCACTAAAAGCACTACAAGACAACTGATGAACACATTTTCAGTCCAGTAGATTTATTTCTAGATCAAATCATGGTGCTATGTTGAGGCAGTGACACTAGAGGACAGCAAAGTGCCTGGCATAGAAAAATTATGCCAGAGGAAGAAGCAAAGAAACAGCTATATATGCAGGACCCTTCGTTCCCCTCCTATACTAGATAGATTCTGGTCACAATTGCATTAATCTGTGTAGCCTAAACCTGAGTTTATAACTCAGTGTGTAAGAATTACCTAGAGATAATTTGGTCTTACTCATAGTAAATAGGCTTATATAGGTTTATATTATGTATTGTACTTAAACTATTTTGCCTAGTTTAAGTGGTAACATCCAGCTGTTCATACCTGATCTAGAAAGTTAAATAGGGTTAGTGCTAGTTAGTACTTGGAAAGGGACTTGGCTGGCAACTCTAGGAATATAAGATACATTGGGACATGAAAGAAAAACAATCCCAAGTAGTAAAGCACTTCCATATCACGCCAGGAAAGCTATATAGTTATGTCCACATAAATCATCAGGAGTTGAACTCAACTTGAAGTTGATTTTTTAAAAAAAAGAGTGTTTACTATTTTCTGGTACCCACTGATGTGTCTGAATGCCCAGGACATGGAGTTGTAATTTAAGTGATAATCTGAAGAACACCAGGTTGCTTATATAACACCAAGATCTACTTATATTTGATTTAACCTGTGCTTAAACTCGGTGGTTTCCAATTGTGCACCGTACTGGGAAGGATGTTTTGCAATATTGTTGCCATGGGATAAAAAGCAAAGGGAGCATGTTTGTCCCATCTTGAATAGGAGGAATAGCCACAACAGTCAGACAAGTAGCAACGGAGCCTGCCGAAGGACTGGGGGTACGGCAAACATCTCTGAAGAGTCTTCTCTACTTTCTTGGACTGCAAAGGTAGAGGCAAAAGATGTACTTTCAGACTTTCAAGAGTCTATTTATGCCATATTACCATAATGTTAGGGGTCTGGGGCAACTCACCATGGCCAACTCACGAGGGCAATTTTCCGTGGCCAACTTGCTGCAGCCAACTTGCCGTGGGATGATTTGTCATAGCCAACTCACCATGGTACAACTCACCGCAGGACAAGAGTTAGACTAATATCGAAGGAATTGTGGAATAGAATAATTAAAGAAAGAATACAAAAGAGGGACAAAATAAAATGCGAATGTCAAAAAGCGAAATATATATTTTTAATTATTTTAAGTAATTAAATTGAATTGTTGAATTGTCCTGCAGTGAGTTGTCCCACAGTGAATTGGTGATAGTGAGTTAGCTATGGCAAGTTGACTATGGCGAGTTGTCCCGTTCTATCATCCTATCTCCCAAGGTCATTCCCACGTATCATTATAGAGGGGCAACCAGCAATTGGGGGAGAGGGGTCATGCCAGGCATTGCAGCCTATCAGAACTGAAGCTGCTATTAGAACAGAATGAAGAGCTGGAAATCATTAATTGCGAAAGGCTTAAGGCAGCTCAGATAAAAAAAAAAAACAATATTTTTGAATTGCAGCTGGAAAACACAAGCAAGGAATGCCTTTGCAATGGGTTGGGAGTAGGAGTAGGATGACATCATCAGTTCCTAAATTCAGAAAGAGGTGGGCAGCTTGTATTGACAAGAGACTTCAATACTTTCTCTGCAGCAATTGCCCAGAATTCATTTAGAAGAACATCTTAAATATATGTCTATTATCATCTACATGTCATTTGGGGAACACAGTAATCAGTGAGATTCTTCTAATAAATACTGTAGGCATTAGAAGTTCTGTTATGTACTATTCTAATAGATCTTACTGGTGGAATTGATCCTGTCCAAAGATATCTTTTGAACGGCAGGACAGTGTAGTTGATTATAGCATCGCCCTTTGATGTGGGATACATCAAAGTTTAAATTCCAGATAGTACCTACCTTACCAATAGGTATCTTCCCTAATGCTTCACCTACCTACCTCAGATTTGAGAAGTGACATAAACTGAGATGGTCATACCAGGTCAGACTTAATCCAGATTAGCAAAGTCTGTGCCAACCAAAACGATCTGATAATAAGTGAGCTAATGCAATAAACTGTACATCGATGAGACAAAAAAACCTGGAGTTGATGGGATGCTACCATAACAATAGACCTAATGAGAAATGTATGAGGGATCTATAGATGGACAGAAAATCTACAGTACATCCTCACTAACTAAGAAACAGCTAGTTCCCCAACATTTGTACCTAATGAAAAGGAAGCTGCTCTCTAAAACAACTATGTATTACAATAAAATAATCTTCAAGAAAGGACTTCTTGTCTTGAAGGGTTGGTTGTTTTGGAATAAGCAAACAATCTTCTAAAGCCTGGAAGAATTTATTTTATTTGCAGTATTGTTCTCAAGCCTCAGCATTTCCTTTCCTAATTCTACTCTGCATCCTTTTACTACAAGTCACGTTGTTGACTAATTCACCCACAGAAAGATCTATCTGCAATGTCAAGTCAAGCTATTTCCCCAGTAGTAATTTGATAGTGTCTTCTTGCATCAATCAGTTATTGTTAAGGCAATAAAAGTTTAAAGACTTGTTTTTTCTGAAATGTCTTTGGGGACTGACGAACCACTGACATCAAAATTATTGTTGTGTTACAGCATGGGTCCTCAAACTACAGCCCGTGGGCCGCATGCAGACTGCTGAAGCCATTGATCTGGCCAGCGCAGAACCATGAGACAGCCCCACCCACATTGCCCCGCCCACCCTTTGGCCGAGTGCAGGACTTACCTTGGCGAGCCCTGCAGGCTAAAATTGAAAGGTAAGGCTGACAATTTTGACCTGCAGAGAAATTCTGGAGGCGGGTGGGGGGTGGATGAAAAACAGGGCACACAGATGCCCCAGGAGGCCAAAAATGGGGCGTTTTTGACCTGAAGAATTCTTTTGGAGGTGTGTGTGTATGTATGTGTGTGTGAAAAATGGTGTGCACAGGAGGCCAAAAAATGGGTGAAAACGGCCCATTTTTTGCCTGCAGAATTCTTCTTGAGGTGGGGAGGGGAATGAGATGCAGAGAGGCAAAAATGGTCCAGAAGATAGATAGATATAGACAGACAGACAGACAGGCAGACAGATAGATAGATAGAGAGAGAGACAGAGGGAGGGAAAGAGAAAGAGAAAGAGAGAAAGAGACAGAGATTTTTCAAGCTCCTTGGGGCTGAGAGGAATTGCTGCAAAACTGAGTTTCTTGAAGAGGACTACTAGACTCCTAAACAACTGAAAAAATGATCTAGTAAAAAGAAAAGGCAACCAAAAGAGCAACATGCAAACAAAGCAAATAAAACAGAGTAAAACTAATTAAAGTTTAATGTTCAGTGGACTGTTAAACTGACCATGCCCACTGGTCACATGACCACCTAGCCACACCCACCCACCCGGTTCGCCCCCCCCCCCCCTAACAGTCTGAGGGACCATGAATTGGCCTCACGTTTAAAAAAGTTTGAAGACCTCTGTGTTACAGGTAGCTGTCAGGTTCCGATGGCGATTGGGGCCAAAATTTCCTTCACTAAGTGATATGGCCATAAAGCACAGTATCACATAACCCTATTGCTTAGTTGATGGTAATTCTGACAGTCCATGTTGCCAACACTATAGAGCACGGTGGATATCATAGCCCCTCTAGGGTGCAGGTAGGCTGATGGGCAGATGCTATGAACTGTGGGCAGGCAAAAAAGTGGCAGGAGTGGGAGAAACTTGCATTTGCATGCTTTTGAACTGCAGGAGCTGGGATGAGGATGGGAACTCACTGCATTGGGTGGTGCTTGGGTCTCAGACTTGGGCTGTCAGCTTTCCAGCTGACCAGCCCAGTGTCTTAACTGCTAAACTGCCGTGTCATCCCATAAATTTATAGATAAGTAAATAAATAAATGCAGGTCCAGAGTTATACAGTAAGAGAGACAGAGAGGATAATATTAGGATATAGGGATCCTGAACCTGATCGACAAAGAATGGAGACAAATAAAGGCAAAATGGGAGCAGGAAATAATAAGGAGATACAATGGCAGGGATAGTCATAACTTATAAATGTTTGATTTAGGACATAGATGCATCACATACGTCCAGCATTAATTCTGGGCTTGGAAATGCTGGACCAGGCAAGAGTAAAAAAAAAAAACCGAAAGCCAAAGGCTAACTCAACAGTGAATTTGATCTGAGCTTCCCAGTATGGTAGTCAGTCCACCAATATGGCTATAGACACTTATCTTGGCACCTGCCAAGGCATCCTTTTTCATCTGCCTTTTTTATTTAAAACATTATTTTAATTTTTTAAGGTTTTAAAATAAAACCTGGCATATTCGGAAGAGAAGCTGGCAAACTCCAATGCTGGCATATTGTGAAATGAAAATGAAAAGCTGGTGTGATGGAAAGCCTCCAGTATCATCTTTCTTTCCAAGAATTTCTCTGGGCTCGGGAGGGGCACCATATTGCCTGCTTGCAACAGTGCAGAGTTTTATTTATAAGGAGGAACAATATGGAGGAAAACAGAGCTGGAAGAAGAGCTAGCAAATAGCATTTTGGTAAATCAGCAATTGTAACTGGTTGTGTTCCCCATGGCTGTCATTTTGAGAATGGGAGAAGCCCCTCCAACAGCCATTCTGGAGGCATGCCCACAACATCTTCTCAAAATTCCCAATATACTCACCAGCAAAAACAGATTAGGGATTCCTGTGATGGGTTGAATATTGCTAATACCTGTGGAAGAATTGGAGATGGAGGAGTCCCTCTGCTAGGTATTTCCATCATTTATTTCCAGGTGAAAAGACAATAGCCCAATCCAGTGAGAGATTCAGCAGACTCACAAGTATACATGTCATGTAGATTTAATTGATTACATTGCTCTGACATTGACATTACAGTATATGAAAAGCATTTCTAAAAGACGGTTTTATTTGGGACAGGCAACACTTTCTCTCCAGTGTGTTGCAACATGTTCCTGGAGTTTCTTATTTATAAGAAGAGTTCTCTTTGTGTTGGCTCTTGAGGATAATTCACATGAGCTTTAGAAGCCAAGTCTGATTATTTTCAAGTCAGAATTTGTTGGTATTTAGTTACATCATTACAGGCTATGTGTCTGTAGTTTAGAAGAGTACAGAAACATATTCAGAGGTTAGGTCTGGCATTTAGGTGCAAGTCCAGTTTTTGGAGAGATTGCACTTGAACATCTTCCCATCTTGCTGACATTGGATTATCTCAAAAAGAACCAGGATTCTGTTTGGTTGATTCTTGAATTGAAGATCATCAGGAAATATAAGGGTTGGAAAAGTTTTTTAAAATCCAAAAATAAAGAGAATAGTTAATCTTTTTCATGTCACTGCCAAGAAAATGTTATAGAATATTTCCAAGAAGTCATCAAAAGTTTCGACCTGACTTTATTTGTTTTAAAGTAATGTCAACCCAAGTTTGCATGCATTCAGCATCTGGTATCACTAGTTTCACAACCAACTCTGCCATTGGCAACATCTAGCACGGACAAAAGCCATGGATTCAAAAGCTGAGTTTGCAGAACACAACCTTGAATCTAAGACAGGCTGTGTACTTTATGGTTCATATATCATGGGATTCCAGCCTTTATTTTAGCATGCTGTGTGACCCACGCCATGGCATTAAGGCACCCCATATTTTACTTTGAAACATACCATGTTATATGAACACTGTGCTTTGTTAACCGAGGTTTAATTTGGAATGAGAAATCAAGTAATCATACGATTTGAGAGAGAGTTACAATTAGGTCAAGTTCTCTATATACAGAAATAGCCAGTTTAGTTTCTTGGACTGTAAAATGTTCTTGGGGGAGAGTTCTGCTATGTTGACAGAAAGAGCTGGTGGCATGATGATGAATGGTCTGTCTTTGCTGTCAGTGTGTTTTGCAGATGGAGCCTGTTTTGAGCTATAGAAAATACTAGGATAAGGCTGTCTGCACCATTACATGAGGACCACATCAGTGTCATGGGGATCAGAGGAAAAATTGGGGTTGTGGGATATTCTGGGACACAATAAATAACTAATGAATTGAGGCTGCCTTTTGTTCCCAGAAAGAACTGTTTGTGGATTATAGGAAGCCATTCCCCCAGATTAAAATATTTTTTTAATTCTTAATATTAAAAAGAGGCAGGATAGAATATTTCCCCTAAAGGAGAAACAGAGAAAAATCTTAATAAAGGCAGAAAGCAGCCCCAGTCTTACTGCCATAGGAAAACAGCCTCAAGCAGAAGCTTGAAGGGGCTGGTCTTTAGGAAAGGAGGTTTTGTATCCATTCAGAAAGACTGGGCCAATCTATCCATAAGCAAAGAGTCTCCAAATAAGCAACATAAGAGGCAAGCCAAAGCTGACAAGATTAGCTCAGAGAAACACCTAGGATTTGCATTTTCCCTTTTGCCTGTAGAGCCAGTCATGACCCCTACATGGCCCCATAGAAATCTGGCAAAAGTCATTAAAATATCGAAGGATATATTCTTGCACAGGAGCAGGCATCTCAATCACAAAGCCCCTAAGAATGTATAAAAGCCCACCTACTCTCAACCCTAGTGCTGCTGTCAATAGTTTCTAGTTTTCCTTTCCTGCTGCCTGCCTCCCTTTTATTTCCAGCATCTTTCTCCTAGCTTGGAAGCAGTCTGGATTTTTCTTTCAACAGGATAGAAAAAAGGGAGAGAAATATCAGAAGATTAGTAATAGAAGGAATCAGGGCCTTTTGTATAATTTAAGGATGGAGGCAGAATAATTATAATCCCATGTTGAAGCAGGCATTGGAGTGAGCCTCAGTGAACTCATTGAGTCTTAGTGCTGAGAGGTCATGAATAAAGTAGCCAGCCTTTAAACCCTTGAATTAGGCTTATCAAATTAAAAGTATAAATATATTTATACCTATTTTTAAAATTCCTATTTGTGCTTGCATTATTTTTATGTTTGTACATCTTTTCTTCTTCATCTCCCTTGGGCACAAGAGATCGACAAGGAAGTAATTGTTTGTGAAATGTAAAATCACATTAATCACCAGTAATCAGAAGTGATAGTTTCCCATTTAACAGAGCAGAACCACAAGGAATGACTATCCATCCTATCTTCTGCTTTCTCCCATTCAGATACACAGGAGACCTGGCTCATACTGAGAACCATCACGAAGGAAATGCCAAATGATGCCATCCTAAAGTGTGAACATAAAGACACAAGTGGCTTTCCCAGAGTGCTAGGAGCATGTGGGGGCCTTGTGATTGATCATCCAGGCTCTTGGAAGCTCTCGAAAGCTGGGACCTAAGTGCTCCTGAATAGTGGCATTAATTACTATTAGGACACACATTTATATCTCTCTCACCTGCTTTAAATCCTGTGAAATTAAATTTTCTTACCCTTCCCCTCCTGTTTCAGTGGCAGCTTGGGGTGCTTTATGGGCCTATCAAGCTTTTCAGTGCCTCCAGCTTATACTGGCTTTTATTTATGAGGTCTATAATAAGATTCCTGGCTGTACTATCTGAGCCCCTGGATGATTTCATTCCCGGTTCCTTGGATGAAACAATTCTCCATTGGCTTGGCAGCATTGAGGCTTTTTGGAGGTAGGGTAATAGAGAGGGAATAGGGAGCTGGCAAGCTAGTATGGAGTTTGTTACGTGGCCAAAGTTACTTGCAGTTCTGCAAGTCCTTGATCTGCATTTAGAATGAAGATTTGTTATGTCCACAATACAGTAAACTGTCTGGGCTTCCAATAGATCTTTTTGAAGACTCTGAAGTCCAGCTAAGAGTGGGTATGCTCAATTAACTGCCCCCGCCCTCTTTTTTATTCTGGCTGCATCACTGTAATTCTTTCTCCATTGTGTTTTGTCCTCTGAAGTCTGTAACTAAGTATGTGCAGAAACTTAAATAACCCTTATCACTATCTTTTAATTGATAAATTTTGCTGCCTTGAATGAAACACATGAACCGTATCTGATAATTTCAAGTACTAAATTATATTTTAAAATGGCACCCTCTGACCTTGGATTAGAAAGTGTTCAATTTAGCATTGCTCATTTATTAGTTCAATACAACTGAAAAAAGGCCAGATGAAAAGGGAACTAGCCAAACTTCTGTACATGGTCACATTTAATTGCAGATCCAACTTATTCCATTTATTGCTTAATATCAGAGACTGGATCCTCCCTTTATAATGTAATTATCAGACTAGCATGAATAGGAAATTGAGCAGGATTTTGTAAGCAAGGGTAGGTTCAGTTCTGGGGCAACTATTGTGGTAGGTATGACAAAGAATGCTAGTGTTACCAGAACTGTTGGGGGAAAGGAAAATTTGTCTCTCCTAGAAAACCAGTGGGATGCAGACCACTTGTATTGCTAACTAGGGCATACAAAATCTTTGCCAGACCTATTCTTGAATACAGTGTGTCTGCCTGGAATCCACACTGTACATTAATACGATTGTGTGGGTCCAGAGGTACTTCACGAGAAGAGTACTCCGTTCCTCTACTCACAGTAGTATTCTCTATGCCAACAGACTTGAAATTTTGGGATTGAACAATCTGGAACTGTGCCGCCTACAGTATGATCTAGGCACAGTACACAAAATTGTCTGCTACAATGTCTTATCTGTCAAGGACTTCTTCAGCTTCAACCTCAATAATACACAGGCAAACGATACAAACGCAAGGTAAACCGCTCCAAAATCGATTGCAGAAAATACGACTTCAGCAACAGAGTGGTCAAAGTCTGGAATGCTTTACCTGACTCCGTTGTTACATCCTCTAACCCTCACAGCTTCAACTTTAAACTGTCTATGGTGGACCTCACACCATTCGTAATAGGTCTATAAGAGGGCGTGCATAAGCACACCAGCATGTCTACCGTCCCTATCCTATGTCCCCATTTATTTGTATTCATTTCTTTTGTTCATATCCATGTTTATATTTATACCTGCTATCTTATACATGTTTGACAAACTAATAAATACAAATACTTTAGATTTGATGAGGAAAAGGGAATATGAAATCTGTTCATGTAGCACCTGTTTCCCACTTCTTAAAGCAGCTGTGTTCCACCCACCCCCGGGGGAATCACCCAACTGCCGTCCAGAACTGCAATGCTACCTTATGAAAAGGCAAGTTTGCTTTAATGCGCTACCTTTTAGCCTTGAGATTCAAAGTGTTGCACATGCCTAAAACTCAGTCAGCCAAGACACTCCCAGGATGAGATTGTAGGACAGACTATAAATTATTGGAAAATTAGAAAATTAAGGGGAAATAGATGTGCCAGCAAGAGGCAACCTGAAGAACATATGGTTAGAATAAAGATCATTACAAAGAACAGATTTTGCATACTTAATTTATGCTAAAGAGAACCCGAGGAGCTGTAGGGAAGAGATAAAAAGCATTGTGAGAACTGGAGCAGAAAAAAAAAATCCCAACATTTCAAAGAGAAAAAGATCCAAGTGGATCTTTCAAAAGAAACTATCATGATAGCTAAGACAAGACAGAGATGAAAGCCTGGGACAATGAGAAAAGCAATGACTGAATGCATACTTCCATTCATCAAGCAAAAAAAAAAAGGGGGGGGGCAAGGAGAGATATTGCAGACAAGTATGTCATGAAAAAGGAAAATAAAAAAAATTGCAAGAGATATTTTTAAGAAATCATGGCTTATTTGTAGTTTAATTAGGAATTCAAGAGTAACCATGGAAAAACTCTCAATAGAGACAAATGAGATTAAGGAAAGAGGGAAAGACTATTCTTAAACCATTTACAAAAGAGATTATAAAAGGACAGAAACAGTTATAGAGAGAGAATATTCTCACAAACCAACTCCACTAGAAAATGAAGTCTGGCAGACAATAGACTAGTTGTCAAACGGGAAAGCACCAGATGCAGATCAAATGTGCATTGAACTGTTTAAAGCTGCAAGAAAAGGGGCCACGAAAATGCTAACAGCTCTATGACAGAATATATGGAACAAGACTGTGATCAGAAAAAATGGATGTATAGATCTATGCCAAGAAAGGAAATGCAAAAGAGTGGACAAACGATGGAACCATTGCATGAATTCCATTGCATGAATTCCTTTGCCAAATTTGACTTAAGTAAGTTAAGTTAAACAAATTTGTGTTAAGACCTTTCATAGAAGAATAGTCTTGCATGGAAGAAAAGTAATGTCAGATAAAGAGCCAAGATATCAGAAAAAGTGGAGGGACACAAGATCGGAGAGCAAACATGATGGATAATAGAGAGAATAAAAGAATACAAGGAGGATGTTTATTTTAAGTTCATTGACTACATCAAGGCAACTCACTTTATATAATGCCAGATGTGGAATATACTCAGAATAATGGATGTGCCACAGATGTTAAAGATTTTTCTAAGTGTTTTTTAAAATGAACAAGAAGTTATTGTTAGAAATTATTTTGGAGCAATTGAATGGAACAGAATAGGGCAGGCGCTGAGATACTGACACACGTCACTTCCATCTCTGCTTATTTTTTATAGTGTGTGTGTATTTTCGAAAACATCAAAATGATCTGAAAGAGCAGAGCCTTAGAATGAATTTGGAGGCATTGACAATATGAAATTTTGTTAATCAAAAGTAACGCAGTAACATAGATTTTAAAGAGTTGATTTCTATACTGGGCAGGGAGTTGGGCTAAAGATCTCCAAGATTTCTTCCAATCCTATGATTCCACAATTACAAAACATGGAAAGTGAATAAAAGGGTTAATGTTCGATATGAAGAAGACAAATATAATGACAATGTTCATAAAGACATGTAATAACAAATAAAAGTGGCAGGTAACTTTGTTTATGGATCCAAGAATAAAGATGAGCAACAACAAATCTTGATTACAATTGATGACCAGAATGTCTATGCCAGGTAGACATGGAATTATCTGCAAGGGTATGCCATGGGCATGTGTGGGATGTGGATCAATTTTTTTGTGAGTTGAGGCTCCTGTTTGGAACTGTTGCTACTGAAATGCTTGTGTAAAACAACAAATAACGGGCTGTTTTTGAAGACTATGACAATTGGTAGCAGTTTAAGACCACTGGTCTGTGTAGTACCCTAAGTTAAGTAAATACGTTCTAAATACAAATAGCAATAAAAAATACAGTATGAAAAGGTGGGTTTTGTGTTGTGACATCATGGTTTGTCTTACATAATCTTTTTTATCATTGTGATTACTGTTGGCCACCTATTGAGTCATAAAGAGCTTTATGGGAATTTGATCCTGAAACATGCATTGGACAAATCTAAAACTCACTAAGAATCTGTGGTAGGATACCACTGGTACGCCCTGCTACGGACGTACTGGTGCTTGCTGGGAGCACCAGGTACCGTTCCTGTATGGTGCTCCGGAGGGCCCACCTGCCAGTCCCCTTACCTGTATTTGAACAGATCAAGGCTTTCGTGCATGGAGTGTACACCGTCTGCATGATGCTCTGCTGAGCAGCTGGAGCATTGCAGGTGGTAAGTATGCATGCGCATGCTGCGTGCATGCATGTGGTGGACATCCGGCCCCGTTGCACTGTACCGGTTGCAAAATTACTGTGTCTGATTACTGAATTGTCATAGAGAATTGAGAATGAATTTTCTCTTGCCTAGCTTGACAATGGAAGAAGAGCCATGAGAATTAAGGGGAGAGAAAGTTGAGAAATGATATTCTTTTCAGGACTCATTGGTTTAATTTTCATAGTTTGTAATGAGCTCAGAACACTTCCAATTTCAAAAGATCTAGAGGTAGACTCTCACATTGGGGAATTAGCTCATTTGTGCATCAAAGTCAGCTTATTAGACAAAAATTGATAGATCTCTTCTGCATGGCTCGGGTTGAGCCTAATAATTTGTAGATTGGATTTGTGACACCTGATATATATGATATATCTCTTCTCAAATATAGCTTTCAAGATGAACTTCTTAAGACTTGGTCATTTGGAGAAGCTGTGGAGATAACTTATTCTCTTCCTTGGGTGCATTGAAACCAGGATAAAAGTAAAAGCTTTTCTGCAGTTTGTGTGTGGATGTATTTTCCTTACCACGGAACTCACTGAAAGCATTTAGAGATGCTAAACCATGCATAGTTTCTTTGGTTTTGCTGAGTGCAATGGATGAATGAATGAATGAAGTCATTAGGGCTTGTAAATCATGTGCATTACAGTGTGGTGTGATGTGTGAATCTATATCACTACATCAAGACTTTAGACAATGTACTGTGTGGCCTCAAGAAAATTGTTTTTCCGAATATCAGAATTAGAAAAAAACATAACGTATAAAGTTAAAATAATCCTTCTGAATTCTTCTCCAATTTTGTTTTCTTAGAGGATTTTCAGATTTAATTTTCTAATGTTGCCTTTTTGTAAGCCCACACAAATCTTTGTAATTGAGTATACAGAAAACTGTGGGAGAAGCTCCTTCGAAAGATAGCAGAAAAGGAGCATAGATAAAACACATCTCAGTTCTATATACCATTTTTCTCTATAAACTACCTTTTCAAGACTCCACAGATCTGCCTCTGCTGAACATCTAATGCAACAGGAGAGATCTTTTGTACAATAGCTTGTACAATAGCTGAAGCAGTTCTTCCGACATCAGTTGGGTTGGACAAATCATCCTCATTGATCAAATTGTTCTTCAGTGATGCTAAATAGAGGAAGAGTCCCTCGGTGTCTTATTTTCCATGTCTATTCCCATTATGTATATAGAAGGATTAAAGTGGAATAGCCACAGACCATACACCTTTGCATAGTCCATGCAGATTACCTACAGCAGTCTTTGCCAACCTCAGCAACTTTAAGATGTGTGATCTTCAATTCCCAGAATTCCTCATTCAACCTGCCGGCTAGGGAATTCTGGGAGTTGAAATCCATGCATCTTAAGTGTCTATGGAGATTCTCAATCATCCAGGTTATGGTTGTCCCAAAAGTGCTTTTTCAAGGGGCAACTGTATCTTCTGGTTTTTCTTTGAAGATGTTTTGCTTCTCATCCAAGAAGCTTCTTGAAAAGCACTTTTGGGACAACCATGACTTGGATGAATGAGAATTTCCATAGATAGTTGGCTCTTGAAAAAACACATTTGGGACACACATCTTAAGGTTGCTAAGATTGAGAAACACTGACCTCTACAATTTTTTCTAGTGACTCTGGAAAGTTCTGTGCCTTTTAAAATATAGATACACAGATAATCTAAATTCTTGCCTGCTGTTAATGCCCCTCTGGTCCTGCTATTTATTGTTGTTTACTTTGCCATTGTCATTCTTGTCATCTACTAATGTTTAATAAATAAACATCAAGTTATGTCTTTTGACTAACTGAACTGAGTGCTTTGATTTAGATATGGGCACAGATTGGGAATGGACTGGGTGCAAAGTCAACTAGAAATGAACCACAGGAATGTTCCAACACTGTGCTACTTACCCAGGGGTGGTCAGGGACTCTGGTTCCCCAAGCAGAGAACCATTACAGCTAGGAGAAGCAGCAGGCACTCCAGTCTAGAGAGAAGTGAATAGTTTGAGAATTTTGAAGACATGTATCTTTGCGGGTTTGCTTTGGAAGCTAATTTAAGACAGTGCACTAGTTATGCACAGAAGCAGCCTGTGACAGTCCCTCCCTTCTATCATATTTGTTTGAAGAAATATTTGAATTTGCAGATGCGAAATTTGCAGATCAGAATGGAGGAATGAATAATTTGGAAAGGTTTGGCATCTGTTTCAATAAAAATTGACGGTCACATTAAGATTGACTCGACTCACTCTTTCTTAATTATTCAAATGGTCTCAACCATTCCTTTTTGGGGGTTTTCTAGAATTTATATTGAAGGGCTCTTATCATACAATTTTCTACTGGATCACTTTGGAGATGGAGAAACAGATTTTCTGTGAGCTAATAGGCAACATAGCAACAGCAATAGCACTTAGACTTATATGCTGCTTCATAGTGCTTTTACGGCGCTCTCTAAGCAGTTTACAGAGTCAGCATATTGCCCTCAACAATCTGGGTCATCATTTTACCCACTTCGGAAAGGATGGAAGGCAGAGTCAAACTTGACCTGGTGAGATTTGAACTGCCAAACTGCCGCTAGCAGTCAGCTGAAGTAGCCTGCCATACTGCACTGCGCCACCTCAGCTCTACTAAAGTTACTAAAACATTGAAAAGTTCTGGGATTGTTTAAATAGAGCTTCTTGGAGTAATATATTTTATATATTTTATTTTTTATATAAGGGTGCCTTCAACTTATGCTTAGTAGTAGTGAGAGATTAAAAATGCTGTTAAGCATCTGGTTTCTCCTCAAGTTCATCTCCTAGCTTAGCCATTCATTCCTGTTTCTCATATGAAATTATAAGCTTCTTACCTTGTAAAATATGAAGGCAAGCATAGAAGGAGAAAAGAAAGTGTTCATTGGTTTAAGCCCCAGTGTCCCTATGAAGAATTTAAGAACAGTGCAGGAAAATAACTATTTTCTGACACTAAAATACACATTTTGGTATACAATCTGTGACTTTTTTAAGGCTCAGAGATGTGAAATCAGAATTTTAAACCTCTTCTTTCCACCTGTATACAGGTAAAATGAACTTCCAGCTTTTCACAAAATTTCAAAAACCGATATTATATCTAGGAAGCAGTTATATCAATAATATTAGGAACAAATTAAACAGAAACAATTGATGCAGTGGGAAATATATTCTGCATTAATTTAAAATACATTTAAATAGTCTGAGTTGATGTAATACAATGTTCAGAGTAATAGGTATATTTCACTTTAGGCAACAAAAATTTTGACTTCAAATACACCTTGCTAATCAACATATTGAAAGTCTTCTGGATATTTTCCAGAGATAGAAACTTGAGCTGTGAAGCTCAAGTTCAAGGTTTTAAACATCTCATCTTAAATGTACACCTATGATAATCTTTCGCTAATACAAACACACACACTCCTTGTATATAGGGTATTGTTCGTTAGCACAGATTCTGTTTTTATAGTTGTAAAAATATTTTTATTGAAAACCTGACATCTTACAAATGGAAATCAACTTATGAATAATTTAATTTATTTTAACTTTTTTTAAAAAAAATGTTAGATTTCTTTAATTGTTTCCATTAGTTAATTCCATTGAATTAAGTTTGTTTCATGTTGTTTTAAATTTATGTTTTAGACATTGGTTTTAAACTGTTCATATGGGCTGCCTCGAGCATATATTTGCATTGAAAGGCATTTATATGTTTACTACATAAACTAATTAAGTAAAGGCAATTACTTTGCAACATAATCTAAAATAGTCATTCTAAACCAAACAAATTGAGTTACCTCTTAACATCTTTAAGGCTAGAGGATCAAAACATAGCTAGTATGTTGGAATTTGGCTTGGAGTAGTTTCTCTACCTCACAGGGAGGATTAATTCACTTCTTTAAAAAAACCTTTATTAATTAAATATAGCATGCTGTTAACAGACTTACTCAAGCCTATTAATTTTAGTGGGATTTGATTCCAAATAAGCTTGGTAAAACTTCAGCTTTAAATATATGCAAAGATCAAAATTTGACATTTACATGTATTCATACTGAGCTGAATAAATAATGTTTCATCCAGACTCCAATTCACTTTTGATCCAATACAAATAAGACATTTCTTTTGCATGTAAACAATCCCTTGATATTCATAATGCTGTATGAATAAATATACAGTGTGAAATATTCTACCATTGTTGCAATCAGCAGTGATCCTATACTCATATAGATTTAAAATCACAGAAATTGCTAATGAGTAGATTACTTAATTAATTTATTCAGAAACCTGCATGCTCAAGAATGAGGACAATTTTAAGCTAAAGGTAAAAGTTCCCCTCACACATATGTGCCAGTCGTTCCTGGCTCTAGGGGGCAATGCTCATCTCTGTTTCAAAGCTGAAGAGCCAGCGCTATCCGAAGACGTTGCCGTGGTCATGTGGCCAGCATGACTAACACTGAAGGTGCATGGAACGCTGTTACCTTCCCACCAAAGGAGATTCCTATTTTTCTACTTGCATTTTTACATGCTTTCGAACTGCTAGGTTGGCAGAAGCTGGGACAAGTAACGGGGCTCACTCCATTATATAGCTCTAGGGATTTGAACTACTGAGTTGCCAATCTTTCTGATTGACAAGCTCAGCGTCTTAGCCACTGAGTCACCACGTCTCTTTTATTTTATATATATATGAAAAATTGTATATATGTAAAAAAATTGTATATATGTGTAAAAAAAAATGTTTAATTGCCAGTCTAAGAGGAAGAGGACTCAAAGAAGTTCTCTTGGAGCCTATGCAAACTTTAAGTTGCTCCTTTCCTGTCTTCATGCCAATTTGAATCCGAAAATCCTGCCTATATTGAGACATTTTAGCAATAACTTGAACTGTATGCAACCTGACAATAGGCTACTACATCCTTCCATTGCTAATTTCCCTGCTACTATGCATTCCCACCTTTCTATTCAGTGAAAGCAATTGCCAATTGTTTTCCTTCCTGTGGGCAGGTCTTATTGTACATATTTATTTGTTTGTGTGTTTTTGTAAACGCATATACACACATAGAGTTAAACTGATTTTTTAAATAGAGCATTAAAGCATCAAAATGTCTATTAAAGCAGACATAATGAGCAGTTTTAAAACAAAACCACTATTTTTACTTCCCTCTTCCATTTTAAAGTCTCCCAGGGCTAAATTTATCCACAAGGTTATAATAACACAGTGACTATAATACTTGTCTTATTAGTGTTAAAGTAAAAATAAAGGTTCCCCTTGCACATATGTGCTAGTCATTCTCGACTCTAGGGTGCGGTGCTCATCTCTGTTTCAAAGCTGAAGATTCAGCACTGTCTGAAGACGTCACTGTGGTGATGTGGCTGGCATGGCTAAAGGTCGAAGGCGCAGAGAACACTGTTACCTTCCCACCAAAGGTAGGAATTTTTCTACTTGCATTTTTAACGTGCTTTTGAACTGCTAGGTTGGCAGAAGCTGACACAAGTAATGGGAGCTTATTCCGTTACGCGGCACTAGGGAATCAAACTGCTGACCTGCCGACCTTTCTGAAAAGACAAGCTCAGCATTTTAGCCACTGAGCCACCTAGCCACCTTATTACTGTTACTACTTTCAAATATGGTAATTCCCATTCCCCCATCTTTCCATCTTTTTTTCTTTAGAAAATAAATCCAGTGGTCCATCATTTCATTATTTCTCCAGTCTCTTGAATTAAAAGGGTTTGAATGAATGAAAAAAGGAAAAGAAAAGAAAAGGGCATTACTGGATTTAGGGAGAGGGGACCAGGTCTCAGGGAAAAGTAGGCAACTTAAGGAAATAAAAAAATAATAATTAAAACCCACTCCCTTTTATCAGATTTTAAATGCAACATTTGGTTTACAAGTGGTATGATACCATTGCTGATAAAATTCTCTTAGAAGCACTAGAGATCATGACAACCATGGAGTCACTTAAGGAATTGTTTTACCCATGTGAATTGCAAGGGTTAGCTAGTTACAATGAACTGCTAGGGTTAGCTAGTTACAACTTAAAGCACACCAGGAATTAATCAGGAACATTGGAGATCATGTAAGGGGCAAAGGTAAGGTGACCAGACGCCCCGATTTCAGTGGGATAATCATGCTTTATAACAATTTTTCCCGTGTCCTGGCCTGTTTTAAAAAAGTCCCGATTTTCTGGCTTCATGTTGAAAGCCCAGTGGATTTGCTTAAGAAATCCTAACCGGGGCAAGACAAAAGACACCCTGTCTAATCCCTCCCTGTCTCTGTCTCAGTATTTTCATTGAAGATATTAAAACGTTAAAGCAACAAAACGGACACACACCCCCGCCCCTTTTACTCACTTTTATAAGAAAAAATGACCAAGTACCATAGAGCTCCAGGAAACACATGGCTAGAGAGGGAAGCGACTGTTACTTCCTGGATTTTCCAGAGTGGAGGGGCACGGAGGTTGGAGGTCTGCTCCAAAATGGTGGCAAAGTTTCTTTGAAAAATATTTCCCTGACTAATTTCACCATTTCAATTTGCTCAGTTCTTTGTATTAACATCTACATCATTCTGGGTTTACTTGGAGTGCAAGCCTGCTGGTAAGTGAGCTGGGTTTTTTTCTTTTATTTTTTTAATGTATTTTAAAATAATATTTTATTTATTGTGCATAGGATTTTTTAAAATTCTGTGTGGATTCTTTTTTTAAATTGTCTTAGACTATTTAAAAAAGGATTCTATCCAACCATGTTTAAAAATTCTATGCACAATACTTTGAAATATATTGTGCATAGAAATAATAGTTTGAAATGTTTTACTTCAATTTATTCTTTGTGGATTCTTTTTTAAAATTGTCTTAGGCTATTTAAAAAAAGATTCTATCCAAAATACAAAATACCAGCTGCAGTTATTCACTTAAGAACTGTGGCAAGAAAGGTGGTATAATGGGCTTAGTGACCAAAGTTACAATGGCATTGAAAAAAGTGACTGATGACCATTTTTCACACTTAGCGACCATTTTCACACTTAGCGACCGTTGCAGCATCCTCATGGTCACGCGATCAAAATTTTGATGTTTGGCAACAGATTCGTATTTATGATGGTTTCAGTGTCCTGGGGTCATATAATCACCTTTTGACAAAGTCAAATGGAGAAACCAGATTCACTTATGTTACTAACTTATCAGCTGCAGTTATTCACTTAAGAACTGTGGCCAGAAAGGTGGTATAGTGACCAAAGTTACAATGGCATTGAAAAAAGTGACTGATGACCCTTTTTCACACTTAGCGACCATTTTCACACTTAGCGACCATTGCAGCATCCTCATGGTCACGTGATCAAAATTTTGATGTTTGGCAACAGTTACAATTTATATTTGTAAATTGTAGTTATGTTGAAATAAAAAAAATATTACAATACTATTTTTGCCTTGTATGAAAATTTTTGTTGCTCCGTATAAAATTTTTAATCAACACGCCCCCCTCCCCCGTCAAAGGTGTCCCTCTTTACCAATCTGAAAATCTGGTTACCTTAGGCAAAGGAATGCTTTAAAACATAGAAGGAAAATGCAACTGGAAGTTTTGTTTGAGGTGGAATGGAGGTGAACAAAAAGAAAGCAATGTACTCTGTTCCTGCTCTTCAAAAACAATTTCTAATCTGTTCTAGCTGCAAAGGAACCAGGAAAAGCTGATAAGCCCTTAGGGTTTTTGGAACCATGGTTATAAAAAGTTCAAATATTAGGCATTATTTTTAGTGCAAGGATTCAGAAGTGTTTTAAACTTTAGCCTGTTCAAATGATACACCCAGAATAAAGATCCTTAACTAGACTTCTTCGGGTTTTAATTCTTTAAGATAACCTATTAATTGAAACTGTTTGTCTTTTGTGTGCAATAGTGAGACCTGTAACATTGCTTCATTCCACAGAAATTAAGGGGGGGGGGAAAGCTTCACAGAATTATCTAGAAATTCGTACAAGAAATGATATTCTGCATTATGTGTAACAAACATGATACAACAGGCTCCTTTAGATTGCTAAATTTCTTACTGCCAGATTGGAAAAGTTTGATTCATCGGGAATTTACTTGAATGTGTCCCATTTTAACATTCAGCTTGTGTTCCGCACTGTGTGACAGGCTTTAGAGCTACTTTAACGGGGATTGATGGCTTTGTGTTTCCTGAGCAAATAGTACAAGATTGCAACTCCCAGCAGAAACAGTGGCAATGAAAAATATTGTAGAGATAAGGAAAAAAAAGGTGGCGAGCAGGTCTCTTCATCCTCTCCTTTCCTCAGCCACATTCTGAATATATTGAGGCAGTTTACAAATGCATCAAACCCAAACATAAGCCTGATTGGCAAAACCAAATCGATTAAGTTAGCATTAAAATCACAGAAAATGGAAATCAGATATAAAAAATTGACAGCAGCTCCAACACATTGCTTCCCGTGTCCCAAGGATCTAGGAAAATGATATTGCCTGAACTATTTTCTGAAAGTTTAACAGAAAGACAATTAGTTTGACCTTGGGGAAAGCCTTTTCATAAGGCTGGAGCAGCCACTGAAAAGATCTATATTCAGACCTTCAGCCTCCCATGATAGCAATAGCACTGCACTTAGACTTATATACCACTTGAGAGACCGCTTACTGCCAATTACCTCCACTAGACCAATACGATCGCATCGATTAGGCCTCCTCCGAATTCCATCTACTAGCCAGTGCAAACTGGCAACTACCCGGAGGAGAGCCTTCTCGGTGGCTGCTCCGACCCTCTGGAACGAACTCCCCGTGGAGATTCGGATCCTCACCACCCTCCAATCCTTCCGCGCCGCTTTGAAGATCTGGCTGTCCCGGCTGGCCTGGGGTTAAGATTCCAACCCCACCCGAATTGTGTGACTGTTGTGCTCTCTTTTAATATGTTGTATTGTTTCCATATTGGAATACTGTTTGTCTTTCCCCCCCTCACTTTGAATTGTGAGCCGCCCTGAGTCCCCCCAGGGAAAAGGGCGGCATACAAATAAAGGAAATTCAATTCAAATTCACTTCACAGCACTTTACAGCCTTCTCTAAGCAGTTTACAGAATCTGCATACTGCATTTAACCCCTAAACAGACATGTATTGCACTAGACAGATATGTACTGGGCAACACAAAGTTAATAATCATGTTAAACCTAGTCATATGATTCATTTTGCATACACCTAGTTTTCCAGGAAAAAGAGTTGGAGAGAAAGAGTAGTGGAAAAGTATTACCTTTACAAATATACTGTCAAGGCCTGGAAGCACATAAAGCACACATACACAGACCTAACAATAATCATTGATCATCTACTCCTATCTCACTTTCTTGCCAGAGGGGTAGGGGAGAGAGAAGTCAAGAAAACTCTGCTGATGGAAGGGTTTATGGAATACCTAAAGAAGGTGGATGAGAATTTTGTATACTACATTCTTCATTGATAAAATTTATATAGTTATTTATCATATTTGTGTAGCTGCCCATCTCTCAATTGGGTCCTCAATTTACCGACCTCAATTTACCGACCTTGGAAGGATGAAAGGCTGAGTTAACCTTGAGCTGGTGAGACTTGAACTGCTGAACTGCTGGCAGCTGGCAGTCAGCAGAAGTAGCCTGCAGTACCACATTCTAACCACTGCACCATCACGGCTCATGATGTGGTAGTCTTCAACCTAACTTGCACTTGCAAGATAGCAGACTCCACAAAACATCTTGGCACATCACATCTTGGCACATCACATGGGCTCAAGTCACAAATTATTTGAGCTACAGCCATCAGCTCTCTGAACTGTACACAGAAACATATTGACCAACAAAGAAACACCTGCAACTATGCTGAAGTGGCTTTTACATGCCAGCAAGGAGGAGCTGCATTTAGAACATCTGAACTTCCTGAGAAATATTCAGACAGCTCCAAATTGAGTGCATTACAGTAATCCAAACACAAGGTGTTAAGGACATTGCTGATAGTTGCCAAGGCACCCAACTCCAAAAAAAGTTGCAAATGTAACACAGCCCAAATTGGCAAATGGTCTCCTCTCCATGGCTTTCAGTTGTTGTTCCAGCAGAAGTATCTCTAAATAGCATATCTACTCTTTTAGAGGGAGGAAAACTTGGTCTAATGCCAAGATTGGAGCTAGAATCAAACCATATGGTTTATGGAGCTATTCTGATTTATTAAGCTATTCGGTCTTGCTGGAATACATCCTGAGCCTGTTTTGACTGATTTAATCCATCTCTAAGTACTGGACTGGGACTCAACTATATCTCTTGCTCAGGTATATAATTGGGTATCTTCTGCATAATGATTAAACTTAATAAATTAAAAAAAATTAAACTATCCCCTCAAATGTCAAAGTAATGTCTTAGACTTTAAGAGAGTTGATTCTGACAAACTTAGAAAGAGCTTGGGAAAGATTCCATGGATGAAAAATCTTAAAGGGGAAATACAACTTGGGAAAGTTTAAAAAATGAGATTACAAAAGCCAAATCTAGCACAAAAACATCAAAAAAAAAAAAAAAGAGATCCAAGAAGAAATCAGCCCAGTTGCATAAAGTACTCTCTGATAAACTGAAGGACAAAAAGGGTAAGTATAAAGAATAGAAAGAGGGACACATAAATAAGGCAGAATACCAGCATGTAGCCCAAATCTGCAAAAATGAAATTTAAGAAAGCTAAAGCTCAGAATGAACAACAATTGTCAACAACAATACTAAAAAGTTTCTTTTGACATGTACAAAACAATAAAAAAGCCAAAGTCATCAGTCCACTAATAGGAGAAGATGGCAAGAAAGTGACAGGTAGGAGGCAGAAAGCAGAACTACTTAATTCTTTGCTTGCAAATGTCTTCACACAAAAGGAAAAACATAGTCCAAACTACCAAAAGCAGTGCTCTTATAGAAAGACACTGAATACAAGACAAAATGGCCCCAAAATTGATAAGACTACATCTATCCACTCTAGGTGAGATCAGATCCAACCTAGTACCAAGGAGAAATTTCCTGATAGTGAGAACAATAAACCAATGGAACTGCTTACCTTCAGATGCAATGTGCTGCATCACTGGAGGTTTTTAAAAAGAAATAAGATAGACTGGACAGCCATTTGCCCAGAATAGATTCTCCTGCTTGGGCAAGGGGTTGGATTAGAAGACTCCCAAGAGCCGAGGTGGCGCAGTGGTTAGAGTGCAGTACTGCAGCCACTTCAGCTGACTGCTAGCTGCAGTTCGGTGGTTCAAATCTCACCAGCTCAGGGTTGATTCAGCCTTCCATCCTTCCGAGATGGGTAAAATGAGGACCCAGACTGTGGGAGCAATATGCTGACTCTGTAAACCACTTAGAGAGGGCTGAAAGCCCTATGAAGCGGTATATAAGTCTAACTGCTATTGCTATTGCTAAGGCCCTTTCCAATTCTGTTATTCTATATTCTGTAAATTGGCAGGGTGATTCCGGCTGTTTCATATAGATTTTAAATAAGGAGGAACAGGGATTGAGTCTGTCTATTAAGGAGTGGCAATGAGTCTGATCTTTCATTAGCCTTTTTTGGGGGGTGAGAAAGGCAAAAAGGGACTAAGGAAAAGGGACAATAAGGTAGTTCAAGAAAGAAAATGAGTAACTGGCTATTTATTACTATATCTACTATTGTATATTTGCTCTATATTTTCCTTCATTAAGTTAAAGAATTCTGCCTTTAAGGTATACAGTACTCTATATCTTGCATCTGCATACCTATTTTTCAGTATACTCACTTTAAGCCATATTAGAAGTAATAATTTGAATTGCTAGAGCATTTATGTAGAGTCAGTACCTATGGAGCTATAAAAGGAGCAGCAGATGGACTATAGAAGGACAACACTGCCTTCTGAGACCCTTTGAAAATGGGGAGGAATTGTTCTCTCTGAAGAAATGAGATGTTACAGGAACAGAAATGCTATCCAAAGGAAGCAGGAACCGTGGAGGCAGAGCCAAGGGAGAAGCTTGGAAGAGCATATCAATGAGTAAACTCACCTCCCTCCTACTGCCATTCCAGTTGACTGCGCAGGGATATTATCACCCTAATTATATTTGTACTTTTTAATCTCTGGCTGTCACTGGAATGATGCTGTGCACTCTTGCGCCCAGAATATTAACCACAGTATTTCAGGGGAATTAAGGAGCCCAGGCATTCTAGGAAATAGAGAAATTAAGGAGTAACATGAGACTATAGAGGCAATAAGGGTGGACATGGCTTTTCTATCTATTTCTAAGTGTTTTCTCTAAATGGGCAGTATCTACAGCTCAGGCAAGAGAATCAGTTGCAGTCCAAGTCTTTCTTCCTGGGAAGAGCAAACTGAAGGAACACAATGTTAAAGCCTTGCATTGGAAATCAGCATTTTAGCACTCCAATGTGGTTTGTTTGGTTATGAGTCAATGCGATAGGGGTTCCCAATATGTGCCATATAGCCATGGTTTAAGATTTAGCATTTGTGAACCTGATCACGATTGCTAAATAATGAAGTCAACACTAAAACATACCTTATTATGACATGAAAACTCAGCCTGTGAAGCCTAAAAGGTAAAGGCTCCCCTTACACATATGTGCTGGTCATTCCTGACTCTAGGGGGCGGTGCTCATCTCCATTTCAAAGCCGAAGAACCAGCACTGTCCGAAGACATCTCCGTGGCCATGTGGCCAGCATGATTAAATTCCGAAGGCACACGGAATGCTGTTACCTTCCCACCAAAGGTGGTCTCTATTTTTCTACTTGCATTTTTTATGTGCTTTCGAACTGCTAGATTGGCAGAAACTGGGACAGTAATGGGAACTCTGTCCATTACCTGGTGCTAGGGATTCAAACTGCCAAACTGCTGACCTTTCTGATCAACAAGCTCAGCATTTTAGCCACTGAGAATCTATTATTTATACAGGTGATCCTGCACACCTTTGTTGTAGTTGGCAAAATGATATCAGGGTTAGAAGAAGTTGTGCCTGAACGATGTTCTAATCAGAGTTTCTAGACACATATTTCTTTTCTTCACCAGCTCCTTGTTTTGTGTACAAGGACTGAGTGCTAATTCTGCACTAATGGGCTGTTGTGAATCTAATTACACAGTCAACTTAAATGAGTATAGATTGCCTTGTTTTATAACATGGAGCCATTTAAGGAAATGAAGTACTGTTATTAAATTCTCCTGGCCTTGCAAGAACACATGAAAGTTTGATTTGAGGTTTGTCTCAGTGCAAGCTCTTTGCACTAATTTTAAAGAACTGCAGATGAGAGTATTCCTTAGAGTTTTTCTGATTTTCATTAAACATTTGCGTGAAAACTGCTCTCTTATATGAAGTGAGGAAGCATCAGTCACTTGTCTGCATCAAAGTAAAGGAAAAGATGTCATGTCTTTATGTTTTGATGACATTATGGTTTTAGCATGTATTTCATTGACTGAATCAGCCTCATTAGGCAGCTTTCTATGGTTTTGTTGTTAAATTAAGAGTTTTAATAAAGAGAACATTTTCCCCTTTTTTATTTGATATTAAAATTCAACCCCCTGAGAGGATATCAATAGTCTCTAACCAGGCATGGAGTTTTTCTGAAGAGCCAAGAATGAGCAAAGAAATTATTATTATTCACCCCAGGGGAAAAATGTAATAGCTATTGAATAAAAGTTTTGTCTCAGCTAGCCTGTGTTGCAGAGAAGGTCTGGTTTGTTGGTTCCATATTAGTGGAAAGCAATGACTTGTAACCCATCTTTTGCTTTCTAAAAAAAGTGTGCAATTTCTTTTCGGTTGAAGACCCCTCTTCTTGTGCTGGGTTTTCACTCCCAGAAGTGAATGGGCCCAAGGCAACACATTTGCTTCATTTAGTGAAATGTTTATTTAAATTAAATTGAGTCAAATGCATACAATATAATGCATGTGACTGTCATTCATTACTCTTTTCATATTGGTGAACAGTGGCAACATTTGAAAGTTGTAGGATCCAATATGAATCGGTCAATAGGACCAAAGATTTATTCTTCCAAGCTTTCGGGCTTGTGCTGGAGCCCATCCTCAGGGAACTTCTCTCTCTCCAGAATGTGTGTCCATTTGGAAGTCCTTACAAAGCTGCACCTGAGGCTTTCAGGGAACACATGAAGTCCTGAGACTACAGCCCTGAATTAAGAGTGGTCCCAGCTTATGATAAACATAGTCAAGATAGCAGCCACGATGGTACAATCAATTGTCTGCTTCTTTTTGTGTGTGTAATGAATATTGTTCATTGCTTGGTTTACTATATGTCTTATAATTATATACCTATATTACTACCAAATAAATATTTCCTTTAGATTGATAGGTTATCTAGGAAATTTATTTGGGATAGTTGTCCACCAAGGTTTTCTTCAGTTTAATTGAGATTACCATGTGAGGAAGATGGCTTTAATTTATCTGACTTGCAGAAGTATCATTGAGCTTACGGTATATTTTATCAGCTAGCAGTATATGGAATTAATATATAATGGTATATTACTCTTTATGAGCTATGCTGGAAAATTATTAACTATTTCTCTTATTGTCATGGGAAGTTCTTGGAAAAACATGTAACAGAGACAGTGTTTTATTTCCAGGAGTGAAATGGTAAGAAATCTTTGGGCCATTTTAGTACAAACATTGGGTTTTGACAATGAGACACATGAAAATATTCAACTCTGGAAAAATTCTATTCTAAAAATAGGTGGTAAAATATTTTATTGGAAAGTTTGGGTGGAAACCAAAATTATGATTTTAAACAAATTGCTATTCAATTATTGTTTTAAGGACTTCTCTTAAAATTGAACTTGGGCTTTCTACTTCATCACAGGACTGCACTTTGTTTGCAAAGTCAAAACTTTGCATGGAAATTTATAAAAGTAGTAGACCGATATGGAACAGTAATACGGTTTTGGTTTATTTATCATGCAGTTTTCTAAAGGAGGAATCAAAGATATCTCAATGAGTGGGTGCTTGGTGTATTTACATCAGATACAACTAAAGTATAGTAGCCTTTCCCAAACTGACACTTTCCAGGTTGTTAGTTTACAGCTGTCATCATTCTCAGTCAGCTGGAAACAAGAATCAAAGGAAGCTTTGCAGCATAAGGTGGAAATCAGTCTTTAGAGAATATTTTGTACACAATTGCCTGTTACTGTCAATTTTCACGATAGGCAAAGCCAGCCAGACTAGTTCTCCAAAAATTTCTCTCATGATGTGTTTTCTAGAGTGTGCATTTACCATTTGTGCCATCACACATTTAAAAAGCATGGGCCTTTAGCTAAGTGACATGCAGAAACTGTAGTCAGCATTAGTAGAAATGCTCTATGGGTTAGCACAACATGATTAGCTATACTGCTGATCTAGGAGAAGAGACTGCATTCTAGTTAACCAGACTAATTAGTTTAGTAAATTGCTACTTAGAATCGCTTCCAAATGATTTGGGCAGAAATAAATAACGTTGTGTGGAGTGCATCAAATAAATCATAATATGGGTTAATTAAATAATCCAGGTATTATTTACCTGTATGCAATCAAATCACTGAAATTTAGATATCAACAGAAAGATTCAGAAAATTCTGATTCTTTGCTGCCATCAAATGGCTGTCTGGATTTTTGTAGCTCAGATTTGGTAGTTCTATAACAATTCTTGTTCATTAACCTTCTTATTCCATGACTTCAGAATTTGAGCCCACAAATCTAAGCACACAGATGTATATTAAATGGCAAAACATAAAATCTAACTTTTCTTTTTTTAAAAGGTAGATCTTACCTTGATAATGCACTTTTAAACTAGTTCATCCCGGTTACTTTCATTCCCCCATGTTTCCTGGTTTAGAAATAATTTAGATTTTTTCTAATCAGGTTGGCACATCAGATTTTGCACATTCTGCAAAATCATGATATGCTAAATAAGCCACAACAAGATGAGATTGCAATTTACAAGCAAAATACAAGAAATGTATCTTAATGGAAGACTCAAGGTTGATGCCTTTAGGTATGTATGTTGCTGGATGTAGAAATTATTGGATATAGAATCACAGGGCACAGGGAACTATACATTTATTGAAGCAAATATTGTATAAATGTAGATTTCCTTTTCATTCTGAATTGAATTAATATGAAATTTTCTAATTTCCTATTAAAGCAGAATTCTTTATTCTTTATTCAACTATCAAGATGCCCAAAGGAAGTAATCAAGGATATCCTTTATTTCCTCTCCTATTGGAACTATTGACCTGCTGTATCAGACAAAAGGAAGTATATTGTTCACAAAAGTTACACCAATTATTTATTTTGATTTATTGATGATTATGTATACTCTGTACCAAAAATATTGATACTACATATCAATTTGATGAACGATTAGGCTAATGTCCTAACTTTCAGATTCTTCCTATAAATCATAATGTTTTGATACAAATTTACAGAGTGGATTTTTATTTGTTTTTGAACTGGTTCAGATATTTTCAATATTTTCATTTCCTTTCATATTTGGGCTTGTAAATAGATCAATGTTACCTCAAATTAAAATAAATATAAATTTTGATTCAGAATCCCAATGGGATTATAGGGAAAACATAAATGTTGTAAAAATGAATATTACTTCAAGGCATATATTTAAGGCAATTCAAGCAGATTAATAATAATACATTTTATATAAGAATGACAGTCCCTCCTAGATTGTTTCTATTAAATTAGATCTATCACATTATAATGGAATTTAACTTTCCTGATTTTAAGATTTCTAATTGAAGATTTGTTTTGACTGTAAGGAATGCAAATACAGCGGTTAAATTTTTTAAAAATATATAGGCAAAATTAGAAAGTTTTATGATAATGGATTTTTGCTCCATATTCAGCAGTTTTATTGTACCTTTTGTACTAAAGACGGCAAGACATGTTTGAAAGTTGTCGGATAAAATCTTAATTTTGAGCCTTATTTGATGAGTGATTTATAATTTGAGGTAATCCTTGCTGAAAAATTGCAGGTAATACTTTGCATACTTTTACTTGTCCCTGACTTTTAGAAGTCAGGGAAAAGTAAAAATATTAATATTTTAGCTTCTGCAATCGAATGATCGCAAATGACTGTTTAAAATGTCTTGATTTCACAGGTTTGTCCTCATGCATTAGTATAATCCCATGATGGCACGTGTGCCTTGGGGGCACACGGAACCATTTGTCAGGGCACACAAGGCTAAGTAACTTCCGGTTTGCTCGTAGGGTCATTTTTTGCCCTCCGGAGCCTTCAGTGAAGCCTCCTATAAAACCTCTGGAGCTTGGGGAGGGTGAAAAAAGCACACCCAAAATAGGGGGAGTGCTGGTCATGCACGCTTGCACGCTGTGGTCATGCGCATAGTATTATGGGGTGGCACACCTGTGCACGACCCCCCTGCACTCCCCCCGCTTTTGGCACACAAGCCAAAAAATGTTCGCCATCACTGGTATAATCTGAAGCTCCCGAATTAACATCAGTATTGGATGATTTCAAGCCTAGAATACTTTTTAAATGAATAACTAAAGTGTATTGCTAAGATGCTAGGTATTTGCGAGGACTTTGGAATGAAGAGTTGGAATTCTCCATATTAAAAAAAAACACTAGTAAAAATATTAAATATAAAATTCCTTTCCTGCAATGGGAATGGCTAAATATTTTATTTCATATTTATTTATTTTGGGGGGCCACGATGGCTCACATGGTAAGATGCTGAGTTTGTGCTCCGCTGAGAGTTGGTGGCTTGGTGGTTAGATTCCTGTGAGCGAATAAACTATGCAGGGACAGGAAAGGAGCAGGGGTGGGTTCCTGCCAGTTCTAACCTCTTCTATAGAAGAGGTTCCACAACTGTACGGTGCCATTTAGAACCGGTTCCAGCTCCCTCCCCCCACCCATCCATGCCCCGCTTGCCCCGCCCACCGCTAACTGATTGTCTGGCTCACCAATCGCTCCGCCCACCTCCAAGCGTCCTACCTAAACCTTAAAGACTTAAAGCTGTCAAGTTTGAACATCCCTGGGTTTTTTTTCTTTAAAGGTTAGGGGTACAAGGATCTTGTAACTTGACAGCTTTAAGACTTGCACACTTCAATGCCAGAGTTTCTGAGCCAACATGACTGGAGGAGAAATTCTGGGAGTTGAAGTCCACAAGTCTTAAAGCTGTCAAGTTTGAACACCTCTGAGGTTTTTTTCTAAAGGGTTAGTGGTGCAAGGGTCTTGTAACTTGACAGCTTTAAGACTTGCGTGCTTCAAATGCCAGAGTTTCCAAGTCAACATTTTGGTTGCTAAGCAAGAGCATTGTTAAGTGAGTGTGACCACATTTTACAAATTGGCCACTCCCACCCAGTCACATGACTGCCAAGCCACTCCCACCTGATCACATGGCTGGCAAGCCACTCCCACCCAGTCACATGACCGGCAAGCCACTCCCATAAAGCAGGCCACACCTACAGAAGAGGTTCTAAATTTTTTTGAAACCCACCACTGCAAAGAAGCCTTCCCTGATTGCCTACTGGCATTCAGGTGTCCCATGGGTAAGACAACACTGCCCCAAAATTTTCCTTTCAAGGGACAGCTAGCTACTTTAGTGATCTCTGGCTAACGCGTGCCATATGCTAAATAAATAAATCATATTTATTATATAATGTTTAAAGAGAGTTGTGTGAAGCTTAATATACTGGAAATATAAAGAGGGTGATGGATACTTACACTACTTTTGTCCCATTAGATTAGTTTAAAAATGTGGCTGTGGTTGGAATTATATATCCCCAATATCCACAATCTGGAATTCATCATTATACCAAGAACTATGCATTTATAAAGCATGGAGTGTTAGAAACATATTATTCTTCAATGCTGAAAAAATAAGAAGTCACAATTATAGTTTTGAATTCACAGAAAATGTTCACTTTCTGATTACCATGAAATAGAAGGACTATCAATATTATTTCATGGGGTTAAAGTTTAACAATGTGATTTTAAAAAATGTTCCAACAACTTTGACATCTATTGGGTTCAGTAATTCCCCGCCCTCCCATATGAATCATAATAGATTTCTTGTTCTAATTTTTTCCCTGCTTCTTTTCATTTGTTGTTTCATTTTGTTCGGGTGAAATAAAAATAAAAGTAAATGGCAATTTTAACTTCAATATACTAACTTATGAACAGCTGCTGTGTTCACCAAATGGCTTTATTCTCATCAGTTAAAATAGAGCTACCGAATCTAGGCTTCCAAACCCCTTATTTCGGGCAACAATTACATGCAGCAAATTGACTTTCCTGTATCTCCTTGGCTTCTAGCCAAAGGTCTCATGGATTTTGACAACTCAGATAAGATAGTCCTGCTAAAAATACAGTACACTCTGATGTCAATGCAGAGTTGAAAACCGACTTTAGTAAATAAGAAATCAATTGGTAGTGATCACCCCGAAATCCAGTCTTTTTATTTTTGCAACAACCAAAGTCATGTTTTGCAATGTCTGAAGAGCCATTCAAAACTACATCTTGCAAAGTTGATATTATTTTTATTATTTATTTCAATTTCCTTCAGTTTAAATACAGCTCCCCAAGCAGTGTGAACGATTTTGGTTAATCTTCTTTTGTTTTTAGTTTTTAATCAGGAAACACCAATATCCAATGCGGCTCTATTGTTTACAAATTCAAGTGGGAAAATGCCAGACAGCTGAGCGTCAATGGCAGCCATGCCATTCTTTCTTTTCAAAATGTCGGGATCATAACATACAATCAAGCAGGTCTCCTTTCTATCTGTCCAGATGCTAATTCTTCAGTGCTGGGCAGGATTAAAATGATGCCATTGTGACTTGACTCTGAATTCACTGGTAGCTAGATGCTATATATTTGGAATCAGAAGTAGGAGAATTCTGAACACAAATGATCAATTAAATATGCACATCTGTACTTCAGATAACTGTTACATGTTCCAGAAAGTAGTAGTCAGGTTTAAACAGCATTAAAAGGTACTAGAAGAAACTGTTAAAAATTTGTAAAGAGAATACAAATAGCAGCAACTGAAATACCATGCAGTCTGTACATCTTCAATCATTTCTTAAACTACAAATTTACAAAACTATTCTACTTTTCATGGATTTTTGTTTTTTCTTCTTCCCTAGGTATATCCCACAAAGCATTATCCTGATTAATGGCTTTCTTTCCCCAAGTCTCATGGTGGCTCAACTCTCTTTCATGCCTTCAGTTTTCTTATATTGGAGAACCCTATGGGAATATTTTATATAAACTGGCCTTTGAAGATGTTAGTTGTCATGGAAACTTGCTTCTTTAAAGGGACACTATTTTCTTTCCTAGATGTTAAGAGTTTTTGTAACCATAACAACCAGGGCCTTCTCTTCTTTTCAAACCTTGACTTGAGTTCTCTTTTGGATTAGGATCCTCCCTCCCAAAAAACAGGAGGCCTGCGATGTTTTAATGATCCTGGTATTGAAATCTCAACAAAAAGCTAGACCTATAAAATTTCTTTAAAAAAAACACAGAATAACAACAAAACATCAACTCCCACATTCCTTAGTTTCATTTCTTCTGACAGAATGATAGGAAATTGCTACCCTTATCTACTTGTCTAATATACACACATTTTCCAATATGTTCTGATACCATCAGGGAATTAGCATGCTATCTTTCTGAGTGCTATTGCACAGACACAGGAAATTAATTTTTAAAGTTATATTATAGTTTAGTTTGATAACTTTTCTATGAAAAAATATCTGATCCCTCTACAATCTCTGACTGTCACTCACTTTCCTAAAATATTGTTGTATATATTTTTATAGAGAGATAACTTGTGATTGAGAGAGAATTGGAGATCAGTTTATGTTATATAGAATTTTCCATATATAATCCCCAGAGTCGATCTGAATGCTGTTTTGAACAGTTCTGTCAATGCCAAGCCATTCTGTTCCTGGAAATGGATAAGCAATGCCATGCCCTCCAGGTATTTTGGACTACAGCTTTACCATCCTTAGATAATTAGCTTTTGGGGTGTTGATAGGAGCTTTAATCCAGATAATTTGAAAGAAATCAAGCATTCTCACAGTATTGTGTGACTTCTTTCATTGTGGCTCAGCACGTTGTGGCATGCAAGGATCACTGCAGCATATGTAGCCAGTCAAAAACAATAACTTTTTAAAAAGTTTAAAAAATTATGTGGTAGTCTGATTAGCAAGCTAGTCACAATAAGAAGAGTACATAAGTAGATGGGTGGCATATAAATTCAATAAATAAATAAGTAGGGGACGGAATGGCAGATCTATCTGATGAATGTACATCTGACACAGTTCTCAACAAAAGATTCCCATCAAATTAGAGTGACTTGTGGCCAAGAATGGCACTGTAATCAGATAGGCAGCAGCATATTCCAGCACCCCCTGCAGATTTATTAGTTTGATAATTATTTAATTGCTACCATTAGAACCAGGAACAGATGATTATCCTCAGTTTTATCACTGAAGAGGGTCTTTTGATTGCTTGGATAGCACTCAAAAAGCTTAGCTACACCATCTCCATGACAGCTGGTGGGATGAAGAAAGGCACGCTTTTATAAAAAAGTGGAGTGCATTTAAAAGATATTCAAAATAGTATCAGATTATCAACTGATGGGAAATCTGTTAATGCTCTAGTAATTTTTAAAAGGACCCTAAGATCCTTCATGACAAAGTCATATTCTTAGAATCTCAGTTTATGTATGGTAGGAATTCCAGAAGAAGATGAATATGGTCAGTTGTTCCTATTATAGAAGCACTTTTTTATCCCTGTTGAAAGATTGATAGCTAGAAAATGAATGTGTCAATTGTGTTATGTTTAGCAGTATAGCTAAATATGTTAAAACACAGGATATTTTACGAATATGTTGATATATTCTTTGCTTCTGCTTCTTTTCACTTGTTCTTTCTTTTTATATTGAAATTTATTGGGGATGCATATATTTTAACAGGCCAGTCAGCAAAAATAGACTTTGTCTCCCCCCCTCCAGTTGGCTCAAGGAATTTTATTACTGTTAATAACCAGTTTATTAAAGTGTATAGGAATTACTCTGTAATAAATTCAATTACTTCAGAATTGAGATTGCAATTTTTATTTATATATTGTTTTTCTATATTTTGGGATTTTTAAAAACTTCTTTTTTGACGGCGGTGAGAGACTTCCATTTTTAAAAAAACATGATCCATATATAAAAAAACCAGGAAATTAGATTGTCTTTTTATTTTAGCTTTATTTTTTTATTTTCCAAAAGACAAAAACTCTGACAGGAATTATTACAGGAAATATACATTACTAATTTTAAACATGGAAAAGTTATTGCAATTAGTAGATTTTTTCAAGTTGACAGTTGAAAAAAATATAAAGATAAATCTTAAATATTCCTTGTCAGAATAGAACATCAAATTTATCTCTATGAAATCTATATAGAATTCCAACAATTATTTTCAAGTTTTGTACAATGCAGTAGATTATCTAATAATTGTACATGGTCTAAATCAAACTTTAATATTTTTTAGATTGCCACAGTCCTCCACTCTGATTTATTATATTTATATTCTCAGATTCATAATGTTTTGCAGAATTATATGAACATATTTAACATAGTTGGTATTGGCTTTTTATTAATCTTTCCTAGCACAAATACAGTCCCCTTTCTTCTGCACAGAGAAATAATTTCAGCTTATTCTTATTCCTTGACATCTAAAATTAAAGCATGATAATAGATAAGACTATGTTCTTCTAAGCAACTTCATTTGCAAATATTTCCAATTGAATCTATCATTTATTGAACGATAATGATTTAATTAAGCAGTAGAATTTTTTTTCTATGAACTGGTACTATATTTTATCCCTATTTTTGGTTTAGAATATATGTATAAAGGTTTATTTGGAGGTTTACACGTCTCATAAAAAGCAACAATTAAAGTTAAATATCTTGAGGAGAAAGCTCAAGATTCCTAATATGAATTTTAAAAATAATATAGATCATTGCCAAATATGAACTTGATAAATTATATAATGAGGCTGATGTTATCCATTCAGTGGTGTCCAACTCTTAGTGATTCTATGGACCAGAACTCACTACATCTTCTGATCTTGCACCACACTGCACTGCACTGTTTGAATTTTCTGTGCCCTTGCTGGTGTTAGCTTTGATGGTGTCCAGCCACTGTATCCTTTGATGGTCTGGTTTCCTTTTACTGCTAACTCTTCCAAACATAATTTCTTTCTCCAGCAAATTCTCCCACCTGATATGGCCAAATTAAGTGAGATGCAGTTTCATGATTTTCCCTTCAAGTGACATATCTGATGGTATGAGCTCCAGTACTTGCTTGATAGTCACCTTTGGTATCCAAAGAGTGTGCCTTGGTGCCTTTTCCAACACCATAACGTAAACGTGTCAATTTTCTTCCTGTCTTGCTTTTTAAAGATATTAAAATAATTGTATGATAATTGTATGATAACAAAATATTTACGATTTTGCAAACATCCTGGAAAATGAAATTTCATATGCTGCAGGTTTTATAAAATTTGATAAATCAAAACAAAAACATGCATTGCACAAACTATTGTGATGCTAGCATTTTTAGCTATGTCAACTCAAAGTGAATCACTATGAATCAAAATAATACTGTACTCTTTGACCTGCTACATTGCAAAGACAAAACAATGGAAAAGGCAAATGCAGTGGAGATTTCATTTTGATGTCAGAATATTTTTAATAAAACCTATCTGGTGACTTCATTATTTATCCCTTCCTACTAGGTCTTTGAGATATAGCTAGTGAATAGAAACAACTTTTTTACTTGGCCACTGGTTCCTGACTTGGTCTTCCTGTCACTCACTCAGGATCAATTCAACTCAGGGTAAGTATTTTCTTACAAGGGCACTTTAAGCAGTTCACATGTAGGAGGGAAATCTTATAGGTTTGGTAACGAATGTATGTAGATTTTTTTTACCACCACATTGGTTTTAAAAATATACTCTAATTTCAATAGATCGTGCTTTTGTTTTTTTCTTTCTTTACTAGAATGGGAGATGATCACAGCTTTCACAAGGCAGATTGCTACATCCTATTATTCCTTTGCTTGCCGTAAATCACAAACAGCAATTATGTTATGGAAATGGAGAAGGTCTATAACAATTTCCCCAGGTTGATGGGTACAAAAGTATAGTGGATTTTCTCTCCTATTTTATGGAAGGCATAAGACCATGTGTGTTTTTAAACACTCTGATGTTGCTTAGTTTTAGTGAGACAAATGTTTTCCTGACTTTTTATAGCCTAGATTGACATCCATGTCTTGGTTTTATTACCATTCTTTTTATATATTTTATATTTTATAACTATAAGAAGATCAGACTTTATGCCTTCAAATCATAGTATGTTCTCACGTATAACAACTTCATTTAAGCACTGTTCTAACTCATTTATTTCTAGTGGCATAAACATTTCTAGAAAGCTTTTTCTATTGCTAAGTTTGAACTTTTAATTTTGACATAAATGAAAGAAGCTATAGATGGATTGTTTCAAACTTCAAAATTTGTTTGGTACTTTTTTTTGGTTTGGACTAAGAGAGACGTGATTATGGTGAATTTAATTCCAAAGGTGATTTGTATTCGAAGAGCTTTTCTTGTTTTTATTTCTTCACACTTCAAGCAAATGGCTATTAAATAACTTTCTCTATAAGGACATGGAATAAGATTTTTATTATGTTAATCACAATCAGCTGTTGGGAAAGATGGATTTTTATGTCCTACAGTTTCATAATTATCAGTAAGCATTTATTTTAGCTTAGGTTGCAAAATAGAATCAGAATTCAGCTCTTCTATAGGGTCATGCCTCAACTAGCTCATGCCTCAAGTAAAATTCTGTCAATTATTGAGATTTGTGGTTTCTTTAGGGAGCAGACTTGATGCTTCCACTTAGTGCAGCAAAATATATTTGAAAATATGAGATATAACTTTGATTCTTTTACTCGTAAAAACGTTGTATTATAGAATAATTAAATTTAAATTTTATACGTATAATTTGTGTGTGTGTGTGTGTGTGTGTGTGTGTGTGTGTGTGTGTGTGTGTGTGTGTCTATTGCCAATGTGTTTCCAGAGACAATTCAAGCTGCTGTTGTCACCTTTAAAGCCCTGTGTGGTTTGGGACTGGATTACCTGGGAATTACTTTTTTTTAAGATTCTAAAGGTAAAGGTAAAGGTTCCCCTCGCACATATCTATGTGCTAGTCATTCCTAACTCTAGGGGGTGGTGTTGATCTCCATTTCAAAGCCGAAGAGCTAGTACTGTCCGAAGACGTCTCCATGGTCATGTAGTTGGCATGACTAAAAGGCAAAGATACACAGAACACAGTTACCTTCCCACCAAAGGTAGTTCCTATTTTTCTTCTTGCATTTTTATGTACTTTCTAACTGCTAGGTTGGCAGAAGCTGGGACAAGTAATGGGAGCTCACTCCGTTACATGGCACTAGGAATTCGAACCACCAAACTGCTGACCTTTCTAATTGACAAGCTCAGCGTCTTAGCCACTGAGCCACCGTGTCCTTCTAAGATTCTATATCTATCCAATTTAATCCAGCAGACTGGGTATGCTACAGATCCCATCAGCCAGACTGTCAATTGGCGAGAAGCAGAAGATGGGCCTTCTCTGCTATATAGCCCCTGCATTGTGACATATTCTCCTCTTGGAGAATGGCACTAATTCTTTTGGCATTTCAAAAAGCTTTAAAAATTAGGCTAGGTAACCAGGCCTGGGACTCAGAATACATTAAGGGCCCTATTTCTTGGCTTTACTGTTAGTTGGTTAGCTATCTCGACTGCTGTATATATTTATTTTAGATGTTTTTATTGTTTTTAATTGTCTTAACAGTTTTATAGTTTTTAGAACTGTAAGCCACACAGATTCACTTGGCTGAGATGGCGGCTATAGAAAATGACTTAAGGAAGAAAAAAAGAAAAAGAAAGAAAGAAATTTAGCGCACTTTATAATGCATTCTTTTACTTCAATAGAGGTTTATACATTTTAGTAATTATAGGTCCATCATTCAATTATATGTCTATCATTCAAACAGTCTTACAATGTTCAAAACCATAAATTCTTCTGTCTACTTTAAATCTTTCTAATAATTGTAAATAAGAGAACCATTGACAACTCTATTCCTCTCCTACCAGTTATTTTCTTGATTTTAGTTTACATTCTTCTTGACACAATTCTAGCATCTACAAGCCATTGTATCCATTTCTGCTTGCTTCTTCTTTCTCACCTGTAAAATGCTTCTTGTGCTGAGGGAAGTTTTTGGGCACAACCTGGGTTTATATCTATTTCATATTCATGGCACTCTAACACAATACTTTTTCAAGCCCATATTGACCATTGTACTACAAATATCCCTGACACCCAAATCTCAGGTCATGGTCCTTTTCACTCCAAAAGCCTTCTACTTCTCAACAATGCCCATTCTTTAACCCAAACTAAACAGTAAACTGCAAAATAAAATGTCAAGTTAGATAAACCCAATCCTTCTCTTTCCTTTGCATCTTGTAACAACTTATATTTAACTCAGGTTCCCCCCCCCCGTCAGACAATTTATCCTTTTGCTACTATTTAAATGGTGCATCAGTTGTCAAAATACAAATAATCTGAAATAAAAACATCGTTCTAGGCAAGGCATTCATTTTTTTATCACAGAAATTCTCCTGAGCAGTGACAATTGTAGTTTCTCCTATTTTATCTTTTTAAAAACCTTTTTCCATGTCTTAACATAGTTATGTCATATTCATCTATCGGTTCCTATTTATCATAATGATACCTGGCTATTTTACTTTTTTTCTCAATCTTAAAATTATGATTCATCAATTCTGTTTGATCTTTTATTTTCATATTGTTTGTTGATATCTACATATCAATTAATTTTGAAATCAGCTAAGGCACCAAGTTCTTTTAATTTTCCCATTAATATTTCAATTCAATCCTTTAAAGGATTTTCCAGAACCAATACCAAATCATCTGCAAAACCCCTTAACTTATTAGTTTTTTAAAAACATTTTACTCTCACAATCCTTTTACCTTGTCTTACATCTATGTTCAATATTTCAAAAACCAAAGTAAACAAGAGAGGAGACAGTCTTGTCTTGTTCCTTTTTGTATCCCATGTGATTTTGTTAGCTCTCCATTACCTGTGCTTTCAGTGAAGTGTAAATTGATCTCACTCATTTTATAAAGTTCTCTCCAAAATTCACATCTTCCAAAACCCTGAACAAAAAAAATCCAGTTCCAGTTGTGAAAAGCCTTCTCTTCATCTAAGAAAATCAATATGACTTGTTTATTATTATGTTCCTTCAAATATTTTAAACATGTCTAACACATTTCTAACATTGTCCTTTAACTATCTTTTAGGTAAACACCCATATTGATCCTTGTGAATAAACTCTTGCAAAATTATTTATTATTATACAATTGTATCACAGCGGCCAGTTGTTTCGCCGGATTTGGCATTGGTTACTAGTCGGGCCCCACCCAGGGGCCTAGGACATTGTAACATATTTTCGTAATATGCGTGCAGATCCAAGCAGTGCGGCTTTTTGCATTTGACTAATGGTGATTTTGTCAATTTTTAACTGTTTTAAATGTAATTCCAGTGCTTTTGGAATAGCACCCAGTGTGCCAATTACCACTGGAATTACCACTGCTGGTTTGTGCCATAGTCGTTGAATTTCAATTTTTAAGTCCTGGTATTTTGCGATTTTTTCATGTTCCTTCTCAGCGACCCTGCTATCACCTGGTATTGCGATGTCTATGATTGTGACCTTATTTTTCTCAACCAATGTGATGTCTGGTGTATTATGCGCCAATATTTTGTCTGTTTGTATGCGAAAATCCCACAAGATCTTGACCATCTGATTTTCGGTGACTTTTTCAGGCTGATGTTCCAACCAGTTTGTTGCTGTTTTAATATTATAATTTTTGCACAAATTCCAATGGATCATTTGTGCTACTGAATTGTGCCGCAATTTATAATCAGTCTGCGTGATTTTTTTACAGCAGCTGAGTATGTGATCAATAGTTTCATCAGCTTCTTTGCAAAGTCTGCATTTGGCATCATCAGAGGATTTTTCGATTTTGGCCTTAATGGCATTTGTGCAGATAGCTTGTTCTTGCGCAGCCAGGACTAGTGATTTATTATTATTATTATTATTATTATTATTATTATTATTATTGTTGTTGTTGTTGTTGTTGTTGTTGTTATTATTATTATACAATTGTATCACAGCGACCAGTTGTTTCGCCGGATTTGGCATTGATTACTAGTCGGGCCCCACCCAGGGGCCTAGGACGTCGTAATGTATTTTCGTAATATGCGTGCAGATCCAAGCAGTGCGGCTTCTTGCATTTGACTGATGGTGATTTTGTCAATTATTGTTGTTGTTGCTGTTGTTATTATTATTATTATTTAAATGTATCCGTCACTCATCTCACTCTAAGGTAACTCTGGGCAGCTTACATCATAAAATAACAATATAAAATAATCAGCTCGTTAAATACATTGAGCATTAAAAGTTAAAACATTAAAATTAACAACAAACTGGATTAAAAGGACCAATATTTAAATGGGGTGGAGGTGGGATCTTTTCCTAATCTACAATTGTCTCCAGAATGGGACACCCCCATTGGAGCCCTAAGCCAGTTGATACAGTCATGTTTTCAGGTCCTTTTGCAAAGCCAAGAAGGTGGTGAGTGAAGCACACCTCATGGGCAGGGGTGGGTTGCCGCCGGCATTACTACTGGTTTGCAACCCACGTGCAAAGTATGCATGCACCAGATATGCACTGTGCGTGTGCACGCTGTTCACTGTAAATTGCACACACAATCACTAAAATCCAAAATGTGGCAGCCAAGCGGCAGTGAGGGAACTGGTTCAGGGACATAGCAAGCCTGGATCGCTGCTGGTTCTGCAACCCAGGCCTTAATTCCAGTACAGGTTCAGCCAAACCAGGCCGAACTGACAGCAACCCACCTCTGCTCACGGGGCACCACATTCCAGATAGCAGGAGACATAGCAGAAAAGGCTCTTCTCCTGGACCTTGCTGGCCAAAATGTTTTGGCCAACAGGGTCCACAGCATACCCCTTCTGCCAGTGCAAGTGGGGCAGGCCAATCACAATGTGTAGAAACTGTTTCTTGGGTGGCCTGGATAAAGTATACATCAGTTAAAATGGTTGTGAACAACTTGTAGTCCTTATTCAGTAATGATGTTGGCTTAAAGTTTCATGTTAAAATCAAATCTTGTTCCCCTTTAGACATTAGTAGTATATCAGCTTCGTTCCAACTCTCTAGCATCTTTCCTCCCTGTGGAATAGAGTTCATCATGTTTTGTAAAGGTTGTAAAAGATCATCCTCAAAGTTGCAGCATTTGTGTGATAAGATTATTAAACACATTTTATCATTTCCCTTCCTGTGAAACTGTATGTTTAGTCAGTTATTATGCAGGTACAGATAACTAATGGGTTTTTCAAAGCTCTTACCCTCCCTTTTATAGGAGTTTATCTTTAAACCACACAGGTAGAATACTTCAAAACAGAAGATTGTTCTCTGATATGGCTTCAAATAAGGGACCACTGTCTTCAAACTATGATAAAATCTGCATACTTTCTTAGCACTAATACCAAGCAAGAAAGCTACTTGAAATTTCTTTCACGTATGAAAGCAAATATACCTATCCCAGTATAATGTTGCAAGATCCAATATGGGTCAGCCACTGGGACCAGAGGTTTAGACTTTTGAGCTTCAGACTTATGCTGGAGCCCATCCTCAGGGAAATTCTTTCTACTGGAATGTGTCCTTTGGGCTATTCTGTGTGTTGTATTTATGTGGTGCCTGATTGGGTGTGGCTTCTTATTGGTTGATTGTGGTGTTGATGGACCCAATCTATCTATCTTCTAACATTGACGTAGATTGTTGGGGGCAATATGCTGACTCTGTAAACTGATTAGAGAGGACTGTAAAAGCACTGTGAAATGGTTTGTAAATCTAAGTGCTATTGCTATTGTTGGCTGAGTAGGTATAAAAATAGCCAAGGAAATGTTTGAAGCCAGGGAAATGGGCCCCTCGTCAGTCAGCAGGAATGCTGAGTTACCACCAGCTTATAAGGTATTTAGGAGCTGAGGACTTAACAGCACAAGGAAACAACAGCCAATGACTTAGTAGCCAGCCATCAACACAATCAATCAATCAATCAATCAAGCAATCAGAAGCTAACCAACCACGCATTACATAAACAGAATTCATAGAATAGCCCAAAACACACATTCTGGTAGAGAGAAGTTCCTTTAGGATGGGCTCCAGCACAAGTCTGAAAGCTCAGAAGACTAAACCTCTGGCCTGCTGACTGACCCAGATTGGAACCTGCAATTTGTTTCTATAAGCTGAGGAAAAAGAAGAAAATCTGTGATATGACATGATCTGGTACGCACATGACACTAAGTCAACTGCAGTTTTGGCCTAGTTTAGCACTTTGTCATCAGTTGTTGTTATAATCCTTGAACCAACCTATATACACCCAATTACAATTTATTAATAGTTCAAAAATGATGGCTTAGTGTGATTCTGAACCCAGTCAATAGGAATGGAGAAATATTTTTCAGCAATAAAAAGTTGGGCACAGCTGTATGTGGCCTGTACGTCTACTTGCCTAAGATAGATGTAACTGCTAACTGCTTTTCAAATCAGGGCCATCCGGCTGTGAAATCCCAAATTCTGACATGAGCATGAGACTCTTTAGTCTTAATAAATACAAACTTCTTCATATGCCTAGAAACATCTAAATCTTTCCATTTCAAACAAGGAACTTCTTATTTTTTTCTTAATTTATTTTTTTGGTCAACATGCAATTTGCAGTCATAAATGCTGGGTGGAGTTATCCTCAGTAGTTGTAGTAGCTTCCCCCTGAAGGCTTTGCTCAGTGAGCCTCTAAACCTGGGATCAATAGCAGTGCAAAACCAAAGTGGTGGAGCAAAATATATTATCATCTGTAATGGACTTAGCAAATGGTTTTCTCACCAGATGGAGCTCTTGTACTTTTATGAGCATCATAGCAAAAAAAATTTCCCCAGTTGTGTTCTGGTGTCTATATTTTCTATATTTTGTAGTATTTATAACCTTCCTCAAAACCCAAAGAACTCTGTGGATTAATGTTGTTCCTCCATCTCCTTTCAGAGTTGCTACATATTCCAGTTTTATACATTAAAGAATAATCATCACTTACAAACCACAGTGTAGATGCTCTTAGCCCATTGCAATGAATTAACATGAATGCACCTATTACTCATGAATGAAGGCAAATATATGTGTCACAGAATAATGTCAACTGAGCCAATCTGAGTCGATCTTTGGGGCCAGAGGTTTGCTTTTCCGAAGTTTTGGGACTTGTGCTGGAGCTTTTTCTAATGGAACTTCTCAATCGCCAGGGCTGTTTGATGCATAATATTTATGTGGTGCCTGGTTGTGTGTGGCTTTTAGTTCTTGATTGGGGGGTTGATGGCCAGCTATTAAGTCATTGATTGTTATTGTCTGGTGCCTTCAGCTCCTAAGTACCTGGTAAACTCGTAGTGGTAAGGAGTTTCAGTCAACTCCTGTTGACTGAAAAGAGACCCGATTCACAGACTTCCATCGTTTATCTAGTAACTGCTCACTTGTATTCTTGTAATCTTCATGATTTGTCTTTGTATAGTAGCAGTGGGCTGATTTGGGCAGTGGCTGATGCCTACTTGCAGATCTCGGAAGCTGTATTCTACTTCTCCCAAAACATTTTTGATGTATGGCAGGGTGTGCCATATAGTTAGTGTGTAACTTACGGTTCAAATATCATTTGGAGGTGGGAGAAACTTCTAACATAATTTAATGGATTTTCTCCATGGATTGCCCCTGTGACTTTGTAGGACAGAGGGTGAGGAAGTTAACCACCAGATTACAAGAACTCAAGAGAAAGGTTAGAAAAGGAGACCTGAACTCATTGGTAGCTTCACATTGCAATTAATAAGGACATGTCTTTAATTTCACAGCTACTAAGATTGTTGGCTGAGCAGTGACAAAAATAGCCAGAGAAATTATTGAAGCCTCAGAAATGACCCCTTGTCAGTCAACAGGAGTGCTGACCACCAGCTTACCAGGTACTTAGTAGCACAAGAAAACAACAACCAACAACCAACAACTTAATAAACAACCATCAACACCCAATCAACAACTAAAAGCCACATACAACCAGGCACTACATAAAAAGTGCACATAAAACATCCCAGTACACATATCCTAGAAATTGAGAAGTTCTCGGACGTGTCTGAAAGCTTAGAAGAACAAACCTCTGGTCCCAGTGACCCAACTCAGATTGGATCTGGCATATATTGCCATCTTATGTGTCTCTTTATTGTGTTCCATGACATTCCTATTGTTCACTCTGTTATCTAAATTCAAAATACTGTCATTCTGACTAGTACAAATGAATATTTGAAACTATGGTTATTTGTTCATTTCAAACTCCAGCTAGTGCTAAACTAGAAATGACAGCCATTTCAGGTTTGGATAACACCTGAAATAACATAAATAAATAATCTAGGAAAACCAGTATCTTTGATTAAAGAGTTACATGGAAGAGAAATAAGATGGTACTCAAGTACATCTTATTGTTTAGTGTGCTTTGGAAATAATAAATTGGCTAATAAGAGTATTAACCTAAGCATGCATGAGTTGCAATTTGATATGTTTACACTGTATATACAAAGTTTAAATTAGAACTCGTTATAGCACACAGTGCACAAGCAAAATATTTTTTGGGGGGTGAAGCAATCATGCTTACATGGGTTCCAGAAAGGTTGATATAATATGATGGTATAATAGCTCCACCAGCCTCCTCCTCCCAGTGAGCAAACATACTACAAAGCGTGACCTCTAGGGAAAATGGGTGACAAACAAGTCTAATAAATAAATACATAAAAAAGAATGTAGGGCAGCCACCTATCATTATGAATTATGGGCACACAGAATTTTATATCTATCTATCTATCCATCTATCCATCCATCCATCCATCCATCCATCCATCCATCCATCCATCCATCCATCCATCCATCCATCCATCTATCTATCTATCTATCTATCTATCTATCTATCTATCTATCTATCTATCAGTGGTGGGTTTCAAAAATTGTTCGAACCTACTCTGTGGGTGTGGCCTCCTTTGTGGGAGTGGCTTGCCACCCATGTGACCAGATGGGAGTGGCTTGCTACCCATGTAACCGGATATGAAGATGCCAACGACACTTGTCAGAACCACCTTAAATTACCTCACACACAGCACTGGCATGCATAAGAATATGATGTAAACTTGTTTTTTAAAAGCCATCTTTGGTTTGCGTTAAAACAACTTCAATACACGCAATGTTCTGATTGCACCACAAACGCAGTAGTCAACCTTACCTTTCACAGAGGCACTGAGCATGATAGTGTAGAATAATCATATCCAAGGACCAGTGGTGGGTTTCAAAAATTTTTGGAACCTCTTTTGTAGGTGTGGGCTGCTTTCCGGGTCCACTGGTGGAACCTCTTCTAACCGGGTTGTCATGAGGGGTGAAATCTACTTATCTTTGCTATCAGTTTGCCAATGTGAGCTCTGCTCTCACAAGCCACCTCTGCGCATGTGCAGAACCTTCTGTGCATGTGCAGAGCATCAAAAACAGACATGATGACATCCGGGTGAGTGGGCAGAGCTTTCTGCTTTTTAGCTAATATAAATTGCGAGTCACAGCTGATCGTTGGAAATACCGATTCGCCTAAACCTGTAGCATTTTTTTTTACTACTGATTCGGGCGAACTGGTCCAAACTGGTAGCATTTCACCCTTGGTTGTCCGATATTATCATAAAGTATGGCGTTACATATCACAGTCGGTAATGAGTTTGGAGAATCAAATAATAATAATTAGAAGAACCATTAGCCTTTAGAAGAAACCGGCAGACTAAAGTGGGACAAAGTTTGAAGCTGAAATCAAAGTAGTTTCTCAGAGGAAATGAGTCTATCAAAAAGCAAAATAAAATCTCGGAATAGTACTAAATGGTGAGGAACAGGGGAATTTAAAAACAGATTGTTTGCTCTTTATTGACTTTGACATTTGCAATGATAGTGAACAGAATATATCTGCTATCATATTCCCATAGATCTTTGCCTCTTCATAGAATTTCACTGTTTTGCCTCTGGAAACAGCGTCACAATGGAAGATTAAATCTGAATCCTTGTGGATTCATTTTTTCTCCCTGAGTTACTGTTGGGCAGCCAAGAGTAATGGACGTTGCAGTCACTCAGATTAACCCTGTACTGCTTGCTTTGGAAATCAGCTGGCTGGCTTTAGCAAAGGCAAGCAGAAGAATCTAACATCCAATAGTGTAAGGCAATAAGGCATCTGTCCATGGCACAGAACACTTACCCAGAGCAAACTCTTTTCCAGAATGTACACAATATACCTGAAGCAACCTAGTAGGATAATCAAACCCCAAAATAGGTGGCAATGCACTCCATCTTCATATCAGAGAGAGAAAGATATTCTCCAGCATGTATCTCTAAACTTGGATACGGACTGCCACATCTGGTTTTCAAAAATACATGTGAAGATTAGATGGCTGCAATGAGATACAGAAAATATTTTGCTGCTGTTTATTTACTATAGTGGTTATCCAGTGTTTTGCAGCTCAGATATGCTAGGTTTACAGTATTCATATACTGTCGCACAGGCCACACAGGCCACACAGACTGAGGTGAAGTTTTGTGATGTTTTTCCTACTCTAGTGTGATTTTTTTCAATATAATTTAATATACATTATAATGGCAACCATCAAAAACTCTTGATGGTTTACAGTAAAAATAGAAAGCCAAACTTACAATTAAAATTACTGTATTTAAAGTGAACACTATGAACATTAAAGACTGGTTTCAAAAATGGGTTTACTGTCTTCTTAAAAGATGGGAAATGTGTCAGTTCTTCGGTTTGAGGGAGGATGGAGGGGAGGGGAAGGGTTATAAGTTTCAGCAAATCCCTTAGATGACTTCAAAGGATAGGGAGAGATCGTATAGAAAGGGGCAATGGTTAAGTAGTTTTGATATAACCTGATTGGGTCTTTTAAGACAATAGCAACTAGTTTCATTCCGAAACAAACTGGCAACCAGAACAGGTATAACATAGTGTTTGAGTTTCTCTGAGGATTAACCTGGCCGCTAAATTCTATGATAAATGAAAGCTCTAGGACAAGACCCCACAATCTTGAGCAGCCACAATAGAAGATTGCCAGTTCGTATACCATCATTTTAAAGTTCTCTTCCAAGAAGAAGTGATTAAGTATTTGTTGTTCCAAAAGAAAAAGTTGTTAATGAATTGGTCCTGGATACTGATCTGGGAAACCTGCAAGAGATCTGGATCAAGAAGCAACCAAGCTATGTGCCTTCATCTTTTGGTGGAGTGTGGAACATTCATGGGACTTAGGACTTCCATGGGATTATGATCCATCACAAGATCCCCAACTGTCTGCTTTAATTTGCTCTTCTGTAGAGTTACACAATATCTAAAAATATTAGAGAGAAATACATTTCACTCTTCTTACTCTTCTTCCACAGGAGTTTCATTAAACATTAAGTATTGGAGATACAAAGGAACTCTTAGGAACATCTTGAAATAACCTCATTCCAAAGCATGTCTATTTCTAAGAAATCTGGAATTTAAAGTGTATTTGACAGATGAGAATGGAACCACTGCAAATCTGTGTAATCTATTCTCAAACCTCATAGAGAAGTCAAAAGGATACCCCTGTCCATGGTACTGAAGAGTCCTGAAAGGAAAAGAAGAACATAAGAATTTGCATTGTTTTACTGGTTGCTTTGCTCAGCTGGATATATAATCTTTGTATTGCGATTTACACTCTGTAACCTGCTCTGAAGTCAATGTGAAATGAATGAGAATAATCTGCTTATACTCTATCAACATCTTTTCCATCCGCCTTATTCAACTATGGAAGGTTAGAAATGCCCTATAATACACTTTTTTAAAGAGAGGGAATATAATCTTCTAAAGGAAAAAAAAATCTAGCAATTGTCTACCTTCTCTTCAAGGTATTTATTATATAAAATAATTTTTGGAGTTTCTTATTCAAGTGATGAGTTAGGTATGGTAGATTTTATATCTGAAACAAAAAAAAACCCCTTGAGTTATGGCTGAAACAGATTCCATTCAGAAATGGGGCTAAGGTTGTGTATAGAAGAGGGTCTCTTTGTGTTCTTTCTGCCCTCATTTTAATATTTCAGCAATATATGCTATATACGGAAGTGGTAGTTATAGTGTAAGAGCTAAAAAGATAAAGCACTATCCAAATATTAGTGTAATTAAACAAGAAATGATAAATTGGTTCTCTCTGCAGCAGGAAAATCATTCCAGAAAGGAAAATATTTTCCTTGCAAGGCAGATATATGGCTTTGAATAACATACAACCATGTCAGTAAGTGTTTTAGGCATACCTATACTTTAAACAAGGCACTACCGATCTATGTAGAAAAAGAAAATTGTTTACACATTGTGTTACAGTCTGGTTTATCTTAAAGTGATTTGTTGAATAAGCCATATGAGCTTGGTTCCCCATTTAGACAGTAATATTCCACATTTTTAGTTAATAGGAAGAGGAAATAATATTAAATGTGTTCACTGCTTTGGGATTTTTATAAGAATAATAATGATAGGATATGAACAAATAAGTACAATTGAATATGAAGCTGAGAGAGGAATACAAGCCAAAAATAAGCTGAGAAAAGGGGAAACTGTTTACATGATGCAGTAAGCTGATTTTTTCTTTATTATAAAGGCCCCGTTTATTTGCTTATTAAATGTATTTGTCCCCTATTTCGCCATGAGGCTACTCTAGTCAGCTTACAAAATAAAAAAGAGGAAATGAGAAGAGTGTAAACAGAACAGAAGTAAAATAATAGAATGATAAAATAATGCCACTGGAGTGGTTGTGTGGAAAAAACTGTGGTGTTCACACATTCACTAACTGGGCTTTTGATTTATATGTTGATTAACATAATTAAATATAAGTATAGGAGAGCTTGGAAAGCTAGCTTTTTTAAACTCTAAAAACTTAGAATCTTCTTTGAACTTTCTGTTCACACTTTCATTCTGTAAGGGTTCCAAAAAAAACACCCCCAATGAAATAAAACTCCAAGGCTAGAAGTTCCTCAAAGTTCAACTTTATTAAAGATGTTATGTTGGCACATCTAGGAAAACCCAAATCTGAAAGCTTCCAGGTTTTTCCCACCTAGGTGAAAGTTCACAACCCTGCCCCCCCCCACAAGTTCATCGCATGATCCAATCCAATCTTCACATTCAACTGGATACAATCTCCAGGCAGTCCCATCCAGGTGTAGGCAAGTGTCCTTGACTTTCAGAGTAAAGAATGTTGTTATGGCTAAGTTTCTACTGCTCCAACAAAAAAAAAAACCTGCCTCCCAATTTTCCAGGCTAAAATATATGGCAGTTAGAAAGCAAGAAAGAAAAATGGCTTCCAACACTGAAACATTCTTTCCTGAAGTGTAGGGCTTACAGTTCTTGTGATGTAGTCTTATGGTATACAACATCTCTTTGGAATGCTATATCTGTCAATTCCTGGAGGAAAAGCCTTACTATAGAATCTGAATGGCAATCCTAATACTCCATGCTACTAACGGTCTGTTGAGCACCTGGCTCTGACAAAGGGAACCTTGTTTTCTCTCTGGAGAAAGAAGGAAGATTAAGGGTACCAAAATTTGAACTGATTTTTTTCAGCCAATCAGGATGAGGTACAATAAACTTTTCTTCACAAATAACAGTTGCATTTTGAATTCTAGGTGAAGGCCCAAGCCTTCAGGGAATTCAGAAGATGTTTCTCTCACTGAATCAACCAGCTGCTTTGACTAGATTAGTGATGGCTAACCTTTTTCCCATCAGGTGCCAAAAGCAGGGGGAATGCAGGGGGTCGTGCCCACACCCATAATTCTATACATGTGCCTCCCTTGCATGCATGCTCGTGTGACCTCCCTTACATGAAAGTGTGCAACCCCCCATTCATGCATATGCAATCCACACCCTCCCCCTGCTTTTGGCACACAATGGACCCATTTTCTACCCTCTCCAGGCTCCAAACTTCCGGTTTGCGCATTGGGTTGTTTTTTGCCCTCCAGAGGCTTTCCTGAAGCCTCTGGAGGGCAAAAAACAGCCAAAAATGAAAACTGAAGTCAACTGGCCTGCATGCCCATGCATGCTGGAATTGACATGGCAACACCTCGCATGTCCTAACAAATGGCTCCATGTGTCAACTGTGGCATGCAGGCCATAGGTTCTCCATCATGTGACTAGATCAGTGGTTCCCAAAGTGGGTGGTACCACCCTCGGGGGAGGGACAACCTAGGGGGGCACTAAGAGGCAAGGGGGGTGGCAGGGGGTGCTAAGAGGCAAGGGGGGTGGCAGGGGGGGTGCTAAGAGGCAAGGGAGGTGGCAGAAGAGTGTTGGAGATGTTCTGCTGTACTGTACTCCTGACTCGCATAGCTTAGTGCACAGCGCGGAAGGGAATGTAATGGGACTGAAACCGGGAATCTTTCCCCGCGTGGCTGGTGTGGAAGTGGCGGCTCAGTCTCACCAGAAACCGGTGATGCCACGCCTTTGGGACGCCTTGGGTCTCGCGTGCGCCTTCAATGGGTGGAAGGGCTGGGTTCTTCTTCGTTGCATGAGACTGGCAGTTAAAACTGCTCCTCCAGCTGCGGGGGGGGGGTAGCCGTGATCCCCTAAATGTAGCAATGGAGTTGTCTTCCCTGCTTCTTGCTGGATTTGCCACCTTCCTTCTCCATGGCCCACTGTTATTTAACAAATGGGCGTGAGTGAACAGCTTCCCAAGAGCTGAAGGTCCTGTCCCACCCAACATGAGCGCATGGAGACCCTCGGCTGGTCTTTCATGCTGTGTAGAAACTGAGCTGCTGCCTCTGTAAAAAATTGCAGGGGAAGCTGAAAGTTTGGGATGTGATTCTAAGAGGAAGAGCGTCTACTCCGCTTGAGCTACTTTCTTATGTAAATAAGGATTGAACAGTGTACAAAAGAGGTTGTCGATTGTAATCCTTTCATGCTGGGGCAGGGCATGATTTTGCAACTACTTCATAGATGCACTTTTTTCTATAATATTAGTATTGTTAATAGGATTCTTTTTAAAATAATCTGGATTAATAAACAATCTTAATCTTGCCCACTGCTGGAAATACTCCAGAATATGTGTTTTAAATTAGTAATAATTTTTATAGCATTAGCTGGCTGGCTGATCTACTGAAAGAGGGGGGCACGTTTGTTCAGAATAGTTTGTGGAATTGAGACAAGTGGTTCTCAAGCATCGACACACCTAATAAAAGTAGCTTACAGTGCAGTTTAACATCATGTCCTGACTACATCCTTGTGTTTCCCCCCAAAATGAATTGTCATTGCCCTGATCTCATTCCCAGTAATGAGTGAAATATCTTTAATCATTAGTTGTACTAGCTATAAAGTGGCATTTTTCCTCCTTTCCTATTGACTTTGCTTGTCAGAAGGTCACAAAAGTGACCAACATGACCCTGGGACACTGCAACCATCATAAATATGAGTAAGTTGCCACGTGTCTGAATTTTCATCACATGGGCATGGGAATGGTGCAACGGTTATAAGTGTGAAAAACAGTGAAAACTCAATTCTTTCAGTGCCATTGTAACTTCATACTGTCACTAAACTAATAGTTGTAAGATAAGGACCACCTGTATTTCACAAATTGCTAGGGAAGATACAAACTTGCTTTCTTCCTGCCTACATTCCAAACTCTGCTATCTCTTTGCCCTCTGAAAAGCCCTTTTCCTCCTGCTGCAGACTACAAGTAGTCCTCAGATTATGACTATAATTAAGCCCAAAATTTCTGTTGTTAAGTGAATCTATTTTATTATCTTTCTTGCCACTCGTTAAATGAATCACTGCACAGCTCAATGTCATTTTGCACCTTTATGAGTTGTTCTTCCACTATCCCATCTTCCTCAGTATCTGAAAATGGATTTATCACCCAATCTGGAATTGCAGATATTAAGAATTTACTGAACAGTGAAGTAGTAGTACTGAGTTTACTAATTTACTAGTCACTAAGGTTCTTGATAAATAACTATCAGACTTTGAAAACCTGGTATCACTGGATCATGTTCAACAATTTTGTTGAATTAACATTAACTAAAAAGGTTTTTAAATTGGATTTTGAATAAATGTGCAATTAATTGTTACAGTTTTGAATTTTACTGTTACTATCTTCCTTCCGTTGTGCAAATCGCCCAGTCACACCCACTAAGCCACGCCCACAGAACTGGTAGTAAAAAAAGTGAATTCCACCACTGGGTGGGGGGCACTGAGGATCAGTTTGTAGCACCAAGAGGGCGGTGGACTGAAAAAGTTTGGGAACCACTGAACTAGATGATTCAAGGACAGATATAATGGAAATTTTAATTCAACTTACCTGGAACATCCCAGGTTGGAGAACAATGGTTGAGATATATCTCAGCTTCCTTCAGCCTGCTGTTAGATTTTGATGATATTCATCTTTCTTAATCCCCAACCAGCAGATTTGCAGATGCAGATTTCATAAAAAGTAAAAGATTTACCACCTGCAGAACAGGCATGGCCTGAATTAATTCTCCAATCCTTCACTGTTGTTAAATTCTCATCTGTATCTAGATGCCTTGCCTTTTCTGTATTTGTTAGAGAATTGGGATGGAAGAAATGGGGGGAGACCCCTCCATGAAAATACATACTTGCTTGATTGCAAATACCCAGAGATTCCCCATTACATCTTCATAATCCCATCAATGAAATGTTTGTTTCTCATAAATTTACTCTTATTTGGGTAATATATGTGGATAGAATACTGTAGTTAATTCTGATATTTTCCACTTCCAAATAGATATGAAGCAGCAGCAGGAGAAAATGATACATTTTCAAAACTAAATTGAAAACCAAAGGGCTATTTTCTACTAGGTAAAACTTTGGGTTCAGGTTCAGGTGTTTGTCTTTTATTTTAGGATCTCCTTTGCTCTTTTATCTTGATAGTCCACATAAGTATTCCTATTTAAAACCATAGTGTATGGGTGTCTGACCACCAAGGAGGAGAACTGTCTTGCCTTTTCTCTAAGAAATCTATCACCTAAGAGAGCAATGCTATGACAAGCCAAGCTCTTTTTATGGTGATGGAAATATCCCCCAGTCTGCTGCCTGGGCAGATTGTGGAGCAGACTGATCATGTTCAACAGACATGTGCTGGCACCAAGTTGATGCTCTTTTTGTTCTTGATAGGAATCAGAAGCCGCTTTTCACAAGATATTATTGTTTCACAAGACATTGTTGTATTTGTCCTGATTATGCCTTTCAAGCGAGAGAGATGAACCCTGGAGAAGCCTCAGTTACAGGACTACAAGCATTGTTGACTGTTGTTGGCAGAGATGACAGAAAGACTATAAAAAAGCTATAGGAGCAGCTGCCACTTCCTTTTTATATTTTATACTTGGACAATAAGCAGATCCCCACCATTCTTCTGAAGGAGAGCCTAGGGTTTGCCCTTCTGCCTGCTGAAGTCAATGCTTATTAGACCCTACTTCTTCCTCAGACTTCTTCACCTTTCTTGGCCTGACTCTAACCTTTCAGATTCAGATTAACAGAGTTGGAAGAGATATTGTAGGTCTTTTAGTCCAACCCCCTGCACCCAAGCAGACCCTACACCATTCAGATGGCAGTCCAGTCTCGTCTTAAAAGCTTCCAGTGATGAAGCTCCCACAACTATTGAAGGCCAGCTGTTCCTTTGGTTGATTGCCCTAATTGTCAGAAAGTTTCTCCTTATTTCCAGGTTGAACCTGTCCTTGTTCAGTTTCCATCCAGTATTGTCTGGCCTGCAGGTGCTTTGGAAAATAGCTTGACCCCTTCCTCTTTTAACTAGGACTCCATGTCTCAGGAATCACACTAGCTATACACTGATAGTTTCTTTTGAATTTCACATCGGCAGTTTGAAATTAAACAGGTAGAGGCCCAGATTGATATTGAACTCACTGATCTTCTCAATTTCCCAAGTTCTTTCAGAAAGCTTCAACATAACCTGGGAAAAGGTTGCAACTATGGGCAAAATTTGGGCTACGTCAGGGTAATGATGATTTAATAGCTGACCAGCTGCTGCAATGCTGTAATACTGAAATGATGATGCAATGAGAATGAGTCAGCAGGGTTATTTAATTGTTATCACTTTAAGAGGCTGTATATATAAGAGAGGCCCTATGAGGGCATCCATCTCTCCATGTGTGCTTCCGTGCTATAGTTGATGATTGATTACCCAAATTTGCCTAGTAAGTGTATGTATATATTCCTTGTAGATAAACCACTATTTGAAAGACAAACCTCTGTTTACTGTGTTTTGCTCCTGGATTGTCTCAAACTAGTCGCATTGTGTACACTCTGACAGACTATGTCTGTATTCATCCCTGGATACATTTTGAGCAAGGCTATGAATATGGTAGCATATTTTATTCTGCTTGTCAAATAAGCAATTAGTGAAACCTTTAATAGTTGCAAGCATTCTTTCATTTTTAACTGTTTGCAAAAAAAACCAGGTTCATTCAAATAATGAAAATGACCAAATTTCTACTTCTTTGATCTGAGGATGATATCACTGTATAATTACAGCATACTTTGTGGCCACCCAAAATTCAATTCAAGGTAAAAAAAAGTCCAGTTACAAGAATAGTTCTGATGTAAAGTATTAGTGTTCAAAATGATTGGTGATTAGGATGGGCTTTTTGAACGAGAGTAATTAGGACACTGAAAAATCAAGAGGATAATCTAAAGCAGGATTTAACAATGTGAGACTCTCAGATGTTGCTAAATTGAAACTTTCATGAAATGTTTGTAGAGAATAAGAGTTTTAGTTCATAAACATTGGGAGGGACATGTATAGTCCATTCCTGGTTTAGGCAGGATCTTTCAGTTAGCTGCTGTTTATCCTTGGTTTTGTCATTTTGTTTTTCATCTATGGGATGAATTCTTATTCTGTCTCATGTAATATCACATAAGATTTGTAATCATTCTGACACCTTCCAAATATACTAGAATGCAGCTGCTATGCCTTTCCCCACTTGTATTTAAACAGGGTTCTCTGGCACTATCTTTTTTCTGTCATGTCTCTATGATTTTACCTTCACCTTGTCCTCAGTTCATGAGTGAAGCAGAGTTAAACTGTCTTTAGCTGTACTAAAGCAATTTTAAAGTATGGTATGTTTTCCCCCTTAAGCAGATAGCATCCAATGAGAGCTGAGAAGTGTATAAATTCTGTTACTCTTGGGTACTCATTCTGCTGGAAGTAATGTGATAAGGAGCAGAAGAAATCACAGAATACTTATTGGCTCTTGAGATTGATGCAGGCATATATATACGTTCCATCTGGTCCTTGACCAATCTTGTCTGCTCCCATTCTGTTCTTGGATGTTCCTGAAATATAAAGAAAATCACTTGTTGAGACTTGAAACTGTACAACAGTGAATTGATGTAGCACTCAAACGTAACAGTTAAATAATGGGACTAACCTACATTCACAGAGTAGGGGGAAGTCCAGAATTCAGCAGTTATCTGGGTAAAGGAAAGAAAGAAGTAGGTGAGAAATCCAAGTAGAAGTGCTGCCTGCGGTTAAGGCTATCTTTGTGACTCTGAACTGTTTTTTTTTTTAAAAAAAAACTTTATTAAGCTTGGGTTAGAGCAGAACAAAGTTTGGACACACAAACAAAAAACCTACAATAGTCCTATGGACAGAATCCTACAGCCAATTCCATTCTATTCTTGTTGCAGCATCATGTGATTAGTGGTTTGTTTTTCTTGGTGGCTGCTGACATATAGAGGATGGAAAGCAGAAGAGATGGAGCAAATCAATCATCTCCTGTGTTTATCATGCACAAAGAAAATCAGAAGAACATCATTTGGCTCAAGTAGAGGCATGCTAGGGATTGGCAGCAAGAGCAACAGATTTCATGCCAGTATAATTTTGCGCTCACCCAAGGATGAGTAGTTGGTGCTTTAACTCAGCAGTGGTGAGTTAGGATGCTAGCTATGGTGATGGGAATTTTGCTTTAACATACTGTATTAAAAGAGCTTCAGGCTGGTGAAATCCATCTTGATGTCTTGCTACTTCTTTTGGATAGAAACATCAAAGACCAGTATCACAATACAAGAATAATAGCCTGTTTAGAAATGGATTAGAGTGACAGGGTGGCTAATAAATTATTTCCCCAATTAGTTCCCCATTTCTTTGATTAGTTCCCCATTGATCTTTTTTTCCAGAAATGCTTCTCTAGCAATTTTCCTCTTGGTCTCAAAAAAATAATTAGAATGAAAAAAAAACCCCACTAAATTGGAATCTGGAGAAAAGGCATTTCAGAACTACAAAGAAATACCAAATGTTTTCCCACTGCAACAGCCTTTCTTTTGGATTGTACCTGCAGTGCTTAAGGCACTAATCCTACTCTGTAGTTTTGCAGGTGCTAGTTGCATTCAATTGTTATTCCTAACAACACTTGGAAACTCTTGCATTTGGAGATGCCCCTAGTCCTCCCTTTCCCAACCCAGTTAGTTTTACAACCTAGCTACCCTGTTCCCCTGAAAATAAGACCTCCCTGGATAATAAGCCCAATCGGGCTTTTGAGCACATGCACTAAAATAAGCCCTACCCCCCAAAATAAGCCCTCTCTGAAACAGGGACGTGCAGTCACTAGAGGCAAGGGAGGCGTGGCCCCACCAGTCATGAGGAAAAGGAAAGAATTTTAAAGAATTTTTAAAAAATAATTAAAGCCAAAGTAATTGCTGCCAGATTCACAGTGACTTGGAACAGTGCTTTGTGTTAACCATAGGAGGAGGCCAGAGAACGAGGGGCCTCTTTTGCATAAGGAATTTTTCACATTTTAAGAGTTAAGCAAGGGTTAACAAACAAAAAATTCCTTATGCAAATGAGGCACGTATTCTCTCGCCTCCTGTAGAGGGCATTTTTAGAGGCTTTTTAGAGTTCTCTGGGAGCAACTAGCTCAGTCTGACAGAGCTCTGGCCTTTCATGAGGGGAGGGCAGGGCAGGGAGAAGCAGAGTTGAAATCATCTCTGAAACAGGTGCGTGTGTGGGGAGGGGGGGAGGAATTCAAAAAGTTTGATCGGAAGGCAGCAGGGGAAGGGGGGGTATGGCAGAGGAGCTGCTTTCAAGCCTTTGGAAAATATATCCAATCCAACTTCTGTGTTTTGTGTTTGAGAGTGAGTGAATGAGAGAGGGATCGAAGTTTTCTGTGTGCGTGTGTCTGTTTGAGAGAGGGGGAGGGAGGGAGAGAGGGAGGAAGGAGGGGGAGGGAGAAGAAAAAGAATGGGAAAACTTATTTTGCAAGGGGGAAAATGCTGTTGCTTTAAATCGGAACTGAGCATGCCTGGCTGTGGAATTCTGGGAGTTGAAGTCCACAAGTCTAAAAAGTGCCTCACCAACCCTAAAGCTGACTGCACGTCACTGCTCTGAAAATATTGCAACACAGCAGCAGCCATGAGGTGACCACACTCGCCACCTCCTGCACCACAAAAATAATAAGACCTCCCCAAAAATAAGGCCAAGCACTTATTTCAGGGGTCAAAAGAAAATAAGACCCTGTCTTATACCATGCCATGATGAAAATTAAAGATGAACATAACTGGAAATATGTCATGAATGCTCTGTGCCTTCATCAATTGTTTTGTCATCTTCCTTTCTGTGATTATTCACATCAGGGGTTTCAAGCTTATCACAAGTGCAACATGAGGACCAGTTCATTAGTCTGAGGGCTGAAATACTGAAATCTTTTCACTCATATAAGAATTACTTACTTTTAATGATTACATTTTAATTTATAATATGTGCCTGCCCAGAGGCTCCTGAATTACAACCCTCTAGCAGTTCCAGCCAGTCTGGCCAATGCAGAAGGATTCTGTGCAGTGGTGAAATTCAATTTTTTTTACTGCCAGTTCTGTGGACATGGCTTGGTGGGTGTGGCAGGGGAAGGATACTGCAAAATCCCCATTCCCACCCCACTCTGGGGCCGGCTAGAGGTGGCATTTGCCGGTTCTCCGAACTACTCAAAATTTCCGCTACTGGTTCTCCAGCACCTGTCAAAACCTGCTGGATTTCATCCCTGATTCTGTGTACCATAATTCAGCACCATTAGTAGAACTGCAGGCTGCAGATCAATTGTCTCACAAAGAGTGTCTTCAGTTTGCCAGGAAGTTACATTTATCCTCAACATCACCCTTGCCTCTGGTCAACATTTCAAGTTTTTTGCAACTGAGGGCAACAGTGGAACAGCCATAACATTTCTCCTTTGATAGGTGTTCCAGCCAAAGTTGTAGTTCACTCTTTCTTTTAGTTTGACCTAATATTGTCCCCAAAGTAGATTTTCCCAGCTCTCATCTTGCAGGAATAACTCGCCCATTTAACCCTTCTCATGGAAAGTCTCCAGGCTATAACAAAGTTCCTTTTATCAATGCAGCCCCTCCCTGCTCATTTTTTTTCTGTGAGCCTAGGTAGGGGGAAGGCTACTTGTAATGCTGTGTGAGTTGCATCCTCTTTCTTGGAGGAAAAGGTTACAAACAAGGCACTGGGGACAAGCAAGTGAGTAGATGCTAGCTGTTGAAGGCAGAGTGGCAGGAGCAGATTGAACAGATTTGCCCAAAAGTCAATGCTGTACACAATTATATGATTACAATCTCTATTTTTTTTTAAAAAAATCAGTACTACTTATTGTTGTGGGTCACCAATTATAGGTAAATCAAAACTTGGATCAGGCTAAATTGATTCCCAGGTGAAGAAATGGTAATCCACTCCAATATTCTGTCTAGAAAATTGTTCAAAAACTGCAGAATATGAGGCTCACGGACAATTAGTCCAAGAATTCTGATTCCCAGGAATATACACTGAAATAGATATTTGGCTTCACATGGAAGTTGTTTTTGAAGGAAATTGCTGAGATGGGTGTCAGGAGAGTGAGATAATAATTGGATGGGAGATGAGAATTTGGCAAATTCAGCTTTGAATGAATTAAGATATTCAAAGGCTAATTGATGCTGTTGGTCTTGTGTTTAACACACACACACACACACACACACACACACACACACACAGGTTTTGGTGTATTCGGGTCTTTTCCCATGTAAGATTGAGAGTATCTTGGCGACGTTTTGACAAGGTCCCACTCGTCATCTTCAGGCTGGTGTCTTCGGCCTCGTGCCTGTGCAAGCAAAGCGTGATTGGAGCTGCCGTCCCTCTATAAATACTGATGGGGGTGTGTGGAGTGCTGGCTCTGTTGCTGCAAGCAGATTGGTTGGCTGTGTGATGACCTCCTAAGCTCTATTGTAGTGATATTCTGATATTGTCAAAGCAGAAATGCCAAGACTGAACCCTAGTATTTTGGGAATCAGTGACTTGAGAAGGACTCACATCAGAGGAAATTAGATATCTATTGTGGACATTTTTTTTAAAAGAATTAGAACAGCCATCATGATTAATAAACAAAAGTCAAAACCAGTATATGGATATAACAAAAAAATATGATAGAATGATTTTAATTTGAATGCAAGGCAACCAGTATCAGAGTGATTGAACTATGCTATAAGCACAGATGCAAAGGAAGCTTCGGTGTCTTGGAACACCTTGTCAATGCAAGACTAGAAAAAGCTGTCATACTAATTATAGGAGACTGAAATGCTAAAGTTGGAAGTAAAATACCATCTGTAATAAAAGGAAAATTTGGTCTTGATAAACAAAATGAAGCAGGAAATGGGGTTCTGCCAAGAACATTCAATGTTTACAGCAAGTCTTTTCTTCCAACAACTATATTGCCAGATGGATAATACCAAAATCAAATGGACTGTATATTTTGCAAGCAAAGATGGAAAAGTGCAATTTAGCAGCAAAAAGATAATCCGTCTCTCATAGCACCAACTTTCGTACAAAATTGCAACTTAAATCAAGACAAGAAATAGAATCTTTGGATCAACAAGATGCAGCACTATTTTACAAGATTATAACAATAGCAATAGCACTTAGATTTAAATGCCACTTCACAATGCTTTACAGTCCTCTCTTCTGAGTCACATATGTCCCCCAACAATCTGGATCCTCAATTTACCGACCTTGGAAGGATAGAAGGCTGAGTCAACCTTGAGCCGCTCAGGATTGAACTCGTTGCAGTGGGCAGAGATAGCCTGCAATATTGCATTCTAACCACTGCACCACCAGGACCACAAGATTACGCAGTCGAGTTAAAGGATATATTTGATGGATTAGATTAGATAAATGATAAAGAACTCTAGACAGAAATAATGTCATCATTAAAGATCAAGCAAACAAAAGTACACTGAAATGAAAAAAAAGAAGGAAAAACACCTGGCTTTTGCTATGTCAAAACAACAACAACAACAAACACCACAGCACCCTGAGATAGAAAACAAAGATAAAGAAAAATGTGCATAACTAAATACTGAGTTCCATAGAAGAGCAAGGAAACACAGTACATGTAAGCAAATTATACAAAAATGATAATAAGAATTGAATGAGAAGAAAAGATATGTATTAAAAGATAAGATAACTTAAGGAAAATTTAAAAAAGATGGGCTCGATAAAAGAGAAAAAAGTTAAAGATGTAGCAAAAATAGACACAAAGGAGAGATGATACAAATAATGTATAAAAAAAGATCCCAAATCAATAATATGTACGAAGTTGTGATTACTGAGTTAAAATGTGACATTTTGGAAAGTGTGCCAAGTGAATCATGGAAAAAAAGTTGGCCTAGAATTAGGCAATGCTGAAATCAATCAGTCAATCTATCCATCCATCCATCCATCAATCAAACAATTACATACCGAAAGAAATATTGCTAGCCTTAAAGCTGCAGAAGTTTATGATAAGACAATGAAACTGTTAACATTCCCAAAGTTGATGCAGTACAAGTGATTCTTGTTGTTTGTAAATAGGTATGGAAAACACAATAGGGACTGGAAAAAATATCAAGTTCAATTCCAAATACCAAAATGATAGAATATTTCACAATTATATGTTTCTCTTGCTAGTAAAATAGTGCACAAGATTTTCCAATTCACCCTTCACCAGTAAATGGGAAGAAAAACTTGTCAGGATGTATAAGGTAAAGATAAAGGTTCCCCTTGCACATATGTGCTAGTCGTTCCTGACTCTAGGGGTTGGTGCTCATCTCTGTTTCAAAGCCAAAAAGCCAGCGCTGTCCGAAGACGTCTCTGTGGTCATGTGGCCAGCATAACTAAATGCTGAAGGTGCACGGAACGCTGTTACCTTCCCACCAAAGGTGGTCCCTATTTTTCTACTTGTATTTTTACATGCTTTCGAACTGTTAGGTTGGCAGAAACTAGGACAAGTAACGGAGGGAGCTCAGCATATTAGCCACTGAGCCACCGGGTCCCATCAGGATGTATACATAGGATTTTTTTTTTTTTAAAAAAAACAGATTCTCAAGATCACATTGTTAACATTTGATAGAAAAAGACATCTATTTGGGATTTATTATTATATGAAGTCTTTCAGTTGTAGAATGGGTGTATTGGGTGCCTCCTCTGCCTGTTGAAGAATGTGTATGAAGACCAAAAGCCAGCAGTTAGAGCAGGATATGGAATAATTCAATGGTTCAGGATTAGGAAAGGACCAGAATGTATGTAACCATATTTATTTAATTAATATGCAGACTGTATCATGAGAAATGCTCAACTAGAAGGACAAAAAATTGGAATTAAAACTGCTGAGAGAAACATCATTACCCTTCAGCAGGCTGGCAATATTACTTTGGTGGTGGGAGTGAGCACGACTTAACCAGCCTCTTGCTGAAGACAAAAAGAACAGTACAAACACCAGTCTGACCTTCAGAATTAAAATAAAAACACCCCACCAACAAAATTATGTCACAGGCAAAACTACCCAGTGTAAATAAATGGAGAAGAAGTTGAAATCATAACAGAATGTATCTTTTAGGCTTAAAGTCTCACCAGGATAGTGAGTATAGCCATGACAAAGACTCATTTGCTACCTGAGATAAAAACTATTGTATATATAGACAATTAATGTAAATATAGACTATTCAGGTATGTATTTGTCAAGGCCATGATTTTCCTGGTTATAACATTTGCCTGTAGAAGTTTGATCATCAGAAGGGGTCAACAAGGAAAAAAAATACCCCTTTGAATTGTGGTCCTGGAGAAATTGTTAAGAATACTTTAGATTGCAAGAAGAATAAATTATTAAGTACTAAATGAAGTAAAACCAAATTGCTTCCTTGGAGCATAATAATGAATCATGAAGCTAAAGGTTACATATTTGGATGCATCATGTAAAGGAAAGAATCATAGAAAAATTGAATAATAATAATAAAAAGGCTGATAGAAAACCAAATGGCAAGATATTATTGTTCCGATAACACAAGCATGAAAAAAATAATCAAAAGACAGTTTGACAGACAATCCTGGAAAAATTATGTTCCTTGGGTCATGAGTAAGAATGACTGAACAATTGAACAACACCAACAAGGTGTTAGCATCTAATTCCCTCGTAAATTTCACAGGAGAATCTGGACGCTCAAACACACCTCCTGAATACCAACTCTTTTGAATGGATAATATAATTAAACATTTACATAATGTGTAATTATGAGCCCTGCGCTGTTTAAAATGATAGCATGTCTGCTTGCATATACAGTATGAAGGCAATTTATACAGTCTTGAAGCTGCAATATATATGAACATACTTGGCAGCCATGCATAGAGAAATCAATAGTAACAGTCTATTCTAATCAATATAATCATAAAATATAACACGTGCACAAAATTTTTGGATTGAGCGGGGCAGTACAGAAAGGGTGTCTAAACAGAGAACTTTCTTAAAATGATAAGGGGATGTGGTGGCACAGTGACTTAATGACACTGATACTGCTGGCCAGAAATGGTCTGGACTTTGGTGGTTTGAGCTTGGCTTTGCGAGAGGGAGGGAGTTGCTCTCACTCGCTCTTTATTTCCTGCCCACCCTGCAGTTCAAAAGTAGGCAATATTGCGAGTAGATAAATGGATACCACTTTGGTGGGAAAAACCTAGTGTTTGTGTGTATGAGAGGAAAGTGAAAGCCAAACCTGGATCTTGTTGAGTGCGAGGCAAAGTGATATGAGGTGAGATGAGACCCATAGAAGAGCCTAGAAGAGTCACCAAGCTGAGAACTACTAGTTAGCTGATGTAAAGCTAGTTTGCTCCCCTGCAGGGTACCAAGCATATGTGCATTAGTGCCAAACAGAATAAACCAGCAATCTAGGCTGCCAGGATTGCATTGTGTCTAGCATTTGTAGATTTCCCGGATATTGTATGCCATAAATTAAATTAATAAATCTTAATACAATCACTGTGTTTTGAATAAGTTGACCTTTCTGGTTCCCATTATACATATACAGTATCTATTCACAACACAGGTGAATTGTGTGCTCCATGATAGCTTATTTATTTATTCGTATTCTGTCTCTTCTCCAGGATTCCCCCCATAGTGCACATTATTTATTTGTACTGTAATCTTGCATGGTTGATAGAACTGAATATGAGCTGTCCAAAAAGACCCAAGGAGCTTCAGGAACAAATGTAGATTTAGATCTATGGGGAATTCCATATTGTAGCTCCAACTGCTGGCCTCCCATTTTGTTCTAGTTATTTCTGTCCACTTTGCAATGGAATGACAAATGGATTGAATTAGTGTTTTTAGTCTAGACTCAGGGTAATCAACCTTTTTATACCTACTGCCCACTTTTGTATCTCTGTTAGTAGTAAAATTTTCTAACCGCCCACCGGTTCCACAGTAATGGTGATTTATAAAGTAGAGAAATAACTTTACTTTATAAAATTTATAAAGCAGAGTTGCAGCAAACCCCTACTGCCCACCATGAAAGCTGGAATGCCCAATAGTGGGCGGTAGGGACCAGGTTCACTACCACTGGTCTAGACTATGGGGACTGCCAGATATGATTGGTCATTCCCTTCCTATTCATCCAAGGAAGGCCATCCTTGCTGCTATGCAGATTGGTTTGACAATGCTTGCCTTTTCCTTTTAGGAAATGTTCCTTTCTTGCTAGTCTCTGTGCTTTCCCTTTCTTCTTCCGGATGTTTACACAGATGGATGACTTCATACCTCCCAAATCCAGACCCTTTTTTCCATGTTATGTAATCTCTACAATCCTAGGAATAACAGGAACAAATTCTTTCATTCTTAAATCCATAAGAACATTGAAGCAAGCAAGAACTGGTAGTTCAGCTTCATAGGAACAAAGTTAGAAGCTTGTACATTAAAGATGTAACACATTTTTTAAAAAAAGGTGAAGAAAGCTTTGCCAATACTATGAGCAACAGTGGGAAAGGGGAACATTGTTTCACACATCCTGGTGAAATGAAAAGGAGCCTACAGCAAGATGTAAGGGTTGAACAAAGCTTTTAGAGTTGAGGGCAATCTGTTTACTTGAATAGTCATTGTTGGATCAACTTTAAGCTTGTTTCTTTCAATGCAGCTACCAGCTAGTAAGAGAACAGCCAGGCAGCCCAGCTGCACAGAACAGAGATGTGTTTTGGGGAGGAGGGAACGTGCCAGGCTCTGCAGCCAGTTAGAGCTGGGATTTCTACTTGGATAGACTGAAATGCTAGGGGCCATCGACTTTGAAGGCCTATGATCGCTTTTGTTAAAAAACATCATTTACTAAAGCTGGAAAGCACAGGTGTGAGTTCATTTGCAATTAGCTCAGAGTGGTTAGTGGAAGAGGATAATGTCACCTACATCTGTACTCAGGAAGCAGAGAGAGACTTAAACTGGCAAAGGGTCAAGCAGAAAGTGTGGCTTTCACCTATATTTCCCTAATTATAATTCAATACTTTTAGCACTTCAGTATAAAGTACAACTGATTAATATTTCTCTGAGCTTTGGAGCTCTGAAGAACAGATTTGCTGCCTTCAAATCTCCTCCCCCTCTAAGCACTTCTCCTGTTTTAATTTTTTCTTTTGATACTTAAGGCAATGTTTTCTTTCTAAAACACTGAGGTGCTATGCAGAGGTGGAGGAAAGAAGAAGCAAATCAATCTGCCTCATTGTTTAGTAAAAGTTTAATTTCTATAGAAGTGCTACTTAAAAGCTACTAGTCTCTGGGCTATTCTAGATGAAGAATAACACATTACTATTTTTTAAAATTAGTAATGCTTGCTTGTATAGCCAGTGTGAAGAGCATAGTTTCTGGAATGATTTCCAACCTTTTAATACAGCTCCACTCATGGTCATGTTATCAAGAGGGAGAAAAGGGAAAAGGGCTTAGAGCTCTGGCAGGGCACTGAAGGTTTTTCAATCTGAATTTTTGTCTCCACAGTTCCTGCCCAGATCCCACCAATTTCAGATACAATCTTTCTTTTGCCAGCTTTCCCATAGATAACCACATTTGGTCCCATTCGTTTCTGTTTTTGGAGAATTATCTGTTGATGGATAAATGTACAAATGAAGTACTCATGACCTTTAAAGTAATTTCTTTCAATAGTCTATTGAATTGGAAAGAATAAAAAGCTATTTCCAATGTGCAAGTATGATGTGACAGAACTGTGAATAACTATACAAATTAAAGTTTAAATTTTACTGCTGCACTCTCATAGACATCTAAAAATTATAATCAACCAGCCAACATCTATTTGTAACTCAAGACAAAATACAATTTAAAAAAAGACCAGCAATACAATGATTATGCGGATTACATGCCATCAAGTCATTGTCGACTCTTAGCGATCGCACAATAACTATAAAAAGAAAAAATTTAAAAATGGTGAGAAAATGCTGAAATAATTAGTAGTTAACAGTAATGTGAGGGAGAAACCAAATGTTGCAGCATTATAGGCTGTAAAACTGGGCTTTTTCTGCCACCTCCTTTTCTCCAAGACATGCTTGTGTTTGCAACAGAGGTGAAACTCTGCTGCCTTCATTGTGTGTATCTAGTGAACACACCATTTGATTGTATTCAATTAATTGATCAAACAAAAGTGGCTTCTGGGTAGATATTTATTTACTACTTCCTCTTAACATCTGGGACTAGAAAAAGTTGTCTGCATACATAACCCTATTGACCTTTGCTAATTGTTCCTGGTTTCACTGCTAGCTCCACTGTCAATTGCTGTTTTGTTTCTGAGATCACACAAAAGAGTCTTCATTGTCATCCATTGACCTTGCCTCTGTAGAAATTTGAAAGGGTAGGAAGCTACCTTCCATTTTTTTTGCCAGTCACCTTGGCTGCTGCTTTACTGCGGAGTGGGCCCACAATCATTCTAGCTACACACCCTGCCCAGCCAAATGTTGTTGTGCATCCAGATGAGCCCCAAGCTCCCCAATGCAATTTTATTCCAATCGGTCCCACAATTACTTGTAATTAAACAAATAAATCTCAATTCTAATTAATATCTGCAATGGGATTTATGTGATGAGCCTCAGCAGGATGCATGTTTTCAGTCTATTTCACTATTTATTGTGCCTTGTGGGTAAATATCGGCAACCTGAATCAATAAATGTAACGGTGATGGAGATCTCCTGTTTCTGTCTTTAAGGACTTAACCCTCTCTTGGGTCTTTATCCTTCTGTTTCTAATCTCCCTTTTTCTTCCCTCTATTTTGCTAGTAGACATTTTAGAATGACTGCTGAAATTATATCTGTTCAAGGAGGAGGTGTGGGTGTCTTATTCAAATAATTTTGGAAGGTGATACTTAATGACCACATTGGAAGGCTGCATTAAACCAAGTGAATAGCTTAATGTGGAAAGCATTTTCTCATGATCCCATTTTAATCACGTGTTGTCTGATAGTAATACACCTTTAGTTCAGGACCTAAATTGGTTCACCAACCCTTGGGTTTTGATTACAAAGATTTCACCCAAAATCTGCAGAGTGGAAAGGGCATTTACGCCAGTTAGTTCAACTCCTGCTCAGATTTAAATTAAGCTTTCCCACAGATGTTTCTCTAGCCTCCCCATAGAATGGGAGTACACTCCCTTTTTGTACAATGAATTTCATTCTCAAAAGGTGTGAACCAGCACATCTAATTGGAATCTGGATTTCTGTAGCTTAAATCCACAATTCCATCTTCTGTACTATGGAACAACACAGAATATGATAACGTCTCATATATTTGACAAGTGCTTTTATATTTTCCCCAGTCTTCTCTCTTCAAGGCTAAATGTACTCAATTCCATCTATTTTATCTATTCATAAGATTTGGCTACTAATGGTCAAAGCACATTGGTGGTAGATAAGTGTCAATGGAACTGAAGATGGGCTGGATTTAGATCGCTTGTGGGCACGAAGGGACTTGAAATGAATGACACATTTGATCTCTCCCTTGGGCTCAGCCTGCCCATCTCTATATACCGGACAGGAAAAAGACTGAATCAACTACTTCTACTTTATTATAAGGCTACATTAAAATAATCTTGCAAGTCTGAACGTGCACATCTCCCACCATTTTGTTTACAGTCTGAGGAGTTGGGGAGAGGCCCTTCTGAGCCTCTTTCTGCTCCTTTTATGCATCTGTGGGCTGTACCCTCTCTTATCTGATGGTTCCCTAGGCAGCATCTCTCTGCTCTGTTTCTCAAAGTCTTCTTATATAGCCTCACAGAAATGAATCATGTAATGATGGGATGGGAGTATTGGAAGAAACTTTATAGTCAACTTTTGACCTTTCCCTTTGACCAGTAGGACTACAGGTCAGAATTGTTTACATTGATTGGAAGCTGAAGTCAAAGGTTAAGAATGTTTCCAGCCACCTTTGGAGATTCCAGGAAATAAAATTTTTGTATGAAGAGGATGTGCTCCATGGATGAACTCTGACTTTCTCTACCCAGTAGAGGGAGAGTCTATATAAAGATGATTGGTTTAGTTCTCTTCATGGTGTGAGGATAAAGCACTCTAGAGATACATTGGCCCAAATAGCAGTTCACTTGAACGTAGTGAATACATAGCCGGAGGAAAATTAACAATACACACAATGTACGGAGGTCATGTAATTGTAAGAAAACACTTACCTAAGCAATTTGTTACAGATAGGAGAGATGAGAATAAGTTACCACCAGAATAAAGCCACTAATAGACTAAAGAGGTTATTAAGCAAGCTCCAGGAGAACTACCTAAGAATTAAATTGTTTTAAGACTTAGAGACTGCTGAGTGATTTTATAACATAGGAGTCCTATAACCCGCAATGTTTTAAAACAACAAAAGAATGATCCTATATTGTGATCTTGATGGAAATGACATAATGCTATGTTATGAAATGACGTAATGCTGTGAGCTGTGGTGGCACAGTGGTTAGAATGCAGTACCGCAGGCTACTTTTGCTGTCTGCCGGCTGCCAGCAATTCATCAATTTGATTCCCACCAGGCTCAAGGTTGACTCAGCCTTCCATCCTCCTGAGGTCAGTAAAATGAGGACCCAGAGTGTTGGGGGACTGTATAGTGACTCCGTAAAGTGCTTAAAGAGGGCTGTAAAGCACTGGAAAGCATTATATATGTCTAAGTGCTATTGCTATTATACCTATTGGAGGCTTGTTCTCTGTTGCATTTGGCCATCTAACAAGGTGAATCCCGGAGGGCTTCCAAAGTAGGTTGCTTGCACAGAGAAGATAATACTTGCTATCTACAAAGCGTCGCTCCCCCGCCCTTAGTTTTTGAGGTTTCCATGGTGAAAGAAGCAGTGAAATAACTACTTCTTTCTAGCTAGTGGCTCTTCATTAGTATTCAAATAGATTCATAAATATTCTCAAAATATTATTCGTATGTAATCTTGGAAGAAGACCTGCTTTCATTTGGTACAATGCATGACCCATGATGACATCTTGCTTTTTTTCTCTTGAACTAAGGTCAATTTTAAAGGAGGCTTGGGACACTTGGTTTTACATTACCTCCCCCAAGTGATTTGCACTATCCTTTTTATCTCCTTGGTGACATATTATGATAGATAGATAACGCAATGGATGTGCTTTGGAACATTGTTAAAAGAGTTGAGAAAATCCTACACATTGAACTTCATCATCCCAATCTTTGTTCATGGGTTCTAGCAAAGTCTCCTCCAAGAGTATAAATTAATTGCCTATAAATATTATCCTATACATTCATACTCCTCTGCTTATTTGAATATCCTTTGATATAAGAGGTATATGGGTCGAGTTTACACATTATACTGAACAGTAATACAATTTTTGTTGTTGTTTGGCTGAATAACTTGTATGAAGTCAGCCTTAGCAAGGTGAACTACAATGTTTTTTTACAAAGATGGGCAAGCTATGAGTTGTCCTAAAACCCCCAGAATTAATGGAGTAGAAAAGGGGCACAGGGCAATGGGTGTCTTAAAGCACTGCAGCACCCATCATTTCTCAGCACCTGTCTTGCTAGATGTCACATTTTGCCTTGAAAACACTTAAAATAAGGAAAAAAATGGTCATCAAAATTCAGACCTACCCACTTTAGTGAATACCACTCGTTCCCTGGCAAGGGATAAAAAGGAAGTACAGCGAGAACACAAAGTGTGATGTGTCAACTCAGCCAGCCATAACTTATTCTCCAGAATGAGAGTGTCTTGAAGATGAATGGCAGGGGGTGGTACTGTCAGAGTCTTTACTAAGAGAAAAGCCATACTTGGAAAGACTCCATACCTTGAGTCAATTTCCATTTGATGCTCTGATGCTACCAGTCAAATTTAAACAAGGCTTTAATGTGAGAAAACTCTTTTTTCCACTTCAGAATGTTTTTCCGGTGTTAAAAATGATGGTTTTCATTTTCACACAAGAGGAAGGATCTTCCTGGCACAGGCAACATCTGAAACTGGATTGGATTAAAAAAAAAGAATGAAAAAAAGCTTATTGATGGCAGATTACTGCATGGACATCCCCTGCAAATATTATTTTTCATCCTCAGTGACTACAGTGAAAGTTCAATACAGAAGTTCTCTAAGGGAGAGATAGGCAGGCTAAGATTATTGGATTTCTTTGGGTTTTTGAAATGGGTTGATAAAAGGCTGAGATGGTTAACCAGAATAAAATACAATGTATTTTTTTGGAATGAGGTCAGATATAACTTTGCATCTCAAAGAACGACATAATTATTCACTATGCCTATGATTGCTTTTTGGAACCAATGTATAAGATCAAATCTAAAAATGAACCATTCTAACATGCTTTAAATATTAGAATTCAATTTTGGAGTTCTTTCATATGGAAAAAAAAGAGAAGTTTACTGGATTTATCTGCAACAACAGCAATAACAACATGAGCTTTTAAGCAGTCTAACAAAATTAAAGTACAAAATGTAAAGAAAATTAAGCACATCAAATAAATATTAATAAAAACCTGAAAACTAGATTAGTTGGAAAGACTTTTTTTTTTATTATGAGTCATTTAAAGCAACCTTTAGGAATAGCAAAGCTAGCAACTTTTTCAGCTAGTGAGACTCAAACTATTATCAGGTTGAAAGGAGTTCTCTATGCTAGAAATACTACTGAAGGAGTCACTGAGAATCAGGTCCCTATCTAGCACTCACACAAATTGTGAAAGTGTAATATGCTGCCCCCTGCAGCCTGGGGGGAAACTATCTCTAACTTTCATATTTACACCTTGTTTAGACTATGAGTCTTGTTCGGAAGGCATTGCCTTTTGAAGCTAGAGATGTAAAATATTATCCTCACTGAAATGAATTATATTAATGGTTAATAATGTGCACTTTATCATTGTAGCTTTTGGCTCTTTTCCCCCCGGCTAGTGTTCCAGACAGAATGAGGTTTTGTCCAGGTGCTGTGGAACTTTTTAAATCAACTGCTTGAAAATAAAGGATTGTCTGATGGTTGTAGTCTTTTCTATGGATGGTTTTGAAATGAATATGATCTAAAGGAACTCATTTAGAATAAGAGCATCCATCAGCTTTGATTTAATGTGAGAAATGATTTAAACAAGGGAATTTGGGCTAAGATAACTATCATGGTTTCAGTTGCATTTGGATTTATAGAATTAATGGCCTTTTGACTCTATGTATATTTTTCTCTTTATGTTTTGTCAGAGAGTATAGGTACTGCAACACATAATGGCTCTTTGTTCATGCCAAATGCTAAGGCAAAACTAACAAGCTACATTATAGCTTTACCCAATAGCTTGATTCACTAAACATTTTAAGACATAACGGATTTTATAATGTTGAAACAGTCATTGTAGTTTGTAAATTATGGCTTATGATTTCTTTGTGAATACAGCCAGTTTTATCGTAGTGTCAATCAATGGGAAAACATTTGGATTGAGGGCACAATGCACATACTGATGGGATTTGACTCATCATGCTGTATAAGTCTGAAGGCTTGAAAAACGATCATTTCCAGTGCAGTGAATGATTGTCCGAAAACTGTGTGGATGCTATTCTCTTTGTAAACGTATAAGTCAATAATGTGGCAGAACTGAGGGTCAGCTAAGTAGCTGAACATTGAATAAAAAGCTGCAGCTGTAGAAAATCAACACTGGGTCAGAAAATGAACTGGAAGAAAGAAGAAAAACTGAAACAGGAATTGGAATTACTGTAAATAACTGAAAGAAGTAAATAGCAGTAGAAGGAAAGTGATGTGATCTGAAGGCAAGCAAAGTGTCACGACATCAAGCTATTGGCAGCACTCTGATGAAACAATATAGAAGGCTCATTGGAAAAACAATTTTGAGGCAGATAAGAAACTGGATGAACTTTTAGGAAAAAATACCGTGTCTTCTCCAGAGGAGTTCATGTCATTATGCTGGCTGGGTGTTGAAGTTGACATAGTTTCAAGTTGCTGAGGTTGAGAAACTGTCAAACATGTGAAATCTCACCGCTACTGATTTCATACCACCTTCTCAATAATTTTCTTAGGAAAGGAAAGGTTGAAGAATGGTGAAAGTTGTCAGATATGGCTGGATCAAGAAATGGGTTCAAGAGAGGGTGCGTCACCACCTTTTTTGAAAAAACACAGCATAGCATCATCCCTTTGAAAAGTATCCATCAATCTCATCCAGTGCTCTCTTTTTCTTCAGGTCCCAGAGGACAATAGAAGGTCCCCACATCCCCTGCAACAGCCTCCTCAACACCTCTTGCCACATACACTTCTTTCTATCATGGCTTCAATTTGAACTCCCACAAATCTTTCTGGAAGTTTAATAAGGGTCACAGCCTTTTCTTGTTCCCACATGCCTCTTCCATTCTCCTATTTCATTAGAAATAGCTACCACATGTAGTGTACTTTTGGAGGGGTTGTTTGGAATCTACATAGTTTATCTTACTAAACCCACATATAACACACATATAAAAGATTCTACCCATTAATCTGGGTTCTGCCTCAACTCCTTTTACCCTCTATTGAATAAATGGTTTTCTTCAAACCTTCCCAGAAACCCTCCATGCATTTATTAGTGAGCTTTCCATATACACACACCCTATTATTGCTGGTGGTGATGATCAGGGGTGTGATCCTACCAGTTTAACAACCGGTTTGCTACGCTTTGTGCTCACTTTGCACTCACTCACTTGCTTATCTCATGCGTGTGCCTGATGCATGCTGTGTGTGTGTGCACAGTTTACAGAGAAATCACCTTCCACATTACTGCTGGGGAGGTAAACAGCTGAGGTGCAGCAAGGCACTCTGGGAAAAGGGAATATAGGTGAGTATAGTGCAGGGGCGGGCACGTGGGCCCAGCTGATAGTTAGAGCTACTGGTTCACCTGAACTGATCCGAACTGGTAGAATCCCACCCCTGGTGATGATGTTGTTCTTCAGCAGTTGGCTTTCACCCAAGGTGTGCAATCTCATCTCCATAGTCTCACCTCTGATTCCTTTACCTCAGTTCTGCTATTACCTCAGGCTATTTTCATCCTAGTTCCAAGAACAGAAAACTGCAAAACTGCTGCTGTCTCATACCGTTCCTTCTATATTGCGGTCCCTGTGAGTTCTCCTTAAAAATCTGATCTAAAATGTTTGGCTTTGTTTGTATTTCTCTGAATGATTTGGGACCAGGCTCCAGCCCACCATATCAGTCCTCTTCATTGCCTTTTGGCTTGTAATGATAACTGTTACATCTTCTCTGTTATCCATCTGTGGCCATTTACTCATAAGACACCATATATACAATTCAGCTCCCTGATGGTGCAGTTTTCTCCAATTCTGTATTTCAGTGTAAGTGAGAATGGTTCCAGTTTGTCAGTGTAGTTCTTCTCTTTTATCGGAATGATATTCTTTGGGGCATTTCTTTCTTCCCTCTCATGTTGACTCCATTCTACTTCTAATCCACATCCATCTATCAGTCTTGTCTTAGTTAATTTACTCAGTTTCTTTATCACTCTGCTTCTTTCACCTTCTGTTAACAATTTATCATCTCACCAAGTAAAATCCTGTTCTAATCAAACAAAAAACACAAACATTGGCTAAGTTAATTAAATACAATTACCTAAACTGTACAATTATCTTAAAAGAACCACCATAACAACATGATTGTGGGTGGTGGAATTTAGTAGCCTTTTCTTTCCATTTGCCTATCTCTTTTATGATTAACTTTCAAACAGATAATAAAATAGTAGATAGTCTGTATTTTTTTAAGAAATGATTTCAAGGTTAAAAGAAAGACAAAGTAAAGAAGGATTGAGAAATGAAGCAAAATAGGAAAAAGCAGAGAAAAGTATGGTATTTTTTATATGTAGTGAATTATCACCCTATGATCTCTTATGCCGATCATGATCCAAGCAAGAAAGAATGATAGGAACTGAAGTCCAATACATGCTGAGTACACCAAGTTGGGGGCAATAGAAAATTGTCTATCTTGAAATCTTTCTTAGAACAGCAAACCAATTAAAATAACAATACAAACTAATGAACTAAAAGTAAGTAAACAGCTAATTATAGAAAGCATGTTCATATTTATGTTTTTCATTTAAATTAGCTAGCTATATTATCCTCAGCTAATTTTATCAGCATAGATTTTTTTAGTTTATTTATAAGATTATTTGAATTATGTTTTGCCAATCTTTCCTTGCCCTTTAGAAAGACTTCCACTTAAATGTGTTAGCCTTTCTCATAGACAAAGAAAGAATGACAGCACATAATTGGAGCTAAATATTATCTCCAAGTGTTCTACATTTTCAGAATTGCTTTGAAGCTTGTATCTGCTTTAGATGTGAGCTTTTTCTCCTATTAAAATAATAAAACAACAAAGGTTTGGGAGGAAAAGGTATTAACACTATACATAAATCTTGTAAACTATTATTAGATCTTTGTTCAAAGGACTAAAATTTCCATTAAATATTTAAAAAGATGAATAAGAATAATTAATTAATTATTCAGAGCCAAGGTGGCGCAGTGGTTAAATGCAGCACTGCAGGCTACTGCTAGATCAGCAGGTCAGCGGTTCAAATCTCACCGGCTCAGGGTTGACTCAGCCTTCCATCCTTCCGAGGTGGGTAAAATGAGGACCCAGATTGTTGGGGGCAATATGCTGACTCTCTGTAAACCGCTTAGAGAGGCCTGAAAGGCCTATGAAGCGGTATATAAGTCTACTGCTATTGCTATTGCTATCTTTAAGATAATTATGTTTTTTTTAAAAAAACCATTGAAATTGTGTCTTTAGGAGACGAATCTACTGGTTGCTGGAGAAAAATATTATCAGGTATACACTCCTTTGATTTCTTAATTTGGAAGGATATTAAATGATATTAAAGTCTAATCTCTCTCTCTCTCTCCCTCCCTCCCTCCCTCTCTCTCTCTCTCATAGAGAAACCAGTATAATTAACTATATAATTAACTTTCTGATAATAAGTGTGAATACTTAAGGATGAATATTTGCTTGAAGTGTAAATGTTGATTAATATAATATTTTTGTTATTTGTTTTATATGTTAACAACCAAAATAAATGGGAAAAAAGGGAGAGAAGAACAGATCAATGTAAATGAGACAAATGGTACTATTGTTCTAATTTCTACAATGTACTGTTTTAAAATAAACAAGTAACATTAACAAAGAATGTATAATGTTTAATGCTAAAACATGGATTAGCATTATAGGAACAGACTGGGAATTGTAACCATTTTAGCTGTATATTTAAGCAATTAGAGAAGCTTAAATTCTTTAACCATAAAGAGCAGTTGAGAGTCAGTTTGGTGCAGTAGTTAAGGCACTGGTTAAAAATTGGGATACTGTGAGTTCAATTTCCATTTTAGGCACAAAGTCAGCTCAGTGACTTTGGGCCAGTGTTGTTCCTCAGCCTTACAAAGAGTGGGATGATAGCAAATCCCTTGTGAATGAATGTTGCCAAGAAAAGACTAGTCCAGGCAGTCATCTGTGAGATCTGTTCAATCTCTGTTTGAATACAAATTTATGAATAGCAATTGCAATAGCACTTAGACTTATACACTGCTTTACAGTGCTTTACAGCCCCCTCTAAGTAGTTTTGCAGAATCAGCATATCTCCCCAACAATTTGGGTCCTTGAGCTGTCTAATAAAATTTAAGCAGAAGGAGCTTGGCTTTAAGGCTAGTTGAGTGAATTTCCTTACACAGTTTTTGGGTTCTCAGGGAAGGAAAGTCTTTTTTTTTTAAGGAAGAATATTTTATTTTCATTTCCATAACATATAATCACATGTATATTGTTACATAGACAATATCATGTTGTAAGAGAAGACAATATACATGTGCAATCATACTACTTTAAAATCAAACCTGGAATAGTTCCCCCCCCCCCGAGCCCCCACAACCTACCCCCCCCGACTTCCCAGAACTTGTACATGGTATAGATATTTAACAGTCTAAGATATATTGATAAAAAATAAAAGTAAAAAAATTAATAACCTCTTTACATTGAACTTAGCTCCTCCTTGCTAAATTAACTTTAAACAGTTCAAATCGTTCCTAGTCCTAAGCATAAGCTATCTGGAATTTCTTAGTTCCATATTTATTTTGTATATAATCGATCCATTTTTTCCAGTCTTGTTTGTATCTCTCATTTGAATGGACTTTAAGATATGCAGATATTTTCGCCATCTCAGCTAAATTTGTGACTTTCAGTGTCCATTCTTGGATTGTAGGCAAATCTTCCTTCTTCCAGTATTGCGCCACCAACAGTCTTGCTGCCGTTATTAAATGCAAAATCAGATTAACCTCTACCACTGTACAATCAGTACCTAACAAAAATAACTGAGGAGTAAATTTTATCCTTTTTTAAAGAATATTTTGTATAATCCACTATATTTTTATCCAAAATGCCTTAACCTTTTGACAAGTCCACCATATATGAAAATATGTAGCATCAAGAGAACCACATCTCCAACATTTGGGTTGTAAATTCGAATACATCGAGGCCAATTTTTTAGGATCTAAATGCCATCTATAGAACATCTTGTAGAAATTTTCTCTCAGGTTTTGGGCTTGTGTGAATTTCACATTTCTTACCCAAATTCTTTCCCACGTATCCAACATTATTGGTTCTTCAATATTTTGAGCCCACTTTATCATGCAGTCTTTAACTAATTCTGTTTCTGAATCCATCTGTATTAATACATTATATATCCTCTTTATATGCATTAAGCTTTGATCTCTTATTTGTTTAAATAGATTATCCTCAACTTGGATAAAACCATTTTTTTGATCTATTTTCCACCTGGCCTGTAATTGCCCATACTAGAACCATGTTTGAACTGCCTTCTCCTCTTTTAATACCTCTAAGGATTTTAGTTGTAGTACCCCCCTTTCCAGGGTGAGAAGCTGTCTATAACTAATTCTATCCTGTATTTGTGCTATATTCATATTTTCAATTGCATGTCTAGGAATTGCCCACATGGGTATCTTGTCATTTATTTTATGTTGATATTTTTTCCAGACCCGCAATAAAGCATTTCTTAAAATATGACTTTTAAAGTTTTTGTCCAATTTTTTGTTAAATAACAGGTAAGCATGCCAACCATATACCAAGTCATGTCCCTCAATATTCAGGATCCTATCATTGGTTAAATCGATCAAATCACTGATTACGGATAATACCACTGCATCATAATATAGTTTTAGATTGGGTAGTTTCAAACCTCCCCTCTCGCGTACATCATTATTTTCAGCTTTACTCTCAGCTTCTTTCCTGCCCATAAAAATTTATTGATACCCTTCTGCCATTCTAAAAGATTCGCATCTTTTTAAAGTATAGGTAACATTTGGAAAAGAAATAAAAATTTTGGTAAGATATTCATTTTCACTGCTGCTATTCTTCCCAACAAAAATAAGTGCAACTTATCCCATTTTTTCATCTCTATCTGTATACTATGCCAGAATGGTTCATAATTATACTTATATAATTTCCCATTTGAGATTAAGATATTAACTCCAAGATATTTGACCTTTTTGACTATCTCACATCCTAACATTCCTTATAGTTCTTCCTTTTGTTTAGTATTCATATTTATGGCTAATATTTTTGTTTTACCTAAATTTATTTTAAAACCAGACACTTGACCATATTGATTAATCATATTCATTAGGATCATACTAGATTCCTGCAGTTGATCCAATATTATAACCAGATCATTCGCAAAAGCACATACTCTGTATTCTTGCTGCCTAATCTTAATTCCTTTTAGACCATCCAAGCCCCATATTTTATTCAACAATACTTCCAAAGTTATAATAAACAATAGTGGGGACAAGGGACAGCCCTGTCTTGTACCTTTTCCAATTTGAAAAGAGTCTGTTAAACTTCCATTGACTATGATTTGAGCCGTTTGCTGTTGATATATTGCTTTGATTGATTGTAAAAAACTTTCTCCTATTTGCATTTTTTGCAATGTCTTCAACAGGAATTGCCAATTAACTCGATTAAAGGCTTTTTCAGCATCCAGAAATATGAATGCAGCAGGAATTTGATGATTCTTTCCCAAATATTCTAATGCATTAATAATTAATTTACATTACTTTTCATTTGTCTCCCTTGAATAAAACCTGTTTGGTCAGTGTGTATCAATTGTTGAATAACCAACATTAACCTGTTTGCTAGAATTTTAGTAAAGATTTTATAATCTACATTAAGTAATGAGATAAGTCTATAGTTTTTTGGTTGAGTAATATCTTGATCTTCTTTGGGTATCAGAGATATAAAAGCTGTCTTCCAAGATGGAGGCTGTTAAAGACTGAGTAAGTCCTCGGACTTACGAATGACAGCTCGGCAACAGCCAGGCGCGCCTTAACCAATCAGGCGTGACCTGCAAGTTGCCGGGCTATCGTACGCGCGGCTATTGGTCCTTCCGTCTGACAGCTTTATATAAAAAGCTGTCAGATGGAGGGAGGGTGCCGGTCTACTTCTGTTCTTCGTTCTTGCCTGCAATAAACATTGTTCACTTACGGTTACCTCAGATGCCTCCCGACTGGTTCTTTCCGTGGATCTATCACCAAGGAAAGTCTTGTTAGGGCCTAATCTGGTTGGGGTTCTAGAAGTTTTCCTTATGGAATATTCCTTCTACTACTGTCATTCTTACTGGTGTCTACTGCTAGTAAGCCATAATGGTTCTAAAAGATATCTGATGGCTGCCTAGAATTTCTTCACTCTCCTTATAGTGTGATTGAAACAGTACTAAGAAGAAGTCTCTCTTTAAAGGATCTTTTTATAATTACAGTACTTTCTATCTCCTGGGCAGGAAGAGGAGAGAAAAGTATAGTGATAATATACTGCAGAGATCAGTATGTCTATCTAACAGCTGAATTTGTTCAAGAGTGAACAGGCTTGTAAAAGGTAGTTGATATAAACAACAGAATAAAACAGGAAAGGTTTTTCTTGGCTTCCATCACTTTTGATAGAACTTCTGGACTAAAATTATTGTTATTAGACTATTCCCCTATTAAATAATAATAATAATAATAATAATAATAATAATAATAATAATAATAAAAGACACTCAAGAACATCTATTAATCGAAGTAAAGAACAAAAATCTACTGAAGGCCCAACAGACAAAACAAGAATACAGAAAAGATGTGATAAAATCAAGAATGGAGAGTTGGCAGAACAAAGCACTGCATGGTCAATTTCTGGAAAAAATAAAAGATAAAGTGGACAGTGAACAAATTTGGTTATGGTTAAAAACAGGTACATTAAAGAAAGAAACAGAGTCACTAATCCTGGCTGCGCAAGAACAAGCTATCCGCACAAATGCCATTAAGGCCAAAATCGAAAAATCCTCTGATGATGCCAAATGCAGACTTTGCAAAGAAGCTGATGAAACTGTTGATCACATACTCAGCTGCTGTAAAAAAATCACGCAGACTGATTATAAATTGCGGCACAATTCAGTAGCACAAATGATCCATTGGAATTTGTGCAAAAATTATAATATTAAAACAGCAACAAACTGGTGGGAACATCAGCCTGAAAAAGTCACCGAAAATCAGATGGTCAAGATCTTGTGGGATTTCCGTATACAAACCGACAAAATACTGGCGCATAATACACCAGACATCCCACTGGTTGAGAAAAATAAGGTCACAATCATAGACATCGCAATACCAGGTGATAGCAGGGTCGCCGAGAAGGAACATGAAAAAATCGCAAGATACCAGGACTTAAAAATCGAAATTCAACGACTATGGCACAAACCAGCAGTGGTAATTCCAGTGGTAATTGGCACACTGGGTGCTATTCCAAAAGCACTGGAATTACATTTAAAACAGTTAAAAATTGACAAAATCACCATCAGTCAAATGCAAAAAGCCGCACTGCTTGGATCTGCACGCATATTACGAAAATACGTTACGACGTCCTAGGCCCCTGGGTGGGGCCCGACTAGTAACCAATGCCAAATCCGGCGAAACAACTGGCCGCTGTGATACAATTGTACAATAATAATAATAATAATAATAACAACAACTCCGCCGTTGCCGGTCCCAAGCCCGGATGATAAAGGAGGAGGGTTGGGGTCAGGTTGGCATCTGGTCCCGTAAAAAGAAACCCCCGCCAACCCATACAATATGGTGAAAAAAAACGAATAAGAATTCCATACCTCATCGGTCGTCGCGCGGGTTAACAAGGGCCGCGGTGGATGTTGGGGTCCCTGGACATCCGTCGACAAGTGGGCTACAAGTGGACCAGCCAACAAAACGACAAAAATATAGTGCAGATGAAAACCGTGCCATAATGGCCTGTTACTACAACTCAGAGCCAGAAAAAAGAGGCTATTTAAAGCGAATGTATGAATTATGGAAACAACAATATCCAGATTCAAATGTTAGTGAACAACGACTAGCAGATCAAAGGCAATTTATTATATGGAATAAAGTGTTTAGTGAAGTTGAACATGAGGAAATTCAGGCAAATTGCAAAACCCAAAAAACAATATCACAAGCGGAAATAACTGATATTCAAGACACAACTAAAGACATTATAGTAGAACTCCCAGAAGAAGCTCTCGGGGAGGAAATAACATCACCACCACTAGAACCAGTTATTAATGAACCAACTGATGAACTAACTCAAAAACAAAAAGAATTGAAGGATAAGATCATGGAGCATTTTCTGCTTAATGAGGAAAGGCAACGTTTACCATCATTAAAAACTGTGCCTAAGAAAATTTTGGCCCCTATCATGAAAATGGTTAATGCAGTGTTTTCAACAATTGAATCGGGATCCATCTTGGAAACAAACCAGTTAATGTACAGCACAGCTGTAATAGTCACTAATGAACTAGGCATTAAAATCAAAGTACCTAGTCACACAACAGAAAAAGCATCAAAGCCAAAGTGGAAAATCCGATTAGAACAAAAAGTCAAAAAATTAAGGGCAGATGCTAGTAACTTAAAGAACATGCATGAGCAACGGCTCAAAAACAACAAAATCATAGATCGGCTAATCAGGAGATATAGATTGGATACAAGAAACATCAATGAAGCTGTAGAGATTGTAAAACAGCAGATAACAGCAACAGCTAGAAAAATTGAAAGATATGAGGCACAAATCTTCCAATATAAACAAAATCAGCAATTTCGATCAGACCAACGGCGTTTTTATCAAAGTCTTAATGTGAATGGTGACACCAAAAGTGAAAAACCAGAAAAACAGGCCACAGTTGAATTCTGGAAAAAATTGTGGGAAAATACAAAGGACTACAACAAAGAAGCAAAGTGGATACATGACTTTGAGAAAAGCATTGGCAACAAACAAATGCAAGTATTAGAAATAACAACTTAGATGGTTAAAAATCGAGTTAAAAAGGTAAAGAATTGGACATCACCTGGAAAGGACCAATTACATGGTTTCTGGCTCAAATATCTGACCAGTTTACATGCAATATTGGCCAGGCAACTGAATGAAATTTTACAAAAGGGCCAAATTGATGAATGGTTGACAACTGGAAAAACATACTTGATTCAGAAAGATGCAACTAAAGGAACAACACCTGAAAACTATAGACCAATAACATGCTTCCCAACAACCTTCAAATTACTCACAGGCATTATTGCAGATAACATGATGGATTATTTGGAAACAAACAACATCTTGCCTGTAAAGCAAAAAGGCAACAAAAGAAGGAGCAGGGGCACAAAAGATCAGCTTCTAATTGATAAAATGATATTAGAAAATTGTAAGAACAGAAAAACAAACTTGAATATGGTCTGGATTGATTACAAAAAGGCATTTGACTCACTGCCACATAGTTGGATCATAAAATGCTTAGAAACAACTGGCATTAGCAAAAATATTACATCCTTTACTGAAAAGGCGATGAAACAATGGAGAACTGAGTTAGCAGTAGGGAATGAGATCTACGGAATGGTTAATATCAAGCAAGGAATTTTCCAGGGTGATTCACTTTCACCTCTTCTCTTCATCATCGCAATGATCCCACTATCAGTAATCTTAAAAAAAAATGAAATTAGGCTACCAAACAGCCAAAGAAGCTGAAAAAATTTCGCATTTACTATATATGGATGATTTGAAACTCTATGGAAAGTCAGAAATAGAAATCCAATCATTGACAAACACAGTCCGAGTATTCAGCATCCATATTTCAATGCAGTTTGGCATGGAAAAATGCGCCACTGTATCCATAAAAAGGGGCAAAATCACTGCATGTGAGGGAATTGAAATGCCCAATGGCCAATTAATTAAATGCAAAGAAAATGAAGCCTACAAATACTTAGGCATTCTGCAGTTGGATAACATCAAGCATGGAGAAGTAAAAACTATTGTCAGGCGAGAGTACACCAACAGAGTTAGGAAAATTTTAAAATCTAAATTGAATGGTGGAAATGCAATCAAGGCCATAAATACCTGGGCAATACCAGTTATAAGATACACAGCTGGTATAGTTAACTGGACACAAGCTGATTTGGACATTTTGGACCAAAAAACCAGGAAACTAATGACAATGCACTACAGTTTACATCCACGTGGTGATACTGATAGACTGTACCTGCCCCGAAAATCAGGTGGCAGAGGATTATTACAAGTGAAGCAAACAGTTGAAGAAGAAAAACATGCACTGGCTGATTATTTAAAAGAAAGTCAAGAACATCTATTAATCGAAGTAAAGAACAAAAATCTACTGAAGGCCCAACAGACGAAACAAGAATACAGAAAAGATGTGATAAAATCAAGAATGGAGAGTTGGCAGAACAAAGCACTGCATGGCCAATTTCTGGAAAAAATAAAAGATAAAGTGGACAGTGAACAAACTTGGTTATGGTTAACAACAGGCACATTAAAGAAAGAAACAGAGTCACTAATCCTGGCTGCGCAAGAACAAGCTATCCGCACAAATGCCATTAAGGCCAAAATCGAAAAATCCTCTGATGATGCCAAATGCAGACTTTGCAAAGAAGCCGATGAAACTGTTGATCACATACTCAGCTGCTGTAAAAAAAAATCGCACAGACTGATTATAAATTGCGGCACAATTCAGTAGCGCAAATGATCCATTGGAATTTGTGCAAAAATTATAATATTAAAACAGCAACAAACTGGTGGGAACATCAGCCTGAAAAAGTCACCGAAAATCAGATGGTCAAGATCTTGTGGGATTTCCGTATACAAACCGACAAAATACTGGCGCATAATACACCAGACATCCCACTGGTTGAGAAAAATAAGGTCACAATCATAGACATCGCAATACCAGGTGATAGCAGGGTCGCCGAGAAGGAACATGAAAAAATCGCAAGATACCAGGACTTAAAAATCGAAATTCAATGACTATGGCACAAACCAGCAGTGATAATTCCAGTGGTAATTGGCACACTGGGTGCTATTCCAAAAGCACTGGAATTACATTTAAAACAGTTAAAAATTGACAAAATAACCATCAGTCAAATGCAAATAGCCGCACTGCTTGGATCTGCACGCATATTACGAAAATACGTTACAACGTCCTAGGCCCCTGGGTGGGGCCCGACTAGTAACCAATGCCAAATTCGGCGAAACAACTGGCCGCTGTGATACAGTTGTATAATAATAATAATAATGCTATTTCCATAAAAAACATTTTGTTCCACAAGTAGAAAATAAAATATCAAGGAATGATATCCTAGTCAGATTCACTACTCCAAAAAAAAAAAAAATCTAAGTGGATGAGGTCAAAATACAAGTATCATCTTGATACCAACACCCTAATTTAGCACACACACAAATACACACAACTTTTTGGAAGAGCATTTGACCAGTTCAGGTGATACACTTTTCTTGAATATTGTGATTATACAAGTTAGCTAAAGATATCTGTGCATTATTAATGACAACATTGTGGATACTAGCACTGATGATGTTACCTAGTTTTAGTAATGAAATGTCTCCAAGAAAACAACCAAGCTCAGAGACCACTAATGACTCCTCACTTTGATCCTCAGTTACAAATATTCTCCTTTACTGGTACTGTGAATGTTGGTCTACTCAAATTAAAGAATGAGTCAGTGTCTATCAATGATATTCAATAAATGTAAAGAGTACTGTATTTTTCACACTATAAGATGCACTCTCCCCCCCCCAAATTTTTTCCTCAGACATTTCATTATCCAACTAGGTAACATCATCAGTACTAGAAGGGAGTGGAGTTTGTTCTCTGTTTTTATACAAGTGTCAAGGAGCAAACCCCACTCAGAGAGCACCAAGGACTTCACAATAGCAATAGCAATAGCAATAGCAGTTAGACTTATATACCGCTTCATAGGGCTTTCAGCCCTCTCTAAGCGGTTTACAGAGTCAGCATATTGCCCCCAACAACAATCCGGGTCCTCATTTTACCCACCTCGGAAGGATGGAAGGCTGAGTCAACCCTGAGCCGATGAGATTTGAACAGCCGAACTGCAGAACTGCAGTCAGCTGAAGTAGCCTGCAGTGCTGCATTTAACCACTGCGCCACCTCGGCTCTAATTCAACCCTGAACAACAAATATCATCTTCTGTTGGTAACTACATCCTACCAGGAAAAGAGTTAATAAGCAAGAACTTCACTAGTGAACAAGGGTAAAAGGATGACCCTGAGTTAGCAATTTCATTGAAAAAAGCAGGCCAAGCAAGAAAAAAAAGAGGAGACATGGACTACATTCTTAACTTTCTATCAACTGCTCCTTGTGGTCAGTAGGTCATGAGGTGTTGAAAAGCCAGTGTCACTCAAGTCACACTTCCATCAGAAAGTACAAACTGAACAGGAGTGAAGGAAAGCAAATGGAATGAAATATCTTGATGGAGGTAGTGTCAGGGGCAAGTAACCAGGAACAGGACTTCAGTTCAAAGCACTTCATCTTTATTACACGCTACCTATTCACAAGAATCTGATCTATTAATGTTCAAAGTTAATTGGTGCTAGATAAGACTCAGTGGAATTCAAGGTTGGGGGGGGGGGAGAGCTGGATTTAGGTCTCTTCTGGGAGCATAGCAACTCCAAACTGATGGCGCATTTGATCTCATCCTCAGGCTCAGACTGGTCCTCTCCTACAGGTAGGGCCGATCAGAACTTCTAAACAGAAGTAACCTCTGAACAGAAGCAACAGTGAAATCTGTTGCAAGATTTGCATCAGATTTTACTGTTTTTTTCCCACTTACAACAAAATTAGGCTTTATTTGAAATAATATACATCCCAATATTAATCACTTTATTGTGGATGCAAAATAAGTAATTATCAAAATAATATATTAAAAGTTACATCATAAGAGACATTTTGATTATAATTATATCCCCAATTAAGAAAGAAAACACAATATCTGTTTTCATTAAAGTCTTCATATTTCCTCTCACCTGTACTCCAATTATTTCTATTTTTAAGTCGGCCAATGCATTTTTTTTTAGCTGTCAGCCTTCACCTACAGAGTTACCTTCCCAATACTGTACAAAAAATATGCTGGATAACATGGTACACTTAATTGGAGCAGACTTTGTTCTCCATCACTTCATCCTGTTCCCTGAGGTTTTTGCTTTTTGTAACTCATCCAGGGATCTAGCACGTACTGGTTCATGCCAACCCTGGCTAGATTAAAACCTAACACATTCTACACTGAGAAGCAATTAGTCAGTGTAAATGAAACTTTTAATTGCATCTATGATTTATTGAGCTGGAGTTGAACCATTAAGTTTAATTCATGGACATGATCAATGAGCTGCACAGAATGGTGATTTTTTTGTGTAGGTGTGATTGAGGAGCCACTTCCATCTGGGAGGGTTCACAGCACATTTGTTCATCTGAAGGAACCATTTATACACCCACTTTACTTAAACAGGAGGGCTGGACTGTCATGGTTGATGCCAACCTTGCAAGATGTAAGAAGGGAATCAATCAGCCACCAGTCTTCTTCACCCTCAATTCTTTCACAATATATTTTCATAGATCTTATATTTGCACTTTAAGATAACGCTATCTGTCAAAAATGGATGCTTCTTTCCAAATAAAGTCATAGACAATTTTTCCAAAACTTGTTAAAATAGTATCATTTAGACAGTTAGAGAGATAATATTTAAAAGTTTTCTAGTAAATGTCTTTTCATTAAAAAAAAATTACCCTGGAGCACTCATAACATGTTACCCATCAACCCATCAATCCTATTGTTATGTTAAAAATCATTTACCAATGTCAAATACATCCTTCAATTGCTGCTCTTTGATGTATTATATAGCTTAATCATTAAGTAAGTAACTGTCAGAAGTTTTATTTCAATCTTCAATTGAGTACAGACTAACTAACAGGAAAAGAAAGTTACCGCCTCAAGAACGCCCTAGTAGGAGTTTCGGAATGTTGTCCTTTGGATGGTGGTAGTATAAAAAGCATATCCCTAGGCAATTTTAAGTATTTATTTATTGTTCTTCACATGTTCTGCGTTGCTTCAATTTTTTTCTGTGACCTTTGAGTGTTCTTCCTTATAAGTTAAATCAAAATGACCATCTCCTAAATTTCAAAGTGGTAGGAACTTCAGGTATGAAAATTGCATCGATGCGTATTTTTACAAGTCACTCCACAGAACTTTTTTTAAAGATTCAAATAGTCAAATAGTGTTATTGTTGCCTCCATATTTTAGTAATCTCCTATTAAAACTGGCTTCAAACAACCCAGTTGGGTCACCTGAGGCTGGCTGAAGGTTTTCAGAGTATTATCGCATATTGCATATGGAACTCTATCCAGTCATCAAATCAATTATTTTTTCCTCTTTGCTTTTGTCTCCTGCGTTTTGAAATGTCAGAAGATTCTCCTATCTTTTGGACCAACACTGGCGGAAATGAAACTGAAGGGAAATGCATAATCTGATCCACTGGTAGGATTAGTATGCAGGACCACACTGCATTTCTTGTGTAGTTCATGCTCTTTATCAAAATATTATCGAACATGTTTTCCCATAAATCACTTATAATAACCTTATAGCATCATCCAACAAATATTGTGCCAGTAAAGCAATAATAAAGATAGCTTTAGCTATCTTATTGTAGGTAAATAATATAGTACTTCAATGCTGTGCTGACAAACCTAGAAGACACTGTAAAACACTAATGGGGAAATAGCCTTGAAATCATTGGAATAGTTCAGCATCCATATCCACTAATTTTCCTTTATTACTGACTTAGATTACAATCTTGTGATTACAGTATTCAGATGAAATCCTGTTGAACACAGTGGAACGTCTCTGAGTAGATATGAGTAGAATTTTTCTGTTACATTTCAGTAATTCAGTGCATGTAATACAGATAGCCCTCGATTTACAACAGTTCTTTAGTGATTGTTTCAAAGTTATAATGGCACTGAAAAATGTGACTAAATGCAACACTGCAGGCTACTTCAGCTGACTGCATTTCAGCAGTTCGGCTGTTCAAATCTACCGGCTCAGGGTTGACAGCCTTCCATCCTTCGGAGGTGGGTAAATGAGGACCCGGATTGTTGGGAGCAATATGCTGACTCTGTAAACTGCTTAGAGAGGGCTGAAAGCCCTATGAAGCGGTATATAAGTCTAGCTGCTATTGCTATTGCTATTTTTCATAGCTATGACCTTTGCAGAATCCACATGATCATGTGATCAAAATTCACATGAACTTTGCTGTATCCCAGGGTCATGTGATCACCATTTGCATCCTTCTGACAAGCAAAGTCAATGGGGAAGCCAGTTGATAAGTTAGTAACCCAACTAACTTATTAACTGCAGTGATTCTCTTAACAACTGTGGCAAGAAAAGTGGGCCAAAACCCACTTAAGAAATGTCTCACTTAACAATCAAAATTCGGGGCTCAAATATGGTCATAAGTCAAGGACAACCTGTACTACTAATGTGAGAACTGCATTGACTGCCAATATACTTCTGGGTGCAACTCAAGATGCTGTTTGTCACCTTTAAGGGCCTTTGTGACTTGAGATCAGGATGCCAAAGGGATTGCCTTTCCCAGTTTTTTTCTGTCTGTTCCAGTGTGACAGGATGGGCATGCCTTGGTCCTGACCAGAGGTGGTATTCTACCAGTTTGGACCGGTTTGCCAGAACTGGTAGCGGAAATAGCAAGTGGCCCCGTCCGATTCACCGGCAAAAGGGCGACCGGCAAAAGCGTGCCTGACTAAACCGCGGTGACAAAACCGTGAGTTCTAAAGTGCGGCGACGAATGAGCGCTGAAGCGCGCCGACAACAGCACGCCGACAGAAGCGCGCTGTAAACCTAACCCTAACCCTAACCGTAACCCTAAAGCTATCCCTAACCCTAACCCTAACCCTAACCCTAACCCTAACCCTAACCCTAACCCTAACCCTAACCCTAACCCTAACCCTAACCCTAACCCTAACCCTAACCCTAACCCTAACCCTAACCCTAAACCTAACCCTAAACCTAACCCTAAACCTAACCCTAACCCTAACCCTTACCTTAACTTAAATTGCGCTTCTGTCAGCGCGCTGTTGTCGTCGCGTTGATGACGTCGCGTTGATGATGTAGCGGGTTTTAGTGCTGCGGTTTTGTCGACGCACTTTTGTCGTGCGCGCATTTGTTGGGTCACGGCCCCATCCACCTGCCCCTGTTCTACGGCATCCCATTTAGGCCCTTTTTTATAGCCAAAAGTGCATGTACAGAGGTGGAACATGCATGTGTGCTCACATTTGCGAACCGGTAGGGAAGGTAGTGTAAGTGAATACCATCACCGGTCCTGACACCAGGAATGTGCCCACCCTATGAAACATTCTCACTCAAGAAATGAGGAGGTCCCTGACACTGCTGGCCTTTTGGAAGGCCCTAAAGATCTGGTCCTATGCCCAGGCTTGGGATCCTGAATCTGTGGAAGATCCCATTGCCTGTTATGCTAACAACCATTGATTGTGATAGCTTCCTCGGTGGCTGTGTACTTCAATTTTTGTATTTTTGATGGGAATTTGTTTTTAATTTACTTTAAGTTGTTCGCTGCTCAGAGTCAGTTGCTGAGATGGGCAGCCTACAAAACCGAATGAATATCATTTCCCACTAGTCTAAAATAACATCCTGACAATGCTGCATTGGTTGTTGATATGTTTGTGGTCTAATTGCAAGTGTTGGTGCAAGATCAGGATAGACTTGACCCTTGTAAGGTCCTAAAGATCTGGTTATGTGCTCAGGCTGAGGACTTGAGTGTGCATAGGGATGTGCTTCTTGGTTGGGCTAGTAATTCAGACTTAATGTTTCTCAGTTCTTTGCATTTTAACTTTTATAATGCTTGTCATTGTTTTTATTTTACTTTAATTCCGTTTGCCACCCAGAATAGTTTGTTGATGTGGTAGTCATATAAATTGGAAAAATAAATCTGTTTATTATCTGAAGATTAGAACCATAGATGGTGCATATGTAATGATGAAAATTCTGAATACTGAAATAGGGAGCCGAGGTGGCGCAGTGGTTAGGGTGCAGTACTGCAGGCCACTTCAGCTGACTGCTAGCTGCAGTTCGGCAGTTCAAATCTCACCGGCTCAGGTTGACTCAGCCTTCCATCCTTCCGAGGTGGGTAAAATGAGGACCCAGACTGTGGGGGCAATATGCTGACTCTGTAAACTGCTTAGAGAGGGCTGAAAGCCCTATGAAGCGGTATATAAGTCTAGCTGCTATTGCTATTGCTATACCGAAATATGTCTTGTGAGTCATGATATAATCCCCTGTCCTTTTATACTTCCATTCCAACATCATACATGACAACATAAAGAATAAAGTTTGCGTGATGATCCTGTGATGCTTGCCCTTTGCCCTTCCCACTGTGCCTTCAGAGATGCCTACAATATTGGAGGTTTTCCTCATTGTGTCTCTTAGGCTCAAGGGTTTCATTTCTCACATGCTCTTTTATCTGCCAAACAAGATCTTTGTATGTTGCTAAATTCTTGTTGATATTTGGAAGTGGGATGCACCAGGCATAAAATGGAAATAAATGGCTAATACCTTCTAATAATGCCTGATTTGATATCCCATATTAATTCTAATTATGTATGTAGAGTCAGGGCATTAATCAACATGTTTAAATGCCTTCTTATATAACAACTCGATGTTCCCAGCAGCTGGAAAAAGCAGTGGGCTGTAGATATGCCTTTTCTTTACTGGGTTATCTTAGCTTGCAGCTCCTTTCATGCAATCATGCCTCCTCATTAAAGGGCCTGGGTGCTTTCAGATTATTGTGTCATTATGCAATTGTTCTCTTTTACTGAAAGTTATGGGGGTGGGAGAGATAGGTTCACGTATCCTGCCCTTTCATTTATAAACCTTGCATATTATTTCACCGCTTCTTTTTCCATCTCAATGAATATCCAGAAGGAATACATCTACAGTGTTTTCTAATTGGTAGCCCTAGTGACTTCTGTCTGAAAGCACGCACGGCTTTCACTAGCAGTTGAAAATTTCAGAGTTGCACTTATAGTGAGATACAGATCTATCAGGTCACTTTACTTCAACTGGTGGCCTTCAGGTAGATGGAACTCCCAGAAATTAGAGACATCTGGAGGATATCAAGACAGGAAGAGTCTGGACTACTCTAATTAAGTAATTTGATGTTGTATTTGGATAGCAGGATGGTGATATATAAATTTATGAGTAACAAACAAACAAACAAACAACTACTGATACAACTTATCATTTTGGTTGTCATCAAGAAGTGTTTTATGTAAATAACCACAATCACCCAAATCCTATAATCATCCTAGCATTTTATAGGGGCTAGCTCCCTGATGATATGATATGAGGACGGTATTAGTACAAAGTTCCTAGGCTGGAAATACTTTAATCTAGGACTCTAATTTGATTTCCCACTTTAACTCCATTTTTATTTGGCAGGCATAATGGAGGTGTCACAATCTTCTAACTCTGGAAATAAGCGGCGTCTTTCCACATTCTGTTTAAGAAGTCAATTGTGGAGAGGTCTGCAAACATTTTCCCAGTGCGAAGGGAACACTGATTAATCTGCAGGGTCTGAGTCTAATTGCCTTAGTGCTGGCAAATATGCCCCAAAGAAAATACTTTTAAAGACTGGCATATCCATTGTGCAGAGAAATTGGACAGTCTAATCAAAATGAACTTTTTAAAGCTGCTAACTTTATCATTAAAAGGTCACTTCTATTTCCAAAGAATTTTTGGTTAAGCTTCTTCCTTCACACACACACCCAATCCCATTCAATTGTCAGAGGATCAAGATCTGCTTCGAAACTACTGGAAGCAATTCTGATTTTTCTATTGTTGGTGTAGAAAGATGTAACTATTGTCCATTTCAATGGGTCTTTGTCAAATCTCTGTCAGAGCCTGAACTTAAATCATTCTGACTATCTATGTTCAAGCTGGGCACCTGGCCCTCCTTTGTTCTTTAAAATATTTTTTTTTTACAATTAAGCCAGGGGAAAACCAGAAACCATTTATATGAGTCAGAGGGACAGAGAGAGAGGGAAAGAGGGTGAACTTTGCTCAAATAGAGTTTGAGATTGCCGTCTTGGAATGAAAATTTCCTACACAAAAGGGCTTTTGTCATATCACTGCATGGATTTGCCAAATATGCCAGAAAAGATGTCTGAAGAGATTCATTTGCGAAAAGTAGTGATAAAATGTTAGTGTAACAAGTTCCTCACAGACTTAAAAGAGTTAAGAACATTATCAGTAAATGCCACCAAACATCAAGAAAACTAACTTTAAGATGGGTCGTTTCCCCCCATACTCTCACAGGGATGATAGCAAAGCAACAGGAATGCCTCACACTTCACAAACAGCTCTCTTAGAGAACCTGCTTCTTGCAGCTAGAAGCAATGCATCTCCTTGCACGTTCGCAGGAGTGTCAAAGTGCGAGCCGGATGTGTCACATGCAGGCCATGCCCACCCAGCTCTGCGAAGGGGAAAAACTTCATGATACGTGGCATAATGGCAACATGACGCCGCAAGTTTGACACCCGTGATCTAGAGCTTCCTGATCTACCGTTGAAGGAATGGCTTCCAGGGGATGGATACCCACCATATCCTTTGTTTCCAGAGAGTTCAAGAAAACAGGCTCCAAACCATTCTGGGTGATATTATCCAAGAGACTAATTAGACTGATTTTTGCTCTCTGTTGACTTGATTTCCCCAGAGGGTTGTAGTATGTTAAGTCTCACTGGCTATTAGAGAAAATTATAGGACAATATATTTATGTTGCATTTTATTCCTTAGTCTCTGTCCTTAAATGTTATTAATTTTCAAATGATTAAAAAATGTGGCTGGCCCTCTCCTCTTTATTTCATTGCACCCACTTTCTCTAATACATGGTGTCATGAGCAAAGGAACAGTATTTTGTAAACACGATTGTATCTTCCTGGAGGTAGTTTCCTTCTCATGCATTATCCTCCATGACTATCTCAACTTCCTCCTTCCTTCCTTCCTTCCTTCCTTCCTTCCTTCCTTCCTTCCTTCCTTCCTTCCTTCCTTCCTTCCTCCTTCCCTTCCTCCCTCCCTCCCTCCCTCCCAATTTTCATAGCAGCTCAACTATTGATATTTCTATCAAACCATCTCCCTGCAAAAACCAGCTAACACTACTTGCTTCTCTTCCTTTACAGTTGATAAAGAATTGTACAAGACTATTTTAACTATAAACTTGCCATCCAAAGTTTCTTTTCCCCTTTCTGTAACTGAGTAATTGTTCTTGCAAATGCAAGAAATAATCTAATAGGACTTGATTCACCATCACAATGTATGAAAGCTATTTTTTTTAAAAAAGAAAATGTTAGTACTTTGGTTCCTATGTGCTTGGATGTAGTCAGTAAATGAATTCATGTATTCAGAATTCTTGCATGTACAAGACAATGGCACCAAGATTCTGTGTTCTTCTCTCGGAGTTGCAATTGCTAGTTGCAAGTGCTGTATAAATTAACATAGTAAATGAACAAATGAAGCAACAAACGAATGGATAAATAAAGTCTGCAAGAGTGTATGTGTCAGAATGTAATATCAGGAGAGCAGTGCAACAGTTCCCCATATGTACTATGGGAGTCTGAGGATGATTATCCTGAATCTACTTTCCAGCAGTTTCTGCAAAGAAAACCAGAACAGGCTATTTGTCTACTATATCAATTTTACTCAAAAGGAATTAGATTTGCTGTCTTGCTGTAATTGCTATGTTCTCATGTTGCTGTGCTCGATTGGTTATGTTTTATTTCTGCTTGCCCTACTCGCCCTGTGAAGCCTTTGATAAGGCTGTTACCAGCCCTGAACTGCTTCCCATTCTTTTATTTCATACTATCTCTTATTTGCCCTTCACTCACTGTTTCTTTTATCCATCAAGTCCATTCTGTTCACATATAGATATTACCAAGGGCAGTTTAGCTAACTAAGTGCTGTATTCTTGTGTATTTTCATTTGGGTGTTTTTTTCCCAATTAAGGTTCAAGGCCTTTTGATGGCAAGTGAGGCATAACTGAATAGCATTGCAGCACGTAGATTTCATTGAATGAACAGAACATTTCTTTACATTGGCTGTCTCTAAACATTGGCAATTAGTGCTTAGAAGAGTAATCCAGGGGCCTGGCAGACGGAAGTGATTGCTGAAAGTAGATACTTAAGGGAAGACACTTTTATCGTGAAAGGACCGAGATGAAGGAGCTCCTCCCTAAATGGAAGTTACCCCAACTAAGTGCTTTCCTCAATAATTGATGGACAACATTTTGGTCTTTGCTTTTTTTTTTAAAAAAAAAAAACACCTCAAGTTCTCATGATGAACTGTGCTACATGCTAAGATGAATCTGATTTCTGGTAGCTGGTTCCAGGTATTTTGGACAACATTAACTAATAGCAAATAAAACTGAAGGCAATGAACTAGGACTAGTGCTTAACTATCAACCCACACAATGATAGCACATTTCCTGTATGGGTGTACTGATGTTTCAGCAGTGAGATGAATAAGGCGAGGCATGGCAGGTTGTTTCATCAATTCTTTGTTCCAGAAGAATAAAGGAACCACAGCTCATTGTCTCTATTAATCAGAGTCTCTAAAGACAGCAAGGAAATGAATACGCCCAAATGTCTGGTAGGACTATATGAAAGGAGAGTGATTTGCAATCATTTTCTTCAAAATGCTACTATCTATTAAAAAAACATATTGCATATGTATCTAAGATTACACATATACACACATGAGTGTATAAACATCTGCCTGAAAATGAATACTCAGCAGGCAATTATTTTACCGGATAAAGGAGTGCATAAATACAAGATATATAATTTCTACCATCACCACTTTTCTGGAACATAAACTACCAGTAAATTAGAGCTCCCTGCTGAGTAATTCACTTTAAATTAACTATTTAAACTTGAGCTACTTAAGAGTAAGCAATTTTATCTATGTCTTATTTGTCTATATTCTAGTTCTTCTTCTATAGCTAGAATCCATTTTGGCCAGCAATAGCAGAGGTGGGACATTAGAAGTGAACCGACAAAGATTTACATGAGTGGACCAGCCAAAGCACATTGGCTGGGCTTATAGACTGTGGATCATAGAATGCGGAGACTCTTTGGCAATGCATATATGTACTGTGGCTCTGGTCAAATGATACCTGATTTTTCCAATATAATTTATTCCAATATTAATAAATTCACAATGAATGGAAGGATCAACACTTCTTCCCATTTCATTTGGCTGAAAGCCCCGCCAATTGCAAGGGTCTTGTAACTTGACAGGTTTAAGACTTGCGTGCTTCAAACGCCAGAGTTTCTGAGCCAACATTTGGTTGCTAAGCAAGAGTGTTGTTAAGTGAGTGTCACCACATTTTACAAGTTGGCCCATGCCCACCCAGTCATATGACTGCCAAACCACTCCCACTCAGTCACATGGCTGGCATATCCAGGGGCCAGCATATCCAGGGGTGGGCTGCTGGGGGTTTCAGAAGTTTGGGGAGAACCTCTAGCTAAGATTCTGTGCATTTTGAAGAACTCTCAACTCTCACTCCTGGCTGGCCCTGCCACCCTGCCCCTCCAGATCCCTGTGTGGCCCATTTTGGATACAGGGGCCATGTGGAGGGTCAAGGACGGTGAAAAACCGGCCTACTGGAAGGCCATTTCTGGCCTCCAGAGGCCCTCTGGAGCTTGGGTAGGTGGTTTTTTATTCTCCCAGAGGTTCAAGGAAAGGCTTCAGAACCTGCAGAGAGAAAAAATAGTGCAGGAGGCTGACTAGGCCACACCCACCATGGCCACGCCCACCCAGCAACTGGGCAGAGAACCCATTTGCTAAATTTTGAAGCCACCCTGAGCATATCCACATCCTGCCTACCGCACCCTTTGTTTCTTATTTACATTACTAGTTTTTGAAAGGTTTTGAAAGAGTTGGAATTGGTTAGTTCTTTTTGTCTTTCCTATTAATTTTCTTACTCTTCCCCACCTCCATCTGAAAGCTAAAGGAAAGCTCTTCCTTATACCCAGCAGCTGTAGTGGCAGAATTAAAGAGGTTTCGTTTTGCAATCAAAGGCTGTGCGTAAGAGGGAATGAACCAAAGCCTATGTTTCGCAATTTCAGAAGGTTTAATCTCTTCTGGTGTTTTGAAAGCTGAGTTATTCTCCAGGGATATGTGCTGTCCAAAGTGCATCTGCCGTGAGTGGGAGAATCATGAACACCACTGTCAATTCAGGTTTCCCTTCCAGAGCTCAAGAAGTGTGAGGAAGCTGTAATCGCTGTCTTCCTAGCATTGCGGCTGCAACATAAAATTATCTTTGCAATGCAGGAAAAATAAGTGTTTTAGTTTTAATAGGAGACAGAAAATCCATATCTAAATACAAAGGTTGGCTGCCATCCAAGGAATGAAATGTCTGGATTGCCTTAAAACTTCAAGAGCATAAAAAGAAAATATCAAAATGTTATTTTCATAATGTACCCCAATCTTCAAATAATAGTAATGGTACTAGTAAGAGGAAATCAATTTGAATTTATTAGGTTTGGACAGTCCAAATGGAAAAAGGTGTATAGTAATATATCTTGAGGGAACATTTCCACCAGGGGAAATCATTCAAAATTTGGCACTAGTCAATAAATATGTAAAATTATATACATTAAGATTAACCCCCCCCCCAAAATTTTTTTCTCTTCTAATAGATATCTTTTAAAAAAAACTGGCAGTTTTCATGGTTCAGACACCTTCTTTGTTTAACTAATATATAATTCCCCAAATGATGAAAAATTATTCTCTGCAGTTCATTAGAATTCCCAATATCCCTTTTGTGGATGCATTGTTCTCAGCCAATCGTCTTTCATTCCTCCTTCCACAACACTCAAAAGGGATTTTATAATGCAACCTAACGTAAGCCATCAATCTGTAGCTTCTTGGAAGAGTTTCTATATGCCTCTTAGTGAATACATCATTGTGGTCACGAACCTGCTGTGTATATAGAAACTCATTTATATTCTTAGAAAATGCTTTGCCTTAGCACAGAGCGGATATACCATAACTAGGCTGGACAAGTATTTTGTGTATCTTTCAGTATTGATGTCATCTTGTATTTTTCCAGTTATGATACTCCTCCCATAACTCTTCTCATAGAACAGTCTCTCAATATTGTTTTTTCAAACCACCAGCAAAATAAAGTCAAATTAATGCAAAAAATCATGGCTCTTGGGGCAGATAGGATTATTATGTTTCTAAATGTTATCAACTAATTTTCTTTTTGGTAGAGGGAATAATAACGAGTTGGTGTTCTGGTTGTCAACTCCCAGCTTTGTGTGTGTGTGTGTGTGTGTGTGTATGTATATATACATGCATACATACATACATACACACACACACGTGTGTGTGTGGGTGTGTGTGTGTGTGTGTGTGTGTGTGTGTGTGTGTATATATATATATATATATATATATATATATATATATATATATATATATATATATATATATACACATACATACATACATACACATACACATACACATACACATACACATACTTAAGTCACAACCCCTGGTATGCCCAAGTATGGGAGGAAGGTCACACTTCCACTCTCTGTCATTAGGCTCGTCACAAGAGACCATCCAGACAGAAACCCATATTTTTTACTGTTGCATTTTTTGTTACATTTGTTATATTTATGCTGATAAATAAATAAAGGGAGACTAGTATAGATCTATTTCAAGCTATTTAGCTCTCATCAGCTAGCCATACCCAAGTTTTGGGGATCGAACCTGTGCTCTATAGTCTCCCTTTATTATTTATCAGCATAAATATAACATATATATATATATATAATATATATATATATATATATATATATATATATATATATATATATATATATATATATATATATATATATACACACACACACCCACATACATACTACATACATACATACATACATATACATACACACGGCAGGATCTGAGATTTGACGTAAAAGATGATCAGTTTATATCCAGGCTGCAGATAACGAGGATCAATCAATATTAGTTAATGTTTGGTGTAGATCTAGACCCACAAAATGTGCTCATTATATCATACAGTTATCACTACAGATCAGGAAAACATAAAAGTAAGAACATTCCAAATAATTTAAATGTGATTGTAAAGTTTTTGGAAACAAGAGCTGTGGTGGCGCAGGGTTAGTATTGCAGGCTAATTTTGCCAAGGGACCAGCTCACGGTTGGCTTAGCCTTCCATCCTTCCTAGGTTGGTAAAATGAGGACTCAGTTTATTGGGGCCAATAAACCGACTCTGTTAACCATTAGAGAGGATTGTAAAGCATATGAATGGATATCTAAGTCTAAATGCAAAAAAAATAATAATTGCTGAATTGATGTCTAGAAAGGATGATGATGATGATGATGATGATGATGATGATGATGATGATGATATTTCCTTTCTTGGATGCTCAGGACAGGTCCTTAGAAGTTTTCTTGCAGAAGGAGGATAATTCACTTAAACAAGATTTCCAGCAATAGCAACCCTTCCCAATATTTATTCCCCAAATATGCTGGGAGTTGTACTCCCTTGACTTCCAGAACACATCAGGTTGGCAAGGTTGCCCAAGAGTGAAACTAGTAGTCCTTTTCACTGAAAGTTTGAGCAGAGCACATTGTGAAAGCTACTTCATGAGACAAAGCTACCCTTCCTGGAGTGGGAGAATGGTTTCAGTATTTCAGCAAAGTGTCCTTTGATGCTTGCAATTTCCAGAAGACTTGAAATAAATCAAAGCAGCTTTGTATAGGCTTCCTATTGAAGTAAATCAAAGCAGCTTTGTATAGGCTTCAACTATTCCTAACAATCTCTTCTATGCTGAGAAAGGCATTCTGCAGTTAGCTTATTTACCTAACCAGTAAGGCTTGACTTACTGCTCTGCATATCACATTTGCAGGTGAGTTTATTCTACAAGTGTCACATTCCTGATCAGAGAAGGGGGTACATCCATAGAGTATTTAGATTTATTTTCCCAAACCAATAATTCCAGGAAAGTGGCAAGCAGCTATTCAACTGCTTTTCCCTAAATTAGTACCTCTCCCCCATACCTGGTACCATCTAAATATGTTGGCAATATAATTCCCAAAACACAAATAGAGAACACTCTGATAAAAAGGTCAAACAAAACAAACCTCTTAGATTTATAGTCCATATTGTATTGTAGGGCAAACTGGGGAGGAAGAAACAAATTAAATATTTAGTACAAATCAATCTTTATATATGGTGTCTGTTATTACAATTCCTACTTCACACGAGCAATATGTCTTGAAAAAATATGTTTGTTGACCCTCTGGTTACTCTTTTCCAGAGTAATGTCATGAAGATGTAATTGTCTTTTTCAGCAGGAATGTTAGACTATTCCCTGCCTCGGCCATCAATTGTGAATGTCTTTATATAATACATAAACTTTACTTTTTTGGTATTTCAAATAATTGAAATGTTCTTTCAAAAATAAGCAATATGTAGAAGGAAGGAATCAGAATTATAGGATCAGTAAAATGGGGACCCAGATTGTTGGGGCCAATATGTTGACAAGAATCATCAGACCATCCACACCCCCCAAAACCACCCACTGCCCAATCTTTGCTTGAAAATCTCCAGTGATGAAGCACCCATGAGTCCAGGTAGCAGAGTCTCACAACTCTCATGGTCAGGAAATTCCTCCTTATTTTAGGTTTGTATCTCCTTCTGTAGAGGTTCAACCTATTGGTTCTTGTCCTATCTTCAGGAGCTAAAGCAAATAAATCCACACCATCTTTTCTTGATAGTATTGGAAGACTGCTACCTATATCTTCCCATAGCCCTTTCTTCTTTAGGCTAACCATAATGAAATCCTTGAACGGTTTTTCATAGAATTTAGCCTGTAAGCCGCTCACATCAGTGTCCATCTTGTATTGGAGTGACTTGAATTAGACACGATGCATGTAGTTAGACCAGTGCGGCATAGACTAGAAGTATTTCCTGTGATCCTGACATTATGTTTCATTGACTCTTTTAACAATTGCAGCACACAACAAACTCATGCTTAATGTGTGGTCTACCAGGACATCCAGATCCTTTTCACAAGAACTACTGACAAGCCGGGCTATTTTGTACCTCAGTATTTTTAGTTTAGCTTTTTCTTATCTAAGTGCAGAATCTTACAGTTCTTGTGGCAACCCTCCTACCCTTAGCTCAGACTGAAAATTTGAGGACTATCTCTTCTACCTTTTCATCTAAATTCATTTATGAAAAAAATGAAGAGTTCTGGGACCATGACAGAACCTTGGGGCACACTGAATAATTTTTTCCCTAGATCCATTAAGCACCATGTATTGGATACAGTTGTTCAACAAACTGCAAATCCATCTGATACTGGTAGTAGAGCTTCTCTCCTACATTTTTCATCTGATCGAAGAAGGAATCTATAGTCAACTTTATCAATTGCCTTATCAAAGTCTAAGAACACTATTTACATAGCATTGCTCTGGTCTAGCAATCTAGTCGCTTCGTAAAAAAACAAAGCAATAACATTTGTCCAGCATAACCTATATTTAATGCAAGGTTCTAGTAATACCTTGTTCCTTTTTAAGTGTGAGCAAGATTTTCCCAGGCACTGATGAAACGGAATGGTTTATTGTTTCCTGGGTTAAATTCACTTTAAAAGACTGAATAATATTAACTCTTGTCTAATCTTCTGGCATTTCCACTACATTGCAGAAGCTCTCAAAGATTTTGAGACCACGTCCATCACTTCCTTTAGCACTGTGAGATATAATCTATTTGCTTCTACCTTTTCTTTATCTCTTTTTCTTTTGTTTCTTGGTTTGTAGTTTTAGTTTTTTTAGGGTTGCCTCTTTTCTAATCCCCTGCCGATCTTGACCTGCATTTCTCTTCTATCCTCTGTGGGACAATTTCCTACATCTTAGTCCATGTTTTCCTTTTATAAAGAAGAGATACAAAATGGGAATTAAGTTGTTCAGCGTTTTCTCCCAGTTTGTCACTATCTTGCTTCCCCCCGCCGCAACCAGCGGAATAACTGCTCCCTTGACTTTCTATTTGTTCTCATATACTGTATTCAATGTTTCTTTTATTGTTTGCATTCTTTATAATCTTCTGCTTTAACCTTGATGACCCCATTTTACAGATTTACTAATCTAAGATATTCCCTGATATTCTGCTTTTGTTAGATCTCCCCTTTCCATTTTTAAAACTTGTCTTTCTTGTTTCACAGTTTACCAGAGAGATTTTTATGTAACCATGCTAGTTTCATGAGAAGTCATCATTTTTCTTTCTTTTGGGGGTTTTCTTTATGTTTGAGCCTTTCATTATCTCATTTTTCAGAATTTTCCAGCCCTTCTGAACATTTTTTTCTCATTGGGATTTCCATCCATGGTATCTTTTATAACCTATTTTTCTTAGTTTCTTATTGAAGTCAGTTTTCTTGAAATCTATAATACCACTCTATTTTCAGGAACAGCCCCTTTTAAATAAGGTTTCCATGAATAGTTATGGGTAAAAGGAATGAGACCACAGTGGGGAGGGAGGGGAATTAAGCTTCAGCTACAACCTTCATACATGCTCAGAATGTTATCCAGTAATGAGGCAGGCAGCTGGGCTGGGAGGAGATACTGGTCTCATGGTGCTACCAGTTGGCTTGCTGCATTGGAAACTCAATTGATCAAGTTCCTTCTAATTTGCTGACATGTGCATACCAATTTCAGAGACCTGAGAGGGAAGACATGCCTGCTTCTCATGCTGTTTGTGGAACTATTGGCTTTGCCCCTAAGCAACTGGAACACAACCACCCTTTGAAAAATATAGTTGACTTTGTCTGAATATTGATAACAAGCCATTTTTGAACCTTGAATGCAAATTAAAAGATTGTCATTCTCAATAACTGTGATTACTGAGGGTTACACTATAACTTAAATTTTGTAAAAAAACAAACAAGCCCAAGTATTGGACCTATTTTGGATTTTTAAAAAATGTTTGCATTTTGCCACTGATTGGAAACAATCTGTGATAGAACCAGTTATTGATTGTAAGGGTGTAATTAATTTTTCACACTGTCCATTGAGTGTTGGATGAATCAATCCCATGACTTTGATGCTACATGTTTACTCAGATTCCCTGTACATAGCACTAGGACCAACATAAGGCTATCATCCTAATGAATTGCCAAGATCTGAAGGCAGTCGAAAATCTGAAAGGAGGGAAATATTTTTCACAGGTTTGGAAGTACTACTGAGTAGTACATATGCTGATGGCTGTATGGACCAACCCTTTGAGATGGGATGAATCAAATTCAAATTCATGCACCAAACTGTTGGTTGCCAGCATTTCACTAATTGCAGTAATAGTTATATCCCCTGTGGGATATAATCAATTCCTGTGTGAATTTCTTCCCCCTCCCCTGAACTTGCCAACAAATAGCAGTGTAAAGACAAATTGCCGTCCCTCCTTTGAAAAGTGATTTCCACGTTGTTTTACCCTCGCTATTATTTCCAAAGCTAGGTTATAAAGGGTCTAAACTGACAATTAATTACTGTAACCTGTCAGAATTGGAACATTTACATCTAGCTGGTATACAGAAAGAAGAAGTAAAAAAAAGGATTAATCAGCCATCTCCATCCTTTTGTCATTTATATATTTCAGATCCATAATGTCAAAAATTCCCAACTATTATGAACATATTATTTGCGAATTCTAAGAACTATAGCACCGTGAATATATGAAAAGTTGTATAAAAAGACAGTGGAGTCATGTACAGCTGCTTCTAATGGAACAATTATGCAATACTATTCTATCATGTATATCAGATAGGGGAAAGGCTAAAGTATTAATATTGTCTAGGCCTGAGATTACTAGAGACTTCTTATGATCAGCTAATTATAGGGACTAATGTTGAATATTGAATATTTCTATACATTTCGGTGCTCTTAAATTTGGACTATCAAATGTTATTTCAAAGTATGTCATCAAGTTAGACTTTGGGTGGACCAATTAATTTAGCTTTTGGATCAACATGACAAAATATTTCTTATGAACAAATAGCAAAGACAAAGGGATCAGGACTTCAAGTTGAAGCTAAGGGTTGTAGGTTGTACATTTTCTTGTTCTGGATCTGAAAACATGATAAAACTCTGTGCTTTAATGTAGACTTTGTGTGTTCCCTTATAGAGATGATAAAAAACAGTAATCTCAGTTACTTAGAAGCTTCATGTATAATTTGCCAAAGACCTGATTGGTTTCTTTACTGGCAAATAGGAGAAATGTGTTGAAAACAGTTTTGCATCTATTTATATATGCAGATACATACATATATAGATATGCATTTATAAATTATGCATGCATTTTAAATAGAACTTCGGGACATTTCACAACATTGAGGAAGACTTTATAACCAAGTAATCCATGTGCCTGTTTCTATATTATAAAACTGAAGATTCTTACTGTCTTTCTTATTGCTGTTCCCCATCCCTCCCATTTAAAAACAAAGAGATTAGAAAGTTATTTAATTAGGATACATTTTAAATGGGAAACTGTTCTCTGACAACTCTTCAAATACAAGACTATCTCTCTTGTCTTAAATAGAACAGGTGAATTTTGATGCTCTTAGAACATTTTAAAAAGTTTCATGTAGGAATATTTTCAAATGTAGGAAACATAAGGTATGAAGAATAAATTAGGGATCTGCGTAATACAATGAATCTAAACCCTGGTATTCATTTTAACTTTTAAAGAAACTGGGAGATGAAAGGTGAGAATATATATATGCTGTGCATCTCTCCCTTCTTTCTCTGTCTAATAGAGGTGCAATTTCTGCAAAATTGCAAATACTTTATAATCACGCAGTACTGAGCGAAAAGAAAATGTATAGCTTGAAGGTGAGGAATAGATTATCAGGGTGTCAAAATAGCTTTCCACAAAGGAAAGGAGGCAAGCAGCATTGTCCTCTCCAAAAGTGTTCTTCCTCATAGCGTGGCATCAAGGCCATTTTCCTTGAGACCAGCCAATCAGTTCTTTTAGTGTCCCATAGGCAAAGCTGTTGTTTCTCTCTATGTTTTTGTATCTGAATGAATTTTATATTTACACAAATGGTCACGTTTTCTTGTGTGCATTATCTTCTTTATGTTAACTGGCACCCTGACAGCTACTTTGTAAACATCAGGAGCTAAAGATTTTAAAGATGTGAAGTGTCATAACTTTTGGGTTTTGTATCTGTAAATATTCTCATCAGCTGTTCCTCAGTTTTATTTCTGGAGCGTTTTGTTGGATATCCTGGTGGTCTAACATCTTGGCCTGCTTCTTTAATTTCCCAGGGACCTCTTGGCTCCAATGCATGTAAGTGGTTGAATCTGCTTGCTAAGTTACTATCAATTTACTTAAAGGATTGTTGCTCTTTCTAAAGAGTTGGGAAAGAGTGGACCCACCAAATGGGCCTCTCCACTCAATGTGTGAGGAGATCTGTGTTCACCAGCGGTGGGATTCACTTATCTTTCCTACCGGTTCACAAATGTGAGCACGCATAGTGCTCGCATATTATGTCAGAGTGGATGGCGCAGCCTCCTGCAGCCATTGCTGCTCGCCCGAACCGGAGAGAACCGGCTGAATACCACCTCTGGTGTCCACACTTTTGCTTTAGGTTATATTTCTTGATTGTATTTTGGTTATAGCTCTCTTAGGTGACCACAGCTATGTGCTTCTTTGGGAAGCAGACGGGGCCTCTTCTTTATGCAACCTCTGCTAAGATTACCACACGACCCTAAGCAGAATAATTTGGCAGCAATATAATTTTTCAGGGAGTCCCCAAAGTGCCCACTTGGTTCACATTGCTTCCTTTCATGCACAAATTTCCTTTTTTAAAAATTTCTAAGTTCTGACACTCTTGAGGTTGCCATAACAACAGCCGTTAAGAGCTTGTTGACACTGCCCTGTTGTGCTAATTGCACAATTTCCTGCTGCTGTTCCGAGCCAGTTTATTTTTTCCTTTGAAAAAGCTGAAATTGTTTTTGGCTGGTCCATTTGTTATCTCCTGGTCTCCTTGGACTTGGTGAGGGGTTGAAAGGAAAGAGCATATCAATCAGAAAAGCTCCAGGGAAAGGTGGTTTAGCCTTGCTCTTGAATGGAGATCTAGTTGATATATGGCAGGCCAGTCACAATGGGGCAGCCGACATCATTACACCTGCATTGCTACTTTAGAGGTTCGGAATGAGGGACGCGACCACAGGGTGAACAGCTAACAGGATTTATTCCAAGCTAAGTATAACAGCGATTCAGTTCATAACCAGCCCGCCAAAACCTTATATACTCGGGCTTCAACCAATCAGAAACAACATTCAGCCGGCAACAGCCTCCCTCGCGTCCTAACCAATCCGGACGGAGGAGGCTGTTGCTGGCCAGCACAATGGTGCTGAATACAAGAACAGCTATGCCATTTGCATGGCTTATACATATTAATGAAGCTATGAATATTCAATACCCCTTCCCCCCAGTTCCGCGCATGCTCCGCGGGTGAGCATGCATAGTCCTGTAAGTAGGCGGGGCGGTGCCGGACCCGCCCTGATCTACGCAGTTCTCCACTAGTCGTTGGCGGAGGAGGACCTCCTTGTGGTAGCTCCTCCCGGAAGGGGGTGTAGCTCCAAGGCAGCCTTCTTGGGATGGCCCAGAAGGAGGGCTCAACTGTACTGGTGAGTAAGGGCGAGGTGGCGTGTCCACTGTGATCGTGTCGTGTTTGGAAGGCGTGTCGGGAGGGAGGAACCTTGGCCAAGGTGGGGATTGCTCTGCGGCGGTTTGAGATGATTGTGGACGTTCCCGGCAGGGGGCGCTCGGGCAGGTAGGGCCTGGTGTGGCGAAGGCCCACGGCGTGTTCTCTCCGGATTGAGTTCTCGGTTGCTGACAGGAGAGGCCTGGAGTGGCGAAGGCCTCACGCTGGTTTCCTGGGCAGGCGGTGCCGGCATCGGTTGGGTCCGGGCTGCCGGCTGGCGGAGGGAGGCGTCTCCTCAATTGATCCAGGTGACGCCTCCATTGGGATCCGTCAGCCAATCCGACTCTAAAAGAACGGGCCTGTCAGGGCAGTCACAGTGGCTGGCACCCATCTAGCAGGCCCCGAAAATGCCCGGGCCCATACCGCGTCCCCTAACTTAAATGAACGGGGAGGGATAACCCCCAGGTTGCTCGGCTGATCCCCTGAATACAACGGATGTAGCCGGTCCAGGGGAGTCCGCAGACGCCTGCCCATCAAGAGCTCCGAGGGGCTTCGGTTGGACGTTGGGCAGGGAGTGGAATGTTGGCTTAGCAGGTAAGCCGCCACTTTCTCCTGCCAGTCGCCCCGGTCCATGCGGCCCAGTGCCTCTTTTGCTGAGCGGACCGCCCGCTCCGCCCGGCCATTGCTGGCCGGGTGGTACGGGGCTATGGGCGCATGTCGAATCCCTTGCATGGCCAGAAATTCCTGGAACGTGGTGGACATAAATTGGGGCCCATTATCAGAAACTATCAGGTCCGGCAACCCATGGGTCGCGAACAGCCTTCTCAAGGCCCGGACCGTACTCTCAGCTGTGGTGGAGCCCATCAGGACCAGCTCCACCCAGCGGGAGTAAGCGTCCACCACTACCAAGAAACTCTGGCCGTGAAAGGGACCGGCAAAATCTAGGTGGAGGCGTGACCATGGGCCTCTCGGAGCCTCCCACTCACGAGCCGGCCCAGCTGGGGGATTAGGCCTGGATTGTTGACAGGGGTTGCAGCGGCCTACATAGGCCGCTATCTCTGAGTCCAGTAAGGGCCACCACACATAGCTACGGGCTAATGCCTTCATTCGTGCTATGCCCGGATGATCCTTATGGAGCAGGGACAGGACTTGTGGCCGCAGCGCGGTGGGGATCACCACTCGATCCCCCCAAATGAGGCACCCCCCGTGGAGGGAGAGCTCCGCCTGCCGGATTTTAAAGGCTTGAAGCCCTCTGCCACCTTGTCCAATGGCCATCCCCTCGAGACCCAGGAAGCGACCTGGGAGAGGATCGGATCGGCCTTGGTGCAGGCCGCGACATCCGCGGCCGAAATTGGGAGACCGGAAGACGCGATGGACAGGACTGAGAGACAGGGCACTAGGGCGGTGTCGGTCTCCGGTAATGGGCAGCGGCTTAAGGCATCGGCATGCCCCAGCTGCTTGCCCGGCCGGTACTGCAGCGTATAAGAATACGCTGCAAGGAACTCCGTCCATCTAGTCATTCTGGGGGAGAGGATGGGGGGGGGTCGGCTTGTCACCTGCCAAAAGCCCAAGGAGTGGCTTGTGGTCAGTGACAAGGGTGAAAGGCCGACCGTAGAGGTAGTCGTGGAACCTCTTAATCCCTGACACTGCAGCCAGAGCCTCCTTGTCTATCTGGCTGTAATTACGCTCCGCCGAGGAGAGTGTCCGGGAGTAATAGGCCACAGGGGCCTCTAAGCCATTTGGGAGGACATGGCTTAGGACGGCCCCGACTTCATAGGGGGAGGCGTCACAAGCTAACGTCAGAGGCATCCTGTCATTGTACTGGACTAGGACTGCCGCTGACGTCAGAGCTTCTTTGACAGCCGCGAACGCATGCGCTTCGTGGCTCCCCCAGCGCCAGGCCGCAGATCGGTCGAGCAACCGATGCAGCGGCTCGGCTAGTGACGCCTTGTGCGGTATAAAGGGGGCGTAAAAGTTCAGAAGCCCTAGGAACGCCTGTAGCTCCGCCTTGGAGGTGGGAGCAGGGCGTTCCTAATGGCAGCTACCTTAGACGGTGTAGGGTGGATGCCTTGGGCGTCAATCATGAAGCCCAAGAATTCCACTCTAGGAACAGCAAATGAACATTTGCTGCGTTTCAGTTTTAAACCCGCGCCCCTGAAACGACTGAGGACCTTCCGTAGTACTTCGATGAGTTCTGAGCGGCTGGACGCAGCGATCAGGACGTCATCGAAATACGGAACCACGCCCGGCAGCCCATGGAGCAGCCGCTCCATCAGGCTTTGGAAGATCCCCGGGGCCACGGAAACGCCGAATTGCAGGCGGCGACAACGGAAAGCCCCACGATGGGTGACGATGGTTTGGGCAGCCGCCGCATCGTCATCCACCGGGAGCTGTTGATAGGCCTGCGCCATATCCAGTTTGGCGAATGTGCAACCCTGCCCCAGGGAATGGAGCAGGTGTTGCACTACAGGGACTGGATAGGGGTTTGCCTGAAGGGCCAAGTTGATCGTTGACTTGTAGTCGGCGTAGATCCTCACCGACCCATCTGGTTTAATTGGGAGGACGATGGGGGTCTCCCAAGTGGAATGATCAACGGGCTCGATGACTCCCTGCGCCAACAACTTATCCAGTTCGGCGTCAACCTTGGCCCTTAAGGCAAAAGGCACCCTACGGGCTTTCAGCCTAATGGGAGCAACCTGAGGGTCTAAACTTAAAGATATGGGGGTCCCTTTGTAACGGCCTAACTGGCCGTCAAAAACGTCCGAAAATTCCCTTAAGGTGTCCTCGAGAGTGCTCGGAACCACCCGGTGGACCCCCCCAATTGATAATCCCAGGGCAGGAAACCAATCCAGGACCAGAAGGGCCGGCAAGTCATCTGACTATAAGGATGGGTAGCTTTCCCCGGAATTGGCCATAACATACAGAGATAGGGAAGGATCCCACCTTCGTCGCCAGTTTAGAGGTTCGGAATGAGGGACGCGACCACGGGTGAACAGCTAACAGGATTTATTCCAAGCTAAGTATAACAGCGATTCAGTTCATAACCAGCCCGCCAAAACCTTATATACTCGGGCTTCAACCAATCAGAAACAACATTCAGCCGGCAACAGCCTCCCTCGCGTCCTAACCAATCCGGACGGAGGAGGCTGTTGCTGGCCAGCACAATGGTGCTGAAATACAAGAACAGCTATGCCATTTGCATGGCTTATACATATTAATGAAGCTATGAATATTCAATAGCTACTGTATGATTTAGGAAAATGCGGCCTTTGCTTCATGTTCAGTAAACAAGGAATTCCTGGTATGGGCCTGAAGATCCAAGTGAGAAAGTCAAATCAAGGACTGATAGGATGCCCTATCAAAATAAATTTGTGATTAAAATCCCCCCAACATTTTGGTTTGTTTCCGTTGGAAAGTAATGTTTTTAAATGTATTTTAATGTTCATGTTACATTTATTTCCTGAATTCTTATCTTGCTTTTCTTCTATTATGAAACTTGAAATAACAAAAAGCAGGCTCTGACCAGAATCAAAACAGCTGTAAGGAGACTCCGTTGTGTGTCTTCAAGCTATGGCCATTTAAAAGAAAAATAATCAAAAACAACCCACAGATCACTGATTATTGGAGCATATTTTAATGCTATGAGTATGGGAAGTATACAAGATTGATTTACACTTTCAATATAGGAAAACAAATATGGCTTAATAGGTATAAATAAATGAGGCCTGGTAGAGTTATTCACATGCTTGGAACACAATGTTTGAACACTAAGCTAACTGAATGTGTATCAGACCTGCAGGTGATAAAATTGGATCGGATAGCTAATAATTATAATCATTCTAAATGATCTTGATGGGTTACAGAAATGGGCTGAACATAACATAATAAATTGAGCAATGATGTGCAAGGTTAGCCAGTTAGGGAAAAAAAAACCTTAAATGCATAGGTGTTATGATGGGAGATATGTGATTTAGCAATACTAACTGCAATTCTTTAGTAAGAACTGCAGGGGATTCAAAAATCTGCAAGGTGTATTTCTGCAATCTAAACCTCACTCCTTTTATACGTGTTTATGTCACACCCGCATACTAAAGGGACAAACATGGAAGGAAAAAATGTATTTTGCAGATTTTGTCCCTGTTCTGCAGATGCCGATAATTATAGGGAAAGGGATCTTGCATTTAGAAATGTACAAAGGTGAAAACAGTGTTATAAAGTTCAATGTCAGACTGCATCAACAGAAACCTTACAGGAATAATTGTTCTGCTCTTTTCTACATGGTAATTTTTGATCTCAACTACTCGGTTCAATTCTGAGTGCCACAATTTTAAATAATAAGCTAGAACCAGGAACAGGTGCAGAGAAAGACACAGAGGATGAACAAGGAACTGGAAACTGAGTCTTATAGGAAGAAGCTGGGGGAACTGGATGTTTTAGCTTGAGAAAAGACAACTGATGGAAAATATGATAAGATTTTCCAGAAACCCAAAGGAATATCTCTCTTGTCACAAAATGCAGAACACGATGCTTGTTCTTCTTTATAAAATACTCAGAGACATTCAGTTAAGCAGCAATTATTTAGCTTATTTATGAAGTCTTCATTAAGCAGTTTGCGTAATTTAAAAGGCAGTCTCTCTAGGACTATCATAAATCCAGTTTGTTCTTATAATAGCTTTCTGAATGCAGCTGAATCATGAAGATAAACTTGGCTTCTCCCTCAATTGTTGGAACATAGTTGTATTTTGAGGAAGTCAGAGGTCAAATGAATGCGGGTTGGGTTTTTATGTTTTGGTTTGCTTCTGCCATAAGGGATGTTGAAGTATCTGCTTCCCAGATTTAATATCAAGAGTTACTAACTTCCAATCAAGCTGACCAATGCATAATATGGATGTAAAGCAGTGGTAAAATGTAAAAAAATTGCCACCACTTCTCTGGGTGTGGCTTGGGGGGGGCATGTGACTGGGTGGGCATCTCCAACTTTTTAAAATTTTGAAAGCATTTTTACTACCTATTCACCCAAACTGATAATATAAAATGTTTTAAAAAGTGGAAAAAAGTTTCATCTGTGCTATACGATCATGGGATTTCCCACCACTTTTTAAAGCATTTTTTTTTACTACCGTATTGGGAGAATAGGTAGGAAAAAATGGTTTAAAAAGTGGAAAAAAGGCTTCCAACAATTGCTCTGCTCACAACTGAGCCCCATGATCCTCGGAAGCTTTTTTTTTTTTTTACCACTGGTTCACAGAACCAATGAAATTCATCCCTACCAGGTCAGCCAAACTGGGCTGAACTGGGAGGATTTCACCTCTGATGTAAAGTGCATTGATTAGGAATAGTTTATTTTCTGGATTTCAGCATTCTTACAGGATCTCAAAGGAAAATACACAATATTCTCTTTCCCCATTTTTCTCTGCAACATTAATCAACCCTGTGTAATAGGTTGGGGACAGAGTAACTGGCCCCAAGTCACCCAGGGAGTTTCTAAAGTCACTAAAAGTGAACTTGAAACTGGATATCCCCAGTTCAACTTAACTACAATACCTCTCTGCTTTTATAATTCTGCTATTCAGGGTCTTGTAATTAGCACATATTCTTATAGCACAGTTCTTGCATGCAATCACAATAAGAGATGACAAAGATTTTCTTGATTCTTTGATAATTCCTCTAAGGAGCAAGTCTTATAGATATTTGTTAGCATCATTAATAAAGGAAATGATAATTATGCTGATCTCTTTAAAGGGTTACAAGTCATGCAATTCAGTCAAGCGTTTTCACACAACTAATATCCCATTTATTTGAATCTGTTACAGGATTTTCCCTTCTGAATCCAAGAAAGCAGAATATTTCTTTGTAAAAAATCTTTATCCTTTCTGGAAATAGCCCCAGAAACACAACTATGTTCACACCTGACAGTCTTCTAAGAAAACAATCAAGTTCGTCTTTATTATCTGTCGGTATAAATTTCAAAGTACTCCAATATTACAGAAGTGGTACCAATAAATCAAAACCTCCTGTGCCATTTTTGCAGGCAATAAAGTAAGCAAACAATATGCTTGGTCCCAGTAGTGTTTACAATTTGGGTAACTCTTCATAGTTCATAGTTACATTAATAGAGATTCACAGTTGCCTTATTTTTGTTATGTGGGGAGGGGAGAACTATTTATTATAAAAGATGTCCCTTGAATCCAGAGTTTTTATTGATATGCATATTGTGCTATAAAGCTCTGCACTTTATGTATTTGTGTATGATATCATAGGTAAAGGTAAAGGTTCCCCTTGCACATATGTGCTAGTCGTTCCTGACTCTAAGGGCGGTGATCCTCTCCGTTTCAAAGCTGAAGAGCCAGCGCTGTCTGAAGATGTCTCCGTGGTCATGTGGCCTGCATGACTAAATGCCAAAGGCATGCGGAACACTGTTACCTACCCACCAAAGGTGGTTCCTATTTTTTTACTTGCATTTTTTACATACTTTTGAACTGCTAGATTGGCAAAAGCTGGGACAAGTAATGGGAGCTCACTCTGTTATGCAGCGCTAGGGATTCAAACCGCTGAACTGCCAAACTTTCTGGTCAACAAGCTTAGCGTCTTAGCCACTGAGCTACCACGTCCCTCATGATATCATAAGACCTGTACAAAAGGGGCAGAATTTGCATCATGATATCACAGCATATATTTCATACATTCTTCTAATCGGCCAATGCTGTGTTCACATAAACAATTTAAACGCAGCAATTAATCCAGTTGTGTTTACAGTATGTTACAAAAGAAATGGATACAGTAGACAGATGTCCAAACAACAAACAAATGCAAAAGATTTCATTTTTTCTTGCAAAAGGAAATACTGGTATAACATCTGAGCGAATTTGGTTCCAAAGTTCAAGGTTTTTTTTGTGTTGGAGTTTATTCTGCACACAATACTATGGCCTTTAAAAGTCACCTGCTCCTTCCCTTTTCTCTCCTGTGGGAATTTTACTTACAGCTTTTAATTCTTTTCTTTGTCTTTGTTCCCTTTCACAAACTTTTTTAAAGTAATCCCTTCTCAAATGATGGTTGGTTTTCAGCTGCCACGAGTGCTCTTCTTCTGCTTCAAAAGGTTTCTCAGCATTTTAATTTTTTGTTTCTTCAACGTTGATCTTCCACCTGCAATGCCTCATCTTTCATTCATTCCTCTTTCTGTGCTTTCTGGAAGTTTCCATTTCATATAAGATTTTTCCTATTCCTACTCCTATTCACTATCAGGATCACATTTTCCTACAATGGAATAATGGTTTTAAGTTGCAGGGAAGCAAATGATGATTGAATATAGAATGCAGAATAACAGAGTTGGAAGGGAGTTTGTAGTCATCTAGTCCAACCCCTTGCCCAAGCAGGAGGCCCTATAACATTTCTGACAAGTCTCTTCTTGAAAGCCTCCAGTGATGAAGCACTCACAACTTCTGAAGGCAAGCTGTTCCATCAGTTGACTGTTCTTGCTGTCAGAAAATTTCTCCTTATTTCCATGTTGAATCTCTCTTTGATCAGTTTCCATCCATTGCTCCTTGTCTGGCCTTTGAGTGCTTTGGAAAATAGATTGTCTCCTTCTCTCTATGACAGCCCCTCAAATATTGAAACACTGCTGTCATGCCACCCCTGGTCCTTCTCTTCACTAGACTAGCCTTCCAAATTCTTGCAACCATTCTTCATATTTTAGCCTCCAAGCCCCTAATCATCTTTGTTGCTCTTCTCTGCACATCTTTTTTTATAGTTTGGTAACCAAAATTGGATGCAGTATTCTAGGTGTGGCCTTACTAAAGCTTTATAGAGTGGTATTAGTACCTCACATGATCTTGATGAAGTCTCTCTGTTAATGCCATTTGGATTGAATTGGCTTTTGCATTGGCTGCAGTCGCACACTGCTATCTCATATTTAATTGATTGTCCACTAAGACTGCCAGATCTGTCTCACAGTTACTACTATTAAGTCAGGTTTCACCTAATCTGTACATTTACTTTAGGTTTTTCTTTCCTAAGTTTAAGACTTTACTTTCTCTATGTTGAATTTCATTTTGTTAGACAGGGTCCAGTGTTCAAGTCTGTCAAGGTCCATCTGAATCTTGAGTCTATCATCTGGGGCAGGGTGTCAAACTCGCGATGACACATTGTCATCATGTGATGTATTGCAACCCCCCACTTTGCTAAACTGGGTTGGTGTGACCAGCACATGATGCATCCAACCCATGGGTTGTGAGTTTGACACCCTGATCTAGGGTGTTGGCTATTCCTGCCAGTTTAGTATCATCTGCAAATTTGATAAGTTCCCTTTCTATTCTTTCATCTAAGTTATTTATGAAGCTATTGAAGAGTAATGGGCCCAAGACTGAACCTTGTGATATCCCACTGCTTACTTCTCTCCATGTAGATGTAGTACCATTAAGGGCTATTTGTTGAGTGTGGTTTGTCAGCCAGTTACAAATCCATCTAGTGTTGATGTCTACTTTGTTGCATCCCACTTTTTTCTAGCTTACCAATAAGTAGGTAGTGGTCTACTTTGTCAAATGCCTTACTGAAGTCTAAATATACTACATCCACAGGATTTTGCTGGTTTACTAATTTAGTCACTTTGTCAAAGAATGAAATAATATTGGTTTGGCATGAACTGTTTTTAACAAATCTGTGCTGACTTCTAGTTATAACTTTATTTGTTCACAGATCTGTTTTTTAATTATTTTTTCCAGTATCTTCCCAGGTATTGATGTTAGGTTGATTGGTCTGTAGTATGTGGTCTGTCCCCTCCTTTTGAAGATGGGAACAATATCAGCTCTTTTCCAATCCTCTGGCAATTCCAGAATTTTTGAAAGATATGGTACAATGGTTCTGAGATAACATCTGCCAGCCATTTCAGAACTCTGGGATGTAATCCATTTATATTCATCAATATCAGACAGGTGTTCTCTTATCATTTTCTTGCTTATTATATTTTTATTTCCAGTCTGTCTATTCCAGTTATGTTTTGGTAAGTTGGGCTATAATTTCTTTTTGTGTAAAGATGGATGCAAAGAATGGGTTAAGCAGCTCTGCTTTCTCTCTACTGTCTATTATTTCCTTGCCATCTTCTCTCTTTAGTAGACCAACTGTTTCCTTGACTTCTTTTCTTGTTATTTATTGATTGATCATTGATCACTAGGGAAAAGAACTTTCAGTACAATAATGGAATCAATTATGGAGATATGGGGAGCTCCCTTTTGTTGGGTTCTTCATGTGGAAGTTGGATTGCTATCTGTTGAGAGGATTTAATTTGGATTCCTGTACAAAGTACAGGACAAAGATTGGGTCCTTCCAGTTTTGATTTGATGTACCCCAAATAAACAAAGGAATGACAGGGGCAGATTACACATGGCATTAAGGAAATAATTAACAATGATTACTACCAACCAATGACTTGACCATAAGCATGCAATGAAGTGGGAAACCAGTACCGCAGTGCAAACTAAGAGAGTTTGAGATATTTCATGTTCTTTTTGACTTTGACCACCACTATTTATTTTAGTTTAGAAGTTCATTTTAGAGAGGTAGAGAAAATTCGGTGAGGGAAACAATTACCGAGCTTTGCATCCATTATCTTAACATCCTTTTAAGTTTGAGACTATCTGGATTCGGAAAATACATAGATTCAAAAATATGGGGGAAATTATGCCAAGATTGCAGTGCTGTGTTGATAGCAGGAAAGGAAACAAGAAAAGATTGGTGAGTCTCTGGCTTCAGGCAGATAGCTGGAAGCCTCAGTTAATTAGCATCCGGTTCAAATCCATCAGCAATGCTCCACTTCAGAAGCTTGCTAGAAAATCTCCAGCTTTCAATTCACCTGGAGGAGTTTCCTCTCTGGATACTTCTGTGCATAAATGGATCCTCTAAGACACAAAGCATTTTACACAACATTCTGGATATAATTATGGTCTTTTCTTTCAGGGCTTATCTGCGCTGCCCAGTTGCCCTGTCACTAGAATGGGCCAGAAACCATTCTGAGAGCAAAATGGATAATCTCACTCTTTACTCACCCCTCCCATTGCAAATGTAACTTTCAGGCATGCTTTTATGCTGTGTTTTTAAAGGACTCTTTCCCCTTGTTTGTTTGCTTATTTATTTATTCATTTGTTTGTTAAATTTATTTGCCACCTATCTCACTATGGGACTACTCTAGGTGGCTTACAACAATAAAAGAAATAAATGAAAAGAGGGTAAACAGAACAGAAGTAAAATAATAAAACAAATAATTAAAAAGAACACAACAATAATGTATCAATATGACAGGCAAAAAGATGGATAAGTGGAGAGTAGAGAACAAGGGGAGGAAGAGGGGGATTCTGCATTCTGCATTTTGATGCTTTGACTTGATATATGTATTCAGTTTAACATTGCAGCTATCTATCTTTACCTATCTAATGTATGTAGAGTATTTATTCTCCCTCTTTGTCTATCCCCCCTCATCCATCCACATGTAATGGTATATATGGTGGAAGGGCATAGGGACAGAATTGTCCACTGGGAGCATTTAGTAGCCTGCTCTCTAGACTTAATATCTTGAGAGGTTAACAATCTTGGACAGGATTGTTAATCTGGTTAAAATCAGCCTAACTTGAGCACAGACAGAAATAGTTTAAGGTGCAATGCAGATACAGTACATCTTCAGATACTTTCCTTGCCTTGATCAAGAGGCAAGACATATTATAAAGTGCTGGAAAGTTGAAAAAAAAACCTCCACAATGGATTTTGGCAATTTATACTTTCAGTGGCTTGTTGTGGTGATTGCTGTTGAGCCAGAAAAACAATTGTGGTACACATTTTATTTTACGGTTTGTGAGTTGAATAGAAAATTTTAATTTACCTTAATTTATCATTAGTTCTTGTTGAACAAGTTAAAAAGGTCTTCATGGGCTGAAAAGTATTCAGAAAATGTTCAGAAGATTTTGGTCTGATGTCCATTGATGTCCATTGATGCCTATTTGTATTCCTCTGTTTCATTTTGTTTATGAAATGAAAATTTAAAAAATAATAAAATTCACAGGGGATAATTCCTGATTATTAATTATCAATACTATTTTACATAAAAATATGTTGATCATATATTTCTACCCTATTTTCATATTGTTCAAAATTAGCAACTTTTAAAATAATAACTAATTTTCAATGATTGAAAAATAGTATTAAAGATTATATGAAAGAGAAGATTATAGTTTTTCAATTAGGCCTTTACCAGATATGCATATCAATGCCCTAAAATATTAATTTCTCTACTAAAATAAGGTCTCAAAATTGGCATGATTATTCATTCTAAAGCAGCCAAGGACCTAACCATGGAGGCAGCTTTCCAGTTTATATCCAGCTCCAGTTCACAAAGCCACAATTCCTGCCTCTGGGGAAACCTGCTTCTAGTTAAAAGAACTTGAAATCTCTTCTCTTATTTAAAGATGTGCTTAAATATTGATTTGCTTGTGAAGATGAGTTTGCACGTTTATAAAAAAAGTCATTTTTCTGCTTCAAGATGATTATGAATGGTCCCATGATTATTGCCTGCTTCCTGATTATCTTTTACAAGTGAAAATAACATTTTATCTACACGTGTCCTCAAAATTGATGCTACAGAATTATATAAGAAACGGCCTGCATCTAAAACAGGTGCTGCTTTCCAGATAAAAATCCTAAGAGTTGATGTCTCCCAGATTTATACAGTAAATATTCACCTCTTTCCTCAATAGACGTTCAGTGCTATAGTACCACAATCTCCTGCTTGAGCTAGGAGCTGGTCTAGAAGTCCTCCAAGAACCCTTCTAGCTCTGTTCTATTCTATAACGTTTTAACCAGCAATGATTACCAGATATCCACTAAGAGTTAATATGCAAGTTTCACTTGGAAGACTTATGCATTTAATGCTTTGGGAAGAAAAAAATGGGATGCACTGTTAAGTGTGGCATAATTGTAGAAGGGAACATCACTGGGAACTTATGGAAACCTATTTTATTTTTACAGACATGCTGTGTCTCTTACTAACCATCCAGTACAGATTTATAGATGTTTGGAGATGTTAGATTGCAACTCCCATCAGCCACCTTTAGGATGACCATGGTTGATCTTAATGGGAGGAATAATCCAGGAGCTTTTGGAAGACCAGGTTTCCCAGCAATGCCATAACTTTCCATTACGATATTGTCAGCTGGGTTGAAACGTGTTTTGCTAGGAATACGTACTGAAGTATTTTCCCCCCTGAGAGATCAATACTGTGAGCCAATGACTTTGAAGCAAGAAGAATTTGACCAGGTGTCCCCTCCTGTCCATTAAAATGCTCTAGTAGCTCCCCTTTTTCTTATTAAAAGTGGTGTCATAGGCGAGTTGCAGTCCTGGGAAATTTTATTTACTTTCTGATGCTTAAACCTTATTCTGAAAAAACACAGCCAAGCAAGCCAGTTGGTACCCTAGTAGCCTCAGAAGACAAAACATTAACAGAATAAAGAGTACATTCCTCCTAAGCTCCTGCTGTAAGATCATACCTGAAGTATTTAATGTTGAAACTAAAGGGAAAAAAAATAATCAATATGGATATGTAGTTTGCTTGTTCACAACCCACTCTGTGCATTATGGATCAAGTGCTTTTACTGATTCTTGATGGATTAGACCTATTCAGTTTAGTCCTTGAATACATCTTATACCTTACACAGGTTGTCCTATATAATTATTCACCCTCTTATTGTTTCAGGCATAGATTTCAGTCTTGTAGACCCTAAGGATTAAGTGTGGTTTTCTCCATGTTCCCATCTTGCAATGAACTGTGCAAGAGCATGTCTGAAAATATAAAGCAACTGCAATGTAAGAACGAGAAGTAGCAAACTAGTAGTTGTGTACGTGGTACATATGAGCAACTTGAGTTATTCCATGGTGTTCCCTGTTGAACACCAGGGCCAGTTAAAATACAGCTAAGTATCAGTGACATTTAAACATGTTCTTCCACCCTCTCTTTAATTTCACTATTGGTGAAGAAGGATATTTTTTTAAAAAGTATAGCCCATTTTGGAGGGAAGAATGCAGAGAATGGTAAAACATATCCCAGCTGGTTACAGTAAGAAAAAAGCTTTTCCCTTTCCTTGTGCGTTGTGTCTTTGAGGATGAACACCTGGAAGCAGGAACTGTCATATTTTTGTTATTTGTAGATTACGCTTCAGGAGCTTTTTGACTGAGATGCAAGGTTTTTTAAAATGCTTTAAATAAATAAATAATAGCACTGAAGTACGTTTGCTATTTCTGGTTTTATGATTCTATAAAAATACCCGTGAGGCTAAGTCCATTTGTCAGACTTATTTGCAAAGAACCTCTCCCACAATAAGAAGCAAAGGAGGGGGTGGGAAACAAGGCAGACAGAATGCAGTTGCCATATTGTAGCGGATTTTCTAGAGAGGAGATGGATTAGATACTTTAGACCTCTTCTATCCGACCTAATCCCATAATCCTGGGGCAGCAGAAGGTTCCAAGATTTCCCAGTAACAGTCTGGTCTCCCACACCAGCAGGTGGTACTATAGCTCCATCTGGAATATGGCTTGAAAGAGTGAGATAAATGGGAAAAGAGGGAATGACACTCCTGGCAGGCTTAATAACTCATTTATCATACTGTGAACTTTTATTAACAAGAACTTGCTTCATCAGACAATGAAGTGGACAAAGAAGGCAGGAGAATTATATACTCACATACAGAGATAAAGATATGGGGGGGGGATGAAAAGAAGTATATAGGTTCTTTTGCAGGAAATTTTATTTTTCTGTACCACACATTGTATTCACTGTAGGAATGAGTACACATTGTATTTTATGTGCACATCTAACAAAGCAATATGATATATGTGCTTGTACTCGTAGATATAATGTAGGTAACAAATACAAGGACTTGTAATTGGTTGTATTTCCTTGCTGCACAGACTCTTTCTGCATATGCTATGACACAGCATATAATACTTCGGAGTATTAAGTATGAATCTTTGATGCGTTCTCAGCAGTTTCCTTGAATACATTATGAAAATTTGTAATATCCATGAGCACCAGTTATGTGGACCGTAAAAATCCTGAGATGCATCCTACAGCTGAAATATCATAGACCAGGCAATGGCAGAGAATCTGATTTTGAAAACTCTTGATACCGAGAATGTGTAAGCTTTGGGGTGCATTCATCAATTTCTGTTTCATTCATGTCAAGTCCACCAGTAGACAGAACACTTGTAACTTTAGACATGGAAAAGGTAAAATAAAGTATCTCACAGACATCCCTCCAGATGGTCAGAAAAACTACCTTTTGCACCTGTCAGCACTGGTGATCAAAATAGGATGTGCATAAATCTTTAAAACAATAAAGCTTTATACTGCACAGAGTGACACAGTTATGTTTATCACCCGCTGCATTCCATCATTGCCTGTCCTCATTCTGTACATTCACATCTTGTATTTTACATAATTTCTTGCAATTTTATTAGTGTGATTCCGCAAGTGTTACTGGTGGCCTAAAGTAATTAATATGTAGATGTACAGTCCGATAAGTGGATTGAATAAGATAGTCTCATTCTCATTTTTCATGCTATATTACAGCCAGGCAAAAAAAAATTTCTGAGGAAGTATGTTATATGTATGTGGATTCCATCCCTGATCTCTTGTATGTCTTATTTTATTATACTTATATGTTATACCACACTAAAAATATCTAAAGCAGGAAAGTTAGGTGATGGTAATATTAATCAGATAACACGTCACAAAAATGGCTCATAAGGCCCATTGTCTCAGAGATCAGATAGAATACAATAAAGGCAGGTAGTTATTCCCATGAATCAGCCTTCCTAAATCTGAAGTCCCTTGAGATGTGCTGGTGAGAAGTATGAGTTGAAATCCACATATCTAGAAAGTATAAATTAACTGAAACAAAAAACTATATTCTCTTCCATTCCACCTGCTAGAAATAAAAAACCCTGTGCCAATATAAGTATTACATTTCATGGTTTCAATATACTTTTTGATATTATGAATTGCTGGTGGTATCTTGAATAGTCTTGCTGCAAGTGAGGAGGGAGAAGAGAGAGAGAGAGAGAGAGAGAGAGAAAGAGAGAGAGAGAGAGAGAAAGAGAGAGAGAGAAAGAGAGAGAGAAAGAGAGAGAGGAGAGTCACCCCAGTTCTGACATATGCTTTACAGTGGTGGGATTCCAAATCTTTTCCTAACAGTTCTATGAGAGTGCACTTTGTGTGTGCGCGTAGCAGTGGTGGGTTCCAGATCCCATTGCAACCGGTATGGTGCAACGGGGCCAGGCGCCCACCACATGTACGCGCATATGCATACCCACTGCCCGCGATGCTCCAGCTGCTCAGCAGGCATCACGCAGGCGCCATACGCCTCTGTGCATATGTGCAAATGCCCCGATCAACTCAAATAGCAGTAATGAAAGTGAGCAGGGGTCCCTCTGGAGCACCATACCGGAATGGTACCTGATACCCCAGCAGGCACCAGTACGCCTGTACCAGGGCGTACCGGTCATATCCCACCACTAATGCGTAGCACTCAAAGACTGCGCTCACTATCAGCACTGGTGAGCTGAGCTGTTTTTTTAGCTCAGCTGAGGTACAGCAACCCGTTCTGCCGCGCGAATTATCTGACCTAAAAAACAAGGGAATATAGAAGAGGGAACGACAGAGGCGGGAGGGTGGGCCCAATTTGCTGGTTCTCCAAACTACTTAAAATTTCCGATACCGGTTTGCCCAAACCGGTCAGAACTGCCTGAATGCCACCTCTGATGCTTTATTTCCACCCCTCTCCCTCTCAGTTCTGCCACGAGCCCATTTCCAGGATCTGTTCTGCAGGAATGGTGCCAGAAACTTGGACTTTTGCTTTTTAAAATGTTACTTATTATAGCTTAATGATTGCTTGTGTTGTCTGTATGCCATCTTTATTGGTGAAATATATATGCCGATAGTAATGATTGAAAGCATACTGACAACTATGCTTATAGTGTAATAGAGAGGAAGACAGGGCGAGGAAGATAATATTTTTAACCTTAACAGGTTAATTATATTCTGCATAATTTAGAGAATGGGAAAGTTTATTCAAGATTTGTGATCAACCTTAATCTCACTGAAAGAAAAAATATACTGCTCATTTTGCAGTATATAAAATAGAACCCAGAATAAGGAATTAAAAACTGAATAGCTGGATAAGCCAAGGACTTCTCCAGGCCAAGGGAATCAGTTCTTGGCTCCATTTAGAATTTTGCCCAATAATTACAATCTTTCTTGGTGAGTCTTAAAACATATATTTCTTTTAAGGTGTTATTTCCAGGTGATGACAAGAGTCTTTGTGGTTTGGGGATGCCACATGCATACCATACCATTGAGCAAATTTTGGGCAGTCTGGTTAGTTGTCATCTCATTTGGATGGATTACAACCATCACTCATGCAAAGATTCAAAGGCAAATTCAGACTTTTCTGCAAATAAGGATAGCTTGGAGCAAGAGAAGGCTTTCGATTGGGGGCAAAACGCACACTGAATTGTTCAAAAACCAATTAAGAAAATTGATTAAGTCGAAAAAAGGAAGTGATCACTAAACAAAGGGCAGTTGGTCAGGTTACATAGCTTATAGCAACTGATGCAAGGTTTATTGTGAAAAAAGGAGCAACATTTGATGTTAATATAATATTGGTGGTATCACTCACAGGAGATGACGAAAAGATAATTTAAGTTACAGGCTGTGGTTCATGTATGTTCAGCATGGATCAGAGGGAAATGGTTTAGCTTTTTGTCTTTGTGAGAAGAGCTATAGAAAACAGTTTACAGTCTTATGGTTACTGAGTTTTCATACAGTTGGACTTATAATGTACCTTTAAGTCAGACCTGAAAGTGATCGGAGTTCAAATCAACACATTTTTCTCATTTGATAGAAATAAATACAAGTGCAATTTGGCTGATCCAGGAACACAACTTCACTGATATTTTGTTGCTACTTTAAATCTCTGTTGAGACCATCTCAGACAGGATTAAACAGATTAGATTGTATTTGTTAGGCTTTTTGGGCTTAATTTTGCGGCATTAATTGAAGTTTATCTCTGTGGAGTGAGTTCAATGAGTTACCCCATTCAGTTATTTTTCTCATCAACCCAGTTTACTCTGCTATTTCAAAGCTTTTATTATTGCCACTCGAGTATGTTGGGATGCATGGATCATCTACTCATTTTTAACATCTGTAGCAGGACTCTCTGTGATGCGTCCTTGTTTGCATACAGCCATGACAGAAACATGTCCTGACAACACTTATTTTCCCTTGTTCCCATCACATTGTTTTCATCTTGCTCCAACTCAGGAGTGAGACTGCGCTAATTCATCCTTACCTGTACAGATGTTAAAGCAGCAAGTTCTCTCACGGCCTTGCAATTATCGCAAGAAACTGATAAGGTCTGTTGCTGCAGTTAACCCCTTGCAGGACATTTGCTTGGACTTTTTGGGTGGGTTAATGCCATTAATTCACAAGAGGTAAATAAAGAGAGTTTTTTTAATGACAAGGAGTCTGCTTCTTGCTTCTGCTAAGGCTGGGTCAGAACAGCTAAATCAAGATGAGTGGAGAATGTTATAACTTGGTACTAGGAAATGCCTAGTACATTGTTTTTCAAAGTTAGCAATTTTAATGTGTGGACTTTAATTTCCTGAGTTCCCCAGGCAGCATACTAAGAGTTATGGCAGCTGAAGTCCACATGAAAGTTGCCAAGTTTGAAAAACACCAACCTAGCACCGTTAATAATCTTTTCAGTAACTGGCCCTAGAAATAAGTGGTTTTGTTAACCCACCAAACCATGGCAAATGAAGACTTTCACCATTATTAGAAGAAACAGCAAATACTAATAATTTCATTCTCATAAGAGCTTCTTTAGACAAGTGCACAAATTGGACAATTGCAAAATCAACAATGAGTTGATGTTTTAAATGTATAGCATACAATTGTTTTAAAATGTTAACCAGCAATATCCCATAATAGAAGCTTGTAAAATCCTGATGAAATAGTTCAATCTTATGGCTCTTTTCTGCCAATCGACTTTCCCTCCTCAAATAGCAATAGCTATAGTAATAAGACATATACCGCTTCAGTGCTGTAGTGTTTTACAGCGCTCTCTAAGCAGTTTTATAGAGTCAGCATATTGCCCCAACAATCTGGGTCCTCAGTGTACCCACCTCAGAAGGATAAAAGGCCGAGTCAACCTTCAGCCTGATGAGATTTGAACTGATGAACTGCTGGCAGCCGGCAGTCAGTAGAAGTAGCTTGCAGTACTGCATTTTAACCACTGCGCCACTATGGCTCTTAACTTAAAAAACTTTGAAAAGCACTGCACCATATGAGATGGGTCTGCTTTTAATAGTGCTACTTTGTCTTGTGTTTCTAGCATATAGTATTAGATAGGAATCATATGGAATGTTTGGGGTAAGAAGTATGAACTATATAATAAAGCCATTTGACTCTTCTCATCATCCATGCTTCAGAATGAACAAATTTTACTTAGCAAGAGTTGTCCTTTGACCTGATGGTATCCAAATATGTTGAATTTCACTTTCTACCTAGTACAGTAACTGGGTTGGTGACTACTGATTATGAGACTTTAAAATCTACAGTTCTGGGAGGCACTAATATGGCTGTCTGAGTCTGCCTAAGAAAATATCCCAAGCTGTCTTCCTTTGTGTACCTCCATTGTTTGAGAAATCATAAACAGACACATGATTTATACAATGAGGTCATCTTGTTGATGAATGCCTATCCAAGCATTCATCAACTAGCAAAAAACTCCTCTTCTGTTCTCCCTTTCCAAGTCTACTGATTGTATTTTCCAGTTTATGCTATTTTATCATAATAATTTTATTTTTCTCAGGAACATTTTTGGTGAATAGTAATAATATGAATGAAAATAAATTGATTAAAAGGGTTACAGACTGGATATAAGAGCACTGGGTATGAGGAGAATGGAAGAGAAGAAAAAGGGACGAAAGAAAATATGGATGAGAGCTTAAGAGAATGCCTACTGATTTCATTGCATTTTGTTGAATATTTGCTGTCTAGGTTATCTATATGATTTTTTCCCTTCAGAAATGATAAATCCTAATAAGGAACACTAATAATATGCATGCATATGTTCTTGTGCGATGTAGAGCCCAAGATGGTGCCAGAAACATAGTAAATGTATTTTCTCAAAAATATGCATGCATTTATTTACATTTATTGTTATGACTGAGAAGGACATGTAAAAAAATCATAGCAACAACAACAACACAAAGATAAATTGTGCTCATGGAGTTACCAGGAGAAAAAGAACTTTAAATTAGCTTCCAGTGAAATCTTAGATCTCGCTAGTGCTACACTGGGTCACAGAAGCTGCACGAAACGCTTTTACACATTTTTGACAGTTAGCTGGAATGAAAGACAGAATGAGAAATCAGGCAGATGATTTGATTAAGTGTGATATAAAGTGTACGGTCTGAGATGCTAATACATTGAGGTTTATTGCACTTGCTGGCACAGTGGGAAGGCAATGTGCATGAGGAAGTTCATAGAGGTGTTGAACTGACAAGAAGTCTATTAACACAGAAGGATTGATAAGTCACACTGGGAAACTCTTCATTCTAATGGTGCTGAAAGAAATGTGTCTAAATTCCCAATGGATTAATATTCTTCCCCATTTGGACTCTTTCTTTTTCCCTGCTTCTTTGGAAATGTCTTCCCGCCATCTCCATTCCCATCCTCACAATAAATTTAACCAAAGTATCCGTGTGATGTAAAATTATTTCATTTGCAGGAGTGTTTTTTTCCCCAGACATAAGAGAATGTGATGGAGTTTGGTGCATATACAGCAGTACAGGCAGGAAATGCTGCTTCTGATTTGAATGGTAGTATCTCTTTTCTCTCTGCTGAAACCAAGGGGTTTTTATGATTTTTTATTTGGTTTTTTTTTGCCGTATGTTGGCAATGGAAGGGCTGTCTATTTTCAAGATTTCAAGAAATAATGGTTGATGGTTGCTTGGGGCATGCTGGAAGATTCAGGATTGAATTTTTTCCCTTCCAGAAATGGAGATAATAAAGAACACTAATAATATGCATGAATATGCTCTGAGGAAATATGCTTTGACCAAGATGGTCAAAGTGAGGGATGAAATGGGCAAGAAATCCTTGACCTCTTTTTTTCTGGATTTTCTCTGGTTTTTTTTTTTTTTGTTTTTTTGACTTTTGGAAAATTTCTGTCTTCCTTAACTCCTTTTCAACCTGGACTCCCTTTTTAAATCATGTCTCAACAACTACTCTATTTCATTGGTAAATAATCCACTACTTTTTTCTTAAAGGAAAGGGAGCAAAGAGAAAGAGAAGAAGCAAGGCAGAACAATAAACATTTCTGCTGGGAATTCTACCTGAAATTTATAATAAAGATAATGTATCATTCATGTATTAACCGCAGCTAGAATTGTATTTGCACAACATTGGAAAAATGTGGAGATCTCTATTGATGAGAAGGTGATAAGGAAAATATTAGAATGTGTAGAAATGAATTGACTAACATTAGCAATTAAAGAGAAAGAGCAAATTGAATATTATATGATTTGGGAAGTATTTTACCAAAGGTTGGGGAAAAAAGAAGTTTGGAAATGATGAAAACTAAAAAATAAGTAGATAATACATTTAGATAAAGATATAAAACAATATGTGTATGATAAGAATAATGATGTTTAATGTGATATATTATTACTAGAAGATAGTAAGAAGAAAAATGGAGAGTTTTATAATGTTTAAATGCTTATATATCATAATACTAAACTTAGGGAAATAATGTTAATATGAACATGAAAGATGTGGCAAAAGAGGAACGATGTTGCACAGAGATGTTTGTACCCAGACAACACACTGCATAAGGAAAGATGGAATGTTTATTTTTGTAATTGAAAATAATAAACTCTTTAAAAAACACTCTGCTTATTTTTGTATTAATGAAGGGGCATAGAAGTATTGATTTTGTGAGGCCACTGGGCTGCAGCACCTTAGATTGGTTCAGCCCTAACAGCACCATTAGAACATGAAACAACTTATATGATTTTATCAGAGTGGAAATATATTAGAAGACAGCGATCTATGACCCATTACAATAAGGCAGTCTTTCCTAATCTCGTATCTCCTATGTGTTAGGGCCAGCGTATCTGGAAACTGTCTCGATTAGAAAGACTGTCATAAAGGATACTTGCTGATTTTTATTGGCTTTTATGACAATTTCCAGCTAGTGCATTTCTCTTTCTCTGCAAGTTATCATATCTTTTTGTAGACAAGAACCTAAATGGCTCATGGGCAGGATTGGTCTCTGACGGCAGGTGGATTTAATAAGCACATTGACCTAGCCCTCACTGACAGGGATAAGGTAAAGGATTATCTTCAGTTTATTTGCCTCCTAATAATTCAGTTTTTGTTGTGACTACTCCTTGATCTTCACCATGAAGTCCATTTAATGCCTGTAAGATTGTCAGGATACCGGTTCTCCAAAATATTTGTACTATGAACACATATAACCACCTTTTTCCAGAGACATCTTTTATATCCTGAAGAAAATGTTTTTTTTAAAAAAAAACATAATATAGGTCAGCAATTTCTTCAATTTTATGAATCAAAACAGGCTGTGAAATTTGGAGTCCCAGATCTACATTGCAGCCACATAAGTATATCAAAACCATGGTTCTTCTCAGTGGCAAACAATATTGAATATAAACAATATCTGCTATGTTCACAATGGAAGGGTGGATCGTTCACTAATGCATATAGTTGCCTGTCTGGGAAAAGGAGGAAATGATTAAAAGCTCATGTTTTTTTAACCCAATCAAATACTCTTTTGGCTCCAACTGCCATCACTTTCTTTTGTGCCCATTAGCTACATATATTCCCGAGAGAGTACCAGATATAAGCTTTGTTTGTTCACATTTTGCAACTTGAAAGCTATGTTGAATGAACTGTCATTTTCCTAAGGACAGTTCTGAGCGGGTGGCTTGATTTCCTCTTTAAAAATTAACCTTTAGCAGGTTCTGAATGTGGTGGGTGAGAGCAGTGAAAATGGATCGGTGTTCTTGAAAAACACAAGAGTCATATATTGCGTCTTTAAGGCCAAGAGTTGGCAGTCTCTGCCACCTTCAGAAACCAGTACCCTCAAATCTTCCCCCCTTTTTCTCTCCTTCCCTTCTTTCCCTCACTTCCAATGCTTATATGTAGACATATTTTGCTTACTGGAAGTTGCTCCCAAGTTCCTTAAATAATTTCTTTCTCTGTTGCACAAATCTACAATAATGAAAATAATTGTCAATAGACAGACTGATGTGCATGCATGTGTGTCATAGAATGATATGGGAAAATAGCACTGGAGGGAACCTAAATCTTCATTGTTTCAATGAGATTTTTATTTCATGGTTGTACAGGCACATTTGAAAATCTGATTAATAGCAAACATGCAATACTTAGGAACTAGAAGGCAGAGAAATGAGAGTCAGAATTCATTCTAACCATAACCATATATGAAGATTAACAGACATATTATTCCCATGTCTGAAAGTAATAATTTCCCAAAATAAGAATATTCTGAAAGAAAATACGACAGCAACGTTATGATGCAATGATTTTTAATTATATGAGCCTTCAGCTGAAATTTATGGGTAGCTCTCAGAATTGCCACTTGGCTGATTTTAAATTAATCCAGTTGTGTTGTTTGCCTCCAGGATCTTTCTGCTTTTGGAGAATGTATGTACGATACATCTACGCATCCCAGTTCTAGAAACTTCAGATCTGGGTATTAAAATGGGAGTGTTTGTTGTGGGGGATAAGCAGAAGAAAAGGCCAAGTGAGAATAAAAATGAGAAGTGGAATATGAAGAAGCCAAGCACAAAAACGCAAGTAGAATAGCCGTGATCTAATTAGCATGCAAAGGAAATTAAGGCACGGAAGCCAACAAGAGCCCAAAGGGGTAATGAGAAGATGAAGCTCTTTGTACGTACAATAAAGTTGATCATAATGTTAAATATGCCACATTGAGAATATGGAATAGGTACAAATTCAGGTTGTGCCCCCAAACACCTTTGTGGCTTTCAACATAAGCAGCATTTTATAGGCAAGCATGAACAGGTGAACACAAATAGTTAACTTATCGTGTGATACTAGAATTAGTGGTATCTCTAATAATTCTAATTACTAGACTCTTATAAGGGCAATGCAAAATAAAATCAAGAGATAAACTGATGGCAGAGGGACATACTGTAATTGTCAACAATTTTCTGTGTACAATTATCAAAAGTGTTCAACGTAGACAAAAGAGTTTGTAACATTAGGACTGACTTTAAAATAGAATTGTGTACAAATGATGGACACGTGATTGCTAATGTATAAATGTTTACTGAGGTTTGAAATAGGAAAAAAAACAAATGAAAGAATGTATAATAAATTGTGCTAAAATGTGGATATGACATACAGATGGAACAATGGGAAAATACGTAGTTGGAAGAACTAAAATTTACACCGTGTAATAAACTTAAGAGCATTGTTATAAATAATTATCTGGAATGTATAAAGGTACTTCAAATCTAAGTAGGGAAATGTGAGCAGGAAGGGTTATTTTACCATACCCATGGTGAACATGCAAAAATGTGCAAAAAAGCCTTGTCCTATTGGATCATTGTTTCACAGATATTTTATTACCTAAACAGAGGACCAGAATGATGATGAGTGGGCAAAAACAATAACAACTGTGGGATAGGGAGCAACTTCTGACTTCCTTTGGCTTCCCCCTGAATTTTCTTATGGGAAGCTGACAAGAAGTATCAATCCCCCCACTCTCCTCCCTGGGTTAATTTCCAGGACTAAATGGCTTGCAGAAATTATTTTTTCTGAACTATGTTGAGGCTTTAGGATTAAATGCAAACTTACCATTCTTTATTTCCTATTTTAAACAGAGGTTTCTATGTGAGGGGTGCACAACTCATCACTAATTCTCTTTCCTGGGCTGTTGTTTTTTTCCTGGATACTTATTGTTCTTGGACCAATGAGTGATTTCTTCTCCAACTGTTATGCTTTCACCTCCAAGACCTTTGGTCAAATGTTCGACTGAGTCTGATGACACAAGGCAGCCACCATAGCTTGATCTGTCCCCTTGACTAAGAGCATGGCAGTAACCCAGGACTTACTTCCCGATGTCTGAGAGACCTTCCCTTTCAGTGGTGAGATTCAATTTTTTTACTACCAGTTCTGTGGGCATGGCTTGGTGGGTGTGGCAGGGGAAGGATACTGTAAAATCTCTGTTTCCTCCCAATCAGCTGGGACTCGGGAGGCAGAGAATAGATGGGGGCGGGGCCAGTCTGAGGTGGTATTTACAGGTTCTTCAGACTACGCAAAATTTCTGTTACCGGTTCTCCAGAACTGGTCAGAACCTGCTGAATGTTTCCTTTGCTTATGACCCTTGTTCTTGAATCCCACCACCAGGCTGGAAAAATTCTGCTTCTGAGCATTGAGTGTGCTATTTTTTTTAAACCACACAGGCTGTCATCTCTTAGTTGCCTTGAAAACAAGCTGCCTCAAAAATAAACTGGAGCAGTAACATACTCAGAGCTTGATACAAACATATTAAAGTCTAATGGCATTTCAATGCTCCCATGAGCTGAATGTGTCAAGAAGTGAGAGACAGAGAACTGAGGCAAGTGGAGGCAGCTGAAGTAGAAGGGACAAGAGGAAGCAAGGAGATAGTGAATCTTGTGGTACAAATTCAGCAGCTCAAAGAGAAAGGAACACTTTACTCTTTCTGGTGTTCAGAAAATGTGAGTTGTTTTGCTGGAGTGTATGTTGACTTCTTAAAGATTAGTGCACTAAGGAAAGAATGAATATGTGCATATGGCCTTTATGCACATCCATTCATATGTGCAAAATATTTATTCCAAGTCAGAGCTATTATGGAAAGTAAAGATGCTACTGATAACTAAAGAGATTCTTCAGGAATTCTTCCAGCTCCTATAGGGCCCCACTTATTCAGTATACAATGAGCAACTACCAAGAGTTCCCAGCCAAGGAATATTACATTGTGACAATATGCACTTTTCTTCACAGTCCACTTTCTATCCACTCGTCCTTGAGCCAACAGAAATATATAATGGCATGAATTATGCTGCCCATTGTGTTCCTCCACACCAATGAATGGTGCTATCCTTGTTTATTGAGGGCCAAATTAAGGAAAAGGATTGGTAGATTCCCCATCTTTCATTCTCCACCTGCTAATTAAATATCTGCCAACAGGGAAACTATCACAATTAATTGTTTTTTGAGACATTGGATAGGATGGGTTAGATGGGACATATGGATGCTTTGAACAGTGAGTTTAGCCCTCTGTCAGAGTGCCTGACTAACAATTGGAGGGCTCTAAGGGAAGGCACGAGGTGATAGGGGAGATAACGTTTCTAATTCGCCAACTCAATGCAACTCTTCCTCTGCTATTGTATGTCAATATTTCCAAATGTGGGTAAAGCACTGTTAATTTGCTTCAGTACTAATAGCTGATAACAGGTAAGGCACACAGGGAATTGCGAAGATGTGATTTGTGTGAGTGCTGCAAGGGTCCCAAGGAATTGAAAAAGTCCAGTTCTGCCCTTGGGGCCAGTAGCACCCAGAGATACCCAAGGAACTGTCACAAATCTAGATCTTGGCAGACTTCCAGAATTGCAACATCATGATGGGTATGTAACAACAACAATCTCCATGACAACTGGTGTCATCGAAGCCAAATTGAAGCGGATGAAATAGCACCCTGCCAAGGTGAATCGAAGTAACCATGATGCATTGTACAAATAGTAGCAGAAACGGTTCTAGTCAATTCTGAAAACTGAGAAACTCAATTCTGAGTCAGAAACTCAGTTACGTAGACCCAGGAGTATTGGCTGAACAGGATAAAGATTGTAGCACTCTAGAGTCACTCCTCAGCCCAAATAAATGCAATACAAATGGTAAAAAGTATGCAAAATCCTTTGTCATGGAAAACTTATGATGCTTGGGGATGTATCAGTGGTGCAATTCAAACTTTTTTACTGGTTCTGTGGGCATGGCTTGCTAGGCATGGCATGGCTTGGGGAGTGTGACTTGGTGGGTGTGGCAGGGAAGGATAATGTAAATTCTCCATTCCCTCCCCACTCCAGGGTAACCTTATTGCAAAATCTCCATTTCCTCCCGATCAGCTGGGACTCGGGAGGCAGAGATTAGATGGACGTAGGGTCAGTCAGAGTTGGTATTTACTAGTTCTCCAAACTACTCAAAATTTCCGCTACCAGTTCTCCAGAACTGGTCAGAACCTACTGAATGCCACCTCTGGGATGTATGTCCCATTTCTGCCATGGTTCGTTCTGAGTGAGAGAGGAGTGAAGTCAAAAACTGCTTCTGCACTTGAGAAAAACAATTTCTGAAACTACTGAGTAGTTCTGCAATTCGGCTGAAATACACTCCCTGCCCTCTTTTCCAGGCTAGGCTCCACTCATCCTCTTCCTTGAGCAGAACATAAACATTGATAGTTTTGGAAACTTGAGAGGAAAAATGCTCAGCACCTCCCAGACGGCTGAGAGAAATGGACAGATTGGCACAGAACCATCCACAGGCATCCACACCTGTTTCCCAGCTAGTCATTTGGCCACACCCAGCTATTTGACTGGTATAACAACATCTCCAGCTGGCTTGTTCCAGTGTGACATCCCTAGGCAACTAGGTTAGTACACTTACCCCACTCATGCCCTTAGCTTAAGAAAAAGAAACCCAACACTGAGTGTGTGTAGGTAAGTGAAATGAGAGGAGGCAAGGGAGCACCTATAAGGAGATAGGAAGTGTTGCATGTCTGGACAAGTGCAAAACACAGTTTCAAGCAAGCAAGAGCACTGATAGTGAACTGCCAAGATTACAGGCCACAATGAGCAGGCCATCTTGGCTTGGTCCTGCCTGAAGTTCACTTTGGGACTCAATAGCAACACTGCTTAAGAACAGAGATTGGAGCTTGGCTAGGAGAATGGCAGCAGTAACAAAAACAGCATGCATGCTGAGGCAGCTGCTTCTCCTGAAGAATGCAAGAAGTTCTGGAAGCAGGCAAAGATTAAATGCCATTTGACAAAAGATTTTTAGCTGCTGTAAAAACTGAGCAAAGACATAGTTACATTAAAAAACAACTTGTAAGGAAGGCATGTTGAAAATGCAGTGAAAGTGCTCATTATGGAAGTCATTAAGAGAAAATGGTGGGAAAGCAAACAAAGAAAAAAACCTGGAGTACTCCTGGACCAGATGAACTCCAGGGATTCTAGATAAAATCACTGACTACATTCAGCATTAGCAGACCAGATGAATAGAATTTTGGAAGCACCAGAAATTGAAGAATGAATAACAACTGAAAGGATCTTCCTAATGCTGAAGGATAAGGAGAAGGGAAATGAGTCTGGAAACTACAAACGCATAACTTGTTTGCTAACAGCATACAAGCTACTTACAGACATAATTGCAAATCAAATTTATAGCTATCTGGAAAGGAACAATTTACCTGTAGAATGAAATGAGTGCTGCAAAAATTCAGAGGGAATGAAGGACCCGTTATTAAATGACAAGTTGGTTTTGAAAAACTAAAAAACACCCCAAATGTTTGTTTAAGGCTTGGATATACTATAAAAAGGCATCTGATTCTGTTCCATGTAACCGCACTGAGAATGATCGCAAAATTTTTGAAATCAGCAGAAATATTCGGCAATTTATAAATACTTCTATGAAGTTTTACTATGAAGTGAAATGGATGGCTAGTGGGGTAGAGTAAGGAAAAGTTGAAATTAAACATGGAATTGTGGCTCATTATCACCGTAGCTCTTTATAGCAGCAATAGTTCCACTGACAACAATTTTCAACAAGACAAAATATATACGAATTGGCTGAAAAAGAAGTACAAAAATTTTCATGCACTTTATATTGATATTTTAAGATTATTTGGAAAACAAAGACCGAATTGGATTTCTTGCTAAAAGAAAACCACAAAGAATTCAGCAAAGATTTTGGAATGCAACTTGGCATTGATAAGTGGACAACTATGGCATAATTGTTAAAAATGATGGCATACAGTTGATAATGAAACCAGAATTGAGAAGACAGCAACAAAGAGAAGATGCTACCTTCATTAGTATCAGGATAGACTGTATTCCACTGTGCATTGCTGGACTACCTGGGCTTCTGAGTGTCAAATTAGGGAATAGAGATGGACCCAACCAAAGTACAAGCTGTCTTAGGCTGGCAATCCTCTCACACCTGCAGTCAGCCTAGATTTAGGCTGACCTCTGCTAGGTAGTTATTTAATCCAGTGTTTCTCAACTTTGACAACTGTTAGATGTGTGTGCGTCAACTTCCAGAATTCCCCAGCTGGCACTGAAACACGGCTTAAACTTGCTTCCTGATGTGTACAATATCACCAAAATGAGGAGAGGATCACTGAGAGGATCAGACATTTAGGCTCCAGTATCAGTGCTTGATCACTTTATAAAGATCAAATTTTTAAAAAGAAGACTATCACAAATTTTCAGAGAGGAACTCTGCTCAGCATTTTTCCATGGTTTTTGTACATCTCCAAACTTGAGAAGAAGAAGAAAGTTCCTACTTCCCTCCTACTCACCCTGAGGCCAAATGCTGCAATATTAATTTTATGACGTTCTCAGTAACTTATTGGAGATTAATTTTAGAGAAAGCTATGAGTTGCAATGGATTGAAGCCTAAATCTGTTTAAATATGCAATATTAAAAATTGATCGTTATTTCTTCTTGTCATGCAGTTGGTCTCCAGTGACTGGGGCAAGAGGAAAAGGCTAGATTTCGAGTTGTTATTCTTGCTCATGGCTGAGAAGTGTTCTGGGTAAGTCGTGAATGGTGTGTTTCAACTTAGCATTATGGATTTCAGTTTTCTAGACGGTGTTTTGAACCCAAATAGCAATTTGGAGATTAATAATAAGAAACATTTCCCCTTATGACTGGAATATTTTTCCTTCTGATATTTTGCAAAAGTAGCCCAGGGCCTGCTAGTTAAGGTTGGAGAAAAAAAATTTTTTTTGGCTAAAAATATTGGGAGTTATCGTCTCTACTTACCTGGACAATGGAAGGAAGACTGTTCTATTTCCTTAAATTGATAAGAATCCATGTTGTTGTTAGTAGTGAAGTCATGTCCAACCAATCGCAAACCCATGGACAACATTCCTCCAGGCCCTCCTGTCCTCTACCATTCTCTGGAGTCCATTTAAACTCACACCTTCTGCTTCAGTGACTCCATCCAGCAACATCATTCTCTGTCGTCTCCTTCTTTTGCCCTCAATCTTTCCCAGCATTAGGCTCTTCTCCAGTAAGTCCTTCCTTCTCATTAGGTGGCCAAAATATTTGAGTTTCATCTTCAGTATCTGGCCTTCTAAAGAGCACTCAGGGTTGATCTTCTCCAGGACTGACCAATCTGATCACCTTGCAGTCCAAAGGGCTCACAGGAGTCTTCTCCATAGCTGAGAAGATTTTACCACTCTCTATTTTCTGAAACTTCCAGATGAACCATATTAAACCTTGACTCAATTCAGATGATGTTAACTTGATTTATCCTCCTCTTTCTTTCAGATGTTAGCAAGGAACCAATTACACTTAGAATGTATGGGTACATTGGGACTGTGGGTCCATAAATTTGTAAGATATTCCATAAGAAGTTGTTAACTTGCAACTCAACTTATGTTTTCAAAAGTGCCTATCTACTTAAACTTAAATGAATACTGGGGGGGGGGATGGGCCAATATATCCAGATAATGATGGGCATGGAATTTTTTGACAGGAGACAGATGGCAGATTGTTCTTGGGGAAGCTATCCATGTTGTCTTGTACTGATATTTTGTTCTGGTCCACTGTACTCAGGCCCATACTCTGGACATCAGAGCTCTTGCTGCTTAATGCCAAGTCACTTGATAATACCCTCCCCCCTATTTGTGACCTTATTAGGAAACAGTAAGTCAATGAATTATTGATACTTGGCTGTGGCTGGAAGTGTCCCTCCCCTTCTGTAAATGAGCCTAAAATTCAAAGTGACCACCTATACAATTACAATTACAAGGTCCAAATGTATACCATAAATTCAGCCTGCATTTTCAAATGTCAATTAGATTATCTGAACTCAGCCAAAAGAATAGTCAGGTTGTTGGTTATTGGTACATGAAGATCATAGTGAATATTATTTATAGGCTCCATTTATTTTATGAGTGATGGGGGATAAGGGAAGCTCAGATCTGGTGGCTTGCAAACTTGGATCAGATTCACTAATTTTTCCAAGGTTTCTAGAACAGTTATGGGCCAGATTGGTGCTGCTAATACATGCAACAAGATACACAGGGAGCATCTAATTTGCTGGGCTAGGCATGCCCTTTTAGAGTATGTATTTCATTTGTTAGTTGCTCACCTGAGCTGTGTGTTGTTCTTAGCTGCAAAGAGGTGCCAGCCAAAAAGTATTTTCATCATGCTGAACCAGATGTCTTCCACCAAGTCTAGGCTGTTAGTAGTCAGAAAGTCAATGTTGATGTTAAAAGAACACACAATGGCACATGCATAAGTCCCCTGTGCTGCTTGAACTGTTACTTTATAGATATCCATAAAAAAGCATATTTTGTGATATATTCATCTCATCCAAAAACTCTGATTCAGATACTGAATGGACTTCATGCTTTAATGAATTAAGTCTTGTATTTTCTTTGGAGTTCTTTGGTCAAGATTGTTATTCCCATGTTAGCACAAGACAGAGGTGAGGGAAGAAAATAATGTCAAGCAAGCAACTCTATAAGAAGAATCAGCTGACTGACATTTGAGAATTAAAACAGATGGTATCTTAATTTTTTTATAACAATCAAGTGCCCATCTCAGAAAATATTCAAGTGAAATATTTAGGTTTATATACATGAACGCATTTAGAATAAAGATACATAGCAAAAATAATCCCATGTTTAATCTTAACTAACAAAAATGTTTATCATTTTTCAAATAACCCCACTCTTCATATTGCAGTAAAATGGCACTATAGTTCCTTAGTGGTTGGCATTAGCTATGGATATTAGCTGAAATTTGTCCACGGCCTCGTACAGCTGAATTGCTCAATCAATCAGTCAATCAATCAAAAAATATTTAACTACCTACTTATCTATTAATCAAAGAATGAATTTCAGATGGATTGCATTTTAAAAATGCCTAGAGAAAATCAGAATAGAAAAAGTAAGGTAAAATGAGAGAACATATTTGAAATAAGTTCTGAGATAAGAATATATAACCATATATACATTATACATCAGCTCCAAAATTAGAAAAGATGTTATGCCTATCATTAGCAGTTATTGAAGATGAACCTGAAGCTGCCACTACACTCATCTCCTGCTTGACAGCTTCCTAGAAGCTCCTGAGTAGCCATTATGCCAATAGACTCAGGCTTTTCAGCAAAGCTTGCCTTATGTTCCTAATTCCAGAATGCAGATATATCTCATTTTCTGCATTAACAGCCTGCAGACCAATCAGTCAGGGTAAGTTTGCCACCTTTTCACAAGGCCCAGTTCCTCCAAATATGGTTACAGTTCAGTAATAGGAAAGATGCATGACCAAGAATTGGTTTTGGGGAAGTAAATGAATTCAGAAGAAAACATGTAGTCATTAAGATCAATTTTAAGCAATGCTTCGCTCTATGGAAGGTTGTTGAAAATATTTTGTCAGGCAACAGCTCTACAGGGACCGGAAGTGGCAATGCGGTTAGGACTCACAGAGGAAATGGTCCTCCACTTGTGAAAAATCACCAGGCCAGCTCCATCTTTCAGCCCAAAGGAGTGTCTGACACAAGGATATGTTCCATGAGCCACATGACAAATATTGATTTATTGATCCTGTTGTACCTTCTTTGAGGCATAGATTCTGTGAATAGATACCACCCTATGGAAATCTTATTTGGCCACTCACCCTGGCTTTAAGAATGAACCATCATGCAATACAATGACCTCTGTCAGACCTGCAAGGCTGAAAAGAATAAGCTCTGATCTTCTGTCCCACCTTCTGCACTGAGCCCAGGGGCAAGAAAGATTTAAAAGCATCTGGCATTTTTCCCTGGCTGTTATCGTGTATAAAATGTCAGGCACAAAATGATTTCCTGTTAAAGCAAGCAGATTCTTCTTTCACACAATCACAGAGATTCTGGCTTGATCTGATCCTGAGGTTTATCTCTTTAAACCAAGATAAAGCACAGACTATTATATCAAAAATATTGGATCGCTGCTTATTTGTTATATTCCCCTGAAGAACTAATTTTTTTCCACTGTCTTTTTTCAATGTATAAATTTAGCCAAAGTACAAAACATTATGCACAAGGTGAGAGCAGCATAGTGCTATGAAATATGGATCATAGTTTTGCAGCCTGCAAAACACAAAATGTAGAACACCTTCCAAAAATATGTGCCCAAACCATCTGTGCTTGCCAAGGCTAAAGGAGAGAGGTAGCAGCAGGAAAGGAGACCATGATCAAATTGTGAAATGTGGCATGGTAAAACACTGGAATTACACATTGTCTGGATAGCACAGAATCCAAAGTCAATCTCACTAGAGATGCTGACAAATTTTGCAGACTTTGTAGTTTGGAATGAAAATATTGATATGCCTATTGAGCCAGATGCAGGCAGACTGTTTATCTCAAAGTATTTGTCCTCTTTGTCCTTCTTACTGTAGGGCAGACCCCATTCTGCTTTTCTCCCTGGCAAAATAATTCACAAGGCGTCACCCACACCAGGCAGTAATAGAGAAAAGAAAAGAATCAAATAAGATTATTCTAAAACAGAAAGAAACTATATTGCACTGCAGTTCATCATAGGAGGGGATGGCGTGAATCTGGGCATTTGGCTGCTGTCCACATCATCTTGGCTGTTGAGCAACTTCAAGTCCATTGCACTTTATGGTGGTTTTCTTATCTTTAAGGTGCATCTGCTTTAAGAGAGAAACCCTTTAAAAAGATGAAGCCTTCAAAACAAAGGTAGTATTTTCAATTAGGAGATGCGTATGTTCTGATCAGAGCTGGTATTCAGCCAGTTCTCACAGGTTCTGGAGAACTGGTAGCTGAAATTTTGAGAGTGTGGAGGGAATGGGGATTTTGCAATATCCTTCCCGTGCCACGCCCACAAAGCCACACCCTCAGAACTGGTAGTAATTTTTTTTTTAATCCCACCACTGGTTCTGATCAGTGGCGGGTTACCTTACACAAAGAGGATGACTGACACATCAATAGGATATAATACCCATACAGATTTCCCTGAAAACATACAGTATCTTCTTTATTATGCTAGTGCTAATAAAATTTTGTTCCCTAGAAGGATGTAACTCACTGTAGAACTCGATTTTTTTATCACAAGTGCAGATAGTTGGAGGGACGTAAATTTACAACTTGTGTCTTGAATAAAAACGTGTACATGACCTACTTTAATATTTAAAGTAATATTTAGTTGGCCAAACTATTCCACCTCTACCTCTTTCAGGTGCATGATCATTGACATTGTCTCTTTGCACTGCATTTTACATTAAAACTTTCATTGACATTCTTTTGTTAGGTAACCCCTGAAAAGAGTCAGCAGAGAAAGGATAAGGTCTTGTCCCCTTCATAGTCTTCTTACTAGTCCATCATCATTAGCTAAATAAGCATCACAATAAATCATTGGGCAACTGTTCCTAGATAAGCAATTTTTTCATATTGAATTTACCACTGATTATAAACTATTTTGGGTCCTGTATCCTACAGTGCCAAGCATTAACCAAGAACATAAGTTAAAAGGTGTTGCCAACAGAAAAATTAAGTTAAATGGCTGAACCTACAGGTGACCTGTTATTCTTTTGACCCTCTGTTATAAAAGACTCAAACATGCATATCAGACCATCATTCTAACAACCCACTATTATCTATCATGATATGGCAACAGTGTCTCCCATTCCTGTTGCCTGAGATTATACCCATCTCCCTGCAAATGTTATGGTCTGCTACTGAACAGTGCTACTGTTGTAGAAAAAAAATGAGAAGAATGGGCCAATCTTTTATGACTGAACAAAGCATATGTGGGATTAAAACTATTATTGCAATTTTTTCATACTGACTGACTTTTTGGGTTGAAGTAAAAAATATCCAATCAAACTGCCTTTAATTGAGTCCTTGTTGGTTTCCTTGGTCTGTAGTACTGGCTTCCCTCAGCTGCTGCCTCCTGTGCTCTAGGCAAGCCCAGAGATTGTCTGCAGCCTACAATGAAGGCTGCAGCAGATCCCTTGGTTTGGCTAGAGCACAGAAGCATGTGGCCATGACTTCGCATCGGGGGGGAGGGGCAGCAGTGGGAAGCTAGCTGAAGCGCCCTACACTCTAGGCAAGCCTGAGGATAAACTGAGGCCTGCAACGAAGGCCGCAACGGATCCCTGGGCTTGGCTAGAGTGCAGGACTGCTTGGCACTCTGCTGAGGCCTTTCTTGCCACCCCCCCACATAGTCCCCAGCCTCGCCTGACTGGTTAAGCTGCCTTGGCTCCATGCCAGGTGGGCCAAGCTGACCGGGTTGTCCCTGTGTCCCTCCAGTCCAGTCCACCAGCTTGAGCTCCTTACCTGTACTTGAGCTCTTTGGTGCTTCTGTGCACGTGCATGGAGTGCATGGTGCCTGCATGATGCTCTGCTGAGCAGCTGGATCATCATGGAGGCTCACGGAGGCGTTGCAAGAGGTAAGGATGCATGCATCCAAAAAACCAAGAGGAGCAATCAGCTGATCCACAACAGTCATGAGCACCAACTCCACCAGCACCAACATTCATTGCAATAATTGTTTAAGTGTCCTTTATTATAAAATATACCAAAGTTTAATACATAACCACATACTGGCCTTTCAATTACTATTTCTAAGATCCCCCACTAACACTAAATCCTTATGTCCTATTCTAGCTAAACATCCATAATATTTAATAATAAAGTTTTCTAATCCTCCTTTCCAAATCACTGTTTAAAATTTACATCCAGTTTCTATATTATACCCATTTCTATATATATGATGTTATTCTTATCCCTCTTTTATTTGACTATATCCTGTATGATAACATTTTCCCCCTAATAATCGAAACTTTAGCTGCATGCAAGTTGGTTCCCTTTTTTTATTAACCTTTATGTATAATCCAAAGGGATTTCTAATCTTCCTTACATGTATACCATTCCATATTAATATACAATCATTCTCATCATAACACTACACATTGTATAAATAAATAACATTATCAATTATTTTTTAAAATTATATCTATTGTTAATAAATTTCACTAAGTTTAACTAGTTTTAAATTATATTCTTCCATCTATCAACCTGTATCTTTCCAATAGTAAAACAGTCTCATATCTTTTGCCATTTGTGGTGCCAGTCCTCTAATCATCTCTTTGATCAACTTTGTATGGACTCCTCTTAGCAACTCCTTGCTTATAAGATCTCTCATGTAATCTTGATGCCCTTCTTCTGTTTCCTTAATCAGCTTATCTTTGATTGTCAGTAGTGTTATCTGTTCTGACCCCCAACTTGTTCGTTCAGAAACGACAGCCAGACAGAACTTCAAAGGAACTATTTTTATCAGTCCCTGCTCGGGCTGGCTGCGAGCCCAAAATAAACATAGATAAATTCTCTGGCAAAAAGTTAAACAGCAAATGCAAAAACAAACTCTTACAGCAAACCACTTCTCCAAGTTGGTTTCTCTGAATCATGAACACGAACGGGGAACCTAGACTAGAACAGGAACGGAATGGAATGGAATGAATGAACGTTGACTTCTGCAACTAGGGTGTGGCACTATCAGTCTTTTATCCACAGGAGGAGATCCTTAACGAGCCACAGCTGCTTGTTATCTTCTCCTGTGAGCCTCCTGAAACCACTCACAGGAGGTTTCTGTGTCAGAGTCTGATAGCAGCTCCAAAGGCTCCTACCGAGCCACAACAGTTATCCATTCTATTTCTAATGAGATTTTTCTCTTTAAATCCATAAATTCTTTGTTTTCTTCTTCTTCTGTGTCTTGCTCTATGGGATAAATTTTCCATCCCTTTAATTCCTCTTTCAGTATTCCACTCTTTCCATTTTCAGAGACTGGCCAATCACCATAAATATCAGCAAATTTAATCTCTTTATATTCATTTTCCATAAACAAACCCTCCAGCCTCCGAGCAGGAGTGTTACCATTACAAATATTATTTATTTTGTATCTTTTTTGTATTTCAAGTTAAAAAAAAAGAGTCCAATCTTTAAATAAGTTATAAAAATACCCACAGCAATGAAAGAGGAAAACTTTAGTCCATAGGTTACAGAGAACAATAAAATAAAAAATAGAAGAAAAAAGCTTAATCCATCCTTCAAAAGGCTTGCATAAATTCCACCCATGAAGATAGCATTTAAAAAGTAAGATAACCACTGTCCAAAATCATTCCAAATTTAATTCTGCCGCTCAATTCTTCTGTTCTCCAATTTGAATTAATTTTAAGTTTTTTATAGGCAGTCTCTTTTTAAAACAGTAAAAGCTCTTCACCAGCTGGAAACACTTTCTCTTTCTGTGTCCTTCCGTTTTGGAGCCGCCACAATTTTGTCAGCCTTGGCTGGATTTTTTGTCGCCGGCTTGAAGAACTCCTCTTGCTTCTTTCAGGGACTTAGCGATGTCTCTGAGGTCAGCAAGACGTATTCTTCCTGTTCTTTGTGGGATGGTTTAGTTCTGATTGGACCACCCAGCAGCAAAAGTATGCTGCATCAGAGCATCGAGACCGCACGTCCATATCGTTGCGACATTGGCTCCTCCTCATCTTCTCAGTCATTTTGGACGTTCCTTGGTCTAATCTTAAAGCCCATATCCAGGCTATCAGTTCAGACTGGTTAAATATTCTCCCCTGTGCCCAAACAGTTTCTAGAAAAGAGGAGAGGAGGAAATAGGAAAAAGAAGTTGGAAGATAATTGGTGTCCACATTGATCATGCTGCTTCCATAGATCATCTCTGAGGAAAGATAGCTTTTCAGAGAAAAAAGGTTGCCACAGAAACCTATTATATATACAGTTTATTATATCTGATATAAAGCTTCCATAATGTGGGGAAGAAGGCTTGCTTTTTTCTAATCCAAAAGTTTCATTACTTTCCCCACACAATTACTCAAATAACAGCTACAAGAACTCATCACCCAAAGTAAAAAACTTGGCTCCCCTTTGTCTTCATTGTACTACAAGAAAGACTACTATCTGTGTTTTGTCCAATGGCTGGTATTCTTTTAATGCTTTTATTGGAGGCTAGGATGAAACAGGGAGTTTTCAGATGATACAAAGCTGTGTAGGATGGCTAATACTCTAGAACATGGCTTTTCAAATTTTGGGGGCTGCAACTCCCTGAAATGATAAATGGCTTTGTGTGACCCTTCAGCATGATTCAAATTGGGCAAGAAATCAATATGCACTTCCCTTTAATAATTATATAGGAAAGATAGAATTTTGCAACTTTTAAAAATAAAAGCTTTTCATTTTCATAAAAGCTTTGTTTGCTTTTTTTTAAATAGCAGTAACATCCTTGCCTTGAACAAATAGGATAAATGGAATCAGAATGGTCATAGTCCACTCACTTAATCCATTGTGTTCGTTTTTCACACTGATCCAAAATTTAGGAACATTATTGGAAATTTCATTCTCAAAGAAGCATCAGAAGAGACATTAATGAATTGTTTCACCTCAGTAGTACTGTGTGCCAGATATCAGTTTAGCTGGCATCTGATTGGTTCTTTGTCCAGATGAATGTTTCTATTACCACATCTGAGAAATGATTCTCAGAGAAGAAAAGTTCCTTATAATATAAATGTGTGTGTAAGTGCTGTCAGTAAATTGTTTTAAAGCAGGAAACATGTTTGAATGTACATTTTCCATTTAACTCAATGAAAACTCAGCTTTGCTAATAAATGTCTTTAATATGTTACTGAGTTGAAGAATATTATTGCCAGCTTGCAATGAAGTATTAGGGATTTAAATCTTGTAAAATGTCACTTAAATGTGCTAAATTAATATTCTCAATTAAATATGGAAAAAGTTCATTTCTCAGTTTGACAACACATGTCAAAATGTTTTCCTTTGACAGAGTTCATAAGCCATCTCTTCCATAAATCTTGCAAATTTCATTGCTGTTATAGATCTTCTTATAAAGTGTATAATTGTTTGTAGACTTGGCATTCAAGATGGGCAAGAAAGAAATATACTGATTTCTCTGTTGGTTGGCTGAAATATTTGGAAGTAAATGTTTGCTGATGAATCATATTTTCTATCCAATCAACACCCAGAGATTCTGACTCATTAAAGCTTGAAGTTATCCGTAACAGCCTGACACAAAATATGCTCAGTCAGTGTATATCCCTACAGATTTGCATTTGTATAGTCATGAATAATAGCCCAAAGTTCCTCAGCTTTATTCATCCTTATAATTTCTTTACAGAAAAGTAAATCCTCAAGTATTGTAGTCTCATCAACAATTCTAACATATGGTATTAAATGAGCATCTTTTGCACTTTCTGTCACCCCATTTCTTTGAATGGTGAATGGCTTTGTTTCTTAGCTGTTCAATTAGCGGATCATTTAAATCTCTGTTAGAGTTGCGGTTTAGATGGAAATCTAGGTCAGGGGAGTCCAAACTTAGGAACTTTAAGACTTGTGGACTTCAACTCCCAGAATTCCCCACGCTGGATGGGAAAGTCTTAAGGTTCCCAAGTTTGGACACCCCTGAATTAGGTGAAAGGGTCTTGCAAGGGTCTTGCTTGGCAATAGAATCTCCCAACATAATTATAACCAAACCAAGCACTACTGGAAGAATTATAATTTCTCTTTGGTGTGTGGCATTTTGCACAGGGTGACTATATGCAAGTTGAAGTGTTGTGATTTTACAGGGACAGGAATATATTTAAGTAGACTCACATTTTGTTTCTTCACTTCATTTCATCTTTAAATGAAGATATTTTGCTTTATTGGCTGAGTCTGCACAATATGTTTCAGATATTTTGTAGTATAATTAACTTTATACTTTCAATGGATAGGGATTTTTTTTAGAGGGGCAAAAATACAATCGTTATTTTTCTCCAATTAAAAATCCAAGATATAGAAATTTCATTGTACTTTCTTGAAATCAGCAATATTGGTAGATTGGTGATAAGGAAAAGTTGAATATGACCAAAGGAAACCACAATTTTAAAGGCTAAATATATAAATAAAGGATAAAATTCTGAACTTCTGAATTTCCTTCCAAAGAAAGAAACCTCCAGTAATTACTGAGATTAAATCACCAATCACATGCTGTTTGATTAGGGGATGGTTTTTTGATAAATAGTGGTTTATGGGTTTCTTCATCTCTCAAATTCATTGTGAGCAAAGCCTGGTTTTAGCCTGGTTAAGTCCAGATAAAGCAGAAGGGAATTTAATGGTGCTATGGTTTTGCAGCTGCCAACTATCAACCTTCTCCCTGGTTTGTTTGGTGAAAATGATTACCATTGTAAATGTCTACAGAGATTTTACTCATGCAGGTCATGGTTGTCCCAAAAGTGCTTTTTGAAAAGGCAATTGGACTTTTTCCCCCCTTGAAGACATTTTACTTCTCATCCAAGAAGTATATTAAGTTCTGACTGAATGGTGGAGAATGGAAGTCCCAAAGGTGCTTGTTAAAGAGGCAACTGGACTTTCTGGTTTTTCTTTGAAGAAATTTCACTTCTCATCCAAGAAACATCTTCAGCTCTTCTTCAGAATGGAAGGATTTATATTCCTTGCAGTTAGAGGTGGTATTTACCAGTTCTCTGACCTACTCAAAATTTCTGCTACCGGTTCTCCAGAACTGGTTAGAACCTGCTGAATACCACCTCTGGTTTGGAGCATTCTTGGAACTGCTGAAAACCAGATGATTGCAAGGAATATACATTCTTCCATTCTCCACCATTCAGTCAGAACCAAAGAAGCTTCTTGGATGAGAAGCTAAACATCTTCAAAGAAAAACAAAAACAGCCCAGTTACCTTTTGAAAAAGTACCTTTGGTTACCAGTTTGTTTAAGCAAAATGGGAACAGATTTTGACTACAACCCAGTTTTGAATGCATTAGCCTCAGGTGATTCAGTTTTGAATGCTCCAGAATTATACAAGTAGACGTCACCTTGTCTGATTTTCCTGTCTACTTGACTACTTTGTTCAGACAAAGGGGAAAGCGGGAATCTGCTCTGTGTGCACAAAGCCTGCACAACTGTTGAGACCACTCAGATTCCTCCCAGGAGTTGGCAAGGGTTGTAGCCCACAGTTTGAGAACTCCCACTCTAGAAGACATAATCAAATTTAGAACACTTTTGGTTAGCAGAGTGGAAAAACTCATAGTGAAATTTAACAGACTGAAACGTCAAGTTTGTCATTCAGGAAAAAAAGAAATGTGTTTTTTTCTTTTCACATTAAATGTCCAACCCTACCGATGTTATGCTGCTGTGGGTAATCTCTGCATTTCTGCATCTCACAAAGTTTGGTCCCACACCTTCCTGCCCTTCAGCTCCAGTGTTTAGTCATTGTAGTCAGACAGAGGACAGATGCAGCATTTGAATTCATCATCTTGGCCCGCAAGAGGTTTAATACTTTGTCCAGGAAATCTACAACATCCTGATATTTGTGGATTTTTACAGCTTAATTGGGTTTTTTAGTGATGTTTCCACCAAGTCTTTACAATCACACCCATATAGAAAGACATTTAAATTATAGATTTGCTTCTATACTATGGTATTTACAATTTAGTATGGAAGTATTAGAGGGTCATTGTGGTGCAGAGGTGGATTACTTCCAGTTTGGCCCAGATCGAACTGGTAGTAGTGGTGGCAGGAGACTCCGCCCACCCATCCGGATGCTTCTGTGCATGCACAGAAGTGTCGTACATGCACGTGAAGCGCACAAGATTGTGTGAGCGAAGCAGTATTAAAAAAATTGGAAACCCACCACTGGTGAGGTATAATGGTTAGGGCTAGAAACCATGGCACTGTGAGTTCTAATCCTGCCCTTAGACAAAAACTTTTGGTGAGTAATCTTCTCTCAGCTCTAGGAAGAGACAATGGCAAACACCTTTTTTAATTTTTTAAATTTTTGAATAAACACAAATACAACACAAAGAATCATCTTTCTTTACATACTATAGAAAGTGTGTCAATTGGTTACAAAAAGCTTTGTGCATCTCTTCCACAGTCATCACCTATAATTCATATCAAATCATATATTTAAATCAAATATATTTATAGATATTACTATCATCATACCTCAATTTTCATTTGACCACAATTGTTGGTAACGTCCTTTTGTATAAAATATTTCAACGTTTAAAGCATAACTACATAATGGCATTTCGTTAGCTATTTCCAATATATCCAATAACTTAAATCCTTATAACCTATTCTAAATAAAAATCAATAATATTTAGTAACCAAGTTTCTAGTCCTCCTTTCCAAATCAGTGTTTACAATTTATATCCAATTTCCTTTATTAAGCCAATACACATACTATATACTTTATTATCATTATCATTATCATTATCATTATCATTATCATTATCATTATCATTATCATTATCATTATCATTATCATTATCATCATTATCAAACATTTATTTGACTATGTCGCATTATCATAACATTTTTTTTGACCTAATACTCAAAGTTTAACTAGATTCAATTCAATTTTTTATTATTAGCTTTATTGTAATCTTCCTTTCATAGTAGCATTTACCATTCATATCCAATTAATTCTTATCAAACCACTACATATGTATACATTATTATCAATGTCAATTATTTATTTAATCATATCCATTATCACTTCATTTTTTTACATAATGCTCTAAATTTAACTAAATTTAACTACTTTTTAATTATAAGCTTTCATATATCAACCTGTATCTTTCCAGTAAATAATGCAATCTTATGTCTTTTGCCATTTGTGGAATTAATGTTCTGATTATTCCCTTAATAATATTTGTGCGGACTCTCTTCGCAGCTCATTGCTTGTTGCATCTCTTATATAATCTCGATACCCTCCATCTGTTCCTTTAATCAGCATATCTTTGGTCATCAATGGTGCTTCTGGTAGATTTCTCTCCTTAAATCCATCAATTCTTATTTTAATTTCCGCTCTTATTGCGTCCATGGAATCTCGCCCAGCTGCCCTGTTTAGGGTGACCTGCTCCCTCCTGAAGGGTGAGGAGATGAGGGAACCGTTGCAGGGAAGAGCTGAGGAGTTTGTTCAGTTTCTGTCGGAAAAAATCACTCAGATTCGGACAGACCTGGACTCCGTTTGGTCAATGCCAGCCGAGATGCTGAGGGCTAGTCCTAATCAGATTTTTTGGGATGAGTTTGAATTTGTCACCCAGAGGAAGTGGACAAGGCCATGGGAGCGATGAGTGCCTCCACTGTTTATTAGACCTGTGCCCCTCCTGGCTGGTTTCGACCAGCAGAGAGGTGACACGAGGCTGGCTCCAGATGATTATCAATGCATCTTTGCAGGAGGTGTTTTCCCCACAACCATTAAAGGAAGCTGTGGTGAGACCCCTCCTCAAGAAGCCTTCCCTGGACCCAGCTGTTTTGAAAAACTATCATCCCGTCTCCAACCTTCCTTTTTTAGGGAAGGTTGTTGAGAAGGTGGTGGCACTTCAACTCTGACAGACCATGAAAGAAACGGATTATCTAGACTCCTGTCAGTCTGGTTTCAGGCCTGGATACAGCACGGAAACCACTTTGGTCGCCCTGACCGATGATCTCTGGCGGGCTAGGGATAGAGGACATTCCTCTAACCTGGTGCTTCTTGACCTCTCAGTGGCTTTTGATACCATCAACCATGGTATCCTTCTGCGATGCCTGGGGGAAGTGGGAGTGAGAGGCACCGTATTACGGTGGTTCTCCTCTTACCTCTCTGACAGGTCGCAGTCGGTGTTGGTCGGAGGGAAGAGGTCGACCCCTAGGCCCCTCGAGTGTGGTGTGCTGCAGGGTTCAGTCCTGTCCCCCCTCCTATTTAACATCTACATGAAGCCATTGGGTGAGATCATGCAACAGCACGGGGTAAAGTATCATCAATATACTGATGATACTCAATTATATCTTTCTGCCCCTTGCCAGCTCAGTGAAGCGGTGACATGATGGGCCGATATCTGGAGGCTGTTAGGGTCTGGATGGGGGCGAACAAACTTGTGCTCAATCCCGATAAGACTGAGTGGCTTTGGATGTTGCCCCCGAAGGACTGTTTGGACAGTCCATCCTTAACCCTGGGGGGAGAAAATTTACGCTCCTCAGAGAGGGCTCGCAATTTGGGAGTCCTCCTGGATTCGTAGCTGAAATTGGAACATCATCTGTCGGCTGTGACCAGGGGGGCTTTTGCCAAGTTCGCCTGGTGCACCAATTGCGGCCCTAACGGTCACTCATGCCCTTGTCACCTCGAGGCTGAATTATTGTAATGCGCTCTACATGGGGCTACCCTTGAAAAGCATTCGGAGACTGCAGTTAGTTCAGAATGCGGCCGCACGGGTGATAGTGGGTGTGCCGAGATACACCCATGTTACATCTATCCTCTGTGAGCTGCACTGGCTGCCTATTGGTCTCCGGACTCAATTCAAGGTGTTGGTTATCACCTTTAAAGCCCTACATGGCTTAAGGCCAGGATACCTTCGAGACCGCCTGCTGACACATACCTCTCAGCGACCAGTAAGATCCCATAGATTGGGCCTCCTTCGGGTGCCGTCGGCCATACAATATCGGCTGGCGGGCCCTCAGAGGAGAGCCTTCTCGGTGGCTGCTCTGACTCTTTGGAACCAGCTCTCCCCAGAAATCCGGACCATACCCACTCTGATGGCCTTCAGGAAAGCCATAAAAACTTGGCTGTTCCGGCAGGCCTGGGGCTGTTGACCTCACTATGAGGTCCGACCCCGACTAGAATGAATTTATGATGGATGATTGTTGTTTTAAATTGTATTGTTTTTATGTCTTTTATATTCTGTTTGTAAGCCGCCCGGAGTCCTTTGGGATTGGGCAGCATATAAAAGTTTTAAATAAATAAAATAAAATAATAAATAAATTCTTCTCTTTCTTCTTCTTCTGTACCTTGCCATCTGGGATAGAGTTCCTGGACATCTAGCTCCCCTTTCCATATTCCACTCTCTGAATTTCCAACCACACTCCATTCACCATAAATGTCAACAAATTTCTTGTCTTTGTGCACATTTTTCTCTTCAATTTTTAGGACTCTAGCCTCCACTTTTTCCAATTGAGATTCTCCATTATATTTTGCTGTTATATGCTCTAGATTTTCCAGTTTCTCCTTAATTCTCTCTGCTAATTCTAATAATTTTTGAATTTCAAACATTATCTCTTGCAATGTTAAAGTATCTTTTTGATGTTGATGTTGTGCCATTCTTCTGACTGGTAAACACTGCCACTTTGGCTTTCAAGGCTTTTTATTAGATTAAGCACAAATTCATTTATAATCTCTCACAATAAGACCTTGTTTCACTTTTCTCCAGCTGGCAATAAGGTTCAAAAGAACACCAGCATAAACACCCCATGCTCTTCTTATCACTCTCTGTAAACAAGCTGCAAGGTCATAAAGCGCAAAGTCAGAATGATCAAAGAGAGAAGTGAAAGTACGATGTTTCCAAGGCTCAAACCTCCAGCCTCCAAGTGGCAATGTTGCATCCTTTCCATCTAATGTTACAGCTCTCTTTGTACTCCTTTTGTCTCTTTTTTGTATTCCAGGTTTTTTTTTAAAAAAAATAAAATTCTTAAATGAAACAAAAAAGGAAAAAAAAAACTCTTATAGAAATGAAAATAGAATTTTAATCCATAGGTTACAAAAATAAAAAAGTAGAAGAAAAACTAATCCATTCACTTTAAAAAGCTTTGCGCAAATTCCACCCATAAAATAGCATTTAAAAAGAAAGATAACACACTGTCCAATGCAATCCAATGTAGCTTAATTTTGCCGCTTATTTCTTCTGTTCTCAAATTTAATTTAGCTTTAAGGTTTTTTTCGGGCAGTCTCTTTTAAAACAGTAAAGTTTCCTCACCAGCTGTACACACTTTCTCTTTCCGTTTCCTTCTGTTCCGGAGCTGTCCCAACTTCATCAGCTTGTGGCTGTGGTTTTGTCGCTGGCTAGAAGAACTTATCTTGGATCAATCAGGGACTTTGCAGGGTCCCTGAGATTAGCAAGACATATTCTTCCCGATCACCATCTCTGTGGGACGGTTTAGGTCCATACAGATTATCCAGTGGCAAAAGTATCAATTGCGATCTCGGGACTTCAAGATCGCAGGTCGTGTCATTACGACGTCAACTCCTCTCTTCCAATGGCAAACACTTTTGAAGAATCTTGCCCAGAAAATTGCAAAGACTTGTTCTCAGTCTCTGAGAACCGGATATGACTGGAAAGAAAAAAAAAAGAGAATGTTTTAGTTTATATAGTGGATGTTTTCACTGTTGTAAATGACTCCTGTACACGCCAATGAATCCAAGCAGATGTGGTGGCAGACAATATAGCTAGCTAGATAACATTTTTCCTTGTTGTCTCTTCTCAGCCTTTCATCTGTCTCTGTCTCTGTTTTTCTGCCTCTCTGTCTGTCTCTGTCTGTCTGTCTTTGTCTCTCTCATATGTATCTATTCATCCATCAAATTATCATCTATCTATCTATCTATCTATCTATCTATCTATCTATCTATCTATCTATCTATCTATCTATCTATAATCCCTTTCTATCCAAATAATACATATACTCGAAGGAGAGAGAAATTAATATAAACACGTTGCACTTCATTTCTATGGAATGGAATGGACAGAGTCTTGTTAATTCACCACCTGATGTAAAGCAGACAATTTGTGTGTAGGCTCAAAGGACACTTAGCTAATAACCAAATGGGAGTTAGAACCTGAATATTGGCACAAAGCTTAAAAAAAAACTCAACTTGAATGTATTACAGCTTCATTGAAATGTATGTTATGAATACTGGGAAACAGATGCTGGCTTTTCAGCTGACACTTTGTTGTCAAGATTACAACCAATGAGAGATAAAATAACACTTTGTTTATACTTTATAGAAAAAGTAAGAGGGAAAAAAAGGCTGTGGTTAGAAAGAGATTAATGAAAGAGGAAGCTAATCTGAATCCTAATTTTGTTTATGACATGGTAACAAAGGAATATAAATGGAATAATCTAGCATCAAGAGGTATTTTCTGCAACTTGACATTCTCTAGATGTGTGTAAGATGGCAAAGTTAGGGAATGTCAGGTTGTGGAAGGCTGGTCAAGAGTCCTGAGGGTGGAAAACAAATTATTCAGAAAATGTGATATAGAAATGAATTAAACCATTTAAAGTTACTATTTTTTTTACATTGATGAAATGCATTGGTTTTATTTATTTAAAACAAATTTAAAATCTGCCTGTCTGTCTGTCTGTCTATCCGTCCATCTGTCCATCCGTCCATCCATCCATCCATCCATCCATCCATCCATCCATCTAGCATATATCTTTACCTACTTACATACCTACCTACTGGTACTTACATACTTACTTATCTACTGGTACTTACTTACTTATTTTTGCCATCCAATACCATCAAGGGTATGCGTATTTTGAAAATGATTTGGAAGAAATGCTTCAGACCAGACAATGTACTCCTCTCAGATCCTCCCTCTCATTTATTAAAGTAGGCATATCTCTCCCCCTCCCAGGGTTCTATAGGAACCACATCATTAGCACAGTTTTCTTCACTTCACCTTTGGTAGAGCCAGAAGTGCTGGTTGCTTAAAATAAATACAAAGCACTTGTGATTCTTAAAGGAAGGAAGTGTTTAAAATGTATTTATTTTTTCATCTTCTTACAATTAAGTTTTTCAAATTATATGTGGGTGCTATGCTTTTCATCTCATTAGTGTTTTGGATGTTTACAAAATCTTTTTTTTTTTTAGAAAAAAATACTTTTTTAAAAATAAAAATGTTATGTTAACATAACATATTGTGTCTACAAAAAATATGACTGATCCATGTGGGAATTCTTGGTCCATGATTAGCCTCCACCTTTTGAAATGGACTCATAAATTTCCATGCTGGACTTATATTAAGACACACCTGGGACATCTAAATGTATTCTAGTGAACAGAGGTGAGTTTTTAGGGCTTGTAATACACATTGCTTATTCCTTTGAGGGAGTTGGAAAGTTTTCTCTTCTTTTGGTGTTCAGGGGAAAAAATATTGAATAAATCTCCCAGTCACCAAGAGAAAAAAGAGAAAGGAAGAAACTGCTTCAGCTCTGTAGTATTATGGAAAGATGACAAAGACAAGGATTTGAACCAGACACATTCCCCTTATTTAGCAACACAAAACCAGCTGCTATAGACCATAACTGTAAACCATAGAGGACTGGCTTGGAACTGAGAATTACATTCAGATTCCAACAAATACACCTGTTGGCAGGTTTTGAATGTCTAGGCTATAGCCAGAGGAATGCAACTAAGCCCACTTTGTTGAATGAATAGTTAAAGGTCCCTGTCTTTGAGTAGATCTAGCTTTTCTTTTAAAAAAAACAGCAACCCTGGATATTTAATTAAAAACAGGCAAAAACAGCTTTATTTGTGAAGGACTTACCTCTATTTTCAGTGCTTCCTTACATGGAAATGGAATCTAACATTTAATTTCCTGTACTATATCTGGCTGGACAGTAGCATTTGCCAGACCTTGCCAATGTTTGAAAGAACTGATGGTGTCATTAGCTCAAGAAAAATCTGCAAAGTCACAGTTCAACTATGAATCCCTTGTGAAACCAAATTTCCTTCCAACTAGTAGACTTTGCATAATGGATGCATTTCCATTGTTAGCCCTGTCCCCATCTGATAACTCCTGCTTCCAGGTCAGGCTTAAATGTCAAGGAAGAATAAAACATGAACAGAATCTTTTCATTTCCTGTCTTTCACATCAACTAGGCCCAGCAGCTACTCTGCACAGATATGTCTGTGCAGACATACATTCACAGCCACAATTTTCTGGGACACTGTTTACAATTTCTCCTACCCAAATACTCATGCTGAGGGCTAATCAATGAGGAAGATTAATTGTCCCTGCTTACAAAAACTGCATTTTCCCTAGCCTTCCTAAATAGCCAGCTTGGAGGAGTACAATTCACACTGGAAAAATACATAGATGATGATCCATGCTATCTTTTCTGTCATCATCAGATCTCACACAGCCCAGCAAGTATTAGCAACATGCTGATTGCTACTTGGTGAGCTATAGGAAGTTCTACCTGATGGGATAGATGGCATCTGTGGCTTAGCCACTATGTAGATTGTGCGAAAAACCAAAATTAAAGACCTTTCAAAAACCACAAAAAGCTGTTAAAACACAAAATCATTTTTTAAAGATGAATTATGGCAGCTTGCTTCTCTTTGCATTTGCCAAAAAGCACGTTTTTGATTTTGGACAATCGTTAAACCACATATCAAAAGCAATCAATCACTTTCAATACCTTTTATATCCATAATTTTTCACTCTTCATTTTCATCTCATCTTTGCTATCTTCTAATGTTATTCTCATTGCTGTGGAAAGTCATGATAAGTTTTTGTTTTGTGAATAAGTTCATGAGTGTCACTTTAGCCAATCAGATTACAAAGCAAGCGGAGCAAATGAGAGTAGAGACAGTAGGGAAAAAATAGTGACAAGGTTCTGAAGATGACAGTATAGTGTAGCCTCTATTGTCATTGTACATCATGTATACAGCAAAATTGATTTTAGCCTCACGGGTGCAATCCATGACAACAAATACAAACAACATAAATAGCATAAAGAATAATCCCTATGTAAGGAATTAGAAAAAAAAAAGAAAAAGAAAGAAAAAGGAAAACTAGCCATACATTTCCGTGTGTGCATGGAGTGATTGTGGTTGTATTTAAGAGTCAGGCAGCCCAAGGATAGGAACTATTTCTAAACCTATTTGTTCAGCTGGCTATGCTTTGATGCCTTCTGTCCGATGGTAGAAGTGTGAAGAGACACTGACCAGGGTGTGAATCATCTAGTCATGATTCTAGTCCACATGAGCAGGCTCATATAGAAATTTATAATTCTTCCAGTACCTGGATTCTAAGCCATATAAAACTTTAAGAGAAAGCACTAATATTTTGAAAAATCCTCATAAAGTAACTGAGATGTCTGTGACGCTGCTTAGAAATTAGGCAAAATCCACTCTATCAACTGGTTCAATAAGCAGTTTGTTGGCTTAAAAAAAAAATCTAGTTTCTGAACAACTCTCAATGCTGCCATGCCCATAATGACCAGAGAACCACTCAGCTTTCAACAACTATTTTTTCTCTCCCATGATTTACATTACACCACTTCTTTTTGGACTCTTTATTTTTCCCATGCATTTTTCCTGCAGCCAGTCCATAGTCAGAAGAAGCCAGGAGGTCTCTGAACATAAGCTCTGCTCATTGTAGGAATCCATGTCAGGCAGATGCAGAGGTGGGTTCCTACCAGTTCGCACCTATTCGGTAGAACCGGTTCGTCAAATCTACCGAACCGGTTAGAAGAGGTTCCACCAGTGGACCAGGAAAGCAGGCCACACCTACAGAAGAGGTTCCAAAATTTTTTGAAACCCACCACTGACACGCACACAGACAGACTGACACAGAGAGAGAGAGAGAAAGAAAAAGAAAGGAAGAAAGGAAGAAAGAAAGAAAGAAAGAAAAAAGAAAGAAAAAGAATGAGAGAGAGATGAAAGAAAAAAGAAAAAAAGGACAGAGAGACAAAAGGAAGGAGAGAGAGAGAGAGAAAGAGAGAGAGAGAGAAAACACACTCCCACAAAGGAGGCCACACCCACAGAGTAGGTTCCAAAATATTTTGAAACCCACCACTGGGCAAATGGCTACCTTCTGAACACATCCAGTCCTCCATCTCTCTTGCTAACTGCTTCTATTGTTAACTTGTACTTACGGCAAGGGTCACCACCACCCCCCCTTTTCTAATTTTCAGTCATTTTTTTGCCATGCACAGAGATCCAGCATGACAATGTAGGTATTTCTGCTTGTGACCTTTTCACATCCAGAGAGCTCTGGCAAATGCTGGGATGTTAATGATGCTGCTTTTTGGTATGCAAAGAGAATGCTCCGTATCTTTCTCCCTTATCCACATCCTCTGTGCTGCTAATGAAGAAGTTTGTGGCAGGCATCAAATGTTTGCTGCTTGCAAAATAGAACCATAGCATCTAGCCGATGGAACCCCTCTATGCAAAGAAAGGCACTGTTTGTATTTGCTGTGCTCCACCCACTAATAATCAAAACCCAGCATGCTGAAACAGCAAACAGTTTGCTTTCAACTCTGGGCAGATCCCATGCAGATGAAAGCTGCAGTGTGGAGTGGTGTAACTAAGGTTCAGTTATATTAAGCGGTTCCTAGTATGGAAGTTACCATACTTGCCGGTTATGCAGTGCAACACAATGATAGAGGGGAAAAGGGAGAGACCAAGAGCGCTGCTTCAAAAAGCTTGTAATTCAAATTTAATGGTGAAAAGACAGCAAGAGGAGAGATGGGAAAGATAACAGAGAACGGACAAGGCTGACAACCGAACTTAAAATGACTCAAGCTGCATTTTATATTGACAGTTTAATTCTATGTGTGTCTATTTAGAAGTAAAGGTCAATAGAGCTTGTTCGTTTTGTGTGTGTTTAGAACTGCAACTTTAATATGTGATCATATTTAATTTTTCTATTTTTTAAAAATAGGAACTGCAGACAGCAGGTTATTCAAAAGCAGGATAATGCTGGATCTTGTCTTTTTCCTCTGAACAAATTAACAATCCCACCACTTTCCCCATAATGATATGTGCCAAGACAATGTTCTCCCACTGCAAATATGGGGAGGTGTGGGGATCAGAGAACAAGGAATGTGAATGTTTTCCTGCCACTTCTTCTTCACAGCAAAATCTGAACAAACTTCCTTGATTTAAAAGTAAAAGAGGTGTAATGGATACAAAGCAAAGAAAATATTTTTCCCAACCAAACCATCTCATAAAATAAACTTGTCAGTAAAGGATAAAAGTGCCCCACCCGCCCCCAGTAAACATTCATGCCACAATATATCAAATGTACTAGGATTTGAATATGTACATTGAAAGTCCAGCATGAACTTCCCTACCTTCACATTTGGCTGCTAGACACCATAAAAACACAGCTGCTGTGAGGTGGATTAGATGTTCTCTGAAGTTCCTTCCAACTCTGATGATATCTTCTGCTTTTTGTACAGATATAATTCTGTATCTTACTAAATGTAAACTGCAGCTTGAAGGTCAAAGTAACCCAGTTTATATCTTGTGTAATTACCTGGCAACATTGTTTTAGGATTACCTGAGTATAACTTCTGTTCTTTTAGCTGCTTTTCAAAAACTCAGAAAAAGATAACGTGATTTCCATGACACTTAGCAGGAGTGGAGAAACATTCTTCTACTTTTGAAAAGTTCATGTGCATCCATGTCTTTGTTTCTAGTTTTGCTATCAGACCTGGCCAGAAAGATTCATGTGCTGCTTATATCATGCATCATTCAGAATACATGTCAAATGTGTTGCATTTGCTCACACAAAACAAAGTACCGTGTAAAGTGATAAGATGATTTTATGGCATCCCACAGGCATTATGGATAAAAGTAAAGACAAAAAACAATAATTCTTTTCACTGCTGACATTATGATACTTCCTAATAATGAAAGAAACCCAACAGTTGATTTTTCAGGAGAAGCTACTGAAATTATGGTATTTTGGACAAGGGGACCTGAAGAGTTTTTGCTGTAGTCTGTCATTCAATAAGAAGCAAGGTTGACATGGCAGGAGAAAAGGGACCTTTTTACCTTGATATACTTTTGGGGATGGTTAGGAAAAAACTGCTATAGAACAAGGGAATTAACATTCAGTTGTCCTTTAACTTCTCTAACTGCCCATGTTCTGTCACTCCTTCTCAAGCACTTATCTCCTTCATCTCAACTTGTCTTACTTATTCACAGCCTTGTTTGATAAATTTTATGTTTTCTTCTTTGTGCCTTTTTTTCTTCAATTACTCAGTGAATGTATTTGTATTTGTTTGGGGAATCTAAGTCATGAATCTTGACTACCGTGATATTCCTAATGATATTAGAGGACTCTGCTGCATGTCTCTCTGTATGCTGAGCCTGTCACTTCTATGCAGAACATTTTTGGAGTTGCAGTCCTAAATCCTAATGGATATCAGATTGGACAATATGTAGGTAAAAAAACCTACCTTGGTCTTCTATGGAATTAGATTGGATTTTCACCAGGAGGAAATGCTACGCATGCCCTGGTTATGGGCAATAGTCAAAAATGGACCATTGTAATGCACTCTACATGAGGTTGCCCTTGAAAATACTGCAGGAGCTTCAACTAGTACAAAATGCAGTGGTGCAGGTTGTTATGTGTGTCCTTAGAATGGAAGATGTTACACCTTGGCTCCATGAGGTGCATTGGCGCTGGTTTGCTTTTGAGTTCAGTTCAATGTGCTGTACTTGATCTTTAAAAGCCAGATGGCATGGGGACAGCTTATTTGAGGGATTGCCTTGTTCTGGTCACAAAGGCCCACTAGGAGGAGCCTACAGTATTATGAGTCTTGTCTGCTAAAAATTCCATCTGATGGGACCTGGGAGATGGGACGTTTGAATGCCCTTTGGAACATCATTTCTCCTGAGGTGATATTAGCTCTAATCCAAGTGCCCATTAAGAATTCACTCAAAATGAGGTTCCTCCAACAGTCTTGAGATCCCATAGAAATTGGGAGCTAGCTAGGTAGCTACACTGGGTGGAGGATGCAGGTTTATTTTCCTGCAGCCATATTTCTTCTATATCTGTCTAAGTTGTTGTATTATAATGCTGTTTTATATTTATTTTATCTGATTTTTTTTACTGTACACCGCCAAGAGTCATATGCCTGAGATGGGCAGTTATATGAACTATAAAATAAAATAAAAATGTGCGTGTAAGAAAACAGTAGTATTAGAATCCAGTAGGGTTCTGAGTAGGGCAAATTGTAGCCTGAAAGAAATATTTGTCTTTTCTTAAAAAAAAAATCCAGGAAGGTTGACATACACTAGAATCTTGTACAAAATTCCTAAGAGACTCCACCATGCCTTTCTTTTAATAGCTGGAAAAACTTGCTGTACAAGATTTTTTTTTCAAAATATGTTTTTTCCTTCAGTGGTTCCGAGAACCAGCTTATGAAGACACACCATTTTCAAAGCCTTTATAAAACATGTACTAAGTGAATTCTGACTACTTCCAACTTAACTATATCATTTTCAGATGTACGCTGTATATTGATGTTATAATTACAACCAGGGCCTTATTTTTTTCCCCAAGCTTACAGCTTATAGATAATGTCAACCAATAATTGCCTCCAAGCTGCTCAGGAACTGTAGGTGTTCTTTGAGCTCGCCTAGAGATTCTATCCTTTGGTGCCTCAATTGTTGATGTAACAGAAATCTTTCATCCCTTTTCCATTAAACTAAGAGGAAAACAACTTTCTTGCATCCTGCCCCCTCCCCTGGCATTTATCTGTTTGCATATCTTTATCAAGTAATTTGTAAGCAAGCAAACAAAAACCCTTAGCCCTGCATCACTGTGTGAGGCACAGCAACAAAGACCTCGGAGAAGGTCTCCTAAATAGGAGAGGAATGCCTGTGAAAGGAGATCAATTGAGAACAAGGCATTCCCAAATCCCATGGCTTTGGAGACCCCATGACCAAGATGATAAAGCTAAATGGAGAGTGAGGGAAGGAGATTAATTGTCCATGCCACATTAGTTGGACATGCTGATTTCAGGCAGAAAAGAATTACTGAAGCTCAGCACAGGAGCTGGCAGGAGGCAGGATGTGGTGAGGGATCCCTCTCATTGAGAATATCCCATCCCTGAGGGCTAGAGAATTGTTGCTGAGCTGCCCAAATGTAATCCAAATGCCAATAATGATGCAATTTAGAAAAGCCCTTTCCCCCAAAAAATAATTTAAGTGGGGTTGCATTGGAAAAAGCTTCAACACTATGAAAATGGCTAAGAGGTGTGACATTCTATTGGCTGACTAAAAATGCTCCTGGATGAGTGCTGAGGTGACAAATTTTCTCCTGCCTCCCACCATATGCAAGCGCTGTTAAATCCTGGTCTTCTTCACAGGAAGGACTGTTCATATTACTTTCAATGAGAATCTCACATTCCTCCCTCACTCTGCCAGAAGGAACTAACCAGTATCATAACTTCAATGTATAAATTAAGCATTGCTGTTACACAATGCCCTGCAAAGTGTGAACCAGAACCTGCTGTGAGGGGAATGACCCGAGCTCCCATCTGTGGAAACACATGCCAGACTGTATTCCTCAAGTGGCCATCAAGCTGCTGCACAGCCGGGGAGATGGATCTATGAATGCAGAACAACTCCCTCTTCTCATGTATTTCCATATCTCTGTGCTGAGGGGTGAAAGACGGGGTTGGGACTGGTGAGGCGGGAAAGAGGAGACCTGCAAACTTGCCAATTAAAGAATGGTCTTGAGGGAGTTGTCAAAGGGAGCTGCCTGGGGCTGTGGGGCCTAGAAATGCTAGTATGGTTTTGAAGGCACCAAGCCTCATGTGGGCGGCCCCCTTTTCAGCAAGAGGGGAGAAGCAGAGGGCTGTTTGTTTATCTTCCTTGCGGCTTTGAAGACAGACTTGCACTTGTCTCTTTCCTGTTGGGAAACATGGGTGATTGCAAGAACAAGAACCGCCTACTCAATCCTCACACGCACTTAGTTAGAAATGACACAAACAGCAGGTGCCCTGAAGACAACAGCCGGCAAAACTCTCTCCGCATTCCTTGGAAAGCAACAGAGAAATCTCTGATGTATAATATTCTATTTATGTCAGTGAAGGAGAGTGCTCTGCAAGCTCAGGATCAATTTTTCCCCCCGCAAAATAGAAAATTGAGGCTCAGATTTATTTATTGTATTTTCCATCAGCTCGATAACCAGAGTTATCTGTTTATCTGAGTTGTTTGTATAAAATTGAGTCCTTTGTATAAACAATCTTTTAACAGGCCATGTTTCCTTTTAGTTCATTATGGGATTGTGGGGTAGAATCTCTTTATTTAACTATTACATGAATACTTTGTCTTTCCTCTAGAATAGCTAATGTCCTTCATGAATAATCAAATCTTTACACAAAGAGCTCAATTAGTTAGTTTATAAGCCTATAACACAGGAATCTTCTCAGACTGATGTCAGACTAGATGAGGTTCAATGGCATTCGGGGAGCAGGGTATCATTCTTCTCTCACTTGTACCCATGTAGGGATCCCCATTTCATTCCTCCCCCTGACTTGGATAGTCTTTCTCTGATATCTAGCAAGGGAAATGGCACTTTGCACATTTATCCAATTTGCTCCATCCAGGAGTATTGTAATGTCATCACTACAACTTAAAAAAGGAACATCTTCCCAGCACATGTCACAGTTTGAGATTCATACGCAACTGCATTATCTCAGCAAGGGACCTGAAACAGTGACTAGCCCAAAATCACAGTGAGTTTCATATCTAAGAGGAGTTAGGAGTTTGGGTTGTGAATTTTAACCACCTTGATCTCCACAGATAACTAGGTGCAGTGCAACATACAATTCCCCTTCTCAAAACCAAATGTTTGCACAAACAGAAAAGCTTTACAGTAGCCCTGTATATCAAGCCCACAATAGGACTACTTAAGGACCTCTCCAAAGGATTATCCTGAAACACAAATCTCATCTTGGTTTCTAATGGGTTTCAGCTAGTTCTTACTTCTAGATTTGGGATAGCAGAGCTCATTCTTGATGCCATATTTTCTCTTTCCTTTTTAAAAAAAGAAATAAAACCTCAAAAAGGGGTTCTCAACAATTTATTTTCACCATATGGAGCCCCCCCCGGGGGTAACTTAATATCAAAAATCTACAAAATTATGTGCCATCAATCTCAAACCTGAATAAGCTGTCTTCTCTGCATGGTCATTTGAAGCCAACTCCAAATTCTCAGAGAAAGGTAGAAAGGCTGTCTGGTTGGTTGGGTGGGTATAAGGAAAATGAGAAGGGTAACATCTTTTTCCCAAAGCCCCTCTTTACTATCTATACAATAGTAGAGTTGGAAGGGACCTTGGAGGTCTTCTAGTCCAACCCCCTGCCTATACTGTTTCAAACAACTGGCTATCCAACATCTTCTTAAAGACTTCCAGTATTGGGGCATTCACAACTTCTGGAGGCAGGCTGTTCCACTGATTAATTGTTCTGTCAGGAAATTTCTCCTCAGTTCTAAGTTGCTTCTCTCCTTGATTAGTTTCCACCCATTGCTTCTTGTTCTATCCTCAGGTGCCTTGGAGAATAGTTTGACTCCCTCTTCTTTGTGGCAATCCTGAGATATTGGAACACTGCTATCATGTCTCCCCTAGTCCTTCTTTTCATTAAACTAGACAAACCCAGTTCCTGCAACCGTTCTTCATATGTTTTAGTCTCCATTCCCCTAATCATCTTTGTTGCTCTTCTCTGCACACTTTCTAGAGTCTCCACATCTTTTCTACATCATGGCGACCAAAACTGAATGCAGTATTCTAAGTGTGGCCTTACCAAGGCATTATAAAGTGGTATTAACACTTCACGTGATCTTGATTCTATCCCTCTGTTTATGTAGCCTAGAACTGTGTTGGCTTTTTTGGCAGCTATTACACACGGCTGGCTCATATTTAAATGGTTGTCCACTAGGACTCCAAGATCCAGCTCACAGTTACTACTATTGAGCAAGGTACCACCTATACTGTACCTGTGCATTTCTTTTCTCTTGCCCAAATGTAGAACCTTATTCTTTTCACCATTGAATTTCATTTTATTAGATAATGCCCAATGTTCAAGTTTGTCAAGATCCTTCTGTATCTTAAGCCTATCTTCTGGAATGGTGGCTATTCCTGCCAGCTTGATGTCATCTGAAAATTTGATGAGTTCCCCATTTATTCCCTCATCCAAATCATTGATGAAGATGTTGAAGAGTACTGGGCCTAAAACAGAGCCTTGGAGTACTCCACTGCATATTTCCCTCCATGTAGATGCAGTTCCATTGAGGATTACACATTGAGTGCAGTTGGTCAGCCAGTTATGAATCCATCTGATAGTGATGCTGTCTAACCCACATTCTTCTACTTTATCTAGTAGTAGGTTATGGTCTACCTTATCAAATGCCTTACTGAAGTCCAAGTAAACTATATCGACGGCATTCCTCTGGTCCACTAATTTTGTCACTTTGCCAAAGAATGCAATAAGATTAGTCTGGCATGATCTGTTTTTGACAAACCCATGTTAGTTTTTTGCTATTACTTTGTTTACGTCTAGGTGTTGGCTAATTCATTGCTTTATTATCTTTTCCAGAATCTTTCCTAGTATTGAGGTCAGGCTGATAGGCCTGTAGTTTTCTGGATCTATTTTTTCCCCTTTTTTGAAGATGGAAACCACATCAGCTCTTTTCCAGTCCTCTGACAGTTTCCCGGTGCTCCAGGATCTTTGAAAGATATAGTTCAGTGGTTCTGAGATCTCGTCTGCCAGTTCCTTCAGAACCCTGGGGTGCAATCCATCCGGTCCTGGTGATTTGAACTCATCTAGGGTAGACAGGTGCTCACTTACCATTTTCTTCCCTATTTCAACTTGTGTTCCTAATCTGATTTTTGTGGTGCTGTTTTTGATAGGTTGGACTGTTTTATCCCTTTGTGTAAAGGCAGATGCAAAAAATGAGTTAAATATCCTCTATTCTGGATATAGCAATCCCATTTTTCTAGGCCTTGCAGTCTAAACCTGACATATCCTTACTCCTTAGTTTGACATGACCAAACCACAGGAATCTCATATATTTTTGGTCTTTATGTCCTGATTATAGGAACTTCTTGTTCAAGCTACTTTCTTTGTGTTTCCAGAGCTCACTGGAAGGAGCTGTGGTGACACAGTGTTTAGAATTCAGTATTGCAGCCTATTCAGCTCACTGCCAAGAGTTCGAACCTGACTGGTTCAAGGTTGCCTCAGCCTTCCATCCTTCTGAGGTTGGTAAAATGAGGGTCCAGAAATATGCTGACTTTGTAAGCTGTTTAGAAAGTGCTGTACAGCACTATGAAGCGGTATATAAGTCTAAGTGCTATTGCTAATTAACCCTTCACCAGTGCAATTTGATTGAGATTCATCCTATGTTATTTGTTTTGATACTGATTTTTGCTTCTGTGTTGCAGAGTGTCAGAGGTCCTGTCCCATGGTTTAATATTCATACAAAAAACTGGTTTAGTTATAATGGTGGTCTATGCTTAGAATATTTCTGATTTGCATATAAGGATGTTAATTACTGAATTTTACCTCCTTCTTCCTGTGTGTGTGTGTGTGTGTGTGTGTGTGTTTGTGTACATAAACCCAAACACCTTAAAATGATCTTCCATTACAAATTGTAGAAAGTGTGTCAGTTGGTTGCAAAGAACTTCCACAGTCATCACCTATGATTCATATCAAATTATATATTTTACATCATATATATATATATATATATATATATATATATATATATGTATATGTATATGTATATGTATATGTATATGTATATGTATATGTATATGTATATGTATATGTATATGTATATGTATATGTATATGTATATGTATATGTATATGTATATGTATATGTATATGTATATGTATATGTATATGTATATATATATTTATATATATATATTGCTATCATCATACCTCATCATATTATCATATATATATTGCTATCATATATATATTTCAATCATACCTCATCCTTCATATGACTATAGTTGTTTTAAGATCCCTTTATAACAAACATTCCAAAATTTAAAACAAAACCACATAGTGGCATTCCCTTATCTATTTTCAATATCATCCAACCACATTATACCTTTATTATTATACCTTTATAACATTATACCTTTATAACACATTCAAAATAAAAATTAATTATGTTTAATAAAAAAATATTAGATCTCTTTTCTTAATCATTGTTTACAATTTATATCCATTTATCATGTCAATACAAATTATTACATTATTATCATTATCAATCATTTATTTAAGAATAGTTTGACTAAGTTTAACTTACTTTCCTCCCTTTTTTCACCATTTAAAATTTATACCAAATTTCCTCTTATCAAACCAATACATATGTATACATTGTTATCATTATCAATTATTTACCTAACTTTATCATTATCACTACATTTTTAACATAATGCTTTAATTTTAACTACATTTAATGTGTTTTATTGTTAATTTTCATATCTCAACCTGTGTCTTTCCAGTAATAGTGTAGTCCTATTTCTTTTGCCATTTGGGAATTAGTCTTCTGGTTATTTCCTTAATCAAATTTGTTTGGACTTCTCTTCGCAACTTGTTGCTTGTTACATATCTTGTAAAATCTCGAAACCCTCCATCAGCTTCTTTAATCAGCTTATCTTTGGTTATCAGTAGTGTTTTTGTCAAAGTTTCTCTCCTTAAGTCCATCCATTCTTCTCTTTCTTCTTCTTCTATACCTTAAAATTTGTGGTAAAGCACCTTTCCATCTATCTTCCCTTTCCTTGCTCCACTCTTTCCATCTCCAACCACACTCAGTTCATTATCAATATCCATGGTTATCTTGCCTCTTTGTTCATTTTTCCCTTGGGGTTTTAGGACTCTAGCCTCCACTTTTTCCATTTGATGAATATCTTCCATTTTTCTATCAGGTTTTACCACATTAAAATTAAAATTTTCAATATTTTCCCATCTATTCTCAATTTTCTCTGTTGTTTCTAATAATTTTTGAATTCCAAACATAATCTGTTGGAATGTTATGGTTTCTTTTTGAAGTCATGCCATCCTTCCAATTAGTAAACACTGCCACTCTAGTTTAAAAACAAATCTTTGTTTTCACTTCTTTCCAGCTACCAACAAGCATCCAGAGAGCACCTGCGTAAACAACCCATGCTCTTCTCTATAAACAAGCGGAAGCCTTTGAAGTGCAAGTTCAAAATGATCAAAGGAGAAAAAGAAAAAGCAATGTTTCCAGGTCTCAACCTCCAACCTCCAAGTGGCAGTGTAACTTCTTTTCTCTCTAAGATTACTACCCTTCTTATATTCCTTTTATATCTTCTTTATGTTTCAGGCTTAGAAGAAACAAAGTTCTTAAATGAAACAAAATAAAAAGAAACAATCCATCCCAACCAGTATTGTAGAAATAAAGGAAAAGATTTAATCCATAGGTAGAAAAAGAAATAGAAGAAGAAAATCCGATACTTTCACTTTAAAAAGTAAAAAATGTTCACAAAACTTCCATCGATAGAAAAAAATAAAATAAAAAAAGATAACACACTGTCCAATAATGCTTAATTTTGCCGTTTATTTCCTTTTCTTTACCAGTTTAATTTAACTTCAATCTTTTTGGGGCAGCGTTTTATAAAAATAAGATTTCCTCACCAGATGGACACACTTTCTCTTTCCGCTTTCCTCCCGTTGTGGCGCTGCCCCGACTTCAGCAGCTTGAGGCTGTGCTTTTTGTCATCCTCAAGAAGAGATTCTCTTGGATCAATCAGGGACTTTGCGATGTCCCTGAGATCATCAAGACGTACTCATCCCTGTCACCATCTCTTCAGGATGGTTTAGGTCCAAATGGACCGTTCAGCAGCAAAAGTGTCGACTGCGATCTCGGAGCTTCGAGGTTGTACCATCGCGACGTCAGCTCCTTTCTCCTTCCTGTGCATATTTTTCAAAAAAATGAAGCATTTCTTCAAGCTTTTTTCACGAAATAATATGGCCTTTTGATTCCAAAGGATTAATTCTGAAAGCTTGCTCTGATGGTGAAATTGAAAGAAGGCATAACCTTGGGGAACAGGCGAAAGAGTTGCTACCAATTGTCAGATAAAAGAAATTCGAGTCTGGGGCAGATCTGTAATCTAAGTAAGCATTTCAGACAAGACCCTCCCTAATTTCATGATGATAATGGAAGGGAAAAATGCATTTAAACTTGAAAGATTCTGTTACTGTAGCCTTATACTAATAAAAATCATTTTAGCATTCATGGCTTTTTTTTCTTAGCTTGGTCTACCTTGAAGGGTTGACAGGTGATCTTATCAGTTAGTGCTAGTAACCAAAGGATACATCTGCATTGTATATTAATAGTATTTATAGGATTTAAGCCCTATTGGAAGATGGAACATTAGAGGATTATTATAATTAATCACCTTTACTGTTCTTCTAGACTACTCATCTTGACCCTGCAGCTCAGCTTTGGCTGAAAGACCATATCAAATGGTTTTCTGCAATATGGATCAATGCTGTTGGCTTTGCTCTAATTCTGTTGAACAATAATATAAGCAAGGCCTGCAGCGCAGTCTTAAATTGATGTTCTGGTAAATGGATTTTTATAACTGATGGCTCATAGTAGAATTACAAATGTTCTGTGGAGAGCAATCCTAGTTTTATCATTCCGTTCTAACCATTGCAGGGCTAACAATCTCAAGGACTCTCCCCTAAAATGTTTCTGATTTCAATTTCTATGTTTATTCACAGCAGTTGGCTGCCTGTCAGCCGTTTGGGACATTACCCCCCCCCCCAGCCCCACCCAATTGTGTACATGGAAATACATGCACACATGCATGCATAAATGCATGCATATATACATTGTACAAAAGTCCAGATAACATTTATTTTTAAACATTCTATATATTTCCTCTGTATCTTCTGTTATTTTTTTCCCTTAAAATAACAGAAAATAGTTGTACTATGTTTTGGATTGGTAAACATTAGAAACCTTCCATCTTCTACCACCAGAGTCTTTAATGTTGCTGTCATTTTACTCTTGAACAATAAGCTGGAAGGCAGGCTGAAAGATGCTTTTGCATAGCACATAAATTATTATTAATGTAATGGAATAAAAGCATTATGAATGTGTTCATTTTAATTTGTATATGCATTTACTTAAAAGTAAGCCTCTGAGTATTCATAAACACACCGCAAAACACCACAAAAGGAGACATTTTAAAAGGGAGGGTTATAAAAAGAGATTTTCTGGCACTCCTAAAGGCTTTTTCTTTCTTTTTCTGAGAAAGGATAAAGAACTAGGTTTACCACAAACAATTGTTAACAGGATTTCCAGCTGTTCTTTCCTTTGACAGCACCCAATATTTACTGAAAGATAATGATGGGTTAGACATGACAAAGTGGCCAGCAAACCAAGTGGGGAGTAGACAGTTGCATATATATTGCATAGTGGTTGGAGAGGGCTATTCATTAGTTTAGAAAGCAGATTTCCTGATGTCTGAAAAAAGACAGAGGAGTCATCAAGAAAACACCAATTGGTAATAAAAAAATAGTTTTTTTTAATTATTGGTGATTAATAAGTAGGAACTTTGTAACTCCTAGATTGTTTTAGATGGTTATTAAATGTTTACTCGCTAACAATTAATTAACCATAAATAATAATAATGAAATGATAATGGATACAGCGTAATGATATATACATGTATTGACAATTTAGTAAAAGAAATTTGGATATAAATTGCAAATTGTGACTTGGGAAAAAGACCTATAAATTTTATTAACAAATTTTCATTTAGATCTTGTTATAAAGGAGTAAGGTTTTTTTTGGGGGGGGGGGGCTGATGAGAGGAGATGGGGAATAAATAGTAAATGATTTTTAGCCAATTATAATAACAACAAGGAAATGTTAATGGTCATTGTTTAACAATATATACATGCTATGGTATTGGCTAAAGTAACTTAGATATAAATGTTAGTCAGTGAGTTGGGAAAAAAAGGGGAGGGGGAAGGCTTAAAAATGTTATCTATTGACTTTTACTTAAAAGATGCTACAAAGGTGTAATGTTATTGGATTTTTTTGAAATAGCTAATGAATGTCATTAAGTGGTTGCGTCTTTAAGTATGAATGATTTGAGATAAAAGCATGTTCAAATACTTGTAGTCAAATGAGAATTGGGGTACATTGATAGTAAGATATACAAAGATTTTTGACTTAAAAGTGTATAATCTAATATGAACTATAAGTAATGACTGTGGAAGAAATGCACGAAAGTTATCTGTAACCAATCGACCCGCTTTCTACGAGATGTAATGAAGGATGATTCTTTTTTGGTGTGATTTTGTTTAATTAAAATAAAAAAAAGAAAAAAAAAAGAAAAAAAAAACACCAATTCCACAATGGCATTGTGTGATCACCTCAGCCCCCACTTTAAAGTTTGTGAGCAAAACATGCCAATTTCCTATGGAACAACGACTAAAAACATCGTTAAATATGAGAGTAGGTCTATAACTGGAGGGGACATAGTGGAGACGTCATCTGAGAATCCTGGGTTAAAATTTCTGGCCCTGTCTCCCTCAGCGTTTTACAGGGTTAGAGGTTTGTTTGTCTTCTAAAAGGTAAAATGCATGCATTAAGCCCATTAGAGGCTGAAGTCATTTATTGTTCATATTTTACAAGATAAAATAACCAGTGTAAAAATACATGATTGATTTGGGGCAATAAAAGCTGGGAGTCTCTGGAAACTGGGGAAAAAGAGTCTACAGCCACCTGCAGCTTATGCATGGAGGGGGGTTTCCACTTCTGCTCCCAACCAGGGGTGCTGCTTGGAGACCTGATGCCAAGAGCATCTGTATTGTGGTTGAAACCAGAGCCATCTGAGAGTACAGATGGTAAATCTGTCCATTTTGATTTTTCTCAGTTCTTCGAATCTGTCAAGTTGGATTCTTCTCAGTTCCTCATTTTCCAAATAGGTCAAGTTCAGTTTGTCAAAGAAGTTTGCTAAAAATGATGTAAAATTGTTAATGTAGTTGGATGTCCACTTCTCCAAACAAATGCCATTTTCTTTGTCCAATGTACTTTTTTTTCATTTCTCTAATGCCTATTTTTTGTACATTATTTTCATAGAAAAATGCATTTTGTATGGGTTAATGTGTTTTCTTTAAAAAGTTTATTAACTGCTTTTCAAAATTTGCAGCTTTGCGGATTTCAGAGGACAGTTAAATTTCAAAGTTATGTATTCAAAAAATCAAAATGAGATAAATCAGAAAGTGAATGAAAATTAATCAACCACCCTACAGGAGAGCACATAGTCAAAACAGGAATCTAAAATTTCTGGTTGTTTCTGAACCTGTAATTTTATGTTACTTATTGGTCAGTTTTCCAGTATCTGACAGTTTTGGTGCTCCTCCTTTCCCATAAAAAAGACTGGATTGTCCAGAAAACAATGTAGTCATTTCAATTTTCCCACTGTAGGGAACTTTCATAGTTGCTGAATCTATTTCCATTCTCTCTGGGGCCATTTCTGCCCTGATACCTTGCCATAGTGATGTGCCTTCAGGGAGCATAAGGTAGGGGCAGATGACAAAAGCATCATGGTACTCTTCTCCTTTTATACCATGCATGGCATCATATCATGATGTCATGCATGTAAAAAAGGGGTAGAGTTTGTACCATGGCAGAACTACACAGTTTTAATCATTTTGACCCAAGCATTAGGTTCTGCAGATATTTCCATTCCTTTGCTGCTTTTGTCTATCTCATGAATGGCAATGGCAGCCAATCCTTTGGAGAAAATCCTATCTTGACTGGCACATTGTCTACGATGAGTACACATCCTCAGATCAGGAGCAAAATGATATGCAACTCCTTTGAACAGATAGGATAGAGGCAGGATAGGAAGTGCGTCTGGAGGGCAACAAAATTTAGGGTTGTATTCTAACTAAAAGGGTAGGGAGTTGCTGTAATTCAGCAGTACAGAAGGAGTGCTGAGAGCATTGAGCACTGAGAAATGTCAGGAAAGAAATTGTGTAGAGGTGAAGTTTTACAGTCAACTCAGCAGTTGTTTTCAGTGCATTGAATTACATGGAAAGTTTACTTTAAAAAAATCTGTCAAAGGGAGCGTAGATTTGAAGGCATTAGTGCCAGGTTTAGACATTGAACTAAGCTATAATGCAATTAGCTTGATTTTTAGCTTACTGAGCTGGCTGTTAACTTGGTTTTGGCTTACTGAACTGTCTGAAAACAGACATTGTGGATTGTAAACCATGACCTATGGCTTAGGATGCTGTACAAGCCCAGTCAAGGGTAGGTTGTTGTTGTTGTTTTTTAAAAAAAACTGTTGTTAAATAAGCTATTGATTATCAACCAGCATAAATTAATGACATAATTCTGAGACTCCAGCTTTGGGAATACCCATGATGAGTGAGAACACTGTGGTCAATAGAGGTGCAGATGTTAGAATGCAGTATTGTAGGCTGACTCTGCCCATTGCCAGGAGTTTGATCCTGACCGGCTCAAGGTTAACTCAGCCTTCCATCCTTCCGAGATGGGTAAAATGAGGACCCAGATTGTTTTGGGTCAATATGCTGACTTTGCAAACCACTTAGAGAGGGTTTTTAAAGCACTATGAAGTGGTATATAAGTCTAAGTGCTATTGCTATTTTTATTCTCTAACTTGTTTTGGGGATTGCTTATTAAAGGTAATGAAAGCCAGTCATATGTTACCTAAACAAAACTCCTTGAGCTAACGAGACCATAAGAAATAACATATTCACTGATTTAACTTCCTAATTTATCTTGAAATGACAACACATCATGATTGTTATCTATGTGAAGAAATGTATAGAACAAGTCATGTAGGACCAGCAATGAATCCAAGCCAGTTCTAACTGATATACCAACACATGCACAACAGTTATATTCAGTTATATCCATTTACCTACTTGTTTCCTTCATGGTGCAAAATAGAGGAGGGATCACCTGATATCCTAGTTTCCATCTTTATTCTGTAATTATTAATTGCATAAAAGGATTAAGACAGAAGAAACCAATAGCTGTTCCCATGTTAATTGCCTACAATATTGTTTCCACTGGCTCTGGGAAATTCTATGTTTTTGTGAGATACAGATAATAGTATTTGAAGATTGTTAGATCGGGTAAAAGAGGCACAAAAGGCTTCAGTAAACAACAGCTCTTTATTGCAAGTCAAGTAAACATCCAGCTGAGGAATGGTTGGGCAGCATCCCCTTTTAAAGGGATCTGTCAGACCTCTTGGCCAGTGAGATTCAATCTCTGTTCCCGCCGGAACAGAGGACCTTGGTGGAAACTTCTGTCAGTCTGTTAGCGGGGGGGGGGGGGATACCTAACAGAAGATGGTAAGTCTTCTGCTCTTCTTACTTCTTGCCTTTGTCTTGCCTTCTCTCTCCATGCTTTTGCCTGCCTTTTGTCCCATTTTGCCAGTTAACTGCTTCTGATGTTTGCTGACGTTCAAATAAATAACCACCAAGCTATATTTCTGGCTAGCAGAATAGAATGCTGTGCGTGCGTGCTGTGATCTGCATATAGGAATTGACGTGTGATGTGCTGGATGCAAACTAAACTGGAAATTATTCAGTAATTTTCCAACAGATAAAACAAAAGTGTATTTCATACTAAACATAGCACCACAGAAGCAAAGAGCCTTCTAGACCAACTGCCTGTTCAGTAAAGGATAAGTCATTTCAGACAGCTGGCTATCCAGTTTATATTTGAAGATCTTTAGTGAATATACCACTTGATGTTGCAAGTTATTCCAGTAATTGGCAGAAATTACATGCAGGAAATTCCTTCTAAACAACTTTCCTGTTGTTTCAACCCTCTGCTTTTGGCTCTGCTCTCCAGGGAGATAGAGAACCACTTATTCTCTTTATGATATCTGAAGATTGTTGGCATATTTACACTCAGTACTGTCTTCTGTATGCTAAATGTATCCAATCATTTAACCATTCCTCACAAGAGTTGGTTTCTAGTGCTCTTACCTTCTTGGTATCATCCTCTGAAGTTGTTCCAGTAGGTCAACATCCTTTTTTAGTCTGTGGTCAGAGTTTGCAGTGCCTATATTTGAGCACAGCTGGCCCCAACAAAAGTAGAATAAAGTAGGATCATTACGTCTCATGATCTGAACTGGATGCTCTTGTTAATGCAGCCCAGAATAACATTTGCTCTCAGACTTAATTCATGTTCAGTTTGTGATCAACAAAAATCCCCACATCTTTTTCATATGCACTACTGCTAAGCTATATCTCCACAATGCTATATTTCATATTTTCATTCATAAGGAGTTCATATTTTCTCCTTAGACTTTGCATTTTTCCCTTCCTTCTGCAAGTGTGAAAGTAGATTTTTCCTCCATTCCTTTTATAGTCAAAGAAACTAGAAAGAGTCCCTCTGTAATGTTTGCCATGCCCACATTCCTATTGCAGGCTAAGCTGCAACTTATTGGACCATTCCCTGGTTGCAGCTTTTACCTCTGTCTCCCAAGACCATTCCTACAATGTACAGTATCACCTTATAGGCTTCTATAATTTATGACCTGGGTGTGTCATGCATTTATTTAACAGTTGAATATACATCATGCCTAAGGGTGTATCATTTAGGCCAGGGATCCCCAATTCATGAGCCATGGACCAGTACTGGTCCATGGCCCATTAAGAGCCAGCCCACACAAGTGGTGGGTAAGAATGCAAAGCTTCATTTGAACATGTGCAGGAGGTTAGGTTGCATGCATGAAACTATCCCCTTCTCCTGCAGCCACTGCTGCTGCTACTGCTGCCAATCCATAGAGCCAGAATGGTTGGGGACCACTGATCTATGCCATATTTTATTAATACATTAATGAGGATAGCATGTTTCCTGTTTAAGCACAGGGTTGGACTAGAAGAACTCTAAGGTCCCTTCCAACTTGATTGTTCTGTTACTCTGTTATTTGATCAGAATGATATAAGGTCTGCCGCTTGAGCAGCGGGTTGGACTAGAAGACTCCCAAGTCCTTCCAGTCTTATGATTCTATGATATACTTTGACAAATGCTTTGCTAGGTCCCTGTAGTATCTATCAAAAAAGCAATTAAGGCTATGTTGTCATGACTCATCTGTGACAATCCAGGCTGATTCTTGTTAATGACTGCATTTCTAGCCCTTACAAACCTATTGTTTGATTATTTGATTAAGGACCTTGTGATATATGGATAGATTGCTGCCCTGCTCACACACGCACACATAGCGGTTAAAAAGTCTTTATTGAGCTGCTGAGCCCCTCTATAGTGCTCAGCAACTCTTGAATAACAACCCCCCCCATTTCTCTCAGTCCCACCAGAGGCTCTAAGGAGCTGGCAAAAGGAGCAGTCTCAATCCCTGAAGCTAGGCAGAAGCCAGAACAAAGGCGCTCAACAAGAATCCCAGTGGCTTGAATTAATCCACGGGGCAAGGCACAAGTCCAAGGCAACAAACCAGAGGTCCAAATAATAAATTCAAGGCAAGAACATGAAGCAAGGCCAGTGGTGAAATTCATTTTTTTTTACTACCGGTTCTGTGGGGGTGGCTTGGTAGGCATGGCAGGGGAAGGATAGTGCAAAATCCCCATTTCCTCCCAATCAGCTGGGACTTGAGAGGCAGAGAATAGATGGGGGTAGGACCAGCCAGAGGTGGTATTTGCCAGTTCTCTGAACTACTTAAAATTTCCGCTACTGGTTCCCCAGAACCTGTCAGAATCTGCTGAACATCATCGTTGAGCAAGGCAACAGGACATGTTGTTCCAGCAATGTTCTTCTCTTTGGGCAGGCTTAAATAGTTAATGCCAATATAGCCCCTCATGATGGGCAGGTTGTTCCTGTTGCCTCTCAGTAGCTGACCCAGAGCTGCTAAGTCTTGCCAGGGTTCACCTGAAATTTATTGCTTCCATCCAGGCCCTCAGAGTCTCCAGGCACAAAGGTAGAACATAATCAGTATTGCTTAAATCGTCACCAGCAGAATAATAGAATGTATGAATGAATTGGAGAAAGAGGGGAAGAGATGGTGCCTATCAGACAAGAGAGACAGATGCCCACAGTTGCTTAACAGAGACAGAAATTTAGGAAGGACCCATTCTAAAAATTAAAAGTGGAGGTGGGAGGTTTGTGCCTTTAAACTTGCAAGATTGATATCAGCCCTCTCAACTAAACCAGATGAACTAATCCTACTTTAGACTAGAATTAGTATACTATATAGATTAAAACAATCTTGCGAGTGGACAGACTCCAACCAAACTCTCACTCCTGCAAGTGGAAGCCTGCACTGAGGAAGAATTTGGCTCCACAGTGATCAGCCGGATGTCCTCGCTTTCTCTCTTTACTTCCCCTCCCCCCCAATGCAGTTGCTGAGAACATTCTGATACTTAAATGTTTGAACACTCTTTTGTGTATGTTTGGTCAATCTTAATAAATGTATTATTTCACTATGCATTTCTTTTTCTCATGGAGAAAATTAACATGGATAGAAGTATTCTTGTCTGTTTCTGGATATGTGTTTATGAGCATGCCTTCTGGCATTGCAGTAGCTTTGATTGGACATCTATCTTTTCATTCCAGTAACATCAACACCACCTTGGCAAAATCTGTGTATTTGCTGTGTTTCATTTTTGCTTTGATAAGGAGCACAAGAAGTAAATCACTCTTTCTTCTTCCCTGATATTTTCAGGAGGCTGAAACCCTGCTAGAGGAAAAGGCTACTTACTCTAATGCCCCTGACCCCAACATCAACATGCATGACACTTTGCCATTGATGGTAACCCAAACTATTTCCCACACAGCTAGTAGCACATCCTCCAAGAAAAGGGATCTTTAAAAACCTATCAAGAACAATAATTGATTTCTCCTGGAAGTGATTTGAGCCGGAAGCTGAAGCTGAAAGAAAACAAGCCTCAGGGGAGATGGTGTGACTAGAACTGTATAGTCTATATGTACATGGGAGTGGGGATGCTGAAATAAGAGGATTGTTAGCAGCAGCAAAATAGGTAAAAAGAGTACTTTATCTGTAGGAAAAATACACAGCTGCTGCTTTCAAAATGTAGTCTGAAGCTCCAGTTGAACATCCTAGTAATACAATGCTAGCGCTTCTGTTGGCTATTGCACAATCTGCTCCAGTAAATACCTTTGTCATGCCTGCAGCCATCTTTTCTTTTGGGTCTTTGGCCTGCCACACTTTCTATTATTCAGCTATGCATTTTCTATTGTGGGAAAATGGGAGGGGGGATTGTAAGGAGTCACATACTATGTAGCCAAAACAACATTCCTTCTAGAAAGCCAAGGTCATCCTTTGCCTATGCACCTCTGCACCTGACCGGAATTGGATGGGTGGAACTGCCAGCATGGCAGTGGGAGATTGGACCATGTGATGGACTTGTGGGTGTGGGGGCAAGATCTTGAACTTTCAACTAGGTGGGGAAAACTGGGAAACTTTCATTTTTGGGTTTTCCCAGATGTGCCAACATGGCTCTCTTAATAAATTGGAACTTTGAGCAATACTTTGCCTTGGACTACTTTTGGATGCTATTTGGAACCCTGACATTAACATTATTTATGTAGTCTACTCTGTGTCAGCGTTCCAAATATCATGCAGAATTAAATCAGAGTCCAAGGCAGAGCTATCCTTAAAGTTCCAATTTAATAAGACAGACATGTTGGCACATCTGTGGAAAATCCCAATTCTAAAACTTCCTGGGATCCCACCCAGTTGAAAGTTCATGATCTTATCCCCACACTCATAAATCCATCATATGGTCCAATCCTCTTCAGCCACACTGGCATTTCCACCCATCTAGTTTCGGTCAGATGCAGAGATGCGGAGACAAAAGATGACCTTGGGCTTCCAGAAAAGAATGACAACAACACATTCCACAATTCTACTCCTTTCTATTCCCCCCTACCAACTACTACACTAATGAAACAGCATAGTGAAATAATAGAGAGTGTGGCAGGCCAAAGATCCTAAAAAAGGAATATGACTGCAGGCCTGACACTCCGATGCCAATGGTCTATTCTTATTGGCATTCCATATCTCTATGGTCCTCCAATTTACAATTTTTACAATCCTACCTTAACAATTTGAAGAAGCTATTTTTTTAACAGTTATATCCTCAAGACTTCCATATACATTGGACGTAGCTGCCTGTGTCAAACTGTTAAGGATCTTAGAATATTGGGATTGTCCTAGTTTTCTTTGAAGAATCTTGAGAATCGTGGTTAATGATATACTGAGAATTCCTCATTTTTAAACCTTTCTTCAGGTCTCATGAACTGCAGTTGTCAGTAAGAGAGAGTCAAATACTTTTTCTCTGCTAAAAACAACATAAAACATGTATTTGATAATCATTAGTGACACTAGACATTGTGTGAACATGTGGGTACAACAATGATGGAGATTATGTTCAAAAACCTGTGAGACTGCCAAATCTTACTCTCAAGAAATTAAACTATCTTTCTATAGTGTGTTTTTAGCATCATTGTATTTTTTAAAATATAATTTTATTGAAAATATTTTTTAACAAAATAAAAAACAATACAAATATTAGAAGAGAAACAAGGAAAATAAGACATATTGGTAAATAAGTAAGTAAGAAAATAGAAATAGAAAAAATAATTAAAATATAAAGAAGCATCTTCTGATCTTTTTTGATAGTGGTTACAAATGCATTTATAATTCATCCTCTAAGATTACATCATAATTTCATTTTTTTCAATAAGCTACCATTGCTAATCTTCAAACCCATAAATCACAAGTTCATTATTCTCTTTTTTCCAGCAAAATCTCCATAAGGGGTTTCTAGTCAATGATAAATGTAACTGTTGTTCTTTCACTAATCAACCAAATTAATTTTGCCATCCTAGAAGCTCTGTCATCTTAATCAACCATTCATCCATTGAGGTATTTCAGAGTCTTTCCATTTTTGTGTGGTCCTGCAGACCTTTAGCATGATTGTATGAAGGCTGCCATACTATTATTGGTTCATTACTCCATTGCTTTTCACAGACATTTGACAAGCTTCTTCACAGCCTATTCCAGAATTGCTGGACAACCAGTGATGTACAGTCAGGGGAGGCAGGGGAGGCAGGGCCTCACCACTGTCATCATGAAAAGAAAAGAAAAGAAAAATTAAAAAGAAAAAGGTTGAGGTAGTTGCTGCCAGAGTCACAGTGGATGACTCTGCTTAGTATTTAATTGTTTAAAAAAGCCTCTAAAAAAGTGCCCTCTACAGGAGGAGGCGGGAGAACCATGTGCCTCATTTAGTTTATCTTTATGATCACTTGAGCAGAGTTAAGCAAGGGTTAAAAGCCGAAAAATTCCTTATGTAGATGAGGCACGTGGTTCTCTTACCTCCTCCTGTAGAGGACACTTTTTTAGAGATTTTTTTAAACAGTTAAGCAGAGTCATTGGAGACTCTGGCAGCAGCTAACACAGCCTGACCTCAGCAGCTCTTGTATTTTTCCTTTTACATTTTTACATTTTCATCATGGCAGGCAAGAGCAGAGTTGAAATCCTCTGTGAAACAGCTGGAAAAGGTATGTGGGTGGAGGGAGGGGGAGTAATTCAAAATTAATGTAATTTGTAATTAATTGTTTTATTGTAAGTAATTTGTGTGTGTGTGTGTGTGTGTGTGTGTGTGTGTGTGTATGTTTTACCCGCCTCTGCTGCTGCGCAGGCTGGCACTTTTTTTATGTTGGACACAGTGGCAAAGCTTTTGGGCTTTTTATGTTGGACATAGCACTGGGGCGCCGGGGCGGCTTTTGCCTCTTGAAAGCTTCCTGCTTCTATGGCGGACATAGCGCCGGGGTGGACATAGCACTGGGGCAGCAGAGTGGCTTTTGCCTCTTGAAAGCGTCCTGCCTCTATGGTGGACATAGCGTCAGGGCGGACATAGCCCCGGGGCGGCAGGGCAGCTTTTGCCTCTTGAAAGCTCTTGAAAACTCTGCTGCATGCTCAGGCATTCTCTCCTGTCCCCCAGAATCCCACTGACTAAAGCACTTCCTTTCGCCTGCCTGAGCTCTGCTACAGGCGAAAGAAAGCGCTTTAATCAGTGGGGTGCCAGGAGAGATGAGGGAATGCTCAGGCATTCTCTCCTGTCCCCCGGCATCCCACTGACTAAAGCGCTTCCTTTCGCCTGCCTGAGCTCTGCTATGGGCGAAAGAAAGCGCTTTAATCAGTGGGGTGCCAGGACAGAGGAGAGAATGCTCAGGCATTCTCTCCTGTCCCCCGGTATCCCACTGACTAAAGCGCTTCCTTTTGCCTGCCTGAGCTCTACTACAGGTGAAAGAAATTGCTTTAATCAGTGGGGTGCTGGTGGAGAGGACTGCCTTACCAGCCATAAACTTCACCGCAGGTCACTGTGGACAACAGAATTTATATGTCCCTCAGGCTGCCATCCAGGGGGACCCTGACATGCTGTGGGCCCTGTCGGCCAGGGAACTCCAGCTGGTAAGATCCAGGAGAAGAACCTTCTCTTTTGTCATTCCTGCCCTTTGGAAGATCTTGCCCTCTGGAGTGAGGTTGACTCCCATCCTCCTGACTTTCCACAAGACTGGCTCTACCAATTGGCCTGAGCCTCCAATGGGGGAATATCACACTGGAGGTAGTTGATAAATTAATAACAGATTCCATCTCCTCCCCGCCCACTTTCCCTGCTCATCCTACTCCTTCCCTCTCCATCTTTTAGTTATCGATATACATAAAAATGTGTGTTTGTGTGTGTGTGTGTGTGTATGTGTATGGAACATCTGGAGCAATTTCTGTTGTTCTGGAAACAAATACTATGAGTGTAAGATACCCCAACACCCCTTGGGGTTTGTGTTCTGTTATGATACAGCCTGTTGTGCCTTCAAATGGCTTCTACTGTACTGCCGTCTATGTACAGCACAGTGAAGTTGCCATGGTAATGGCTTCACATTACTCCACAAGGGGGCTCCCTCTGGTAAAGGGGAAAATCCAACATTAGAAATTACTTTTGGTCCGGACATTTCCCCTCCTCTAAATAAATACCCAAGCAACTCCAGGTTATCAGCTAGTAACTGATAAAAGGTAAGAATCCCTGTGGATTTGACTCTGCTAGTTGACAGCATTCATCTTTGTTTCAACTTCATTGAGCAGTGCTATCCAAAGACATTTCTGCTGTCATGTGACCAGCATGATGTCATGGAATGCTGTTACCTTCCCACTGAAGTCATATCTATTTATCTACTTGCATTTGCATGCTGTTAACTGATAGAACTGATAATTTGTATTTTTATAGTGTTTTACTCTTATTGTATACAGGTTGTTGCATTTCTTTGTTCTTTTTAACATTGTAAGCCACCCAGAGCCACCTCATGGTGAGATGAATGGCAAACAAATGTAATAAATAAATAAATAAATAAATAAATAAATAAATAAATAAATAAATAAATAAATAAAAATATTTAGCTAAACGACCATGCTCCATTCCAGATTCTAAGCTGCACCAATCATGGATGTTTCCATTTTATTTGTCAATGAAGGATAAGGAGTAATAACTGTTAACTGGACTTTGATTGGTGACATTCTAATGCTAATGCAATGCTTTCATAGCTGAATAATTGTTGGCATTATTTCGCCATCCATAAAATTGCTCCATTTTCTTTTGAATGAGTTCTCTTCAGCTATAATAATCCAAGAAAAGCTATTCTCCCTTACCTGTTTTTAGCTACAGAGTTAAAAGTAAATAAATATCTTTATATTTTTGGAAGAACAGAACAGCAATTACATTAATTTCACTTCCCAACTATCTCACTTAAAAAGCATTTCATAGCTGCCAACGGTAGGAAAATGATCATTTTGTACATGATTGCTCATGTACAAAAAGTAATTAATATGAGGAAAAATCACTTTGACCCCTATAATTTCTAGCCCTACCAATTTTTGGTTAAATACATAAAGAACATCTTTCTGGTGTTAGGATATGATAGAAGAAAAGGAATTGGGCTTCATTGTCCTGCCAGTAATCTTCCCCTCCCTATCAGATATGCACAAGTAATACTGCAAACTTGTATATGAAGAAGGGAATTTCTTTCTGTTATATGCAGAACAAATACATTATTATCCAGAATGTGATTAACCCCAGTTACCTAGAGTTCATACCTTCATGCACAGCACTTGATGAATATAGTACAGAGCGATGATGTGTTTCATGTAGTTCACTGCAAGTACAGCACCACAGATTGAGGTGAGGCGGGTTAAATAATATAAAAGTCCAAATAGTGTGAAATAAGTCCTTCATTTATAGCATCTCTATTAAAGTCTTCTCGAAAACATGTCTTATTAAGTTCAATAGAATTTACTTTCAGGTAAGTTTACCTGCAACTTCAAACTCCTTAAATAAAATTGGGTTTACTTTGTTCTGCACTGTTGCTTGCCATCAATAGATTATTAAAAAGTAATAATTACAAAAAAGCAATAATTAGGAAGTGAATCATGCGGTTATCACTCAGAACTGAGTGATTGTCAATTATATTTACAGATAATCTTCGAATTATGACCACAGCTGACCCCCAATTTCCATTATGAAACAAGACAATTGTGAGTTGTGACCCATTTAACACCTTGTTTGCCACAGTTGTTAAGTGAATCTTGCAGTTGTTAAGCAAATTTGGCTTGCCCATTTGACTTTGCTTGTAGGAAGCCAGCTGGGAAAGTTTCAAATGCTGATCATATCATCCTGGGACACTGCAACTGTCATAAATACATGCCAATGGCCAAGTGCCCGGATTTTGCTCAGGTGACATAGGGATGCTGCAATAGTCATAAGTGTGAAAACTGCTCATAAATCATTTTTTCAATGCTGTTGTAACCTTGAACCAGTGGTGGTATTCAGCCGTTTTGCACTGGTTTGGGTGAACCAGTTGTTAAATTACCCATCAACAACTATCAAAGTGAATCCTGCACACTGCGCTGCGCTGCAATGGAGAAATTGGCAACAGAGTGGCTGGCATGAGAGAAGGCTGCTTTCCCTTCTCCTTCCCTTGTGCCATCTGCTCCATTGCCCATTTCTCCATTGCAGCACAGTGCAGCACCCAGGATCTACTGATGGGGGGGGGGGTAATTTAACAACCGGTTCACCCAGGATCAGGTTGGCCATTGTGGGAGGGTCATCCTGCATGTGCAATGGAGCTGGCGGATGAGGATGGGATATGCCTCCCACGACAACCAACCTGACCCTGGACGAACTGGTTGTTAAATTATTTGAATCGCACTACTGCCTTGAATGGTCACTAAATGAATGATTTTAAATCAAGGACTGATGAATCATTATTAGGTGACAGGAAATGATGGCTAATCTATAGTTAAAAGCAAACATTTGATATCTATATTTAGTAAACATGTTGGTTGAGAAAAAAAGAAAACTTTTTCCACACATACAAGGTTTCTCTTTATTTACAGATAGTCTTTTCAATAAAGAATATTTGTAGCTCAGGGTTGAAATGATAGGTCCTTGGTGCTCTCTAAGATTGTTTGTTTTCTTGTAGAAGTTTCATTACTCTAAGTAGGTAACATCATCAGTGCTAGTAAGGAGTGCTATTTGCTAGTTCTTTACTTAACACTTATCACGGATCACTTAGTGTCTATTTGAAGTTATGACAACATCCACAGAGCTACTTATGATCTGATTTTGATGTTGTAGACATTTCATTACCTGTCTAGGGTAATGATAATCCTATTCCCTGATGATGTTATCTAATTGAATAATGAAAACAAGCACATTCAGAGAGCACCAAGCAACCCATATTTCAACTGAGCTACAAATATTCTATTCTATAAGGTCCTATATTAGCTGTAGGAAGACAACCATATTATCCTGAATCTTTAGATCTCAATACTGCTACTTTTGGTTCCATGAGCACACCTTACGTACTCCATATTTAGCATTTGGGCAGACATAATAGAGATTTGCATGCATTTGGTCTCACTGGGTTGAACTCAACACTTTGAGCAATGTAGAGTCATGTTTGTATCATCTTGGGTTATTTCTAACAGTGTTGCCTGGGACAGTGAGATCAGTGGCAATGCATGGATATTACATCACCTTTCTCTTCCTCCTATATTATCAGGTTAGGAGCTGTAGTGGGAGTCTTCTATCTATCACTTGATTGGCTACTTTTCATTCCATAAAGGACAAGGACTCCAACTCCCAAATTCCCAGCTAGCCTGTTTTGTCTCAACACACCAAATAGGGAACCCTAATTTGTAGTTTTCGATGTCATTGGAACATACAACTCTTAGTTTAAAATAGAAATGTATGTTTGCCTCAGGGGTGGGTTGCTCCTGGTTCGCACTGGTATGCCAGAAGGGGTTCATCAAATTTACTGTATGTTTTAGAACCCGTTCATCTGGTGGAACAGTACCGGAACGCTCGCTCCCCCCACCCATCCACATCATGCTTTTCCTGCCCATTGCTCACTGTTTGGCTGGCTCACAAATCACCTCGCCTCTGAGAGGCAGGGGGGCTTTTCAGACACCTTCTTTCTTTCTCTGAAGGCGTGCGAGAAAGCCACCCCATTGCCCGGCAGGGAAGAAATCCTGGGCCTCATCTCTGCCTCCTTCCTCGAGAGCTGGTTTTAGAGACAGACAGCCTCTCCTGTCACTGCCACCTTCATCGCCTTCCACCTGGAGGCTCTGCCAGTGGGGCGCCTCCCATTTCACCTCCTGAGAGAAGGTTGCCTGATACGCAGCTGCGTTTTGCCTTGAAACTTGCTGTTCTAGCAACCCGAAGGGGACATTCTCCCAGAGGCATCTCAGGCAACTTTCTCTCTTGCCATGCAAGGAAGCGAAGCCAAATTTGTTTATTTAATCTTCTCCTCCAGCCTCCCCCACCTTACTACATTAAGATCTCCGCGCTTCCCATTCCCGCTGGAAGCACGTAGGCCTTCCCTCCCCCTCCAGAGAAAGTGGAGAAAGGAGACATGCAATAGCCGAGGGTCAAGGTGCTCCCCTTCGCCCTTGGTGGCGGGGGTGCTTTATCGCAAGTCTCTTTTCTTTCTCTGTTTGCCCAATTGAGCGAAGGAGGTACTGGCCCCAAACCACCTGCTCATTCACATTCAAACCAGCCTGCCCCCTTTTCTTTCCTGGCATAGGCTCTCTGGAGGGGAGGGAAGGTTCTTTCCAAATACCGGCTTCTTTCCTTCCCTTCTGCAGCTGGAAAACAGACATTTTCACATTGGCAGCAGAAGCACAATGTTGGGCAGTCAGTTCCGGCTCTCCTTTCCTCAAGCATGTCCCGTTCCTTCTGGAGCCGCTTTTCTGAATCTGGTGCTGTGGCGATGCTAAGAAGTGGCTGCGAGCGATGGCAAGAGTCTTGCCACCATGCCGGATTCAGCAAAGCGGCTCCAGCAACAAAGGGACACTCCAGCAACAAAGGGAAGGGAGAGCCAGAACTGACTACCCAGGATTGTGCTTCAGCCGCCACTGTGAAAATGTTCATTTTGCCAGCTGCAGGAGGGAAGGAAAGAAGCTGGTCTTTAGAAATAAACTCTCCCCCCTCCAGAGAGCCCATGCTCTCGGCTATCGCATGCCTCCTTTCTTTCTTTCCCCACCTGAATAAGCAAAGAAGGTGAGCCACTAAACCGCCCACTCACCCACATTCAAACCAGCCCATCCCCTCCTGTCTTTTTGCAAGCACATTAACATAAGAGGAGTTCCATGTGGGGCTTTTCAAACAGCCAAACTCCTCTTCTGTTCCTTATTTTGCTGGTGTAAATGCTGCGCAGGTCGCATTCCCTTGTCCCGGCTGCCCTGCTGCCTCTGGCTTCCCTCCGAGAGTCTCCACTCTCCAGGGCTGTAATTGTGCAGGCTGTGTGCACGCGCCTATGTTTTCCAAGGCGTGGAGCAACTCCAGAGCCTATCTGTGACCCTCCGTGGAAAACATAATGATGCACGCACAGTCTGCACAATTACAGCTTTGGAGACCGAAGCCTCTCAGAGGGAAGCCAGAGGCAGTGGGGCAACTGGCTCCCTTGCCCTCAGAGGAAGGAGGGGCCAGTTGGAAAAGGGGCCTTGGTCCTGCTGCCTGTGGCAGATGGAGCTTTACTGTCCCGCAGCAAAGATTCTGTCCCTCATCCCGGAGCCTTCGTAACTTGTTCTCACTCACCCGGGCTGATGCAGAGGCTTCCCTCTCCGGGCCTGTAATTGTGCGTGGGTGCCAGTGCCTATCTTTTCCACAGCACGGGGCCGCGGCCAGAAGATGAGGAATGCAAGGGGGGCCAGTGGGGCCTCGTCCTTCTGAAGAGGACCTGTTCCCGAAGAGGGCAGATGAGGTGGCATCAGTCTTGGGATGTTCTGCAGAGCTCCCCAGGGAAAAATGCCACTGCCAGGTACTTTTAACTATATATTTTGTTCCCATGACTGCAGAATGCTGCAAAAAACCATAAATACAGGCCAGTTATTGAGTGTTTCAAATGTGATTGGAACACTCAACAAGGTGACCACAGCATGTGTGTGTGTCTGTTTCTGTGTCTGTCTCTGTGTGTGAGTGAGAGAGACAGACAGAGAGAGTCATGCACAGAGGAAGGGAGGAGATACAGACACAGAGAGAGACACAGAGGGAGGATGGGAGAGAGAGACAAAGAGCTACACACAGAGAGACAGACACACACACACACAGAGAGAGAGAAAGGAAGAGAAAGAAAGAAAGAAAGAAAGAAAGAAAGAAAGAGAAAGAAAGAAAGGAAGGAAGAAAAAAAGAAAAAAGGAAAAAGGAAAAAAGAAAAAAAGAAAAAAGAAAAAAAGAAAAAAAAGAAAAAAAGAAAGTGGGAGAGAGAGATGAAAGAAAGAAAAAAGGAAGAAAGAAAGAACTTATGATCACAATTGAGCCCAAAATTTTGGTTGCTAAGCAAGAGCGTAGTTAAGTGAGTTTCACCACAGTTTCCAAGTTGGCCACGCCCACCTGGTCACATGACCACTGAACCACTCCCACAAAACAAGCCACACCTACAGAATAGGTTCTAAAAATTTTTGAAACCCACCACTGGTTTGCTTGAATAGCAATATTCCTAATATACTACTATAAACACAGAATCGGATAAACTTGGAAAATGGATTTGTGAAGCCAGTTCCTAAACTATCACTTAGTTGTATGCTGACCCACATCTAATCAATATAGGTTTTGCTTACAGTTCCTTTTTTCTCCTAAATCACAGTTTATTGCTCTGTCAAGTGGATAATTGAACCAGGCAGCACCTAAGCAAAAAGGTAGGAGTCAGTTGTCCCGCGGTATTTTTTTCACCTTTATATTCATACCATTGAAAAGTAGACATAGGAATGACAGCTACATTTTCTCTGCTTCCCTTGAATATAAAGAGCCTAGTACTACAGATCTGAAGGGAAGGTGATAGTCACACCTCATGCTTTATCATAATAACATTTATAATAACGCTGAGGCAAGAAGTCCTTCTCTTTGGCTCTCTTTACGTAGAGTCATTCCCCCCACTTGAAGTAATACAATGTAAGAAAGTGTTATACCATCAAGGCCATCTGAGCTGCTCTTAGAGTTGCTTGGCTTTTGTGTACATTTGGCTCAGTCCTTCACTAGAGATATTTAGTGTCATCTAGCCATCACCTGCTGATATAACTGTAATGAAGACTGACTTCCTATTGCCACAAAGATAGATGAGTGACCTAAACTATGCTAAAAATAAGTGTTTAGGAACTTAAACCAATCACACTAATGAATGCAATTTCATTTAGTTGTCCTGGTGCTCCCTGCCGTATAGGCACAGACCAGTGGTGGGATTCAATTTTTTTACTACCAGTTCTGTGGGCATGGCTTGGTGGGCATGGTGTGGCTTGGTGGGCGTGGCAGGGGAAGGATACTGTACAATCTCCATTCCCTCCCAATCAGCTGGGGCTTAGGAGCCAAAGAATAGATGGGGGCGGGACCAGTCAGAGGTGGTATTTACCAGTTCTCCAAACTACTCAAAATTTCTGCTACCAGTTCTCCAGAACTGGTCAGAACCTGTTGAATACCACCTCTGGGCCAGACCTGTCAATATCTGTAGTGGAATGTAGTCTGGATTCCCAGGAGGGAGGGGCTGCATTCCATAGGGCAAAGAGACAGCAAAGTTTAGATAGTTTCATTGGGAAAAAGAGAGTTAAGATGGCTCCTTCCTAGCCATTCTCAGAGCATAGCGATGCAAGTAGTTGCTTTAGTTTGGCAAGATTTCTGTCTATAGATGAGGGACAACAAAGGAAAGTGCTCAGAAGTAATTCTACATGTCTTTCTGGTTCTCGTGAGCCTGCCATACTCCTGTTGTACAAAATCTGAACAGCTGTTGTACAGCTTCACTAAGCATAATGAAGAGTAGACACATAATGTGTCCATGAAGAGAAAATTCTTTACTGTCTCTGGGGGATATTGGTGTCTCAGCTTCCTTCTCAGCAACTCAAATGAAAATTTCACTTTTAGAGCCTTTTCCATAATTTTTGTGGCTCTGCTTTTAATCCTGGAACAGCTATAATACCTCCTCGGCGGGGTCTGTTTCGATTCTTCCTCTTCCTTATCAGGCCTTTTAAGATGTCCCTTCTTTCCGATTTCCCCTAGAGAGGTCATCTTTCCATATCTAGTAAGCCCTACTCTGATCACTATACCAGCAAGTCAGATTGGGGAAAGGAGACTCCTTTTTAGTGAATAGGCCAAAATACACCAACACTGTCACTTGTTTCTAGCTGACAAATTAGTTTTGCATGAAGTTTTTAATGTGACAAGCTTGTTCACTCTTCTCCAAGGATTGCTCAAACAGACAGCCATGCTGGGAGAGGCAAAAAGAACAGACAGAAGGTGCCTGGGAGGGGTTGAATAGAGGCAGCCTATATCTTACCAGAGCAGATGGCATATGTGAATGTTTGGATGGATCCCTACTGTGCCTGCACAACTGAATCGAGTTCTGTTGTTGATTGCAATAGCATCTTTTCTGGCACTCGGCTGCATGTTGGAGAAGTTCAGAGTGCCAGGGTGAAGGGGAAGATTCGTGCCTCAAGAAGAATGAAAATATTTCAGTAAATGTTCAGATGGGCACATCTAAGGGATTTTTTTGCACGCTACAACATTTTTTACTCTTCTCTACCAAGCACAGCCTAATGAAAGACAACATGATGCCTATGAACACCAGTGTGCCATAGCTAGCAATCGCCAATCTCTAGTATCTCCCAACTTCGGGTTTTAAAAAATTCTTTTCCTCTAAAGAAGAAATTGATGAGAAATTATGCTACAAAACATTTAGCCCTTCCTTTATTTTATCTCTGTGCTTTATATAAAGCCATTCCCATTGTTAGAAAATGATAGGATTCACTCCAGTGTTTTGTTTGGAAGGGTGCCCACCCAACCAGAAAAAAGGAACAGTAATATGGTAGAGAGGGCTAAAGGTTAACAGTCTCTTCAGTTTCTCTTTATGTTTTTATGATTGGCCCCATTCATCATAGCAGCCATTTTGTGACTAATAGCAATAGCACTTAGACTTATATACTACTTTACAGCTCTCTCTAAGTGATTTACATAGTCACCATATTGCCCCCACCAATCTGGGTCCTCATCTTACCAACCTCGGAAGGATGGAAGGCGGAGTCAACCTTGACTTAGTCAGGATTGAACGTCTCACAGTACTGCAATAATGTATTCTAACCACTGACTAAGCTAGTGTTCCCCAATCTTCCCACTCTTATAACATTCCCAATGTATCCACCAGTCTCCAAAGTTGCAACTCTCACAGTGGTGGGTTGCAGGTAGTATGCCCCGGTAAACAGCAAATTTGACTATGCCGAGTGTTCAGTGGTGGCTTCCGGATCCAGGTGCAACTGTTACAGTGGGCTCAGCATCCACCACATGAATGGGTGCAATGTGTGCGTACATGTGCACTGTGCACGCATGCATCCTACCCTCCAGCAATGCCTCTGCGAGTCTCCGTGACGTTCCAGCTGCTTGGTGGAGCATTGCCCAGGCGCTGTACGTGCAATGCACATGCGCAGAAGCACTGAAGAGTTCAAATACAGGTAAGGATGACGGGTGTACCTGTGCCTGCCCGGAGCACCGGGTACCGTTCCGGTACGGTACTCCGGAGGGCCCACCTGCCCACCTGTATTTCTTACCTGTATTTGAACTCTTCAGCGCTTCCACACATGTGCATGATGCGTACAGTCCCTGTGCGATGCTCCACTGAGCAGATGGAGCATTGCGGAGTGTCCCAGAGGCGTTGCTTGTGGGTAGGACGCATGCTTGCATTGCACACATCTGGTGGACACTGGTCCCTGTTGCACCATATCAGTTGCACTGGGATCCGGAACCCACCACTGAAGTTATGAACCACATAGTCTTATTAACTTATGAACACCACTGAACTTATAAACAGCATAGTCAAATTTGCTGTTTCTGGCCATCCATATAGTGAAGTCAATGAGACCAATTTGTATGTCTGCAATTCTGCATTTGTCCTTACTCGGAAGATGAAAAAGGAATTAGTAGACATGCTTCCTTTTCACATATTCCTCACCAGCAATACTGGTCCAAATACTGATTAATTATAAATGCCTACAATGTAAATTGACCCTTTACAATATGTCTCATAAATACCCATGAAACCTTCATTTGCAATGATAGAATCATTTCTTCTTCTCTCTTGATTTGATGGGGAAGGAATCCTAAAAGGAAAGATCTGCTCTGCTGCGGGAAGATGCTATGCTACTTCAAGAAGGTGGAAGCCTGATCTCTTCCTGGCATGGTAGAGCAGGACAAGCTGCCTCAGCAAAAGGTAATGGATTCTTTAGTCTGTCCTCTTTTGCCTTTCCATGCTATGATATCACATCACCAAGTATTCTTCTCATAGTAGAGGCTTTACACTGTAAATAAAAATTGACCTAGATGAGTAAGATCAGTTGACAGTTCTGTTATATATAATTACCATATATCTAAATACTGTTTCTCCTTTTCAGCAATTAAGAGAGGCATTTTTTTTAGCGAATGGGGGAGGCTGCTATTATGCCATTAAAAACAGAAATTACAGGTTCATATGAGTGGTGGGATGCTGCCGATTTAACAACCAACTCGGTGAGAGTGCGCTTTGTGCTCATGTGTGCTTTGCGCACGTGTGTAGCACTGAAAATGGAGCATCTAGAAGCTCAGCTGCTTACCTTCCAAGTTAATAACAGTAAGTAAAACTTGGGGGGGGGGAGAATCAGCTGTGCCCCTGGATTGAGATGAGCTAGAAAGCAGGAAATAAAAGACAGGATAGAGCAGGGGCAGGTGGGTGGGCCCAGCTGATCGTTGGAGTGAACCGGTTCACCTGAACTAGTCCGAACCAGCAGAAGAACCACCCCTGGTTCTTATCTGCATGCAGTGATAACTTAGTTCTGATTTCAGCAAATCAAGCTGCTGTTAAGACCAAGGAGCAGGTCAAGCATTTTCCCTTCTTAGTCAGCAATACAGTGATAGGTGGAGGGAAACAATTAAATGATTGTGCTTCATCTATGTTGGCATCTCAATTGCAAAAATTGTACAGGATCATTCAAAGTTGGAAGGAGGGAACTGTGACTGTTATAGCAATTTACAACTCATGCTCTCATCTGCCATGGCCAATGGTGAAGGATGCTGGGAATTGTAGTTTAGTAACATCTGGAGAACCACAGTTGTCCCACTTCAATTGAAAGTCATGTGAGTTCCATTTCCTGCTCATCCACTGACTAACCTGTACGCAGTTCTTGTTTAGCAACCACAATTGAGACTGGGAAAGTGGTTGTTAAGTTAAGCAATTGTGAAGTGAAATTGTGATTGTGCTTATAAGCTTCTTCAGCTTTCCTTGGATTTACAGACCTGTAAAGGTTGTAAATGCAAGGACTGGTTGTAAAGTTACTTTTTCATCACTTTCATAACTGCAAATAGTCACTAAATGAGGAGTACTTGTAATGCTTTAGGAAAATAATTTTACCTAGCCTCAGTTCCTCAATTGTAAACTGGGAGCAAGAATATATTATTTGAACTGTGCTCACTTTGAACTCTGATTCAAATTAAACCATGGTTAACTCAATCAAGTGAAAAGCATTTCCATGCATGACTTTTGAAGTGAGTCAAAACTTTCCTTACTTGTAATTAGAACATAAACATACATAAGCTGGAAATCCTATTCTGTTTAAAAATTATTCCCTCTCTATTCTTTATATGCATCAAAGATTAATGAGTGTGCATGCACAGGCTGTCAAATCTGGGCTGAAATACCAAGACAACTACCACATGGTAGGGAGAATTAGAATTTTCTTTGTCTCTTTGTTTTCATCTAGTAACCATTCAGATTTCCGCAACCCAGATCTGGTAAACCCAGTTCAGTGTATTTTCAACTTATTTGCATGAATAGCAATATACTTTAAACTGCTTATACATTAAAAGTGCTATAGTGATACAATAGGTGACTTGACTGTTTCACTTGATGTGTTCTTTCCAACAACTGTTGTTGTCTTCCACCATAATTTATGGACCACTGAAGATGGGGCACAGCTGCACATAGCATATTTTTGGGAGAGGGAGACCAAAACCTATGCTCATACAGCTGAATATTTAAACTACACCATCTGCAAATGATGGAGAATTATATCCCATGCAGGCTTCCTTCTTGTTGAAGTGCTATCTGAGGGACCAGCTGTGTTGCATGCTGACAAATCTGACAATCACCAATAATTGCATTGCCAAAGAAAAGAAGAGAAAAGAAATTGAATGGGCAAGTTAACAAACACTTTTAATTAATTAAAGATTGCGGTTAGGATATTTCCCTTTCAGATAAGACCACTTTGGACATCTGGTGCTTGAGGCAAAAAAAATAAAAATCCAACATAATCTTCCTTGCTTGAGAAGAAAAAAATAATTAAATAAACTACAAAGTTCTATCTTTCAATATTTTTCAGAAGTAACTGTCTTCTTCTGGCTAACAGTAAGGCTAGCTCTGTCTTAAAACAATTTTTTTCACCAAAGTTTGACTGGTTTTTTAAAAAAATGGTTTACTATCATCCATTTATCACTTTGAATCAGTTCTCTTGGGGAATGTCTTCATTTCGAGGTCAATTTAACACTCATGGCTAGAAGTTGTAGTTAGCAGGCATGGCATAAAGCTCAGTAGAGTTAATGAGGTCAGACAGTAAAGAAAGTAAAATCTCTATGGGTGGGCCACCTTCCTACCATTTTCCAACACTCCGTAGACTGTCTTAGCTGTTAGATTTCATCCTCTGGTCTTTATGAGCTTTTTTCATTATTGTGAAATACTATCACTTTTTTTTTCATATCGAGACATATTCCACAGCATCTTATTTCCTCTGCCTCTTGCTTGTTTACCTCTCAATCTTGTATGAAAGCAGAAGAGGAAACATCAGCATTCTGTCCCAAAATGGACTAAAATGGATTGTTACACATCAGAGTGATTTACTTTTAATCAACCAGATATCAACTTGCAGCAATGACCAAACATCGGTCTTTCTTTCTTTTCCCCACCTAGCTGAGACTGTCGAAAAGCAGAAAGATTGAAGGAAAAAAATTAAAATTGATATGGGCATGAAAGGATTGGCCAAAGAACTTCAGTTCTGATACTAAAATGAATTCACTATACTTCCCTTCTCAAGCCACTATTCTACAACAGATTCTTTTTGATAGACCTAGGATTCCAAAGGTAATGAAGTAGGACTGCATTCTTAAGGTATTTCCATGTCCTGCATCGGAGTCTTATATTCACAGACAGGAAGATAATTCTTTTCTACTGTTTTCAAAAAGTAACATTTTAGAGATGCCACCAAGAATCTGGAGGTTATGGGTCAGCAGTACTTCCTGGTTTCCTGCCCCAAACCACTTAAATTAGTGAGCATCAACACATCTAAGGACCAAGGATGACAAACCATCAGTAGTGATCCAAGGATAGCCCTGAATTGTTGGATTTTGGCTTCAGACAGAACCCAGATCTTCAATATTTTGTTACTGTTCTATTGGATGAATAGATACTGTTCTATCTTTTTTTCCTTCCATCCAAGTCATAGTCTGAGTCATGGCTAGAAATATGAGTCAAAGAGAGGGGGTGGGATGGACACTCAATTATTAGCATTCAGAAATGTTAGACTGCCTTTCTATTTGCAGATTTGTAAAAGACTACTTTCCTGAATAATGTAAAGAATGCAAACACTGGGTGGGATGTACTCTTAAGAACCATGAGCCAATTCAGAATTTTAGACATGCTAAAGAATTTCAGAATGAGTCATCAAACCATACTTTTCCTTTAAACTGTAAACCTTGGCTGTGCTGTATCATAAAATGCTTTGAAAATCCCTGCAGTTTCAAAATGAATTTGTCATATGCCACAGAAGGTGAGTGTTTGAAGAATACAAGCTGTGGAATCACTCTTTTGGAAACCAATGCACAGAAAGTACCTTCAGATTTTTCTCTCTCCAGAATCTTTCATATAGGCTCTTAACATATGACAAAGATGTAGATTTTAAGAAGAGGGTATAAAGCTGTTTAAGCTTCTCCATCAAGGAAGTGACATTTTATAAGATGTTCTTGGCCAAGTGAATAAATGCCTTTCTGCATATGATTTCTTTAAAAGTGGACAAACATATAAGACTGAATTTTATTTCTGGTCATTTTTTATAATAGAATGTATGTCCCCCTTTTTATTATCTCATGGCTCCATAGATTGGGAGAGATATTTCTCATTGAACAATAGCACACTAAAACTATAATGGATATCTTGTGTTTCAGATACCACAATTGAGCTCTGAAGTATTTATGCTTGAACTATCTATTCAATAGCTTGAAAAGTCCCGTTGGCAGAGTGTCTCATTAAGGAGACAGAGGCTGATGAGTAACAGCCTAAGTAAATGCTACTTAGTTTAAGAAGCAGAACAGACAATTCATTCAAGGCAAAAATAGCTTTGAAATGATTCTCATAATATAACAGGAAAGGTTAAGACACTGCATGTAGTCCTGCTGCAGAATAAAGGAAACCTACTTTATATAGCAGGAGGGAAAATACAGTAAAAGGAAAAACAATAGAAAAGATTGCCTCCCTCCCCTACCCAGTTGCTAGACAGCATGCATATAAAGTTTAATTAGGTATGCCTCCTAGGTGACCTTTCATATTATATATTTAAAATTCTATGGAGAAATTAACCCTTACTTTACTCTTTTGCATGATTTTACCACTATCATTGCAATGTATGGCTGTGAAAGTTGGACCATAAGAAAGGCTGAGTGCCAAAGAATTGAGATCTTTGAAGTATGGTGTTAGAGAAGACTCCTGCGAGTCCTTTGGACTATAAGGCAATCAAATCGGTCAGTCCTAGAAGAGATAAACCCTGACTGCTCTTTAGAAGGCCAGATCCTGAAGATGAAACTCAAATGAAGGACTCACTGGAGAAGAGCCTAATGCTAGGAAAGTTTGAGAGCAAAAGAAGGGGTTGACAGAGAATGAGGTTGCTGGATGGGGTCACCGAAGCAGTAGATGTGAGCTTAGATGGACTCCAGAGGATGGTAGAGGACAGGAAGGCCTGGAGGAACATTGTCCATGGGGTCATGATGGGTCAGGCACGACTTTGCAACTAACAACAACAACAACAACAACCACTATCATTATTCCAAAGGAACTAGAAGTACAGTAGTATCTTAGATGCCAACCTTACCCCTTTAAATGTTATTTTATGCTGTGTTTGGAGACTGAGTGATGCTGTAGCTTAGTGATAGAGCCTATGGAAAGCCCAGATTCAGTCCTTGGTTTTTTGTGATTATGATAGCTGTGAGATTAATTAACCAATTGGATTTAATATAGATGTCCACTCCAGAAGACTAGCAGCTTACAAAATCTGCAGAAAACATTAAAAACCACATAAACAGACAGGCCAGATGAAAACATTGGCCCTGCCAGTAAATTACACCACTTTAAGCCCAGGCATGGGAATAAAGCCAGCTCACAACCCCAAGAGAATTCCAGAAAAATGTTATAGGCAACTTTGCATTAGAATGAACTAGTGGGTCTGATGCAGTATAAGACAGGTTTATATGCTTCCAAGAAATATAGAAACCTGGGGATGAGCATATGATTTCAGGATGCTTCCAGGTTCATGTAATATTCAAAATACATATTCAAGTACACAGTCAGAGCTGATGTTTTTTATTGTTAAGGAAAAGATATTTCAATAAGTTTTTATGCTACAATGGTACTCAGTACTCAACATTAATTGGTTCTGGGAGGTGCGATGAGCACCCAAAATGATGAGCACTAAACAAACTTTTCCTATAAGGAATAATGTAATGGATCACAAGGCAGCTCAGACTGACATGTTCTAGCTAGTGTGTTGAATACCAACAAATAATGAGTACCAGGACAAAAGTTTCATGTCAAAATGCATTGAATACCAAATCCAATGAGTTTAAAAGCAACTGAATATCAAGGTACCACTGTACTTCCTTTACTGAGAGTTCTAGAAGCATTGACTCCAGTGAATCATTAAGAACCGGATCATATACAGGTATGTCAAAGTCATCACCAATAATATTAGATCACAAAAATGCTTAACCTAACCACCACTACCATTATTCAATACACTACAACCAACCCAGATATCCAATAGGGTGATGACAGTCAAATGGATTGTGTGCGGTGCTTGAATCAGGAAGGTCTTGGTTTCAGTCTATGACCCTGCTGAGTTCATGATTTTGTACCCCAAATCAGAGTTTTGGGGAGATGAAATTGGCATAATCGTAGCTTTTTTTAAAAAAAGGATTTTAGAACACTGATGCTAATTAAAATTTATTTGCAGACAAGTATATTATCCTTTTAAATGCATAAAAGCGAAATTACTCATAACTCCCCAATGGAGTAGGTACACCTGGGTTAAAAAGGCAGGCTTCCTTTTGCATAACATGTGAATTGGCCTAGAATGGCTCTTGAGGAAAGTGAAAGTTTGCCAAAGCATCTCAGATGTCCTGTGAATTTTTGCTATTGGTTCACACATAATGCATTTCCTATTAGAGAGTATAATCTGTTCAGACTGCAGGGTTAGACTCTCTTCCTGAGAGCTTGTATACCTTATTAGCATGATGGGTATCTTAAAAACAAACCCCGCTAAATGATGGCAGTGCCGATTTTTACAGGAAGCCTCAGCATTTGTAAAGGTCACATAAGGTAGAAAATCAATAGCATTCTAAAAAAGTGTAATACATGAGCAAACCCAATTTTTTTTATTTTTAAGAAGCTTTAGCTCTTTTTCCCAATGAAAGATAAGGAAGCAGGCTGCTGACACTACACAGAAGACAAGATGAAAGTTACTGGGGAAAAATATCTATGCTAAGAAGTTTTATATGGGAAATAATAAAAATCAGCACCCAGTCTGACTGGGAACAGAAACTTATTGCAAGAGTTGGCAAGGGTTCTTTATAGACAATTCATAGGAGTGATTTTGACTGAATAAGTGTGCAAGTGTTGCAGATTTTCATTAGCAAGCTATACATTCAGGAAGTTAAGAGTGTAGACTGTCCCTGTTGGATGAGATCCAAAGCTATGTAGGCTAGCTATGACGATGCCATAATAGATAACAAATCAGACAAGTGGATAAGTGTTGCTGTCCAACAACTGATATTTAAGATATGCTGCTTTGGACTGGAATTAGCTGAAAGTAATCAATGAACAATAAACATTTTTAACTCCTTCCAATACTGTAATTTAAACTAGTTCTTCAATTTTTTTAAACGATAGCCATCATCATAGCAAATTCCATTTTTTTAAGGCTATGTGTAGTGTATAACTGAAAGGCATACTTTCATCCATTGTATTGCTTTGAATTCTCTCCACATCAGTTCTGGGTTCTGGTATTAATGCTTTACTAGACTTCATCCATTCATTCATTTTCTATAGCTGCCCTACTTAACCAAGTGACTCTGGGTGGCTTACAATTCTAAAGTTATAAAACAATTGAAACAATAAAAAGCATCCCCTAAATAAATAAGTATAAAGAGGAGCCATGATAATCAACTAATAATAAAGCCAAATAACAGGGCCCTTAATACATTTTGAGATCCAGGTCCAGATACATACCATGTTTTTTAAATTTTATTAGAGGGTTGGGGCCATTCTAATCTCTATTGGGAGAATATTCCACATAGCAGAGGCTACAGAGTGGTGGGTTCCGGATCCCGTTGCAACTGGTATGGTGCAATGGGACGAGGCATCCAACACATGAATGCGTGCAGCGCACACGCACACACGTGCAGTGTGAACATGTGTCCTACCCCTCAGCGCATCTCCATGAGCCTCCACGATGCTCCAGATGCTCGGCGGAGCATCATGTAGGCGCTGTGCGCACCATGCATGTGTGTGGAAGCGCCAGAGAGTTCAAATACAAGTAAGGACAATGGGGGGGGGCAGGTGGGCCCTCCAGAGCACCATACCAGAACTGGTACTGGTACACCTGTACCGGGGCGTATCGCCTGCAACCCACCACTGGGGCTACAGCAGAAAAAGTCCACTCTCTAGTTTCCATCAGTTAATACTCCTTGGCTATGGCATGCCCAATCAAGGATGAGATTGGATGGGTAGAAACTCTTGAAAAAAATTGTCAGGTAACTGAGTTCCAATCCATGTACGGCTTTAAAGGTGACAGCAATTTATAGAGATGTTACATGTGTTGTGTAGCCAGCGCCATTTATTGCCATTTTTAACCTGCTGCTCATGGGAGGAGCCTTATATCTTTCCAGTCAAATTTTTGGAAACCTCCAGTGATGGAGCACACACACCCCCGGGGGGCAAACTATTCTATTGATTGATTGCTCTTACTGTCAGAAAGTTTCTCCTTCTAGGTTGGATCTCTCTTTAACAAGCTTTTGGATACTCTATCTAATTTCCTTAACTTTTGTAATATGTGTATTTTTTAATGCTGTACGTCGCCCTGAGTCCTTTGGGAGAAGGGCGGCATATAAATCCAACAAACAAACAAACCAACAAACAAGTTTCTACCCATTACTTCTTGTCTTGTCCTCTGGTGCCTCAGAGAATAAGTCAATCCTCTCTTCTTTGTCAAAGCTCCTCAAGTACTGGAAGACAGCTATTATGTTCCCCCTTAATTCTTCTCTTAGATAAGCTACACATACTTAGCTGCTTCAACCATTTGTCATATAATTTAGCCTTTAGACCCTTTATCATCTTTCTTGCTGTTGTACACTTTTCAGAGTCTCAATATCTTTTATGGTGACCAGAACTGGATGTAATATTCCAAATGTGGTCTTGCCAGTATGGTGTAGAACAGTACTATCACTTCTTGAGTTGACAGTATTCCTCTGTTGATGCATCCTAAGACTGCATTGGCTTTTTTGGCACCATCATAATTAAATGGTGGTCCATTAGGACACTAGGACATCTAAATCTCTCTCATAGTTACTACTGTTGAGCAAGGTACTTCCTAGAGAGAGCTAGAGAAAAGTGCCCTGAAGATGGATTCCAGCATGAGTCTCAAAGCTTGGAAGACAAAACCTCTGGTCCCGGTGACCGACCCAGTTTGGATCCTGCAACATTATCCAGAAACACCTTTATTTGCCTTCATTCATTAAGTTATTTTCTGTTCTTTACCTTTCTATTGGTTTCTCCTGTCTAAATACGGGACCTTACTTTTCTCACCACTGAACTACAGCTTGTTGGATATGGCCAATATTCACATCTGTCAAGACCCTTATCATTGAAAGAGTGACTCAAACTGGTGCTGGATTTTGAAGTTCCAAGTTAAATTTTTCCTTCTTCATTTGTCTTTAATTTTTAATTTTGTACTTATAACCAATATTTAGAGGCTTTTTGTTACATTTATAATATCTTTGAATTGCATGTTGTAGATATTTATATATACACTATTTAATTCTAACTTTTCTGGCTCCTTTTTTCCACACAAGATTTTATCGATTTTAGGACTCTCTCTTACTTTATAGAGCTCCCCAGTGTTTAATTTCTTCTGGAAATTTTTCCTTCTAGCTGTCATTTCTCTTTTTTAATATAGTTTAACTCGCTTATACAAAAACCATCACTACTTCCATAGTATTTATTCTATTACTTTCTGTTCTATTACTTTCTGTTCTATTACTTCTAGTGGTGTCTTCTGTTAAGATGGGGGAGGGGACGTTCAGCCCTAATTTTACGATAGGAGAATAAAAAGGTATTATTGATAATAATATAGAGTTGAAGGAGTACAATTTTGTCTGTTTTAAAGGTCCCATCTCAGACAGTGTAATCCCAGTATGGTCAAAGACCTTTGCAGAATTAATTTTGACTTCTACTTCTCTCTACATTTCTGGTATATCAACTTGTACTCTTCTTTATCTGTCCTCACTTCATACTGGCATCCCCTTAATTTTTTACATCTTCACTTAAAAATACATTTTGGTGTAGCTATATTGAATCCTTCTGCTACTCTCCTTTCCCCCTTCATTGAAATTCTTTCCAACTGTTCTTTCAATGTTTCCTCTCATTCAGACCTTAATTAAAATCACTTTTAAAAAAAGTCTAAGATACTTATTTGACTGTACTCAAATTTCACTTCTTTTTTGTTAAAAAAATTAAGGACTGAAGTATTACATGTTTGGGTTGTGCCTCAATCCAGATTCAAAAGAGAAAAGTTTGGGGCAGTGCCTGGGTAATCAGCAATTTCCAGAACACTCACTTATAATTAGCAGCTATTCAGGAAATGCTATTTTCACCCTCATAGCTGAGCATGTGGTCTCTTAGAACAGATAACTTCTCTAGTTACTTATTTGCCTTCCTTGTTTATCTTTCTCTCATATCTCTCTCTCTCTCTCTCTCTCTCTCTCTCTCTCCCTACCTACCTACCTACCTACCTACCTACCTATCTATCCCTTATATTCACTACTACAGGTGAGGTGCATTAAACTGAGATTTAATTATGGTGAAGACAATAATGTTAGATAAGCATTTCTCAACCATGACACCATGAAGATGTTTGGACTTCAACTTCCAGAATTCCCCTGTCAGCCAGTTATTCATTGTGGGATAACTCTTACCACGAGAAAATTACTCCTGGTATCCAGTCAAGATTTACTCCCAGTTTCTTGTTTTGCCTTGTGAAACAATTCTGAACAATATTTTCTCATTTTTTTATACGACAACCTTTTAGATACTTGAAAATTACTATCATTTCTCCTCACAGACTCATCTTCCCCAGGCTAAATCTAATCTGATGACTTCAACTGTTTTCTCTATCTTTTTTCCCTTTCAGACCCTTTATTATCTTGATTGCTCTCTTCTGGAAGGGCACTATTTTGTCAATATCATGTCTAAAATGTAGCGTGTGGTCTAATCCATGCAGAATAAGGGAACAAAGACTCCTTTTAAGTGGATGACTTCCATGTATTCCAAGTCTACCTGTAGATTTTGTTAATCCATGTGGTCTGTCAGCTTTAATTGGTGGACCAATATTATCCTTTCCTAGAGTGGAACAGCTTGATTACTCATGTAATGGTACCCAATATTTAGATTACTGTACTAGTCTCAGTCTGGCCACCTTTGTGGTTATTCTTGAAGCAAGTACCACATGATATAGTAAGCTCCTGTTACGTGCCCAGTTCATGCCATTTTAGCAGTTCTGAAAGCATGCCTATGCAAGTAGATAAATACCTTGATGGGAAGCTGTTCCGTGCACCTTCAGTATAGAGTAATGACAGCCACATGACCATGAAAGCATCTTTGGACGACACTGTCTCTTCAACTATAAATTGGAGATGAGCACCAATTTAGAGTCAGACACGACTGGCAGGAGAACCTTTTACTTTTCTTTAATACTAGTGCAGATGGCAGTGGCTAAGCTGCCAAGTGGGACACCGGTGTGTACACATGCTGAACTTTTGTTAAAGCAGTCAAGTGATTGCCCTTTTGCTACCAAGTCAGCCACAACTTTTTGCTTCTGATCCCACCTTGGGATCAGACATCTGATGGCCTTAGAGGTTATGGTTTTAGCTGATTACTAAGATCATTAGGGAAGAGCCTCCTGCATATGCTGAAAACCACAGAACACTATCTTGTGGTTCCTTTCTAGACTAGATCTTCATTCTGAAATGCATGAGATGCCTACAATTAACTAGTTAGGGCTTTTGGAAAAGCAATCTCTACACCCCTGTCTTTCTTGTATAAAAGGGTTTCATTTTTGTTTTCCTTTGCCTGCTTAATTTTTTAACCGGGTATATCATTTCTCTATGTTTTGATACACTGCTTGCATCTTGTACTTTGACTGCTAATTGTAAACCATTCCGAGATTGGTAAAATGGAATAATAATAATTTCTAGGGCTTACCAATATAGGCACTTTTGCAGGATTTTTTTTATTAGGACTTTTATCTATAACTTTCTCCAACATCCATTTGCAATAATACCTTCAGTGAAGGAAGCAGGCAAGCTAAAAATATTACATAGCTCAGACAATGAAAGAAATTGCAGCTGGGATACATTTTACAGGATTGCAGATTGTTTGATAAGCCTTCAGATCTCTCAGTCTGATTGTAATGGCATCTGTCCCCATCAAATGTCCTTTGGATATTCAGTTGCAACTTACCTCCATTAAAATCAGTGCCCTCTTTTGTACTGATACCACAAAGACTTGATTGCAAGGCAGTCTATAAATTCTAAATAGCAGTAAATTCATATCAGTGGAAAATATCTTCAAACACAAGCCAGCCACAAGATTAATCTTTCTGCTGATGACAATAATTCAGTTTACAGTCATATATCCTGCCAACAATTGTGGAAATGCCAGACAGTTTGGATAGTTTTAAAAAGGGACTGGACAGGTTCATGGAAGATCAGGCTATCAGTGAAAACTAATATCGATAGCAGTTTGCTACTTATTCAACTGTAGGCAGCATATTTTATAGACTAATTCAGTGTTTCTCAACGTCAGCAACTTGATGTGTGGACTCCCAGAATTCCCCAGCCAACATGACTAGAGTAGTTAATCAGTGGAAGAGAGCCATCACTCTCCCTCCAAATGTGAGAGTTTTCCGGGTGTAACTAGTTGGCCATTAAACATCAATTGCTGAACTAGATGGGTCAATGACCTGATACAGCAAGACTCATCTTCTTTTCTTATAACGATAAGGGGAAAATGGAAAGCTTTACAGGAATGCCTAAATGTCCTTTCATTTCCCTCTCACAATGGTTAAGATGACGTTACACAGAATCTTTGTCAAAGAGGATCACATTTTCCCTTGGCCCAGTAAGAAAATTGCTCTCATTCCCATGGCAAAAGGCAGATTGGAGTCAGATTGCTGACCTGTCTTGCTTTTATTCTTTTAATTTGCAGAGTGATCCTTCCTGAACACATTAGAATATTAGTCAGATGTTCAACTTTGACTTGATAGTTGTCTTCATTGTGCCCGAAGGTCACCCATATGACAGTTTGGGATATTCTGTATATGCCAGGACTACTATTGTAACTTAAGAATGAAGACAGAGGCTCTGGTTCGGTAACGCTGTAACCAATTTAATATAACAGTAACTATTAACAAATCTAAGGAGGACCGGCTGTGAGCACGGTAGAAACAATTGTAACAAAGATTAGACCAGTAGTCAGTGGAGAAGAAACAGCGAAGCAGTTCCAGGTAGACTGGTATGTTCGGCTGCCAGTTGAAGAATCAGTTGACAGTTGGAAGAGCCTGCCTTTATATACCAGCAGCTTGGCAACTGACAGGCGCGTCTGATTGGCTAAGACGCGCCTGGCTGCTACCGAGCTGTCATTCGTAACTGTGAGGACTTTCTTTCAGTATACAACAACTACAAGTCCCAAATTCCAGTACTTGGCCAAAACCAAGAAGAAGGAGAAGGACCAGGGGAGACATGATAGTAATGTTCCAATATTTGAGGGGCTGCCAGAGAGGAGGAGGTCAATCTATTTATTTTATTTTTTATTAACAAACATATAAAATACAGACACACAAAACTTAGATGTACCACACTTACACAATACAGTACGAACAGGAGCTTCCTGTTCTTTATAATAGCAATTATTAATTGATACCACTCATCTTATATTATTTCCCCTTCTATTGTATTTCATTTGGATTTCACCATTGTTAACCAACCCTCTTACTTTACTCATAACTATTATTTTTTGAGTTTTGTTATATTCATTCATTGTTTTTTTGTTTCTTTCCTTCATCTATTTTTCAAAGAACCTGAAGTCCAGACAAGGAATAGGGGATGGAAATTGAACAAGGAGAGATTTAACCAGGGAAATAAGGAGAATTTTTCTGACAGTGAGAACAATCAACCAATGGAACAGCTTGTCTTTGGAAGTTATGGGAGTTTCATCACTGGAAACTTTCAAAAAGAGACTGGACTGCCATATGTCAAAAATGGTATAGGGTCTAATGGGCAGGTGGTTGGACTAGATGACCTACAAGGTACCTTCCAACTCTGTTAATCAGTATCTGTATTGGGCCATGGTGGCAATTGCAGTCTCAGTATATTTGAATAGCATCAGATTGGGCATGGCTAGCTCCAAAGGTTATGGGGATATGGAAATTCATTCCTAATAAAACAACCTGAGAGAAGTAAGCAGAATGGAAAGAGACACAGGAAAGGAAAGCAGTCTGATGCCCATCTACTATAGGCAGGCACAAAATGGAACGTCACGTGAGAACCTGACATTTTGTCTAATATATAGGCAGTGGGACGTGGTGGGTCAGTGGCTAAGATGCTGAGCTTGTAGATCACAAAGGTTGGCAGTTTAGTGGTTTGAATCCCTAGCATCGTGTAACAGAGTGAGCTCCCTTTACTTGTCCCAGCTTCTACCAACCTAGCAGTTTGAAAGCACGTAAAAAATGCAAGTAGGAGAAGGTAACAGTGCTCTGTGTGCCTTCAGCATTTAGTCATGTTGGCCATATGACCACGGAGACATCTTTGGACAGCGCTGGCTCTTTGGCTTTGAAACGGAGATGAGCATCACCCCCTAGAGTCAGGAACAACTAGCACACATGTGCAAGGGGAACCTTTACCTTTACCTTATGGGCAAATTTGGGTCTACAGAAAGCACGTGAGTTGTGATAATACCAGATTTGCTTTTTGGCCACCTGAATGTTTGGTTGCTGAAACTGAGGATGTACAGCCATTCGATTAACTTTTTCAGCTATAATTCTTGTGAAGCTGCAAATGCACTTCTGATAAAGCCTGATAGGGTTAGGGTTATCTATCCCCCTTTTTCCAGTCATTGTTAATGGTAGCATTTATATTCCTCTTCCTTGAATATTCCTGGTTTTTTGTTTGTTTGTTTGTTAACATTAAGCCATCCTTACCAAATTAAATTTATTTTTCTTTTTTGTTTCTGTGTAGACAGTTCTGGGCAACCCATTAACCTGAGCAACCCATTGACCTGAGCAACTTAATGAGGGTTTCCTGTATGACTCTTGAAATCTATGCATGCTAAAACCATAGATTGTTTATAAGCATAAAGAATAATAAAAAATGTAGGTAGAACGATCTGTATCCATTTTACAGAACTTTATGTGTTTCCAGGACACATAAATGAATCATGTTTATTTTTTGTTTTGTTTCCCTCCCCACAAACTGTTTACTTTTTGCTGCCTGGCTTGTGTACATAATGATTGGCATGTAAGCCAGTTTAAAATGTGCCATTTAGGGTGACCTGAATGGCCTTATTATTTGTGAACATGACTTTGACAGAGGACATATTGACATGAGTTTTTACAGTTGTGTTGGTGTGATGAAGCAAAAGGAAAAGTCTCACTGTCACTTGGCATCTTGACAAAAAGAATGAATGACTGGGCCTTTTTTTTTTTTTTTTTTTGCTGAGCTGAAAGCAGTAATGATGCAAGTTGTGTCCAAGTTTTTATTTATTTATTAATCAAATTTATATCGCAGCCCATCTTTCCCAAGGGGAACACTTTGGGGAAGTTAGGAGTTAGCAGAAAATGTTTTGAGACAGGGATGATTTTAACTGTCTCCCCCCACCCCTCTCTGTTTGTTTGTTTTCACTATATGCTTTTTAAAATAGCACAGGCAGGAAGAAAATGTGGCCACTGAATGTTTGAATGTTTTATCTGGATTTGTTCAGCGACTCTGTAAACTTCCATTCCTGTCTTTAAAGTCCTCAATCTTTCTCCAATTAAATGAGGACTACAACTCCCAGAAACCCCAGCCAGCATTTCAAGTAAAGCAGGCCTGTGAAGGAACTCTATGAGATATAATCTCAATCATCTGAAGCAGTGGTGGGATTCAATTTTTTTTGCTATGGGTTCTGTGGGCGTGGCTTTGTGGGTGTGGCAGTGGAAAGATACTGCAAAATCCCCATTCCCTCCCCACCCCACTAACCTGCTTTCCAGCTCCTTTCTCCTGTTCAGAGCAACAAAAGAAGATCTGCTGGGTGTCAGCGGGGGTGGGGCCAGCCTATTTGCGGGTTCTCCAAACTACTGAAATTTTTGGCTACCAGTTCTCCAGAACCTGTCAGAACTGGCTGAATACCACCTCTGATCTGGAGGGCATCACACTGCAAGGACTGCATTCAACATTGACAGGAATAAGAACTCAATAATTGTGGAAACAGGATTTGGGCAATTACTCTTTTACCTTCAATTTCTATTCCATGCAGGGAAGATCTCAGACCAATTCTTAAAATGCATAAATCAGCACATTCAGGAACTGTTTCACAATACCTAAGTCAGCGCTCATATTCATATCTGTCAGTTCAAAGATTTAATTTACGACAGCCTGCTATCAGAAAACGCCTGGGTGTGTGCAGAAATGACAATAGCAGCGTTGCTCCGTTGTGCTGCGTGCATTGCTCCTTGGTATAAGGAGGGTGGGACTTAATCATAACATTATAATGCTGCTTTTGTCATTTGCCCCTCTTCCCTATCAACACCATTGAGAATATGCATTCATATTAAAAATAATTGCTCCTACCTGCCTATAATTTTGTTATCTCAGCAGAACCATATATGTGACTGCCTCTCATGACCATTTCTCATTAAGTCTTTTGTACTGTTCTAAACATTCTCTTCCTATATAATTTAATAGTGACACACCTGCAGGATTGCACTTAAATGAGTTAAGCCCAATGAATGTCATACAAATTACAATATGTTATAATTAATTATAATGTTAATTATCATAAACTCATAACTAACATGTATAATAAATGGGTTAATTCTCGCTGATATAAATAATGTAATTTTATGAAAATCTGGGAAAGGATTAAGTATTCAATGCCATGCAACTCTCTGATCAATATGATAATTTCAGGCAACCATTTCCCACCAATTATCAGTTGTATTCTGGCTACAGGTTCTTATTCCTTGGACTGCTGCTCCTTGTCTACTACACTGCTATTTTTCTTGATTGTGTAGTCAAGGACCTCCAGGGTTACACTGGCTGTAGTGTATAGCAGTTCATTGGTTTGAGCTATGGTATTAGTAGATATTGTTGTAAGGACTCTATTGGCATATTTTGGCATATCCCACTGAGTCTTGGTAACCAATCCTGATGGTTGACTGTGGCTAATTTATCCTTTATCTTATGACTCAGTTGTTGTGCCCTGTAATGTGGCAGCGATGTTGCAACTTAGATATTGGCTGCACATCCTGTTGTTCTTCCCTATCTTATAGAGTCCAGGATGTAATGTGTAGTTGGTCTATTTCAAGTTGTGAGAGCAGTTTCCCCTTCACTATGTTGAAATGTTGAGTAAATAGCTGTTTCTCAGTTAGTGCTGCATGCAGGTCTTCTATCCATCCATAGTTACCCCATATGTTTCATATATCCCCTCTCATCATTTCTGCTGTTGTAGTAACATTCAATTCCAAATTTTCTTCATCTTCTGCATGCATGATTTGTTCCGGTAGTCCATTTATTGTTAGATTGCTCTGGCTCCCCAACATCTAAAATGAACCTTGTTAGACAGTGTGAGGTCTGAGTTGGCATGATACTCCTAGATGTCTATTGAGATTTTCAGTCATCCAGGTTATGGTTGTCCCAAAGGCGCTTTTTCAAGAGGCAACTGGACTTTCTGGGTTTTTCTTTGAAGATGTTTTGCTTCTCATCCAAGAAGCTTCTTCAGCTGAAAGATGGTGAAACATTAAGAGGCCTTTGCCCAAGGATCCTACTGACAAGGTAAATACCAGTTGGGATTTGAACCCTGGTTTCCCTCATCAAAGGTGGACTCTAACCACCATGACATCCAGCCACTTTATTTATATACATGTATGCATACATGCATGAGTAAATAATACTTTCTGAACTGTAGGTGTTTTAGAATATGCTATTTGTTAGAACAAAATCAGGTGGCTTACAACTGAAGTCACTGATTTTTTGAAATCATTTTGAAATCAATCCCAGATTGATGCTTTTTTTTCTTATCAATATAAACAATTCAGAGTTTCCAGAAGCAGGTTTATTAATATTATTCGGTTAAGTTTTTTATGCTTTGAATTATTTACATTTACATTTTGAATTTCTTTTAACTACCTTTCAGAAGATGAGTTGGCAAAGAGTGCTCTTGCTTAAAATATGAAAATTTGGATTCATATTTTTCTATTTAATTGCAATGCTGAAATAAATACATCAAGTTGAAATATATTTTGGTTAATATGTAGTCTTGGATTACTTTGCAACATTTACCTAGTATTTTCTTCCTTCCAAAATAAATTTTAAAAGTGCAGTACAATATTGAAGAAAAATAGTTTCAAGAAAAAAAGTTTGATAATATAAGTGAAGATCTATAACACAACATTAAAAAAAGATGGAATTTTGATAATTTTAGTTAAAAGTAGTGTTAAATCCATAATAAATCTCTTTTGGCTTGCATAACAAAATTTCCACATTACTTTTGTAATGCATACAGTATTTTTCTGTTTATAAAATGGAAATTTGAGTGAAAGTTGTGTATTTTTCACATGGTTGCTCAATCAGTGAAGATTTGGTTATATATACAAAACCAGTTTTGTTCAACTATCCATAACACTCCATCAGTATAGTCCTCATGAACATTTTCTAATATTTCAGATTATTGTAAAGTATATAGTATACTGTAACTAATCTTTTCTTTCCCATTTGAAACTCTGGAATATTATACTCAAAGAAAAGATTTTTAGTGAAGTCAAAGAACTGAGTTTAATATCAGAAAAGATAATAGTATTAATGATCATAACAACTTTCACATATAGAAAATGAAAGATCAGCTCTAACAGTTTTATTATCATTGTCTCCATGAATCATACATAGTTTTTTCTTCTCTTTTACTCTAATAAAGCACGTAGTTCTTAAGTTAGGCTGGTAGAGAATCACTTCCAGCAAGATGAACTAATGTTGCTTCCATATGAACATTATAAATAATTCACACAAGATCTCCGATAATGATGTTCAGTTTATGAAAGAGAAACTGCTTTTAAAAAATTCTTTGGTCCCAATGTATGAGCTTGTTGCTGATAGTAAGTCTACCCAACTTATTTTTCAGAGTTTGAACTGATCCTGCAGAAGCAGGCTTAATCACTCCAATGAGTGTTGCAGGAGAGTAAATTTAATTTGAACCCAAGTGCCATAGATCAAAGTTAATGGAATCTTAAAAACAAACCATGGCAATTGTGATAGTCCTTTGCCATTACACCACCCCAGAATGTAATAGGAAATTCTGATCATTTTTAGTCTATAAGAAATGGTGTTTAAGATTTGAAATAAACTAGCTTAGTTACTCTGTGACAAAATCATTTTCTGCAATTTCTTTTTGTGAAGGCCAGCCAGTTTGAAGTCAATGATGTGTATCGGAGTTTTGAATATTTCCATTTTTTATTCATCTCTATTTATTTATTTATTATTTATTTATTTGCCTAGAGATCAATGAAATTGTCCAATGTAAAAGGTAGCAAAAATAATTGGAAGAAGTTTATGTTCTGTTGTCATTATGATTGTGTTATGTTCCATTGTCCCTGTGACTCACCTTATTGATCTTTTGTAACAGTGTTCCCAGAAGAAACATAGAAGTAGGTTTGGAACCTTTATATTTCTGTGCTATATTAACCAACTAGTAACTAGAAACAACAGACCCAATAGACAAGGATATCTTGGATTTTCATGTGGATCATAAAAGCTTCTTTGATAATTTCATCATATTTTGTCATCTTTAATATATAAATACCCATTATTAATAATACATAATAATCTGAATTTTATGACTATGCATTCTTGCTCTCAGTGCCTCCTCCTTCTCCTAAAATCTGCAATATCTTCCTAGATCCACATTTTGATAAGATTTGACCTTTTTTCTTTAGTATCTAAGACTCAGCTAAGAACAAGTGAGAAGAAATGGGACTCAAGGGACCAGGCTAGAAGAAAACAATCCAGAGTGATTTGGGCAGAAAAGGAAATGTTAATGAAAGTGTGTTGTGGTTTGTTTGTAAAACTATGTTTCTTTCTTGGGATCATGAAAGAGAAAAAGAAATAAAATGATAACATCCATAGTGAACAGAAGCTGCTGCTTCTAATTTTCTTCAGCCCTCCTGTTTGTTTCCTCTGGTAGTTGCTTGAGTCAAAACCAATAGTCACTTCCTTGGCATACAATCCAGTTGCCTTCAATGGCATCATTTTGTAACCGTGTCACACTACCTATTCCCTGATTTTTTTTTCCAACAACGGTCAGCTGTTCTGCTTTGTTGGTTGGCTTTAGGAACCCCCAGATTTTTTTTGGCAGGATTACATGGCATTCAGCATAACTCTCTCCTTTCAGTACCATAAACTTGAGCTGTTTTTGTTTAGTGTCTCCTAAGAGGACTTTGAAATAAAAGCAACAGGCAGCTGAAGAAAGATTACTTTGAAAGGAGAGATTGCTGGTTTGCAAGAAGGCTGAACAAGAGCTGAATTAATATTGGACAAGAGGCAGATCTACTCTCTATTTTAGCTGGCTTAATAATATGGTTTGTCTGGGACCCTCCCACAGAGGACAATGATGCGTGTGGAATGGAGCTATTTAATCTTTCCAGCTGATTTTTCTTCCCCATCTCATCCCTTGGAGAACATGGGAAAACAATTTTGGAGGAAAGCATGGATTCAACCTAAGAGAGGACCCCACCACCATCACAGTGTATAAATGTTAGTTTTGTAACTGATCTAATTAAACTTGTTGTGCAAACAGAACCACACTGGAGAATTTGTGGGTGGGGGGAATGTACAGCATCTCCTTTCATTGGTCTGGTAGGTTTCTGGTGAGCCCAGCATGATTCCCCAGCCTCAGCCCATATTCCCGCAAAAACTCTATTGGTTTTTATATTGTTTATAAATCTAAGCCGACGGATGGGAAGAAGCAGCTAGAATGCCAACAATTCTTGTAAAAGAAAACAGAATCTCTTGTGGTACTAGTAATCCATGACATTCCAAGAGTGGTCAGTCTTAACATCTTTATACTCTTTTGTTGCTAACTTTCCTGTTTAGGATTGGTAGAATCTTCTCATCAGTCTGAAATAGCTGCTAAAAATCAGGCATCTCTTTCATTTACTGACTTTATATAGCTCATATTTCCCCTTTTCCCATATCTGCCTGGGGGAGTACTATTTTCTTTCCAGTTTTAAATCCAGCACAAAATATTTTTTTTTCATTAGTTGATCATGTTCTAGGCTCATCCTTTTCTCTCTGAATTTCCTTTCTTGATACTAACACTTTTATAACTTGAAAGATTGACCTCAAGGGATTTTACATTCCCTCCATTGGTTTCCTTCCTTGCTAGTCAATCAAGTTCTCAATGGTTCCTTTTCTCCACAATCTTCTGCCATCTATCTCTTAATCAGCACAACCAAATCAAGAGGGTGGGAGGACAATACATTCATTTTTCAGCATGCAACCATGCCATAAACCTGGCTGGGGATGTGGTAGGGAGACTCTTTCCATCTCAACACAAAGCAGCTGAAATCTTAAGAAAGTAGAGAAACAACAAGCAAGGGATCAAGTATTTGTATTTGTATTTATTTCTATTTATTAGTTTGTCAAACATGCATAAGATAGCAGGTATAAATATAAACATGGATATAAATGAAAGAAATGAATACAAATAGAGGGGGACAGTAGGACAGGGACGTTAGGCATACTGGTATGCTTATGCACGCCCCCTTTATGGACCTCTTAGGAATGGGGTGAGGTCCATGGTAGACAGTTTAAGATTGAAGCTGTGGGGGTTTGAGGATGTAGCAATGGAGTCAGGTAGAACATTCCAGGCATTGACACTCTGTTGCTGAAGTCGTATTTTCTGCAATATGTACACTGCAATATGTACACAGATGTTACATAGTGACTGTCTCTGAACAGTCTCTGAAATTCAACGAGTGTTTTAAAACCCAGAGTTTTCATGGTTAATCTCAAAATGTAGTGGGAAATGTAGTGATTGGATTGAATGAAATCCATGGAAGGCAGAAATTATATGATGAGGAAAGCTGTGAAAAACACTCTGTAGTCTGATGTCATAGAAGTATTTCCTCTGCAAAAGAAAACTTTCAGTGATGATTCCACAAATGCAAATTTGTGCAAATTTGGGATCACAAAACAGAGTGTGGTTTTATAATCCACTTGTCAGAAAGATTTTTCCTATTATGCTCATAATTACACACATATTTATAATATTCAGATTGCCTTTTTGGTGAATAATTTATCTAGTCAATTCTTTTGTTCAGGAGTATGCAAACATCAGTTATATTTTAATGCAAAATGTAAGTTAATGGTTGAAGAAATGAAATTTGATAGAAAATGGTGATTTAGAGGCAGAACCAAGCATGCCCTTCCCCTTTAATAAGTTGCATGTGAAACTCTAATTTGAAATATTAGAGATATACTTGCATACCGATCAAGAATATTGCTATCAAACTGGCACTAACACTGTAAATAGATATGATCAAAGGCAACAGACTGATACTCATATTTTATGATGAGAATCACTGAAAGAGAATTTAGCAATTCAGTTATGGGAAATATATCTTCTTAAGTGTGTAGATTTAGCTGCAATGTTTGAACTACTGGGAGCCAAAATCTCTTGAATATTAATTACAAATCAATCAGATATACAGTACCAGTAGATATTTTATTTTCTGTCCAGCCCTTCCTCACACTCAAGAAATAGAGTATATTGGGTTATTGTTAGCCTGGGTTAATTTAAGCACGCTTGTGATCTAATATTGTTTGATTACCTTGGGTTGCTTAATTATTTTGTAATTCTTGTTGATTCACTGAATTTATTTTTTCTTGAAGTTTCAATAAAGCAAACAGCAGAAAAAATATTCCCGACACTACTGCCTTTTGTTGATCAATAGAAAAGGCCCAACAATAACCAAAATAAGAAGAAGACATGTATATGGACAGATTGATTGTTGATCAATTCACTTTGGTCAACAATCAAATTAAGATGAATAAGATATGAAAGTATTTCATGGTAAACAGAATGGAATCAAAGGGAAGAAAAAGTGGTCTGCATTCATGCATTGGGATATACTAGTATTATTTGCTTGGTTGTGCAATATGACACTCAATAAATCTGCCATAAGTCACACCATAATGAGACAAAGTAGATCCTGAAAAATGGCTGTTCATATACAGTAGTTGTTCCCAGTGAAGATATTCTTAAGAAGGCATTTTAGAAGGCACTTGGACAATTGCCTGTTAAAATATTCATGACTGGGAGCAGAGGTGGGTTCCTACAGGTTCGCACCAGTTCAGTAGAACCGGTTCGTCAAATCTATCGAACCAGTTAGAAGAGGTTCCACCAGTAGACCCAGAAAGCAGGCGACACCTACAGAAGAGGTTCCAAAAATTTTTGAAACCCACCACTGATTGGGAGAGACATGGGAACAAGGTCAGCCAATGAATAGGCATAGAAACTAAGTCAGCCAATGTGGGCTGAGTCTGTGCAAAGAATTGAAACAGATACTTAAGAAGTCTGCTGCTCTGAAAAGTAAACAAGCAGTCTGTCTGGGCTTCTCTGCTGAAGTGAATCTAACTGCTTGTGTTTGACTGTAACTCTCCCACCTTGTGTTTACTTGGCAGAACCATCTGTTGGTATTGTACATTTATTCATCTATTCTTATGTACAGTATATAAAGAGGTTAATGAATCCTGCTGCATCAGTTGTCTGTGTATGCTTCTGGATTTGAATTTATGCAACAAACTCTGACATTACCATCTTAGAAATGAACTTCTGAAACCTAATTCTAGGTTTATCCAATTAAATGGCCGCAGCAACTAACCTTTGATCTTGAAAAGAAAATCAGTTTGGGACTGGCTAGTATTTGTGTGGAAGACTACTAGGAAATTCCGGTACTACAAGTTAGACCCGGAAGGTTAAAAAAAAATCTGGAAGAAAGAAGTGGCATACAACTTCCATAATTTTAACTAAAAAACTACTGTCATTTCCATGAAGTCATCAGGAGTTGTGTTTGACGTAGAGATTAATTTTAGGCCTAAATATTACAGAACAAGAAACATCACTGCTGCTGTCAGAGTCAATGCTTATTGGTATGTTAACAAGAGAGATGTATCTGCTTGTCTGCTTCCTTAGTCAGAAGTGTATAATCACCAGCACTGTTGTTTTTATTTAATGTACTACAAGACACAGATAAAATTCAAGGACAGATATTACTTGCTGTGGGATTTTATCATGTATATCAACTTGGGATGGGATAAAAAAAATCAGGAAAATCACCCCAAATGAATCCTTGCCTCTTATGATGTCAATTTTCATCACTGGTACATTCACAATCCTTTTTTTTTTTTTTTTTAAATCAATTTCTACAAAATTTGAATGAGAAAACAGCTTTGTCTATTTCTTGAGGTCAGGCTTGAAAAATGATTTCTATGTCAGGATAAGATTAATGTATTAAAAAGTGGAACAGTGTACATCAGATTTCTAGTTTAATTTAAACTTTCAAGTTTGGAGGAGAAGAGTGTTCCAAGACAAGTTTTCATTCAGTTTGTAGTATGTGAATTCTAATAGTATTTGTTGAAACTATGAGCAATATTTTTCTTCTGCTGATCTTTCTTTTCTTTTTTGTTTTCAGGTACTATGTATTATAGTCCTTAAATATCCCAGCCCCCTTTAATTTGAGAAAATTATTCTGGAAGCTTCATTTCCATCATCACAAGTCTGCAAAGTTGAGGGGAAAAAGCAGCCTGGAGACAGAATAAAATCAGGCAGATATCTTGGATCCTACTGAGATCCATTAACTTGCTTACTAATTACTACGTAGGTCAGAGAAGAAACATGTTTTCCTTGTGTTTAACCTTTCAAGATCTTTGAAGATGAAATTTAAAATTACCTCTTGGGAAGAATCATTGTCTAGCTTCACTTGGTACAGCAAGTAGTTAAGAAACAATTCTTCAAAATACCAGAATATGAAGAAGGGCCAGCTGAAATATGTTCAGGTTCATCATCCTCATCATCCTCATCCTCATCATCAATCTTTAAAATATTTGAATTTGTCTTGCCATGATACTGTTTCTGCATCATAGAACCTTGTATGTTGTTTATGTTATTGGCTTTGAATGATTTAATTCACCTGTAAATTATACTTGATTATGTTTGAAGCAATAAAGCTACCAATTTGGAGCTACTTATTTTCAAAATATTAGTGACCTAATCCTTACAAATTAGCAATAGCTTTGAACAACTTCATACTCACTTTTCCTTTTCCCCCAAATATGCATGGCTTTATTTCATTGGGATTAAATTGGTTGGAAAATTACAGCATGTTTTTACGTGCTATGATTGTTAAAAAAAATAAAATTCAATCTAGTTGAAGCCAATTTCCAGAATTGTCAGTGCCTTATACTGTGGCACTTCTAAAAGTTCAGGTTAGCTATTCTGAAAGATATACCTCGAGAGGATTTTGTTTTACAGAATCAAAAACAACTTACTGGAAAGGGATGATCACATTTGATCATGGTTTGTGTATGTTCACTTAACTGAGTAATTTAAATCAGATAAGAATTTTGCTGACGGTGAAGGTTTGTTCTCCAAGCTTGTGGATTGGTTTATGAACGTTTCATTACCTTCAGCTGAGTTTAGGGGATGTCAGTGTCAGTTTTCTTTAGGGGACACTGATATCCCCTAAACTCAGAGGTGGGTTGCTCCCAGTTTGGCTGAAATGGTACCGGTGATTCAACCTGGGTCACAGAACCGGCAGTGACCCAGGCTGGCCACACCCCTGAACTGGTTCCCTGGTCCCTTATGCAATTGCTGGCATGTTTCTGCACATGTGCAGAACAAATTACAGTCAACTGCGCATGTGTGAGCAATACATGGCGGGTGAAGCGAACCGGTACAGAAACCCACCCTTGCCTAAACTCCACTGAAGATGTTATTTAGCCTGGTAATGAAATGTTAGGAAACCAACCCGCAAGCTTGGAGAATGAACCTTCACCCTCATATTACACCCAAGCTACATATATTCACCACTGTTGCAAAGAATTTTGGTTTTGTGAATTAAAAAAAATGAATTATGAATTAATTGATAAATTAATTAAATGAATTGTGAATTAATAGGTAGTCTTCAACTTATGATGTGACTTAGAAACTGATCAAAGTCCCAAAAGATTCTAGAACAACCTAGTTCTAGTGTTCCAATGCCTGTCCCCTTTTGGTCACCTACCTGCATTTTGGTCACTCAGCAACCAGTTTGCATTTATGGCTATTTGCAATTCCTGTGGTCATATGGCCAAGATTTATTTATTTAAAATTAACGTGCTGTCCATTGCGCTGCGGAGTGATTTATGTTATTTTTGCTGAAAACTAATGTTTACTTCTGGGTTTTCGCAGAAATGCCCAATAGTGGACAATGGGTTCACTTAATGGCCACAGATTCACTTAATGACAATGTTGATTTGCTTAATCATTGCCATATAAAAGGTTGTAAAATTGGATGACCTGCTGTACAACCAGCATGATTTACAGCCATAATGGGCAGACTCGATTATAGTTGTTAGTCAAGGACTACCTGTAGGTACTAATGATGAGGATGCTATTTTTAAGATGTATAAACTATTATTGAACATGAATATGGAAGATTAATATGATAAATATTAAATGGTTGATTAAAGGGACAAAACATTCTCAATTTATTTATTAAATTTATATGCTGTTTATTTTGCAGTACAAAGAGACTCTGGGAAGCTTACAATGTAGTAATGAGTACAATGTAATGCTTGTCCCATAGAAAACTATGTGGAATAAAAGGACTGAAGTTTAAATTGAATCGTAACTTGAAAGAACTTTCACAAGATAATGTATCATTGATATTGAATATCTGAGAAATTGTCAAAGATATTGAATATAAAGAAATGTGAAACATATATTGGACATGTGATCAGTCTGAGACTACTTTTTATTATCTTTTGTGGACATACAAGAAAACTACGAAATTTTGAGATCAAATGTGGATTTTAATTCATAAAATTCTCAAACTAAATTAATAACTGTAACCAGAGATTTTTTGTCTAAGTTTGATGGATAAACAGATTGAAGAAGCAACCACAGGAATTTTGTTCTTATACATGATAACATCAGCAAAACTCACAAATTCCTATAATGGAAGAATGGAGGGTGAAATTAGTTGAGTTGGCAGAGATAGCGAAAATGAGCCTTTAAATACATACATAGCATCTGAAAAAAACATTCCCATTGAAAAAAATACTATCCAAGGCACTCGGCCATCAAACGTATACTGAGAAAGTAAATATTTGAAATTTTAAAAACCCTAACACATTGCAAATATATTTCCTTAGTTCAGTGCTAACTAGACTTTTTCCTGTAACAATTGTTTGGACCAGAAACTCCTTCTGATTGAGTTTACCTGTTTTGCTTTTTCTGGAAATTCCAAGGTTTAGCTCAGATTAAGAGGATAGTTATCCCAGTCTTCATCCACTAATTTCATCAAAGACCAAATGTTTTTATCTCCAAAAGGAAGGAAGGACTTTGAGGATATGCTTGTAGCATACCTGCCAAAACTAGGAAGGACAAGTATATTTGAATATGTTTGAGTTTGTGGGAGGCAGTGAATGTGGAGATGAGTCTTCTCTGTCCATTCACTACAGAGCCCTGAAGTCTATTGAAGAAAATATAATAAACAGTGTTTAAAATAAATAATAAATAAGCTAGGCTGCACTCACAAATCTGATCTTTTAAATAATGCACAACAATGTTATTCTGCCTCTGCTTGTACAAGGAACAAATCAGTTTCGAAAAAGATTTCCAACTGTCCCTATCTCAAAATCAACCAAAGTGGACTTGCTTCAGCATTTGTGTAAAGTTGTAGAAGAAGGAGTTTTCAAATTCCATTTCATGAAAACAAAAATCATTTATGTGATGGAAGGATACTGGTGCAAGGTGTTTTGATAATATCCTTAATCATGGCTTGGAGGAATTCTGAAACTCTGCACACTGGTACATATTATTCTGGGATACTAAACCAGATTATATGTGAGCTGCTCAAAAATATGAATTCCAATTAACAAGTAATATTAGGATATTATCCAGGAACTGAATACTTTCTAAATGCAATTTAACTATATTTCTAGAATGTGTTAGAGCCTTTTGAATTTTATTTTAAACACCTATTTAACAAAAGAGGGTCCATAAAAATGTAGCCATGTGTGCTTGCAGAAATAGAAACAGGCTGTTATTGTTAATGACTACTGTTACCAAACTACAATAAGATGTAAACCGAACTTCCTAAACTCTATTGCAGCCTTCCTAAATCTAGAAATTAATTAACAATTATCAGTGTTGTAATCTGGCATAATTGGTAAATTTTAATCTGGTAAAAGCTACAGTTGAACAAGGATTTTTGTCTCCGGCCTTACCTGAAGTTACTGAAACATGCATTTTCAATTTTTAAATAGCTTGGGTCATTTGAGATTCACCCCCAAATATACACGTATTTATTAAAGTATAAAATACTTATAAGTATTTAATAACCATTTATTAAAAGTGTAAAATATAAAAGAAAAGTGGTATTTATACAGTGAAGAAAAGGGGGGGAACCCCCCCCCAATTATGTTATAATAAATCAATGAAATGCTCTGGGACATTCAGACAAACAAATACCTACCACACAACTTCCCAGACTTAACAATTTTCAGTGACCTGCGGTCAGCTTTAACCCTGATGAGGCACTTTTTAGATTTGTGGACTTCAACTCCCAGAATTCCACAGCCAGGCATGCTCAGTTCCGATTTAAAGCGACAGCATTTTCCCCCCTTGCAAAATAAGTTTTCCCATTCTTTTTCTTCTCCCTCCCCCTCCTTCCTCCCTCTCTCCCTCCCTCCCCCTCTCTCAAACAGACACATGCACACAGAGAACTTCGATCCCTCTCTCATTCACTCACTCTCAAACACAAACACAGAAGTTGGATTGGATATATTTTCCAAAGGCTTGAAAGCAGCTCCTCTGCCATACCCCCCCTTCCCCTGCTGCCTTCCCATCAAACTTTTTGAATTCCTCCCCCCTCCCCACACGGACCTTTTCCAGCTGTTTCAGAGACGATTTCAACTCTGCTTCTCCCTGCCCTGCCCTGCCCTCCCCTCTTGAAAAGCCAGAGCTCTGTCAGACTGAGCTAGTTACTCCCAGAGAACTCTAAAAAGCCTCTAAAAATGCCCTCTACAGGAGGTGAGAGAATACGTGCCTCCTTTGCATAGGGAATTCTTTGCTTGTTAACCCTTGCTTAACTCTTAAAAGGCGAAAAATTCCTTATGCAAAAGAGGCCCCTAGTTTTCTGGCCTCCTCCTAGTTAATACTGAGAGCAGACACCAAGCCACTGTGACTTGAAATCTGGTAGCAACTACCCTGGCTTTAATTATTTTAAGAAAATTATTTAAAATCCTTTCCTTTCTCCGAGGAGACTGGTGAGGCCCCGCCTCCCTTGCCTCTAGTGACTGCACGTCCCTGACAATTTTTCATAAGAAAAACAAAAAAAATCTGGATAGTGGACATTGCAGTTTCTGGCAGAACAGAAGAGAAAGAACTGGAGACAATCACAAAAGACCTGCAAATAGAAACAGAGTGACTATAGCAAAAGAAAAGAAAGATAATACCAAGAGCAATAGGTACCACTAGAACACCATCCACACTGACAAAATGTGCAGCGAGGAGGGGAATTCCGTCCTGGAAACGGCGACGGCGTTCTTCGGCGGCTCCGGCGCTTATTTCATCTTTCAGCTTCGCCGGCCCGCGACGGGAGCGCCCTACGGCCGTGGGACCACCCCCAGGACCGTCCCCAAGTCACCAAAGTCACCCGGACGTTACGACCGCGGGCCGCGTGGATTCTAGCGGTCCCAGCGGTCTTCATGCTATCTCGTCCATATCAGCTGTTCGGCGGCGAGGAGAGGAACCTCAGCTCGGTGGCAGCGGTATCGTCCTTTAGCGGCCCCATTGTATGCCCCACTTCCCTACTCCGTCTGCCTGCATTGGGGACGAGGAACGGGGGAGACCACCCTTGGACTTTACAGACCTGGATGAGCCCATCGGCTCTAGGGATTCCGGTGGTTCTCGGGCTGCCTCGGCCATTTTATGCTGAGGAAGCAAGTTTCATCTGGAGAACAGCAACGGTGCCCCCTGGCAATTACAACGCCTGTTCCATCTTTGTACCTTACTTATTTTTACTGGTGTGCCTTTGGGAATCCCTCGGAGTGGCTTTACCCCCAGAAGGAAAACTTTGGACCTGGGCTGAGGGTGGACAGACGATGGCAGCATTGTGTGTTCGCACTGGACCCCCGCAGGACCTTTTGACCAACAAATTTGCAAAAGAAGAGAGGGGTTATAAGACACTCCCCTATATATTCCATCTGAACTATAACTGGTCCCAGCCACTTTAACTCTGAACATTAAGAGCCAATTCTGCCATCTGAACTCGCACTTTTAAATTTAAATTCTAATCAACTGCGCAACTATTTTTAGTTTCTTTCTTTTCTTTCATCTTTCTCTTCTTTCTTTGTATGGGATATGCATGAGATACGTATGAGATGAATGAATGTCCCACTTTTTATTATTATATTGTTGTAAATTTTTGTGTTTTTTAACTCTCACGTGGGGATTGTCTGGGGGAGTGCATGGGTATGTATGATTCGGAGGACCTGCCGGGAGATGCGGGGGCCATGGGGGTGGTTGAGGGGACCAGAGACACGGGAGAGGGTCGGGGTATTACGGTCGTAACAGGGAGGGGAAGATACGGCGGGGACTTTAGGGCAGGCCATCACCGGGGAAGGAGGGTTCGCTACATTATAGAGATCCCTCCTTCCGGCCCTATGAGTCCCACTCTGAGACCAGATGGCGCAAGTAATCAGGACCCTGGACTCAGGCTGCTGTCGCTAAATGCCAGGTCTGTAGTACATAAAGCTCCTCTCGTCCGGGACTTAATTTTAGACGAGAGGGCAGACCTGGCATGTATTACTAAAACCTGCTGGGCCCAGAGGGAGGAGTCCCCCTTGTAGAACTGTGCCCAGAAGGATTTCAGGTGCTGCACCAGCCGAGAGCCCAGGGAAGGGGTGGGGGTGTGGCCATTGTTATCCGGGAGTCGTTAGTTCCTCGTAGGGTCCCTGCTCCGGAGCTTGTCGGGTGTGAGTCTCTGCTGATAAAGTTGGACCTCAAGGGTCAAGTGGGTTTGCTGTTAACGTACCTGCCTCCCAACAGCGTTGCAGCAGCCCTCCCCTCGCTCCTCGAGTCGGTAGCCGAGCTGGCAATTGAGTTCCCTAGGTTGATGGTCCTGGGGGACTTTAATTTGCTGTCGCTCGGTGAAAACTCTGATGGGGCGCAGGAGTTCATGGCTTCCATGACTGCCATGGGCTTGACCCAAGTAATTCGGGGCCCAACCCATTCGGCAGGTCACATGCTCGACCCTCGTATTCCTCTCGGAGCAGTGGATTTGTGACCTTGGTCTGAGGGGTAACGACATCATACCCCTGTCGTGGTCAGACCACTGCCTACTGAGGCTCGACTTCCGGAGACCAAACCCCCACTGTAGGGAGGAGGAACCGACCAGGTGGTTCCGCCCCAGGCGACTTATGGAACCGTTAAGGTTCCAGACGGAGCTTGGGGTCATTCCTGATACTTTCGCCCACAGTCCGGTAGAGACTCTGGTTGCTGCTTGGCACTCGGCAGCATCGGAGGCCCTCGACCGGATTGCACCACTACGGCCCCTCCGAGGCGGCGGATCCCGGAGACCTCCTTGGTTCACTGAGGAACTCCGGGAGATGAAGCGCCGGAGGAGATGCCTAGAGCACCGATGGAGGTCCGATAAGTCCGAATCGAACCGAGCAATGGTAACCACCTGCACCAAGGAATACACCAGGGCACTTAGGGCAGCGAAAAGATCTCACATAGCCACCTTGGTTGCGTCTGCTGAGTCCCGCCCAGCCGCCCTGTTTAAGATAACCCGCTCCCTATTAAATAAAAGGGAAGCGGGGGAACCCTTGCAGGGCAGAGCTGAAGATTATGCCCAATTCTTAGCGGACAAAATTGCTCGGTTTCGGTCGGACTTGGACTCCATCCCTGCAGTTCCAGCCGAGGCACAAGAGGATCAAGTAGAACATCTCTGGGTTGAGTTTCAGGATGTTACCCCCGGGGATGTGGACAAGGCCATGAGGGCTGTAAGTGCCTCCACCTGCGTACTGGATCCGTGTCCCTCATGGCTGGTTACTAACAGCAGTGAGGTGACACGAGGCTGGATCCAGGCGGTTGTGACCACCTCTCTTCGGGAGGGGAACTTCCCCGCCGCATTGAAAGCGGCGGTGGTGAGACCCCTCCTAAAGAAACCATCTTTGGATCCGGCTGTTCTTAATAACTATCGCCCAGTCTCCAACCTTCCCTTCCTTGGGAAGGTTGTTGAGAAGGTGGTGGCCTTCCAGCTCCAACGGTCCTTGGAGGAAGCAAACTATCTCGACCCCTTCCAGTCAGGCTTCAGACCCGGTTACAGCACAGAAACCGCTTTGGTCGCATTGACCGATGATCTCTGGAGAGCCAGAGATGGAGGACATCCCTCCATCCTGGTCCTCCTTGACCTCTCAGCGGCTTTCGATACCATTGACCATGGTATCCTTCTGCGACGACTGCGGGAGGTGGGAGTGGGAGGCACCGTGTTGCGGTGGTTCTCCTCCTACCTCTCGGACAGGTCGCAGTCGGTGTTAGTGGGGGGGCAGAGATCGTCCCCTAGGCCCCTAACATATGGGGTGCCTCAGGGCTCGGTCTTATCCCCCCTACTATTCAACATCTACATGAAACCGCTGGGAGAGATCATCCGTAGGCACGGGATCAGATACCATCAATATGCGGACGACACCCAGCTGTATCTGTCCGCCCCGTGCCAACTCAATGAAGCGGCAGACGTGATGAACCGAGGCCTTGAGGCCGTTATGGACTGGATGAGGGTTAACAAGCTTGTGCTCAACCCAGAAAAGACCGAGTGGCTGTTGTGTTTCCCTCCCAAAGATCCGACCAATATTCCATCACTCAGGCTGGGGGGTCAAATTTTATACCCCTCAGAGAGGGTTCGCAACTTGGGAGTCCTCCTGGATCCACAGCTATCGTTTGACCACCACCTAACGGCTGTGACCAGGGGGGCATTCGCCCAGGTTCGCCTGGTGCGCCAGTTGCGACCCTACCTGAATCAGGAGGCACTCACAACAGTCACTCGGGCCCTTGTGACCTCTAGGCTGGAATACTGCAATGTGCTCTACATGGGGCTGCCCTTGAAGAGCATCCGGCGACTTCAGCTAGTACAGAACGCGGCCGCGTGAGTGATTGTGGGTGCACCTCGGTTCACCCACATAACACCTATCCTCCGCGAGCTGCGCTGGCTACCTGTCGATCTCCGGATGCGCTTCAAGGTGCTATTAGTCACCCATAAAGCCCTGCATGGTAGTGGATCTGGATACTTGAGAGACCGCCTTCTGCCAATTACCTCCCTGCGACCAATTAGATCACACAGATTGGGCCTCCTCCGTATTCCATCGGCCAGCCAGTGCCGGCTGGCAACTACAAGGAGGAGGGCCTTCTCAGTAGTAGCCCCGACCCTTTGGAACGAACTCCCCGTGGAGATTCGTACCCTCACCACCGTCCAGGCCTTCCGCACAGCCCTTAAGAATTGGCTAGCCCGTCAGGCCTGGGGACAAGGTTAGCCGCCCCTCCCGAATGATGAATGTATGTTGCTTATTATTTTTATTATATGTGTCTATGTCATTGTTTGTATTTCCCCCTCCCTGATTTTATGTGAGCCGCCCTGAGTCCCCTCAGGGAAAAGGGCGGCCTATAAATGTTAATAAACATCTAAACAAACATCTAAAATCACCACCAGCCAATTGCAATTATACTTTTAACACCAACAAACAACAATCTCTGCCCATCCGAGATCATTGGAAAGAACCTGATAAAGGGATAAAAATGCCAATATAATATCTGGTGGACTGCAACTAACCACAATAATTTCATTAATGTTTTGGATTAAGAATTGAAAAAAAAGTTTATTGAATTTATAGATTACACCAAATTGGTGTGATAATTACTACACTAAAGAACAAAAACAAAATTAAAAACAATATTCATAAGCAGAAAACTGGGTTAACATAATTGGATGAAATTTAACAAAGAGAAAAGGAACACTATGCATTTAGAGTTACTTGAGGTCAGCTGGACGGCCTAAACACTTTATAAATAAGCAGATTATATATAGAAGGGAAGTAAATGCACAAAAATAGGAAGGACACCTAGTTTGAAACAAAAGCTCTTGGAATAACAGTTGATTAGAAACTTATTGTTTTCAAATCATGGGAAATAAATTCACTTTATTCTGCATTAGTCATGGTACACATCTTACCTCAAGTATTGTAGATTTTAGCCTTTAAGAAGGACATACTAGACTTGGTTCAGATGATCCAGGTTAGAAACTAAGTCCTATGGAAGCAGTAAGAAGATACTTCCAGGGAAGACATGGCAAACTAGCTGTCCCTGAAGGACTGGGGATGACATTATAGTAGAGATTAGTGGTTGGACCGAGTATCCTGGACAGAGAAAAAACAGATTGTGAGATCGCTCATATGTACTCTGGACAGCTGCTCCTTATTAGTAGACCACAGGAACCAAGGGTTTTTGCAGCCAGTTTAGAACTGAGTGGTTGGGCATTGAGGCATTCCAACTAAGCTCACAGTTGTAATGCACAGACATAAAGTTTGGCTGAGATTCAGTTCATAATCACATTTGCAAATTTACTTCCTTTTAAAGATTAAGAACCTTCAGAATGGCAAGTTTTGTGGTACTTACTGGATGAGTTTCCTTAAATTCTTAGCAAAAGAAGTTTTAAGTATAAGTTTAAGAACTTAGAAAATATTTTGGGAGGAATAAATAGCTGAGGAGTGATTACAGTGTTGATTTTTTTTTAAAAAAGCCATAAAAGGATAGGAGCCCAGGTAGATTTGAAGTAAGACTTTGAAATTAATTACAAGAATTCTTCCTGTGGGAAACAGCTGTTGTTCTAATTTCTAAAAAAAATATATGATGGAACTTTGAAGGTTGGAATGTTTGGAATGTTTATTAACATTTATAGGTTGGATACCAGAGGGAACCAGACGGAACTAAAGAACACAATTAAAAGATAAGAACACAAAATTTGACTTGCTAACATAGAATTGTGCAAAATACTTCAATATTGGTTGTATTGAAATATATTTGTAAACAATGGATTTACAAATTATTTTAAAGAATATTTGCCATTATAGATTGTGTCTAAATGAAGTTCAATAAAAGGAATAACTTCTATCAGACAAGACTGAAATTGATTTATATCTGGATATAAAATGACAGGCTATACAACTTATATGGAAGAAGATATATATATACTGGATATACATATGAAACTAGTTAATATCTTAGTAATTAAAAGGTTTATACAAGTAACAGAAGAATTACTTGGATAAATTCCTATACTGGATTTACAATACAGGTTTGCTAAAGTTTAGAAGAATTTTGTGAGAAAGAATGAAGGGAAAAAAATAAATCAAGTTATTTGAAGATATTAAAGGAATATAGGTTTGTTTATTTGATTATGGTTAAAATAGATTTGTTTTTATCTCTTGTAATCTTTAGTGGACTTTTGCTGATCAGTACTCTGGCTTTAAAGTTGGCTTATAGATAAGACATGAGATATGGAAAAAGAGATCATTTGTTATATAGTATTTTTAGAGGTGATAAGTTATTAAAATTGTTTATGTTTGTGATGAAGAAAGGAGGCTTAAAATAATATTTTCTTATCAGTTGCTTTAAATTTTCAGTGCAACCCTGAATGGGAAACTCTACCTCAAACAAACATAATGCAACTCAGACAGTCCATTTAGTGATCATATGAGTGAAAAACCAAAGAAGAATTACAGTTAGGACAATTTTTATTAGGTCAATTAGAAGGTGACAAATTTCATAAGTTGCCAAGTTTTTTGGCTCTCTCCACTAAGCAAGTTGTTGCAAAAAGCAAATCTGAGGGTAAGGGTATGGTGGCAGATACTATATTCATGAAGCAGTTATAGTTATAAGTTAGAACTATAAGGAACTATATAAAGATTATAAAACACTCGGTGTCTCTTTGGATAGTGAGATGGGCAGCATATGAATTAAATAATGAAATAGGATATTTTTCAAAAATTAGCATGGATACACGCACTAGACTATGTCTATCATTGCAGTGATTAAGTTGTAACCAGGTCTGGGTAGAAGCAGCATGCAAATAATGATTGTGTATTTCATGAGAGAGCAGAGTAAGTGGGGATATATAGACACTTGAGTTATTTAACAAGAAAAGCAGTGATGTAATAGAAAACAGGGGAATGAGGATAAAATTTGCATTGCAAGAGGAAATCCACGTATACATAATATATCACTTTTTTTTCAATTGGAATAAATAATGCCTTCTTAGAAAAGCAATTTGCATTCTAGAACCTTTTGGAGCTAGAAATTTCCAAGTATCTCAGCTAGAAATAGGATGATGAAAAGATGCTGACCTGCAGTTCTCCAAATCTCTTAGGGATCTGGTTCACTTGACGTGAGGAGGAAGGAATATTATATTCACCATCTTGAGTTACTTATAAACTAATAAAGACTGAATATTTTTTTTTTTAAAAATAAATATAATAAAAAATAAATAGCAAGCTCTTTCCTCCTCTCTTTCTTTGTTGTTGTGCACCCTCATGCCTGCCTCTTTCTCCCCCTTAAAGCAACATATTTCAAATATATTTATTACTAAGTGGTCTAGACATTTTTTTCTGGAACAAGTGCTTTTGACTGTCTGCATACAACTGTATAAGAAGTGTACACAGATGTAATTGCAAAGAAGGGAGCACTTATTTGTAAACCATGGCACCTTTCTCCTAAAGTCAATTTTAGTCAATATTATAGTCAAGACAACTTAGATCCATGATGGGGAATCTATGGCACGTGTGCCTGAAGTAGCACACAGAGCCATGTCACCTGGCATGTGTGGCATTGTCCGCTCCTCTTCTGGGTTTCTAGTGTGCATGCAAGTGCAACAATCATCTGGCCTTTGTGCATGTGGCAGTGCTGGAAACCTGAAGAGCTGGTCTTCCATTTTCCAGTGTGAGCATGCATGCCGGCTAGCTGATCATCACGTACACATGTGTGACATAACTGGAAGAGTAGCTGGAGTGCAGGAAACTGGAAGTTCATTTCCCAGTGTGTGCATGCCCTCTGGGCAGTTCCTTTCCTGGGTTGTTGCCCCAACGAGCGACTCCATGTGCATGCTTTCTTTTCGGCATTCGGTGCCGAAAAGGTTCACCATCATGGTCCTAGAATGTCTGGCATTACAAACTAAGAAGGAATGAAGGATGGAATATATAAACGTAGAACTTCAGTGGACCGCATAGAAGAGGAACGTGATATTGCCAAACATGTGTGCATCATCTAGTCTTCACAAATAACATTGTCCTTTTTATATGAATGCAGCTAAAAACCTACCATGTTTCCCTGGAAATAAGACAGGGTCTTATTTTCTTTTGACCCCGAAATAAGCACTTGGCCTTATTTTTAGGGAGTCTTATTATTTTTGGGGTGCAGAAGGCGGCGAGCATGGTCACCTCATGGCTGCTGCTGTGTTGCAGCAGCCATGAGGGGGAGGGGGGCTTATTTTGGTGTATGTGCTCAAAAGCTCAATATTATCCAGGGAGGTCTTATTTTCAGGGAAACAGGATATATACGTTTATTTGGGAGTAAATAAATAAATGGTAAGGGATTCTGACACTGGACAGGGAGTTGCTCTTCAAGATCCATAACATTTCACGATTCATTAGTTAAGAGGTAGCCATGAAAATGTTTGAACAGTTATGCTTGTCTTTTACAGTGTGAGATACAGAAGAATATTTTCATATCTAGACCCTGATAATGCGGTTTTCTTTGCCTAAAATGGAATAAAATTGGGGGGGGTGTTACTAAGATTAGCAATACTGCAGGTTTTAGGAAGATGTTGAGAAAAAATAAATCTGTTTCCAACGTTGACTGCAGAACACCGAAGGGTTCAGTTAAGGTCACAGAAAAAGGAATCTTCACATACTTCTTAAATTGTAGGAAGAAGGAAATGGGTTCTCCAATTTCAAACTAAGCAAATTCTAAAACTACAGGGCCCCAGAGATGAAAAACCGTCTGTTCAATAAGTATCAATTAAAATAATAAAAATCTCATACCCTTTTCTTAGATCCATCAAGAAGTATGGCTAGTATTTATTAATCCAAGTGTGTATGTGTGAAGGGGGACGAGAAGTATTTTGAGTGCGACTTAGGACTCTTGTCATAGCTCCTGGAAGCCTGTAGAAGTGTATATGCAGGAATTTCCATCTGGGAACTGGAAAATTACAGACTTTTGAAGCATCCGCGCGGGAACAGTAGCCGGCATATAAACCGGACCCCAATGCCGACTTTTTAAAAAAATATCTAGGAAATTGTTCAACGATTAGGAGAGCGACTCCTGGCAGCCAGTCGCAACTCTTCGCGGACAGGACAGTAACTGAGCGGGCTTGTGACAGCGACTAACCGCGAATCTTCCAGCGGCATTTAATAGCCCGTGGGCACCTTTAAGTGGGAGAATCCTGTCAGTTTGTCCACCTGGAAATATCAAAGTTACCCGCTGGTTGGATAGCGAGCGGCGATCGCAGCATCAGCTCACGCCCGAGGACCTGGGGTCGACTCGAAGTGATCCGCTGCGCGCGTTTCTCGTGCCAAATTCCTTGTGCAAGAGGGGTGGGAAGGGGAAGCTGCAGAGGAGAGGTCCGAAGGGAGTCCCCCTCCCTTTTTATCCAATTAAGGCAGAGCAGAAATGGGCTGTGCGCTGACCCTAGAGAAGGGGCGCGGGAGGGGCCGGCAACCGCTCCTGCTGCAGATCTGGCTCCCCTAAGAAGGAGCTCCCTTCGGCTTCTGCCGCCTCAACCGCTTCTTTGCTGCCCCGCCGTTTGAGGGGAGCCCGAGCAGGGACTTGGGCTCTGGTCAAAGCAAACCAGAAGGGCCAAAAAACAGGACATCAGACCGCCGGAGGGAAGGGAGGGGGAGGAGGGGGGTGTTGGGGAAAAAAAACCCCACACGAAGGACTTCTCTAGGTAGCCGCTTCTGCAGACAGACTCGGCCCCGCCAGAGAGGAGAAAGTGAGGTCTTCTACCCTCCTTTTGCTCGCTTCTCTCCAGCTTTTCGGGACCTAAAGCGGCAACTGCGAAGCGCGCTTCCTTCTCTTCCGCCCCTCATCTTCACCCCCTCCTCCACATCCCTCCATCCCCCCCACGCCCGCCGTCGCCGCACCATCTGAGCGGGGGGGGGGGAGGGAAGCGGGGGCAGCCGAGACCGGCGCTGCAGAGAGAAGCCGAAAGCGCGCGGCCGGGGCAGGTCGAGCGAGAAGCACCGCTCGCCCTTCTCGCTCTGGCCGCGCGTGCGCGCGCGGAGAAAAAAAAAAGAGAGAGAGGGCTGGCGGGCGCGAGAGCTCAGCCCCGCGGGGAAAGAGAGAAAGAGAGAATGGTTCGTTCGCCAATGCTGCTCACCGGGACAGAGGGAGCTTAAGGGGCGGACGGAAGAGAGATGCAGCCACGGTCTCCGGCTGGGAATCTCTGGAGATGAGGCGGGCGCCCGCCGCCGCCGCTGCGTCTGAAGCAGCCCCGCGTTTTTGAAGGTAGTTTGTGTGGATGGGAAAGCAAGGTGTGACGGGGCGCAGCCTAAGTCTCCCCTTTGCCTAGGACGCCTGGGGGTGGGTGGGTGGGTGGAGAAGGAAAGCACGGGATCCCCTCTTCTTGGCTACCTGGAGTGTGTGCTGCTGGGGTGGCTTTGAAACGGAATTGCGAGAGAAGCGAGGGGAGGGAGCGATGTGATTTCCACACGTGCATTCTCACACCTTGGGTCGGTGACTGGACAATAAGTAGCACCGCGGGAATGTACTTTTCCACTGTGAAAACGCCGTTTCGGGATAGCTGAAAACACCCCCCCCCCCCCCAGTCTTAACGGTCGTTTCTGTAGCTTCAGCTTTGCTCGTTGAGACACCCCCCCCCCCATCTCGTCGGGCTCACCATTACCGAAGGTGTAAAGGTGTCGTGTTAAGGGATCCGTCCGATCTAACGGGCTAATATTGCAAAATCTTTGCAACTGAACACTGTACAAGGCTATTGGTCCCTGGAAAAAAAAATCTGAAACTGCTCCTTGGCGCCGGCATTCTACTAAAGAATAGGAAAGAAGAGAAGCTCTTCCCATCCTTCCTTGAGCCATGCTTTCAGCATACTGGTGGGGCATGCAGTGAACTAACTATAGGTAACTGTAATTATCGCTCAGGGAAACGTGATGGTCTTTGCGTTGTGCTGGAAGGATTCATTTACAGGGCTCAGAGTTGTAAGAAGTGGCTATAAGTACATCAGTGCTTGCGGGAAGTCATAAAAATTATTGTCTGTCATAGAACTCTGCCTTTGTTCACCGAGTGTTGTGGCTCTGTTTCTCAGTATAAGTTTTTTTGTTGGCCTTGTAATATAGAAGAACAGAATAACACAGTATGGGGTGGGGGATATTGATATATATGGATTTCTTCTCCAGCTTGCCAAGGTGATAAAAGTTCTAGTTTTGTTTGGAGCTAGAAATGGGGTTGGCTGGAATAGAGAGTCTTAAGGATGATGCTTTCTTTCACTGAGGTTCTATAATATTACTTTTGATTTCCAGAAATGATTAGAGCAACAACTGGAGTCCAGAATTCCAAACTTTAATTTCTTATTCTCTATTTAAAGTTCTTTCTTGGCTGACTTGGGTTTTCCCCATCTTAATTTCCAAATTGTCCCAATTTTTTCCAGTTTCCCAGTTTAATTTGGAAGACTCAGAAGGAAGAAAAATATATGGCTTTCAGCAATCCATTGGTAGAAACAAGCTTTTGAATGGATGAGAATATACACCCTTATTTTGGGGGGATCTGGGAAAACACTAAAGATTTCACTGAATGGGCAGCATCTCTGTGCTCCTAAATGTTACGAGGGACTCGAAGGATTGAGAATGGTATTTAATCCAGATAATTTAATTTATATGATGCAACAAGTAAAGCTGTTGTTTCAGTTGAAATGGATAATAATAATTATTTTTTTAAAAAACTGCTATCTCTTATATGGCATTGGATTAATTTAAACAATATTCTGCTATTTAGAAGAAAGCCTAACCCTTCCCCAGAGAGTGAGGCCATGTCACTGATTAAGATTGTGCCATCTGTAATCTCTCCCCATCTAAAAGCTGGGTTTCGTCTTGCAAAAAGAGGATTTCGAGAAGACCTGAAACTGAGCAGGCTTCAAGGGAATGAAAATGTTCTTATTCATTCCCTCCCCCTCTAACACAGCATGTTTTCAGACTTTGCTGGCTAGTTCTAGCTTTCAGAAAGAAAAAAAAAATCTTTTGCAGATGGGGTGTTTTCCTGGAAAAGTACACTTTTGAATCTATTTCCATTCATGATAGCAGTTATCCTGTAGTAGCAAAACTAATTTATTATGTGCAAATCAGCTGTGTATGATGGGCTTGTAAAATAATTCTGTAAAATAAGAACCAAAAAGCAATATAGACATAATGTTGATTGTTACAATGACTCCTAAAAAGATTGTTAGGGCAAAGATTGATTTTAAAAACTCTACAAGTTTTTAATGGACTGGTTTTTTTTTAATAAACTTTGGAATAGTGTAAATATATCTTATTCATAGTCGAAGTAAAACAAATTCCACAGTTCTGTTTATTTTTCAAGATTTTGTTCCATCAACACAAATGCCAACATGTCCAGAGGAGGAGGTAAAGTAAATATGACTTCTTATTGATATTTTATTTTGGATTTTAAAGGTTGCTAGATTAACAAAGCTCTTAAGTAAGAAATGAAAAGTAAAATCCAGAAGTATTGCTTTAGACGTAGCAGATAGTAAAATCACTTTAAAGGTGAAAGAGCAGAAACATTGGAAAAATACAGGCTTTTACTTGAAATCATACTAACCCAGATAGATGCCAAGTACATATTTTTGGGAAGAACATTCCACAACCTGAAGAGGAGCTTTTCTTCTTGAGAACTGCTGTCCCATTTTCAGCAGGGACATTCAGAAAAAGTCCTCTGACAATCTCAAAATCCAGGTAGGAAGGTATGACAATGAACAGCCAGTTCCTCTTTCCAAACTAGGACCAAATTAAAAGAGCTCCTTGAATTGAGCCCCCAAATATGATGGAGTCAGTGATAACTACTGATGTGATAAATTCGCTTCTTCCCATCCAGTTGGTAAATCTGCCATCACATTCTGAAATTTGGTTTTCACCTATATAAAAAGTCCCATGCTCAGTGCGCTGCTGTCGTTTATATGTAAACAAAAGCACATTTGTTAGGTAGGAAACCTCATCTGACAGGCAAAAAGATTAGAATTAATACTCAGGCTGTGAAATAATCTTTTTCTCAATACTCTAGAAAGAAGATCCTTAATTCAAAGGAGTCTGTTGACAACAATTGAAAATAATTGTAGAACCTTTTGAATAAGCACTTAACTGAATGCTCTGTTGTGTTGTCAAGGGTAAATTGAGGAAAAACCAGAAGCTGTATAAGACAGACTGAGAATGAGAAAGAGACAGGTTGATGGTTAAGTTAATAGATTCTTAAGGCCTGTAGAACTGTGAGTAAAATTCTATCCCATGGAGCAATTGCTAGCTTTTAGTACAGTAGTGATTTCATTACTATAAATCAAAGACGGTCCCTGTGGCCCTTAGGATGTTGCTGAAATGCAGTTTCAAGCAGCCTCAAATAGCTTGGCCAATGCTGAGGGAGCTTGAGGCTATAAATGCTTGTTTCAAATGCAGTCTGCCTATTACACAAGATTTAGTCTTGGATACATTCCAAGTATTGCACATCTTGAACAAAATTTCCTATGTTAGATGTCTACTAATCCTACTAACAAAGTAACAGAATAACAGAGTTGGAAGGACCTTAGAGTTCTTTTAGTCCAACCCTTGCTCAAGCAGAAAGCCCTGCACCATTTCAGACAAATGACTGTCCAATCTCTCCTCCCAAACCCCCAGTGTTAGAGCATCCACAACTTCTGAAGGCAAGCCGTTCCACTGAATAATTATTCTAACTGTCATAAAATTTCTCCTTAGTTCTAGATTGGTTCTCAGGTGCTTTGGAGAATAGGTTTACCCCGTCTTTTTTGTGGCAACCCCTGAGATATTGGAACACTGCTATCATGTCACCCCTAGTCCTCCTTCTCATTAGACCAGACACACTAGATGTTACAAAGAATACAAAAGTTCTCCTTCATAATAAAATGGGTTATTCTTGCAGAAGGCATTCGGGAAAGTGAGGGTTAATATATTCTTCACCCGTAATTTTCTGTTTATATACTATAACTTTTCCTCATGGCCAATCTGGCTTTTGTCTCTAGAACTCAGCTCAGGAAGGGGAAAAAAAGCAAGGAAAGATTGGGGTGAATAAAAGGGGAGAAGCTGCTGCACTTGCAGATTTGTCTGTGACTTCTATACATTTACATAGGTAGGATGAACTCTTGCCAAAAATGATTTTTTAAAGCAAGTTATCTTAGTTTGGGATATAATTTTTGAAGAAAGTCAGCAACTACATGGAGAGAATCATCTGTACTAGATAGATAGTAAAATGCAAAACTGAGATCTAACTTGGCAAAATATTGAAGAATATATTTCTTCTGTCCACTGACTGCAAACTTGCATGGCCATCTGATGAAATTTGAAATGACACTTTTCAAAGATGTACATTTTGGTTATCTTTTCACTTCTATATTTTTGTTTTTAGACCCTAGATTTTAGACAGTGAAGATGCATGCGTTTTAAAATTGAGCTAGTTCATTTGTTTCAGATTTCAAACTAAGTTCCTTTCTTTGAGTCACCATTCCTAACTTTCTCCTGCTAGAAATGCCCATGAAATATAATCATTAAATTGTCCTGAGCTTGGAACAATACCAACCATTTAGAATAGAATAGAATAACAGAGTTGGAAGGGAGGTCTTGGAGGTAATCTAGTCCAACCTCCTGCTTAGGCAGGATACTCTACACCACTTCAGACAAATGGTTATCCAGTGTCTACTTAAAAACTTTAAGTGTTGGAGCATTCACAACCTCTGGAGGCAGGTTGTTCCACTGATTAATTGTTCTAACCATCAGGAAATTTCTCCTTAGTACTTAGTACTATTGATTAATTTCCATCATGAGTTCAACAAATAAAAATGCACAATTGCTTCAAAGTGTACTTAGCTGGCTCTTTCCCATATCCTATGTATCCTGAATACAATTATGTCCAGCCAATGCCAGAAGAATTGGAATCCATGCATGCTGTGTTACTAGATACTGATCATAGATGATTGGAACTCTTAAAATATTGATCAGGAATGAGCACAAATTGTTTGGTTTCAAGTTTAAGACAAAACTGAAATACATGTGCATTGTTCCATGCTGAGAATATCCACAACAATTCCTTTGTCATGACTATCAAGGGTCAGATTTTTATAATCATATGCATATTGATGCAAGGGTTAAGTCACATAAAATAACTTGACTCATAGGCTGAAATATTTTGAAACAATTCCAATAATAGTAATAATGATATACAAACTATTGCTGATTGGACAGAATGTTAATGTGAAGTATATTGTGATCTTTGCATAAAAATTACCCCTTCTCTGATCCTACCAACTTTTAAAATATAAAAGATCAAAAGAGAGTTTTCATAATAGATTCTGAGGATACAAGCATACTTATAGTACTTCCCTATAAGAAAGTACGAAGTATGAATACTCAGCTGTTGGGAATATTCTCAGCATGAAACAATACACATATATTTCAAAATTTTGTCTTGAACCAGACCCTCTATGTTCATATCTGAATGTGTGGTGTGAATAGCTATAGAAATTTAAATCATCTTTATCATCTACCAGGCAGATAGAAATGTTATTTTAAGGAGACAAGTTGGGAATAGGAAAGTTAATGAATTACCTTAAAATAGACTTTTTATAAGCTGGATTTTGACTTGAAAAATAATATGTAATGCAGTCGGCCTTTATGTTGCTTGTTCTTGAGTGAGGGCTTAAGTGATTCTGCTGAGAGTTGAACATTTTACTAAAGAAGATTTAAGTGATCTGTATGATATATCAAAACATTATTAGGAGGATTGAAATTGGCTTTCCTATTTTTACGACATGTTTTATGTGAGCTTTAAATATGTATACTCTGAAAATTTAGTCATAGACTCTCTCTTTTAAGACACACTCTATTGTACTGAAAAAGTTGCCAATTCTTGGATTTGTTTCTTAAATGCTATTCAGCTGCTCAGAAAAGTGATTTTGATGTCACTGATGTAACAGTAAAAACCTTTCATGTTGGATGCAATCTGGTAAACCCAGAGATGTTTAAGTTATCTTTAACCAAAGGCTTTCTCAATAACCTCTAGTCTTTATCCTCTTGTATGGCAACAGTGCTTCCAGCCATCCAGTATTATTCTGCACTCCTGTTCTTATGGATATGCGAAAAATAAAACCATGTCAGAGCCTAACTCTTGCCATTATGGCTTGCTGTATTCCATGCCTGCAGGGCAGCAGCATTTCATTTTAAGAAACAAAGCGATTCAGTCAAATAGTTAAGACAGCCAGCAAAGCTATAGTTTGTTCACTTCTAACTGAATTTGTGTTTTAGGGACCAACAGTTTCACCTCTGTGGCTGTAAAAGAAGCACTTATTGAGAAGGACATGCTTTTCTATGAAGTAATTCATAAAGAAACATAACTTTCTGTCTCACTATGCCCAGTAGCTTTACTGTTCAACACTCCTAATTTTAGGACCACTTACACCGATGCACAAAATACTATCATGCCTTCCTCAGGTTATGTGCATGCATATGAAAACCAAGTTAGTGTAGGATGAATGGCATAAGATCAAATAGAACTCTCTTAAAACTACTTGAACATTCTAGCCAATGCAGGCTAATATTTACAAGCATAAAAAAATCTGCAGAACTTTTTGGAGTATCATGAGAATGTATATACAAATAATAAAGCTATGTCGGAGCCAATATTTTGCCATTATGGCTTGTTATACTCTATGTCTGTAAGGCAGCAGCATTTCAAATTAAAAAAAATAAAGTTATTCAATCAGGCAAGTAGCAAAAGCAGTTTGTTCACTGCTAGCAGGATTTATGTTTGGCCAACCATAATCTTGTGTTTGTAGGTGTAATAAAAGCATCCACTAGGAGGGGGAAAGCTTTGTGGGGGGGAAAGTAAGAGAAATTAAAGGGGGAAACTGGTTTTTTTGTTAGACTGAACATTTTTTTTCAGTACCTCTGTCGTTCTGGGGTAAGGTTCAAACATATCTGGAAACCATGGAGGCATGGTTTGAAGGCAACAGCTTAGCAATGAGAGAAAGATTTTTTGAGGATGATTTCAAGGTAATCTTATTTATCATCAGTTAACAGTATCTCACAAATGCAGAGAGGAACAATTTCAATCAATAGTCTATATAGATATGACTTAGGTTTCCACTGGTTTCTGTTGCCATCCTGATAAGAGAAAATTGGGTAGATTTATTAATGAATAATGTAGGAAGGCATAATTTAATCCTGGACCTTTTTGGGATTCTGCTGTTGATACAATAATTTCATATATGGCAGCACCGGCATCTAGTACATATTTTCTGTTTAATAATTTGTCATCTGAGGCTATGCAAACCTTTAGCAGATCACAATAGAGCAGGAATTATACATTCTAGTTACATATGGTCAGGAGGTGGGAATAAGAGATGACTGGGCTCTTAGTTCAAATTCTAGCATTAGACAACTGTTTATGGAATTGATTCAGAATTGTCAAAACAAAGCCTTTACTGAAACACTGAAGTTGATTTCTCTGATTTAACCTGGGCTGTGTCCAGTTCATGTATGCTTAGAAAGGGGTTCTCAAACAATAAAACCTATTTAGATTTATGTATCTTTGCAGAGTAATCCCCATCCTCCCCCTCCTGCATCTACACTGCTTTGAAAAGATGCTCCTAAAGTTATCTTTGATAAAGTTTTATATGATTTCATTTTAAGCTCAACCCAACACAAATAATAGAACTAGACATGTTTAAATCTATTCAGGTATGATGGCTCATTATCTATATATTCTCTTTTATATCATGAGGAAGTTTTTTCTGTCCAGATATTGGAAAAGAGCTGTATTGGTCACCCCAATTTCATGACTTTTAGATAAATTGAGGCTGGGAATTCTGGCAAGTGCCATCCCAGTATCTCTTTGGGATGGCTGAAGTTCAGCTCATGTGATTTTGCTATCAGAATAAATGCTAGAGCAAACGTAATGAGATCTTACATCTTATAAATGTGCATGAATGTGGATTGTTTGAAACCAGGTGTTGCATTATAATCTAAATGTTCTGAAACTGATTGTTATTTCATGTTAAGACCTATCAGTTACTCGGTGCTACAAACAGGCAATATTGTAGGAAACAGTTGGGAATAGTATTAATAGTAGGGAAAATGCTGGAGGTTGATAATTCTGAAAGCCAGAGCCTCATATATGAATATTATTGGGGTTGTTTGGGAAATCATTGGCTAAAAGAGTATAGTAATTGACTGGCTTCTCCAATATGTGGCAAAGCTGAATTAGATTAAAAAAAAAGAGAGACATATTTACTTATCAGGCTTAGCTAGCTAGTAAATTTAAAATAATAGAGTATACCCTTGTGAAGGAGTAATGGGTCTCATTGAGAAACTGCTGAGATTTAATAAATTGTTCTCTGTTGGTGACTTGGTATTGGAATAAGACTTTGTACAATGTAGAAGTATGCTAAAATATTTTCTTCCATCACTAATACTCTGATTTAAATTCACAACTAAAGGATGTGACGTACACTATTTCATAAGTCTGAAAACAGCCAATACTCACTGAAAAGGCAGTATACAGATAGATAATGGTATTGTTACATTGTATCTGCGTGAAATGTACAGTTAACTTTTAAGTATGCTTATGTTTAGATCTGTTGAATGTATCAAAAAATGACTGGCAGCTTGGCTGAATGAAGCTCATCTTTCAACCTAGTAGGGAGTTATTTGGCACTCTGCCATGTAATTCCCAAATGTTGCAGTAGCTCCAATGTCATCTGAAGGAATTTGAATTGGGACTGTGGGGAAAAAGTTGAACCATGTGCCTTTATCTTACTCTCTGCATTACATCATACGGGATATCCATGTCAGCTTGAGAAGAGAGAGAGAGAAAGAGAGAGAGGGAGGGAGGGAGGGAGGGAGGGAGAGAGATCTTTCAGCTTCATTTCTTGAGTATCCTAAATCTCTTAGAGCATTTGCTGTTGACAATCATGTTTAGAGCCAGCCCCCAAATCCTGAGTCACAGTATTGTTTCCATGGAAACAGACTTGTTCGTTATAATGCATTTTAGGGATAGTGAAAATATAGTACAGATGCTGCTAGGGATTGGACCTCTGCCAGAAACATATTGGCAAGAGAGATGCAAGATTTCATAATGCTGGATGAGGGGCTCATACTTCATCCTCTATCACCGTAGAAAGCAGTGTTGTATAAAAGCATGCCAGTTGGTTTTAAAGGTAATATACCCATGTTTGTATGACAGCTAAGCCATGAAATTTACAGGCATGTTTCCTAATCATACAACCTGTTCTTACAACATTCTTACTTGTTGCTGTGATAGCTGAACTTTCTATTCTTCAGCATTCTATCCAGAAAACCAAAAACCAAAATAAAACATTGAGATATACCATTGCACATATGCAAGACTGTAATGGACAAGAAGAATAGTGAAGCTACTGACCTGGCATTATGAGTGTCAGCTTATTAGCTGGGTTATTACTATATTAAATCCATCAAGCTAATCTCACGGTCATAAATGAAATCTAAACTCTGAATACCAAAACTCAGGTCACTGAATAACAGTATTCAAATTTATAAACATAAGGGAAAATTGAAGAGGAGAAAGAGAGAGAGAGACAGACAGAGAGAGAGAGAGACAGAGACAGAGACAAAATCAAAAGCCAGGAAGTTTTTTCATAGCTAGCAGCCCGATTTAAAGAGCTGAATCTAGATAGCAATAAGGAGCATCAGAGGCAACATTTACATAGGAGGTCTGCCATTCTTAGGCTGATTCCAGAATACTAAAAGTCTCTGAGCAAAATTAACTGTGTGTAGGTTTTGTTTCCTTCAGCAAGTTGTTCCTTCAGCAAGTTGTTCCTCAATAGCCTTGCTTGGTGTAACAATCTATTTACACAGCTGAGCAATCCTTCCGTTTGTTCTCCATCTCTGATCTAGGACTTTAGGTAACAATATTCCCAAGGATTGTGTGGTGGTGGGAGGGAGCATTTTGTTGGGTACAGACAATTTGGTGGGGATATTGTTGCTGGCTCAGCATAACTGCTCAGCTCTTGGGTCTCCTCTTCCTGTTTTCCCTTCTTCCCTGAGACAAGTGTGTTATTGAGAGTCAGCAGATGTCAAATCTTTGCTGACATAAGCTCAAATGAGGGACCCTCTGTGGGTATCAAGAAATAAAATTGGAAGTCAATACTAAACTTCAAGTGAAAAGCCATGTGTTAATAATTATGCCCACATCTATTTTCTGACTATTTCCCACTGTGTTCCATACATAGAAACTTGAAATATCTTTCCCAGTAGGGATGCAGCCAGCATGGGCAGGAAAAAAAGAAATCAATTCAGATCTTTCCTGAAAGCAAGGTTAAATCAAAAAATAAAGATGGAAAATGATGAAGTTAATTTGAAATAGGGGTGGGGTGAATTAAACCTGCAGATTAAAATAAATAGGTAAAACCGTCAGAAGCATGTTGCTTTCATGTGGGTTGAATTCAGGTCTTTGTGTGAAAAAACTTGTGTTGTTTCCCTGATGTTAAGTGAATAGTTATGAAGGTTTGAGAGCAGAACACTTCACTGCCCCCCACCTCCAAATTTAGCCACTCATGCCACTCTCTCGGGAAGCTTGCTGGGATATTTTCCTTCCCTTTTCCATTCAGTTAGAGTGGACAGAGCCCAGCTTTCAAGGTGGCAGAAAATATTTTAACAGTCTTGTTTCATCTTTACCAAATGGGAAACCCTGCTGGTCTTCCCCATGTTTTTCACTTTGTTGCTTTTCCACACCTTGAAATGGTCTCTGTGGTGCACACAAAATGCACAATGGAAGCAAGGGAGACATGGGTATTGCTTTTAACTACTTACTTTTTACTGCTTCCTTTTTTCCCCTCCAAGCTAACAAAAGATTCAAGAAGTGTATTTCATTTATTTATCTATTAAATTTATACACTGCCCATCTCACTGTCAAGTGACTGGGTGGCTTATGTGAAGTTCTGGGAATAACTTCACTTAATTTTGATAGCTTTCCTTCTATTAACCCTGAACAGAGATAAAAGAAATACCGCTAATAGCATTGTATTATAGGTCCTAGGAAGAGTTTTATTCTCCCACAACCATTGTTTTATTTGCCTTTGAGTCATTATTGACTACTGGTGTTGCCTAGACAAGTACCCGCAAGGTGTTGTTGTTTTTTTTGCAAAGTTTTCCAGAGGAGGAGAGACTGAGTGGTGCAAGATCACCCAGTTGGCTTTCTGCCTAAGGCAGCACTAGAATTCACAATTTCCCAGTTTTTAGCTTAGTGTCTTAACTATTACACCGACCCTTTCAGTTTGGTACACACGATTACTTACAATATGAAATTTCACTTTAATGCAGCAACTTTAAAACATGAAATATATTGTGTTTTACAGATAATTTGGGAACTCTGTGGTGATTATTTACACCAGGGTTATTCAAACTGTGAGATATAGCTCCCTTGGGAAGGTGCAGACAAAATCCAGGGGAGATATGAAGAACCTTTTACTTCAACATTTTATGCTTTTATTAAAATATAGTTTCATTGTATTGTTTTTACTGTTCATTGGTGCTCATTTCAGTGTTTGGATATTAAGGAGAGATGTGTTTAAGATCACATTGAAGGGAGGCATGATGGCAAAAATGATAAAGAACCCCTAATTTAGGTTAAGGGTCAGGTAAATTAGGTTCAACCTAGTATCCTTTATATGAGCTGGAATTGCAATTTTCAGAGGACATATTGGTTAGAAATGTTGGAACTGCACTCACAATACTTTGGGATGGTGCTAAATTGGGAAAGTTGATGTATATCTATACATAAAGATGAAGAATATGTTTGGTTAGGCTATCTTAACCAATGACAATCTTCTCTTGCTCTTCATATAGAAGTTTAGTGTTGGGCTCTGATTGCTAAGGGCAGGGACATTGTTAATGCAGCTGCCTTGCAGAAATGTTGGCACAAAAAGACAGGAGGGCTTAACCCAGAGAATAAGGGCAAAGGAATACACTGCCATGCTCTGGAATGTGGTAATTTTCTTTGCTGTGTTGTCTGGAAGAATATTTTATTAAGAGGTCATGACCCATAAATACCGAGTCGCATAATGGTATGGAAAAAGGGCAAAACATTTGGCTGCAGCTGATTTTTTTTTTAAAAAAATTATATTGGTTCTTAATATCCTGACTATCACTTACTTTGTGGAGCCATTGTACGGTACCAAGTTAGCCTAAGCAAGACTAGTTGGAATTTCCTTGGCATTTCCAAACAGTTTCTTGTCGCAAACAGTCCTCAAAAGCATGGCTATCCTTGGTGTAGCATGGATGGAAGATAAGCCTAGCACTTTTGCTGTTTATCTGAACAATTTCAGAAGTAAAAGTGCTTGCATTTTCCTCTGAGAAGCACAGTTGATGAAGCAAATAAAAGTGATACTGAAGTGAATATACAAATACATGGGTGGGGAGAAGTGATGTGTAAGTCTTCCCTATTTTTATGCTGCCAAAGTGTGGGGGACTGTACAGTAGAGCCCATCTTTGCCATGGCAAAAATAGAAGTGATGGAAGCTGTAGTCTAGCACCTTCACAAATCACCAAGAGGGAGAAGGTTGTGATAGAAGAAAACTGACATGTTAAGATGTTTTGTATAGGAATTGTTAAATATAATTGTGCATACTAGCCATGAATGGTTTTGTATAACTAAGATAAAAATAGAGTCTTGGAAGTAGTGGGGGGGGGGCACAGAGTCCCCCCCCCCAACTCATTCCTCCACTCATTCCCCTCATATCATTTCCCCTAATTAAAACAGCCTGCCCTAAGGCTATTTGCTTCACACAACAAAACCTCCAGATACCATTATAAGCAGGATACTTTGGAGCAGTTCGGTGAGGCAATAGATTCAGGCTTCTTTCAACATGCTTGATCATAATCCTATCCCACCCTGTGAGATATTATCACCCTTCCCCCAGAAAAAAGGAACAAAACAACCAAATTAACCATATCCTTTTCTCTCTTTCTCTTGTGTTTTGCTGTGACTGAAATGTTGCAAATGTTGTCTATTTCAGTAATTAGTATGGGTCTTGATCACTAAACTGTTGAGAGGCAGAAAATTACTTTCTAGAAAATTACTTACTTTTTCCTGATTTTCTGTTGAATTCGGATCATCCATGCTAGTGAGCCGAAAAGAAAGGAAAGGAGTAGAACAGTAGTTTTATAAAATTGTAATTTGAAACATGCTAATGCCCTAATTTCTAATGAGGATACAGCACTATTTTCACTGATAGCGGAGGGGAATTTTCTGTAGGCATTAGATTTGCTGTTATATTTTTCATGGAATCCTTTGGAATCAGATAGGCAAATAGTAAGCATTAGACACAGGAGCCTTCCATAGTTTTCATTAAAAAAAAATAGAATCAGATAAAATCTTCAAGTTTTGCCTTAAGTTTCTGACTTTATTCAAATGAAAGTTGTACAAATATGGTCATACTCTATGTATTGAAATAGAAGATTTCAAGAATTACAGACATCCCAGACATTAGAAAATGCAGGGCTGAGAAACAGAAATAAGAAGTGTGAAATAAAACTGAGTTGTAAACTGACAGTGAAGCTTGTTGGTAAAAGAAGGATTTAGAAAACATATTTGACATCTGTCTCGACTTCTAGAGGACGAGGATTCATTTTTCATTGGCATTACATTCTTGCCACTCCAAAGGAAAATTCCAAATCTTTTAGATTAGAAGACAGAAGAAATGAGTACCACAAGAGGGCAAAAGAGAGTGCTCTGTTGAAAAGCTGGAGTGCACATGAAAAACTAGATCGTCCACAAATATTTCATTTTTGGCGAGCCTTTATTCTTCTTGCTTCAGTTTCCACATGGCTAAGAGTAAGGCTATTATATCTAGAATTTCCCAGCTATTCTTTTGTTTAGCATCTGTATATTATTAGTATTGTAAAACTGAAAGAGATTTTAGCTAGTTAAGGAGAGATTATTGTAGACATAGCAAATGGCTAATACATCTTATTCAGTGGCTGCCTGTTGCAAATGAATTTTGCTTGTTCATTCTCCAAAATGGGGATGACTTATTTCCCAGTTAGATACCAGCTGATTGTGTGTGTTTTTGTAATATGTCTATGAGAACCTGCTTCTGAGAGCATCAAGGTCCACATCCTGTCAAAAACTAAGAGTGCTTCACTTCAACAAAAACTTGGTACCCCCATGCTTCAGTGATATGTAGAGATTTTTAAAGCTGTTGCTGAGATCCTTCTTTAGAAGGGTATACCTGTTGCCTTGATTTGCAGGTTCTTTGCCGTGATGCAGACTGATCTTTAAATCTCCAAAGTGTGGATATCTGATTTACCTCCTTGTCTCTCTTACTGATATGAACTGTGGAGACCTTCAGATCTGTTCCAAGACAATGTTAGTTGACAGAAAAGGACAGCTGTCTCTGCTGCTGTAGTTAGATTTGGTACTCCCCCCCCCAAAGAGATTCGCTTTGATGTTCTGCTGCAACATTTAGGCTTTCCTACTTAGGAAGACATTTGGATTTTATAGACTGAATTTTACTGTTGCTTGAAGTAATATGTCAGAGCCTTCTACATTTTAAACCTCTGGCTTTACGTATTCTTGCTGTTCAAGTTGGTTATTGTTCTGGGACTGCTGAATTTAAATACGTTACAGTAGACCACAATGAACCAAATAACAAAGGCTAAGTATAAATTTAAATAGTCATGAATGCAGGAATCGGGGTGGACCTTTGGCTAATTGACAGATCATGTGTTTACATGCAAAAGGTTGTAGGTCCAATCCTTGGCACCTCTTAAGCAATAATGATGAAAAAGACCTTTCTGCATATCATTCTGGAAATACACTACCCTGTCTGGTGCTATTCAGATGCTTTAGAGTGAATAGGGATTCTGTGCAGCAATTATCAGCCCTACAATTCTAAACTGTTTTGAGCACTTGTAAGCAAGCAAATATTGTTACTTGGCATTCTTGCAGGAAGGAAGAAAAGGCCAGAGATATTAATTTTCATAATTTCTTCCCTAAGAGACATACCCATAACAGGTGTACTGTAATCTGTAATATATTGTAGTCTGTAATGTAATCTGTAATATATTAAGGTAGTCTGTAATACTGTATATAATAGAATAAGACAGTTGGAAGGGACTTTGGAGATCTTCTAGTACAATCCATTCACATATTGAGGTACATGGCTCGAATAGTCAGTGGTAGAGAATATATAAGGGTGTGTGTGTGTGTTTTGAGCCGAGGTGGCGCAGTGGTTAGGGTGCAGTACTGCAGGCCACTTCAGCTGACTGTTATCTGCAGTTCAGTGGTTCAAATCTCACCGGCTCAAGATTGACTCAGCCTTCCATCCTTCCGAGGTGGGTGAAATGAGGACCCAGGCTGTGGGGGCGATATGCTGACTCTGTAAACCGCTTAGAGAGGGCTGAAAGCCCTATGAAGCGGTATATAAGTCTAACTGCTATTGCTATTGCTATTTTGTATATGTATATGTAAATTCAATTGGGTTACAAACTTTATTGATTTGGTTGTTGTGACAATCAGCATATTCATTAGAAAGCTTGAAATATAAGTAAATATAAGTATATCCAGAAGGCAAAAAAGAGTTAGAAACACCCTCACTAAGAACACTTCTGTCACTTCAACAGTTTTTGAACGGTCTTCATCAAATCAGTGGCCAAATTCCATAGTTCTTCCTTGACAAAATTGGAATCCCTGAAAGAGCCCCAATCTGGGAAGCTGCCAAATACATTGTCACATTATCTGTGTAACCTAGTCTTCTGCACATAGATGTCCTTTAGATTAGGCCTGTCAAACCGGCGGCCCATGGGCCAGATACGTCACATGCAGGCCACACCCAAAGTCAAAAAACATTGTGATATATCACAATCTGGTCCATGATGCAAGTTTGACACCTGTGTTTTAGATGCATCAGATATCAATTCTAATAAAATGAGGTTTTTTTAATAAATAAATAAACAGGAATCTTTACAGTTTGAACATCTAACTACCGAGTGAAGAATAATAGATTCATTTTGCCTTGCATTTCTTTTCAGAACATTCTCTCCCCTTCCCCCACATTTTCACATTTCAAAGTCTTGAACTTTTTTATGGACAGTAATAGGCTTGATTTTAAAAGATTAGTGCATGTCTGTATGAAATTCCATTCATTTAACGGGCATTTTATTTAGAACTGGAGACTGCAAAAATATCTGTTTTAAACAGAGAATTTTGAAATAGAATTTCATCTCACAGAGAAATTAAATTTCTTTTTTTTCATCTCCCATATCATCTCTAAAGAAGTTTAGAATATAAGTGACACCAGGCAAGCATTCTTGGTTATCTCTTTTTGCAAAAGTTACCCGTGAACATTGATTACACAATATAAATGATTCCATTCTTAATCATGGGATTGCAGTTTAAATTTGGGGATTTAGTTCTACAATAAGGCTTATTACAATTAGCCAGGTTTGCAAACTATTGGTCAACCTGATAAGGATAAGATAAGCTAAATCTGCCATGCTGCATGTAGTCATTGACTTATAACCATAACTGAATCCAGAATTACTGTTGTAAGTCATGCTGCTTGTTAAATGGGACACCATATGACCACACCCAATTTTATAATCTTTTTTGCAGTGGTTGTCAAGGAAATCCATTGTCCACAATGGGCACATTTGGTTGGAAACTGGAAGCATACATAGGTTTCTGGCAAAATAAAGTCCCATTGTAAAGCATGGTCACATGACTGTTGGATGTTGCAAATGACTATAAATGTGCCAAGTGTCCAAATGTGATCACATGACTGGGAATGTACATGTGTGGCCTGGATGTTGGCATTCCAAATCCAGATTGTAAGTAGGAAATGTATAATTTTGTACAGTTGCTAAGTAATCAGTCGTAAATTAAAGACTACTTTGTGGCAACATCTGTTGTTGTTTTTTTTTTACTTGCAGTGTCTCATACATAGATTCCACAAGGAAAAAAAAGTTTAATTTTCATGCATTTTTTGGAGTTAAAACATTTGTGATCATTCTTGATAAATGAAAACATTGCTGTTTTGAATCAGCCTCTGGGCCCATTCAAAGCAGTCCTGCTTTGCTTTCTATAACCGACATGGAGATGACCTAGCCTTCTCTCTCTCCCCCCCCCCACACTTCTTGATTCTTCTCTAGGCAAGTAATCAGTATACAACACAGTTTTCTCTTGGGAGAAATCACCAAGAACTTTGGCCTTTCCTAAGTTAGGCATTTTAATATGCTAAAGCCTCAAGAAGCTTTGGGATGGAATAGTTGAACATTAACATATTTGTAGCTACCATATTCCTGAAACTGCATTGTGTATGTAGTTATGTTGTTGGCTGCAGAAATCTCTTCATTCTGTTGCCTGCCAGCTGCTGCTCTTGTTCTCCCATTGAGCTTTAATGGGCAATAAGGAGACATGAGATTTGTGTGTGCGTCAGTACACCAATGAAGCAAACTGTTTTGGGTGTTTAAGCAATGCTCAGAGCAACTATTAAAGATGAAAGGTTGTGCATGTGCCTTTTAAGGGTGGATGGAGGAAAACTTCTTCACAATAAATGGTAGGGAAAATAACAAACTACTGGTCAATCAGAATAAACTCAGATTCTTCTTTGCAACAGGGACAGATTAAGAAAAAAACATTTGGGTAAATTAATCTGGGATTTACACAGCATTTGTTGTCAGCATTTTATGCTCAGTCTCTAAAACTGAACATCCCACCTCTCTAAGTTTTACCTGCTGCTACATAAACAGCCTTTTCCCATTGTAATTGCAAAAACAGAATATCCTCTGTTTTAAAATGTGTCTCATCCCATACCACTTATTAAAAAATGTCTATTAAAACCATTTTGTGTGTTTATGTGATTGATAATCTGTGGCTATCAGTCATTAAGTGAGTGGCAGTACTCCATCTAATCCCAAATACCAGGCCTGGATATGTGTACAATATCTGACTTTGCAAACATGTATTTTATTGTGTCTGTTTATTTTCAGAAGTTTCTTTTAATAAATATCTTGCGGTCCCAGGGCTAAGGAAGAGAGTTGCTAGACCAATGAATGAAAACATAGTTACACATTGGGGGCTGCTGCTGGGATTTCTCACTTTGTTTACGGTGTGAGGAAGAAATTTGTCAGGAGAAAGGAGGAAGTTTAAATTCCTTGTGATGCAGAGAAATTGTATGCTTGTGTTTATGTGTAAAGTGGGAAATATGGAAGCTGTTTTACTAATCTAAAGAGCAAAGGGAAACCCAGATTCATTATATGCAAGAAGAAAAAAGTAAACAAATCCCTTTCTGGATTTTAACTCTAGTCTATTGTTTTCCTTTTCCAAGTGTAAATAAATAGCAAGTAGCAGCTTTGTCTTTATTTTCACTCATGCATATTTTGGTCCTGAGGGAATACAAGACAGAGAGTACTGATGAAATGTCAGATACTGTTTCATATTATGGCCAGATTTCATTTCTGATGGACATCAGTGTGATGTCATGAACTGAATCCAGGACTTGATCAGACTGACTGTGAAGTCAGTCATTTCACTGTTAGCTTACCTATCTTGCATGTATTGCTAAATATGGGGTACATCAAAGAGGTTACTCTAATATTTTTGGAAAAATTATGGGATAAAATTATGATGATGAAGAATGTCAGGTTGCCTCATATGTGCTGTAAGAGTATATGTTCAGTTATATAGTACTTCTTCAATATAGTCTACCCTGGAACTTTACAGGACATGTCTAAAATATTATAAGTGTTCATATCAGCTGGAAGAGATTCTGGGCTTATATACTATTTTCCTCATGCCAAGAAGATACTTCTCCCTGAGTGCAGTTTATATAGCTCATTCTGGGACAGAGTAAAAGTGCCAGCATAGTCTGTGCAGCCAAATCCCATAGCCAAAATGCAGCAACATCTGTTTTCAGCTTCTGTCTTTCATTTGCATGTGCAGTCCAAAGTTATTGAATGAGATTATTATCAAAATGTTCTGTACTCCTGTTGATATCATTTTAGTCTAAGGTAGAAGGAATTTGTCATAGAAATTAATTTAAACAGATGTTCTTTACTTACTTACAAGCATGTTTTTGGCCACAACCTCCAGTGTAGGAAATTTTTATGAGTGCTGTGTTGATTTATATAATCATGAAGAAGATACCTTGGAGATTATCTAGTCCAATGCCCTGTCAAGTTCAAGAATCCTCATGCCATTTCCAACAAATGGCAATCCAATCTTTGCTTGAAAACCTCCAGTGATCCATAACACAGGAGACAGGTTGTTCCATTGCTTCATAGTGTCAACATTCCGAGTAACATATTCATCAAAAGCAGAACTCCGAGGCAGGTAGATTCGCCAAAGAACATGTTTATTGGATACATCATATCAGCACAACTAGTGAAAACCAACTCTAAAAATTTCTGCAGTTTCCCCCTAATTAAAAGAGCAGATATTTCCATTCCCAGATGACACCAGTCACATTACCCAATGAAAGTAGCTGGGAAGCTGCTTGGTCACTCCTCCTTCACTTGACACCTGTTGGAATGACCTTGGTTCCCACAAGAAAGCTTTTTGTTTTGACTGGTAGCCGGTCTATCTTCCCCCTTCCCTTCCCCCTTTCAAAGTTTGTGGCAAGTATGAGGATAGGAAAATACAGCTTCAGCCAAGTTCGCTTCAGAGTTGACACATAGCTCTCATAGTCAGGAATTACTCATCATTCAAGTACTGGTACTTAACTTAAAAAGACCCTCACCAACAGAAGTAAACAGTAAAGCTCACTTTACTAAACAAATGCTGATTAACAACCTATCAAAATATATGGAAAGATCTTACACTGCATGCAGGATGATCTTTGCACTCCCCCATTTCCAGCAGTTAAAAATCAAAATACATAGCAATAAGGCAAAAGGGGAAGACAGTCACGACCATCAGATTAAAACAGACAAACCCTAACTGTGTTTATACACCCAATCATAGTCTATTCCAACAGCCTTTGTCCTAAGAACATGACCTGAGAAGAGAATAGTAGTCTTTCAGCCACTTCTTTCTATTGCAGATGATCAGGGCTTAGCAGTGTTTGGCATAAATGTAAGCATAATAATAGAAATGATTACACTTAAAAACATGGAAAAATTATTCATCTTTCTGATTAATAGAACAGTTGACCACAGAGGATACTTGAAAATTCTGTTTTCCATTAAGGGAATTGGTAATATTGTGCAATAAAGAGGAAATACTGAAGCACAAGTATATAATAAAGGTGAATGTGGATATAAAGAGTTACCTAGATAATGCAAGAGATATTAAATGATAGCAAATAATTATCTTTGGCTGGATAGAATATAGCCCAAAATGTAGATATGATAAGATCCATGTGGGACTAAAAAACTGAAAATTAACAGTCTATTTATTTATTTTATTCAATGTGAATGCCACCCACCTCCAACCAACTGAAAGAAGATCAGAAGGAATGCTATATCAAAGTTTGTTCTCAGACACAAGCAAGATATACTCTGGATATGAATTTTCACTGCAAGAACATATGATCGTTGAACATGAAGCCTCTCATACTTTACCTGTCAGGCTTGTAGATACATAGCATCCAACTCACAGAGATATCTAAATATAAACGTTTGCAGAGGAAGCTGCATTAATTTGACTTGCAATAGGTTCGCCCGGAAATTAGGCCAATGTAGTTTCATAAAGAGATGAAAATCAAGGTGGTCAAATGTAGTTATGCTCATCAGGGAATAATAATAAATTGAGCTCTTAAGGCCATGGAATGCTGTGATTATCTAAATGTTGCTATATTACAAATCCCAGCATCTTTAGTCATTAACCTTGCCATCTAAATTGCAATTGAATATCAACAGCATTAGTTAAGTATAAGTTCCTCTCCCTGTGGATAAGGGATCAGTTAGTTAAATATAGTTGACATGATCTTAAGTATGCAAAAGGGAGTAAAGATCAGAAGCAAGCAATGACCTCAGGGAGGCTTGGTACATCGCTTCAAACATTGAGCACCAAATACATCTGCTGGCAGGATTTTGCTATTCAAGAGTCCATAGGGAACTCTTGGATGCAAAGTTCCGCTGCTGGTAGCTATTCAAGAAAACACTGATATTATTCATTTGTGCTGTGAGGCAAAATCTGTGGAAATAGCCATTGCTCATTTATGAGGACAGGAAATCTTGTCCACTCAATTTTTTTCCGATATTATGTCCTGTTTGAAGAACATGTATTTGCTGCAGAGAACATTAATATAATATTTCTGTTTCCCATAGAAATCTTCCTCTGTAGCCAGGAAGCTCACAATAGGGATGCAGAGGACAGCAGGACATGCTATTATCCTGCAACAGCTGCACAACATGTTACCCATTGAAACAGTTAAGTATTGCATGATTAACTCCTTGTTCTTATATGCCCAGGCAGAACATTCTGGATGGTCTTGTGCTGCTTGAAGTGTTGATTTATCCCACAAGCTTGATGTGAGGGTGATTGAGGGTTGTTAGGATGACAAAAATCTAAATATTTGGGACAAAACTTCTGATTCAATCTGGACAATAGTATACTTGATTGGCCTGCTATTTCTTTTTTTCCCTGTTGGGTGCAGCACTTAGGCAGCCTTGGTTTTCTTGAAAAGCTAAGAAGGATCCGTCAGAATTTTTACTTATATAGGAAACCGTTCAGAAATTCTGTAGGCATTTGTAGGCAGAAATGTAGGCCCGTAGACATTAGCATTAATAGGGACAGGGATAGTCAAACCAATAAGTCTGGTAAAAGTAACCAGAGCCTGCAAATGCCTGTGGGTAGAGTGAGAAGTGGGGCAGGAAATTTAGGAGAAGGCAGTGGTAAATATTTTCCACATGGTTGCCAAGGAAACTACACCAACAGATTGTTTAGTCTGCCAGAATGAAGAGCAGATTGAAGGTATTGTAACTTTCATTTCCCTCGAAGTACAAAATATTGGGGAGGGGAATGTCTAAGGTCAATATTTAAAAGGGGAATAAACTGCCCCTTTTAAATATTGGCCTTAGACATCATTCCTTGACTTTAAACAACTGCTTATGTGGATATAAGGGTTAATGTATTGGACTAAGATTGGAGAGATCTGGGTTTTAGGTCTGGTTCAACCATGAAGCTCATTGGTTGGTGCTAAGCCAGTTGTTTGTATGTTCACATCAATGGTGTGTTTCAAAAGTTTTTAGAACCTCTTCTATAGGTGTGGCCTGCTTTGTGGGAGTGGCTTGACAGCCATGTGACTGGGTGGAAGTGGCTTGCCAGCCATGTGATTGGATGGGCGTGGCCAACTTGTAAAATGTGGTGAAATTCAATTAAAAATGCTCTTGCTTAGCAACCAAAATGTTGGCTCAGAAACTCTGGAATTTGAAGCACACAAGTCTTAAAACTGTCAAGTTACAAGACCCTTGCACCCCTAACTCTTTAGAAAAAAACCCCCAGGAGTGTTCAAACCTGTCAGCTTTAAGACTTGAGGACCTCAACTCCCAGAATTCCTCCTCCAGTAATGTTGGCTCAGAAACTCTGGCATTTGAAGCATGCAAGTCTTAAAGCTGTCAGGTTACAAGACCATTGCACCCCTAACCCTTTAAAAAAAACCCAGGGGTGTTCAAACTTGACAGCTTTAAGACTTGTGGACTTCAATTCCCAGAATTCCTCCTCTCGTTCTTCATCTTGATGATGTGCAGATGAGCGGGGGGAGGGAGCTGGAACCCATTCTAAATGGCACTGTAGTTTGTGGAACCTCTTCTATAGAAGAGGTTAGAACTGGCAGGAACCCACCCCTGGTTCACATAATAGGCTCAGCCCAAAAGTTTTGTCAATCTGCACATTCCACCATTTTTTCTACCTGTTGTGTATGATTCATTAAGCAAGCTTTGTAAGTTGCCTCACCAAAATCTGAAAAAAGTTGCACTGGGTTTCTGGAAACCAGGATTTCTAGTTTGATTGGGTAAGCTACAAATTTTAAACAGCTAAATGAACTGTTGGAGGGCAATTTTCAAAGATAGTACACATAATAACTCGCAATTTTATTTAGTGTCCTATGAAACAGGCCATAATCTCTCAGACCAATCCACTTTGTAAAGTTGTCAAGATAAAGTAGAATATGGAAAGGCTGACTTACGCTGACCTGAGGGTCTCTTTCCTTAATTGTTGCCATCTGAGATATGCTTTTTACCTTTTGAAAGGTCATGAAGCTCTGACTCTTCCCCCAAGGGCCAAGATGGGGATTGAGTCAGGAGGTATTTGGTTTGGCACCTGGTGGGAAGAATGTTTTCACAGATAAAAGTTTTTCAAATAATAACTAAGTTTCATATTGAAAGCATATTCTAGCAGTCTGTGTCCTATTTTATAGCATCCTCCTATACTCCATCATGAGAAGCAATAGATCTTTGCTACCTTCTTAGCTGTGTCTCCCATTGGTTAGAATGCAAGGTCTGTGCTTGCATGAATCAAATAATGAGTTTCTCCTTTTTCTGAGTCACATTTTACAACCCCCCCTCCTTTTTTTTACATTTGCAAATCATGCATTTCAATGATTAATTTTTTTTGGTATAATACTTGAAGGTTAGTTCAATAGACAGAGAGCTTATCTGTATTACTTAGTTGACTCATCATTAGAATGGTACAGAGACTATTTTTTTTTGACAATAGAAATAGATAATTTCATCCTCTAATCATCTCCTTCACATTGTTAATTCAAACCCCAGTGCATTTTCCGGCTGAAGTTTCAAAGTACAGGCAGTCCTTAGCTTATGACTGGTTGTTTAATGACCTTTTGAAATAACGAGGACCAAGAACAAGGACCAAGAACAAGGACCAAGAACAAGTGCTTTATGACATGTAAAACACTTCTGGCTGTTGTAAAATATTGTACCATTCCTTCCCATTTCACTTGGCAATTGCTCACCTTTATGATCAATTGCTGACAGCCTTTTCTGGTATGTAAGAGATTAGTGATTCAACAATTGTTTTGACAAGGTTGAGGTTGAGGTTTGAGGTTTATTTTATTTATATGCCACCCTATTCCCTGAGGGACTCAGGGTGGCTCACAAACCCAAGGGGGGGGAGGTAAACACAAAGAAACTACAACAGAAAAGGTACAGGAAATTAAAAGACAACCAACAGTCACACGATTCGAGAGGGAGGGAACTCATCAACCCCAGGCCTGCTGACACAGCCAGGTTTTAACGGCTTTTCGGAAAGCCTGGAGAGAGGTGAGGGTCTGAATCACTGCGGGGAGCTCGTTCCAAAGGGCCGGAGCAGCCACAGAGAAGGCCCTCCCCTGGGTAGTAGCCAGATGACATTGGCCAGTAGATGGAACCTGGAGGAGGCCTAATCTGTGGTATCTGATGGGCCTTTGGGAAGTAATTGGCAGCAGGCAGTCTCTCAAGTACCCAGGTCCAATACCATGAAGGGCTTTATAAGTGACGACTAGCACCTTGAAGCATATCCGGAGACCAATCGGTAACCAGTGCAGCTCGCGGAGGATAGGTGTAACGTCGGTGTACCGAGGTGCACCCACAATCGCTTGGGCAGCTGCATTCTGAATGAGCTGAAGTCTCCGAATGCTCTTCAAGGGCTGCCCCATGTAGAGCACATTGCAGTAGTCCAGTCTTGAGGTCACAAGGGCATGAGTGACTGTTGCGAGTGCCTCCTGGTTCATGTAGGGACGCAATTGGTGCACCAGGCGAACCTGGGCAAATGCCCCCCTGGTCACAGCCGACAAATGATGTTCTAAGGTCAGCTGTGGGTCCAGGAGGACTCCCAAATTGCGAACCCTGTCTGAGGGGCGTAAAATTTCACCCCCCAGCCTGAGTGATGGAATGCTTAGCCAATTTTTGGGAGGGAAACACAGCAGCCACTCGGTCTTGTCTGGATTGAGCGCAAGCTTGTTTACCCCCATCCAGACCCTGAAAGCCTCCAGGCACTGGCACATCACGTCAACCGCTTCACTGAGTTGGCATGGGGCGGACAGGTATCATCCGCATACTGGTGGTATTTTATCCCGTGCCACCGAATGATCTCGCCCAACGGCTTCATGTAGATGTTAAATAGGAGTGGGGACAGGACCGAACCCTGCGGAACCCCATATTTCAGGGGCCTAGGGGTCGACCTCTGCCCCTCAACCAACACCGACTGTGACCTGTCCGAGAGGTAGGAGGAGGTAGGAAGAGAACCACCGAAGAACGGTGCCTCCCACCCCCACATCCCGTAACCGCCGCAGAAGGAAACCATGGTCGATGGTATCGAAGGCCGCTGAGAGGTCAAGAAGCACTAGGACGGAGGCATGACCTCCGTCCCTGGCTCTCCAGAGATCATCGGTCAGTGCGACCAAAGCAGTTTCCGTACTGTAGCCAGGCCTGAATCCAGACTGAAAGGGATCCAGATAAGAAATAATATAACCAAGTTGCTATTTTCTTTAGCCAGCTAATAAGTTAGAGAAAACTAGCTAACTTAATGAGAGTAATTAAAATAATTATTTTAATTTTTGAATTACTACAGAGTGCTTAGTTATCAGCAGTGATAAGAAAGGGAAGATTTTGTGGTGACCACAGTGAAAACCAATTCAGAAGATTTTTTTTTAATTTTAAAAATTGTTGCTATCCAAAGCATACGTTTGATATCTTTACTTTGAATATACATATTTAATTTTAGTCTATATAGATACATTTACAACACACATACACACACTCTATGTATATGTATATATGTATATATGTATATATGTATATATGTATGTATGTATGTATGTATGTATGTATATATGTATGTATGTATATATGTATATATGTATATATGTATATATGTATATATGTATATATGTATATATGTATATATGTATATATGTATATATGTATATATGTATATATGTATATATGTATATATGTATATATGTATATATGTATATATGTATACAGGTTCAAATCCCAGTAAGGGTATGGCTAGCTGATGAGAACTAAATAGCTTGAAATAGATCTATACTAGTCTCTCTTTATTTATTTATCAGCACAAATACAACATAAATATATATGTATGTGTATGTATGTATGTGTGTGTGTGTATGTATGTGTGTATGTATATATGTGTATATATATATATGTGTGTATGTGTGTGTGTATATATATATAGGAGGGGTAGGAGGGGTAAAGCACAATCAGCCTCTTCAAAACCCCTCCTACCCTCACAGGAAACACAACCCTCCAAACAATCAGAACAGAACACCCCTCCACCAAATAATGACACACTTCCACCTAATCAAGACACACCCAAGCCCCCATTCAATCAGTTTTAATCCCCTACTGGCAGTTAAAACTTAATCCCCTACTGGCAGTTAAAATTTAATCCCCTACCAGCAGTTATAAGGAACAAAACAGCCAAGATCCCACACTACTCCTGGAAACACCAAACCTGAAGTAGTCAGCAGCAGCCTGAAGATGACGAATGTGACTTTGTCAAAACGTCGCCAAGACATCTCCAATTCTACGCGGGAGAAAACCCGAACAACTAGAGACCTACATACATATATATATATATACATATATATATATATATACATATATATATATATACATACATATATATATATATATATATATATATATATATATATATATATATATATATATATATATATATATATATATATATATCAGTATATATTTGCATTCAACTTTTTCAACAGGAAGGAAAGCAATTGGAAGCTCCCCTGCCCCCCTTGGAACAGATTTTGTAGCCTTCAGTCTGGATGAAATATTTCGCAAACTAACATTGACAAATGCCTCAGTCTGGGCATCTTTGTCATAAACTGGATTAAATGTAAATTTCCAGAAGTGCAGGGACAAAAGCATCTTAAACAATAATTGTGTGGATATGTCCAGAGAGAGCAGTTGCATTATCGAAAATGGTTTTTATTGCAAGAAATCTGCAATATTTCAAGAAATCTGTTAGGCATATTTCCAGAGGCTGTCAGCCTTCTATTAGTGGAACCTCAAAAAAGGATGATGATCTATTCATCTTTGCTTCAAATCCTAAACTACAAACAACAATTTCAAGTTCTTTTCTGTGAAATGGAAATAGGCCCACATACATATCTATTCCAACTGGAGATGTTGGATCACAGCAAGGGTTCATCCTGTGAATTAAACTTTCAATATTGAGAATAAAGGAGTGATACAGCCCTGGATAATTCTTAGAGTCAGGTAATGCCTCTAAGCAAATGAAGGAAGAAAGCAGGTGTTGCTCTTTGATTCCTTCTATATATTCTTCCAAACTGTTTTGAATGGTCAACCAATCTTTGGAAATTTATTTTTAGGAATATTCTTGAGGGGGAAAGGGGAATTAAGAAAAAAATATACAAATTCCTCCTTTATTAATAAAAGTATCCATAGACTTAAATCTTATGAATAACACTGTTGAACTCTTCCCAGTAGCAGCATCTTAATTTTACAGAATGTTGCTGTGAAGATCAGCATTTGACTCACTCATAAAAATGTTTGTCCATCCATTCGCATTGCACAAGAAGAAATTGTTGGGTTGTTTTTTTTTTGAACACTTTGCAAGAGATGTCTTCATAATTAGGCACCACAAGGCTGACATTTTATCTGTTGGTATTTTTATGTTGATAATTTAGAAAATAAAAATACACTATTGGATTGATTTTACTCAATTACTTTTTCCTCTTCAATAATTTTCTGAATCATATGTAGAAAACAGTTGCCTTTGGCAATCGGTTAATCAATATGTGTGCGGAAGAGTCTCTTTCCCCCCTGCCCCTATTTGATTGGTGTATGTAGTCAGTTTGTTTAATAAGAAATGGGTATTCTGTGCAAGTAAATAAGCAGAATACCAGTGAGAACATACCCCTAGTGAAATGAAGAACCTGGTGAAACAACCTGTAAAAGGTCAGGAAGCAGATGAGATGACTGAGTTAATTTTTCAGTACTCACACTGCACATACCCGTGGTTGTGTTCCCCCTTGTGTAGGTGTGTGCTTAATCCATGAAACAGATGAAATCAGGATTGTGTTTAAAGGGAAAGGGAAGGCTAATTTGTTGTCATTCTTCTGCAGGCGATTAGGCTGTGGGATAGGAAATTATACTTCTCGGTATGCTTTATAGGTAAAGATTTGAATTTGGCATGCCGACCTCTGCATCCTTCTGGCAAGGTAGGCTGTACATTGCTTGTGAAAGCCATTTCCCCCTTCCATTAACCATCCCAGGTATTGCTTTTTTTTTAAAAGGAGAAAATGTGATTCTTTTGAATTTTACCTTTTGTGATTGAAGTTCATATTTTCAATTTGTGCCTGAATTATATACATTATTTCCAGCATTAACAAACCTGGGGTCATACATTACCTACACTCCTCAGCTATTAATGTAGGCTGCCACAGCTGATCAGACTGCAGGGGACTGCCTTTCATGGGCAATGAAAATGTACAATTTTCACCTTTTTTTTTTACTAGGAAAGAGAGGGAAGCTCTCAGGTGTTTTGTTTTTTTTCTTCTCAGCAGGGGCTGAAAATGTAGATGTGTACATAAACCATTGTACTTATGAAATCTCGAGATTACAGAACACAATGTTTACACATACATAGAGACACATACCTTTTGTAATGACTTTCCGAGATTCCTGAAAGGAGGCTATTGTACAGTGTGTGTGTTTGTGAGTTCTGTGGGAGTATAAATATTCACATTCAATCAGACTGACTCTATTGTGTTGCAGATACTAAAGTGAACTGTGACGAATCTCCATGAAGGTGACCAGCCATGCAATGTTCTTGGAAGGCTGTCCTCTTACTTGCTTTGGCCTCCATTGCTATCCAGTACACAGCCATTCGCACTTTCACAACTAAGTCCTTCCAAAGTTGCCCTGTACCCAATCCCATGAATTGTAGCCTGAATCAGGAGGCTGAATCTGCTGACAGACTGTGTGATGAAAGCCCAACTTTTTCTTACAACCTTTCTAAGAAGACTCATGTCCTGATCTTAGCCACCACCAGAAGTGGTTCTTCTTTTGTTGGTCAGCTCTTCAATCAGCACTTTGATGTTTTCTATTTATTTGAGCCCCTTTACCATGTCCAGTACACCTTGATTCCAAAGTTAACACAGATGAAGGGCTCCATGGACCGACGGATCATGTTGGGAGCTGGCAGAGATTTGCTGAGGAGTCTTTATGATTGCGATCTTTACTTTTTGGAAAATTACATCAAACCCCAGCCGGTGAATCACACCACAGACAGACTCTTCAGGAGAGGGGCCAGCAAAGCTCTGTGCTCTGCACCAGTGTGTGAGACATTGGCACCAATTGATACCACTCTGGAAGAAGGAGACTGCGTAAAAAAATGTGGCACTTTGAACTTGACTCTAGCTACCGAATCATGCAAAGATCATGGGCACGTTGCTATCAAAACAGTGCGAGTGCCAGAGGTCAATGACCTTCGGGCTTTGGTGGATGATCCAAGACTCAACCTGAAAATTATACAATTAGTGAGAGACCCCAGAGGCATCCTTGCTTCCAGGAGCGAAACATTTAGAGACACTTACAGACTTTGGCGAATCTGGGATGGCACAGGTAGGAAACCCTACAACTTGGATGTGACACAGCTCACCACTGTTTGTGAGGACTTTTTGAACTCCGTATCCACTGGCTTAAATAGACCTTCATGGCTGAAAGGCAAATACATGTTGGTGCGATATGAAGACCTAGCTAGGAATCCTCTGAAAAAGACTGAGGAAATATATGAATTCCTCGGTATTCCAATGGATAGCAATGTGGAACGATGGATACAGAATAATACAAGAGGAGACAGGTCTTCAGCTAAGCACAAATACGGGACTGTCCGAAATTCAGCAGCAACAGCAGAGAAGTGGCGGTTCCGCCTCTCCTATGAAATTGTAGCGTTCACACAGAATGCATGCCAGCAGGTATTAATACAACTGGGTTACAAACTGGTGTCCTCTGAGAAGGAACTAAAGAACCTCTCCATAAGTCTGGTGGAAGAAAGGGATTTCTTGCCCTTTTGGTAATGCAGATGTTAGGGCTCCTATTGTAAGTTTCAGATGAGCCATTTGTAACTGTTGCCTTACTTTCTCTCTTCCCGCCTACTCTCTAAAATGTTTGCACTAATTGTTGATGGGAGTTTCAAAAGAAAAGTTCCCCTTCTCAAACCATTGCATAGATGGATGACTATTGGGTTTCTTAAGAGCAAAAACTAAAATAAACAAACTGTGGACAGGTAGCAATGTTTACAAATCTCACACACTTAACAATGTATAAAAGGGAAAAAAAGAGTAACCCTTGGATTTCCACATTGATGGGAATCTGAAGGCTTATACTTTTGCACTTTTTACTTTTACAATGTAAGAATAATCATGTATATGTATGTATGTATGTATGTATGTGTATATGTATATGTATACATACATACATACATACATACATACATACATACACATGATTATGAGATGATTATAAATATATATATATGTCTAATTTATGAATAGTGTTGTTACCTCCCTCCCAACTCTTATGAGCAGGTTTTACTGTTAGCTGATGGTGGAATAGTCTCCTTGTTTTTAATCTTGTTTTGATATATATCTGAGTCATGTTATCAGGCTGGTTGCTGATCCACAGTTTGTTTAGTAACACTTGCAACATTTCTTTGTGCCAAAAAGAAAGAAAGAAAGAAAGAAAGAAAGAAAGCAAGAAAGAAAGAAAGAAAGAAAGAAAGAAAGAAAGAAAGAAAGAAAGAAAGAAAGAAAGAAGTCGAGATTTGCTAAAGGGGAACAACAATACTTTTATCTTTGTGTTTTCTTCAAATAAATAAAGAATTCAATAAAATCAATTATTCCTGGAGGGTAAAAGTCACCAAGCCAGCCTCAATGAATCTTGAGACGGTTGAACTCTGTTCAGGACAGCTGTGTAATGGTGAGGGAGAAGGAGAAGGAGAAGGAGGTAGCAACTGCATTTTTAGAGTCAAGGATGGTCAGTGGGAAGAATGATAATAAAACAAGTTGACAATCTGATTTAAGTGACAGAGTGCAGGAGTGATGCAATCCTATGATCTGTATAGCTTTTAAACACTTGCCCTTTTCATTTGTAGTCAATTTCAGCAGCTTGCCTGAGAATCCACAGATAGGTGGGAGGGGGAACCTGTTTGATGTCCATTACATAAATTGGATTTTTAAGACAACATCATGGAACATGTGATACCATCTTAGCTTGTACTAGACTCCTATGATTGATAAACTTGGTGTAACAAAAATAGAACTCAGGAGTTTCAACCTAAAGAAATCTTGCCTGTCTACCTGCTAGAATCATCATACAGGGAAGGTAGCTTACTGGGACAGCTGGAAATCTTGATTCAAATGGCAAAGTTAAAGGAGATGGAAATGGTCAGTACTGCCACCCCAAATAAAAAAGAACTACTGGAGTTAGCAGTAGGTCCCTTCCCTCACTTTCAGCATCTTATTTTTTAAGACCATTTTCGATGCTACTTGTTTCCCTGAAAACAAGCCACACCCCCAAAATAAGCCCTAGCATGTGCACCTAATATAAGCCCTACTCCCAAAATAAGCCCTATTTAAGAGCTTGCACAGTTGCCCACCTGTCCATTTTGTCTGGTTGTTCACAGTGTCGGCTGCGAGGCAGGGTGATGGTGGAGCTGCCCCATGTGCCGGCTTACCTCAGGGCCCCCACAGCCAGGCCATCCACACCTGACATCTGCCTCACAATGGCGGCAACAACAGCCATGTGCAGCAGGAGCCCACATGGCCGCCAGTCTACTTCTGCTTGCTCATGTCACAGCCAAGCAAGAGGCTGAGCAGTGTGATGGTGCTGCAGCCATGAGGTGAGGCATGTGGGGCATGGGTAGCTGGCTGCAGGGGCCCTGAGGTAAGTCAGTGGGAGGCACATGGGGTAACTCCACCCCACATGCTTTGTGGTGGCAGTGGTGTACTGCGCTACATCCTGCCCTGCCGTGAGCAAGCAGGAGAAGTGGACCTCCCATACATGGAAAAAAATAAGACACCCCCTGAAAATAACAATGCTTATTTTGGGGCCTAAAGGAAAATAAGACCGGATCTTATTTTCAGGGAAACATGGGAAGTCTTTACTATTCGGCATATAAGCTCATTAAATTATGAATTACGAATTATATTCAACTTCCTTTTCCTAATCTAAACATGCTTCGCTTTCAAGTTAAGTGATTAGTTTGAGTGTTGTCAGAATTAACATTGGAAATGCAAAGCATATCCTAGTGCCCTTACCTGCCTTAGATATCAACAAAGGACTTAGCTGGACCATTGCTAGAGGATTATATGCGGGTGTTGTGCCATTAATATGTTGATTTTTTTTAAAAAAAGAATCCCTCTGGACAGGCTCTTTTTCTCCATGCAGCCCTTATTTGAGAAACACACAGAAGGCATCAAAGGGAAGCAAGAATCTGTTCCACAGATGGATGGTTAGCATTGAACAAATTCTAAGGATTCTGTGCTAGTGATCCAAATGCAGTCAGCACTCCCTATGGAAAAGGAACAGCTGCTAAACCAACTAAAATATTTAGTGCATTCCTGATTACGGCAGGATTGAAATAGGGGAATTTGTTAGGAAGGGTAAAATCTGCCTTTCCTGCCTTCTAAGACCTGCCAGAATCTTGTACTGGAGCCTACATAAAGATTTTGGTTTCCTCTGGGAAGATGTGTGGGGTGTGTGTCAGAATCTAATTGCTACTCAAGGAGAGGCTTTCTATATGACCAAGGGAGTGTATGTGTGTGCGAGTGAGATACAAACAGTGTGTGTATGTGCCTTTCCCCACCTGGCTATTACTTACTCATTTTGGTGTTTTGGTCCTTGGGAAAAGTATAACAAAGGAAATGCACACATAAAATTAGCAAGAATTAGACTATAATTTTTTTAAAAAAATATACAGTGAGGAACAAGTTCATTCTTTCATTATGATCTTCATGCTGAAGAGTCCTATCCTGAGCCTGTTTGTCACTGATAATGATAGTGTATAAAAACTGCATGTTTTTATGTCTCAGTGTTTCCAATGTTGTGACCATATTTTTGGTATGGGAAATTATACAAGATTGCTATTTCCTGATCTGCAGTTCAGAAATAATCATGATAGTGTTGATCAGCCTAGCACCTTAGAAATGTATCTGGCTACAACACCTGTCATACCAGACAACAAGCCATGGAGAAAATCAGGAGGAAGATATTCATCAAAACATTGAATAATTTTTGATCTATGAAAAACTGAATATTTTATTGGACTGCATCTTTTAAAATATTGGGATTTTTATATAAGCAATCCACGGGAGATAGGTACCCCCTTAGATAAGATCTATTACTTTTATCACCCAGGAAATGCAACTTCTGAGAGAATTATGTGAAATATGCATGCATTATCTAATGTTTGTGCAGTCCTATATATTTGCCTACTCAGAAGTACTGTCCCACTGAATTCAGTGAAATTTGCTTCAAGTGAAATTTAGATTACAGCCTAAATGCCTTTTCTTCTGAATGTTTATTCAAATACAATTTGTTCATACAAATTTGATTCAATTAAAATTCATATAAATAATTAACCATGATTTCTTTGTTCAAGTGACAGAACTAATTTTATTGTTAAAAGGCCTTGGCATATAAAAATACCAATTGTTACTACTGCCTTTGTAGTAATAGAAACTTGCCTGAAGCCATTTTCTGTTCCAATAGCGGTGGCAGGGGGGGGGGTGGGGAGGGCGGGAGACAAGAAGGTGAAAAGCAGACATAAAGCTTTGGCTCATACAAGCCCCTCTTCTAAAAGTTCAGCTGCTGTCTGATATAACTGACCCCAAGTTTAAATGGTTGACCTGGAATTTCCATAGGAGCTTATTATTACTATTTAAGTAATTACCCAACTGATGTAATTTCTTTCCCAAATATACTGGTGGGTTTTTGCTCATCTGCCAGTTTTGAAAATGATCATATTTTTATTTTATTTTAAGAAGAACTGGTATCGCCTTACTCATGCATAATTCATGTAGAAATTGTTTCTGAAGATAATTGGGATGGAAGTGATTTTTTTGCCAATTTAAAAGGAAATAACATTAAAAATGTTAATATGCACCTCAAATCAACTTCAGTTTCTGGTGATTTCATGGACCCAAGCATGCAGTTTTCTTGGCAAAAATTTAGAAGTGGCTTTTCCCAGAATATTTTCTTGAACTATCCTACAGCCCTGGTAGACCTTGAGTTTTCCATCCAAGAATGAGCCAGCTTAGAATTGCAACGCAGATAGGACTGGCTGGATCCTGTGCTTCTGTGACAAGTGACAGATTTTCTACCACTAAAACCAAACATGACTAAATGTGTACAGCTATTCACATTTACAGAGCAGCCTTGAAAGAATAGAACTCTCCACCTCTGGATTAATTTGCTTCATAGTGGACAGTAGCCACGTGGGGAGGAGATACAAGTAGTTCTCAACCTACAACCACTCAACCTGAGCCCAACATTTCTGTTGTTAAGTCAGATGGTTGTTATTTGAGTTTTGTGTCATTTTATGACCTTTCTTGCCACAGCTGTTAAATGAATCACTGCAGTTATTAAGTTAGTAACATGGCGGTGGCTTTCCCATTGACTTTGCTTGTCAGAAAGTCGCAAAAGGTGATTACCTCACGAGAGGTGGTATTCAGCTGGTTCTTTCTGGCTTGGACGAACTGGTAACAGTGGCTGTGGGAGGTTCTGCCCACCCATCCCAATGTAATGTGCGACCTTCTGTGCATGCGCACACTCACATTTGCAAACCAGTAGAGAAGGTAAGTGAATCCCACCAGTGCACCACACTCTGGCACATTGTAATTATCATAAACAATTTTGTTCATGTAACCATGGGGAAGCTGCAGTGATTGTAAATGTGAAACACAGTCATAAGTCACTTTTTTCAGTGCTTTTGTAACTTTGGATGGTCACTAAAATAATTTTAAGTCGAGGACTACCTATAATGAGAAAGAGGAGGTGAACTGAACACGTTCCTCTGTACTGCCTATGAGGGCACTGAACCCAGTCAGGCCTTGTGGATTTTTCAACAGTTTTCCTCTTCTGGAAGTGGAGTGGGCAGATGGAAGAAGGCAATTACAGCCTGTCTCCCTTCTCTGCGGGCTGCAAAATTTGAAAATCACCTTGGACCATGAGATGGGCAGCAAATAAATGTGATGAATCAATAAATAAAATGGCCCCTTTGCCATTTCACCGAGGACAGATTATCGTGGGATTCCTTTCCACAGAGGTAAGTTGGCTTCCCAGTCTTCACAATTGGTAGTCAAATTCTCAATGGTTCAGTCATGCAAACATGGCAATTAGGAGATGGCTATTGAATAGGGTAAGAAGGATTATTCAAACATTGAACTTCATATGAAAGTTGGAAAAGAAAAAAAATACCTTCCTTTGTGCTAGTGTGGACTTTTCCCCATTTGCACCTAAATGCAAGGCAAACATACTCCCTCCCCCTTTTTTCACCTTGTCCCTTGACAATACCTCCACCTCTTCTATTTGATTTCAATTGTCCTTACTTGTTCTGGTGTTTCCATGGTGGAGCTTTACTCAAACTTCAGCATTTTTTGCTGTTGGTGGTTAGTCATGTGAGGTGGTGAAATCAGCCCAGCCCCTCTTCATTGCTTCAGATTGCTGGGAATTAGGTTGCCCTCTGAATCTAGCTATCCTCCTCTGCTTTGGAATACTGAAAAATCTGGCTTTTCCCAATTGGTCTCTTCACCTGTATCTGCTGCTTCCTGGAGTCCATAGAACTTGATGCTGGTGGGATCTGCAAGAGGAAAAAGTGCTAAAATTGCACTGAAATCGAGTCTGTCTAACAGCTGATTGTTGGGTCTGGGAGACCTATTTGATAAAAGGGAACAAAGCCTCCCACCTTACATACACCAGTCTTGTAAGTTAGTCCTGACAAAAAGCACAGCCATAAATACTATCTCTAACTTTACTATAAGGTTATATTAACAGATTCTTGCAAGTCTGAAAGTACATCTCTCCCCATCTCTCACCTTTACAGTCCAATAAACTAGGGAAGGTCCCCGCTGGGGCATATACCACACCCACATCGTTTCTGTGATGCTGCTGCTACTTATGTGACTGTCGTCTACGCAACAGTCATCTTCTTGTCTCCCAACGTTATTTCCACCTACCATTATATTCTTGCACTCCCTCCACCCTGTACCTTTTGGAAGCGGTGGAATTCAAAAAATGTTAGCAACCGGTTCGTTGCTTGGTTGCTGGGTGGGCGTGGCCATGGTAGGAGTGGCCTCCTGGGCCTCCTGCACCATGGTGGGGGAGGGGCGTTTTCACCCTTCCCTGGCTTCAGCAAGCCAGAACAAAGGATAGTGATGGTAGCATAATAGCAGTATAGTTTTTTAGCCTCTGAATTGTGAAGGCATAGTTCTTAAACTGAGCCACAAGAAAAGGCCCAAACTTACAAACATTTCTGACATTAAGTCCGTGAAGATTCTCATCCATCCAGGTTGAGTTGTCAAGAAGTTGAGTCATGGCAGGTGGACCTCTTTTCGTTTGGCTTTAAAATGTTTCACTGCTTATCCAAGTAGTTTCTTCAGTCTGAGTGACTGCCTGGCTGACTCAGGTTTGAGAAGCTACTTGGATAAGCAGCAAAACGTTTCAGACCAAAAAAATTCTGGCATTATTTATGATGCTTAGTCCCCGCACTTTTTTTTTGCTTTTTGCAAACATTTTGGGAGATAGTCAGAAGCAGAGGTGGGTTCCTACCAGTTCGCACCAGTTCAGTAGAACCGGTTTGTCAAATCTACCGAACCGGTTAGAAGAGGTTCCACCAGAAAGCAGGCCACACCTACAGAAGAAGTTCCAAAAATTTTTGAAACCCACCACTGACACACACACACACACACACACACACACACACACACACACACAGAGAGAGAGAGAGAGAGAGAGAGAGAGAGACAAGATAGACTCACACAGAAAGAGAAAGGAAGAAAGAAAGAAAGAAAGAAAAAGAGAGAGATGAAAGAAAAAAAGGAAAAAGGGACAGAGAGACAAAAGGAAGGAGAGAGAGAGAGAGAGAGAGAGAGAGAGAGAGAGAGAGAGAGAGAGAGAGAGAACATATGGCCGACAAGTCACTCCCACAAAGGAGGCCACACCCACAGAGTAGGTTCAAAATTTTTTTGAAACCCACCACTGGTCAGAAGGCTAAAGTCTGAGTGTGTTGGTGTGAAATAAACAATCTGGTTTCTGATGAACCTCAAGGAGAAATCCAATACTTCCCAGGTTTGTGAGCAATGAACATTCCAACTGAAAAACATATACAAGCTTTTAACAGGAAAACAAATAGGGAAAAGGTGGACTATGTTAAATTAACTGTTAATGTTTCTGCTTCGAAAGAACAGAAAACAGGAATTGCTGGCATACATGCCTTCCTGCTGGAGAGGCTTCACAAGGTATCCCCTTGGCTTGGAAGATGGAAACCCATTTTAAGAGGGAATGGCTGTAAAAGGTCAGCAGAAAAATGAGCTGGGGGGCCCATCCCCCAGGCTTATGGGAAAAAAGCCCCAGTGGAGTCTTATAAATCATGTCTGCTGTCAAGTTGGATACGTGGTAGCCACCCAGGACTAGATGAAGAGGAAGAACATTTCCTGGGAAAAAACTCTTCATGTTCCACAGAGCATTTGAATTCATTCTCCACTGTTCCAGCACTGCTTGCTTTACACTCTGTACTATTTTCCATCAGACCATGAAGCAGACACACAGAACCTTTCATGACACATGGGCAAATACACTACTGGGCAAATATTCATTGGCATAGCATGAAATACTTGTCATGAATAGTTTCATGCTAAATATGTTGTAATTGGATTCAAGCAAACATACAAATCCATGAGCTAGCTGTAAAGTAAACATAAAGGGGGGGGGAGACACTAGTGGGAATTGAAATAAAATATAACTGATTCAATCTTAATCTTTTTATTAAAATTATAGATTATATAGAAGCATGCAACCCCATTTTCTCCATTCTTAGAATGTAAAGACTTTTCAAAAATTGAGAAAGAACCCACTCCTTCAACACCAGGAGTGTAGATTTATTTCCATCAAAGTAAAAGGAAAGAAGAGCTGTGGTGGCACAGTGGTTAAGTAGTATTGCAGGTTACTTCTGTTGATTGCTGGCTGCCAGCAGTTTGGCAATTTCATTCTGATCGGCTCAAGGTTGAGTCAGTCTTCCATCCTTCTGAGGTCAGTGAAATGAGGACCCAGATTATTCAAGGCAATATGACAGCTGTAAAACCACTTAGAGAGGCCTATAAAGTGCTGTGAAGTGGTATATAAGTCTAAGTGCGATTGTTATTGCTAAAATTCTAGGCTTGATAAAGCCAGAATACTTAATAAAATATCAAAGTCCATATATATAAATAACAACAACAACAGTGATACCCATTGTCATCAGGGCACTTGGTACCATGTCCAAGAATTTTATAAAACACATCAAGATGTTGCAGCTTCCTGCAATAACACCAATGGAACTTCAAAACCGGTGCTACTCAGAGCATCATATATTTTAAGAAGATACTTGGTTGATACCTAGGACACTGGCAGCAACCTGTATCAACCATTAGCACCAGTCAATGGTATTGGTGATGCATTTTTGAATGTTCAATTGACTGAGTCTCATGTTTAATGAATAAAAGAGATGATGATGATGATGATGATACTACTCAACAACCAATTGGGCTAAGGGACAGGGACGTGCAGTCACTAGAGGCAAGGGAGGCGGGGCCTCACCAGTCTCCTCAGAGAAAGGAAAGGAAGTTTAAATAATTTTCTTAAAATAATTAAAGCCATGGTAGTTGCTACCAGATTTCAAGTCACAGTGGCTTGATGTCTGCTCTCAGTATTAACTAGGAGGAGGCCAGAGAACTAGGGGCCTTTTTTGCATAAGGAATTTTTCGCCTTTTAAGAATTAAGCAAGGGTTAACAAGCAAAGAATTCCTTATGCAAATGAGGCACATATTCTCTCGCCTCCTGTAGAGGGCATTTTTAGAGGCTTTTTAGAGCTCTCTGGGAGCAACTAGCTCAGTCTGACAGAGCTCTGGCTTTTCAAGAGGGTAGGGCAGGGTGGGGCAGGGAGAAGCAGAGTTGAAATCGTCTCTGAAACAGCTGGAAAAGGTGCATGTGGGGAGGGGGGAGGAATTCAAAAAGTTTGATCGGAAGGCAGCAGGGGAAGGGTGGGGTATGGCAGAGGAGCTGCTTTCAAGCCTTTGGAAAATATAACCAATCCAACTTCTGTGTTTGTGTTTGAGAGTGAGTGAATGAGAGAGGGATTGAAGTTCTCTGTGTGCGTGTGTCTGTTTGGGAGAGGGGGGAGGGAGGGAGGGAGAGAGGGAGGGAGGAAGGAGGGGGAGGGAGGGAGAAGAAAAAGAATGGGGGGAAAATGCTGTCGCTTTAAATTGGAACTGAGCATGCCTGGCTGTGGAATTCTGGGAGTTGAAGTCCACAAGTCTAAAAAGTGCCTCACCAGGGCTAAAGCTGACCGCACGTCACTGGTAAGGGATGAGCAATTATTATAAGACTAAGACAAAAATCCACTGCAGAGGAGCAGCCCATATTGCACCTGAACTCTGTGGAAAAGAGTCAGATTTTTAACCCTCATGAAAACATATGGGATTGTGATCGCACAGGATTCAAGAGGAATGCTATTCACATAGGACAGAGTAACCACAGAGAAGATCTCTCTCCAGGATCACCTCCCCCATGACATTGCTTTACTACATGAAACATAGCAATATGGGATAGGTTTTCCAATAGCCCAATCTTAGTTGTGTCAAGTCATGTTGATTACATGAGATTTGCCCAAAGGAGATCACTCAAGAGAAAGTGATAAAGACAAGATCACTTTAGCAAAAAACCATCAGGTATCGCCTGTTGAAAGGATCTTGCAAGAATACAGCTGAAGAGTGCACAGGTACCCATTCCTTTTTATCACAAGAATTGTTTTAACCTGAAGATGGAAGCTGAAGAAATGTAACCCTAGCTGAAATGAGATTCATGTGATTCTTGAGACGAGCAGACTCCTTCCATATTCCTTGGTAAATCAGATTGGCATCACATGCTTTTTAAAAACAACAACAACACCAAATTATTTGTTTACATTTAGATAAAGGTTCCCCTCACACAAATGTGCTAGTCGTTCCTGCCTCTAGGGGCGGTGCCATTTCAAAGCCGAAGAGCCAGTGCCATCTGAAGACATCTCTGTGGTCATGTGGCTGGCATGACTAAATGTCGTTGTTACCTCCCACCAAGGGTGGTTCCTATTTTTCTACTTGCATTTTTACATGTTTTCGAACTGCTGGTTGGAAGAAGCTGGGACAAATAATGGGAGCTCATTCTGTTATGCAGCGCTAGGGATTCGAACCACCAAATTGCCGACCTTTCTGATCGACAAGCTCAGCATCTAAGCCACTGAGCCACTGCGTCCCCTTTTGTTTATATTTACAAATGTATAAATATTATGGTACTAGATTAGCTGGACTACGTGAGTTATAGTAACTGGAGATACATTCTTCCTCCTTGTAATTTTTTTTAAAGAAATGAAGTCAAAGAATACTTTGAGAGAGCTCTTTCATTGCAGCTCTTAAAAGTCTTTTATATGTATATAATGTTCAAATGAACATTATCAAATAAATGATTGAAAGTCAAGGGTCCTCTTCTCTAGCAGTGCAGTGTAACTATTCCTCCTTTATTTAATCCTCGTTACTGTGCTGATGGTGAACTGTGCACTCTCTGTGTTTAATCATTTAAAAATGGTCATGGGCTACCCTGCTGGATGAGGATGGAATGAAAAGTAATACATCCGTCTCTATAACATTAGTTTGAATAGGGATATTTTAATAAATGAAACAGGACAATGATCCTTGAAATGAGTTCGCTTATTACCTGTATTTACTTCTCCGCGTAATTAAATACCATTAAGGACTTACTTCTTAAAAGTGCATTAGTTTTAAAATATAAATATTAATACATCCAATATACGCTATAAACCACATCTGTGCCCCAAGTGCAAGAAGGAGAGAGGGGGAAGCAGCCCAAATCCAGAAATGAACTTCTGGCATTTTAATAGTAAAGGATTTCCACACCATTGTTCCTAACCCTAACAGCAATTGCTGTGTTGCCCCAAAGGAGAATGGGGCATGGAGTCCAGTTCAGTAGCCCCTGACTGATCTTTGTTCATATAAAAAATATCAGATCAGATATGTCAAACATAATGGATGAGAGATTGCCAAGATGTTAAATGGGTAAATTGAAAGAAAAAAAATAAAAAGCTCAGGTTTAGGCCAATTTTTTCTAAAGTGGCAAGTGAAATAGGTATGTCTGGGGAATTGGTGAGACTTAAGGCACCCATTTTACTTCTAAAAACTCCCCCCCCCCAAGACTGTCCCACCTATCCTTTTAATATTATGATATCAATTGCAGTTCCTGGCCTCAAGAAAGTTACCCATTCCTGCTCAAAGATCAAGACCAACCAACATATTTTGTTGCCTAAAGTGAAATGTTCTAAAAGTATAGAACTTCTCTTCAGCTAACTTCTCTTCTTATGGTAGAGCTGTTTTTCTCAGTATCAGCAACTTTAAAAGATGTGGACTTCAATTCCCCAGCTAGCATGCCAGAAAGCTAATACAATCCTGGGTTATATAAACAGAGGCATAATACTACTTTATACATCCTTAGTAAGACCACACCTGGAATACTGCAACCAATTTTGGTCACCATACTACAAAAAAGATTTTGAGACTTTGGAAAAAATTTAGAGAAGAGCAACTAAGATGAGCAAACACTGGACACTAAAACATATGAAGAACAGCTGCATGATTTGGGTTTGGCTAGTTTAAAGAAAAGAAGAATCATAGCAGTATTCTAGTATTTGAGCGGCTGCCACAAAGAAGAGGGAGTCAAACTCTTCTCCATAGCACCAGAAGGCAAGGCAAGAAACAATGGTTAGAAACTAATCAAAGCGAGAAGCAAATTGGAATTAAGGAAAAACTTCCTAACTGAGGACAATTAACCAGTGGAACAGCTGTCACACAATGACAACAGCTTGCCTCCAGAAATTGTGGGTGCTCCATCACTGGATGTTTTTAAGAAGGTTCCAGGGTTCTAGGAAGTCTAAATCTAAATTGGTATAGGTTCTCCTGCTTGAGAACTGGAATAAGCTTTCAGCTTATTCTATTCTATTCCATTCCATTCCATTTTATTCCATCAGTTGAAATCCAAACATCTTAAAGTTGTCAAGTTGAGAAGCACTGGGCTAGACTCATACACATGTATTAATTTATTTCTAAATTGTATTGGTTGCCCATCTTACCACAGGTAAGTCTGCAATGACTTAGAACAGCATATTAGAGCTTCTCTTTGTACTACTCTCATGCAGCATCAATTTTGTGGGGGCAAAATATAGAAAGATATGAAAAGTGAATGTTTGTCAACCATTTAATTTTATTAAGGACTTTTTTCTAATTTAAGAACAAATGTACTAAAGCCTCATTTCTGAAAGCCCTTTCATTGAGTCTCCTAAAAGATACAGAAATGATTCCTTTGCAAGAAAAAGCATATAAGTCAAACTACAACCTTCCCTAGTTCATCCTTAAGGACAATGCCAGAAAACTGGAGAAGCCCCTGTTACATAATATGAAACTCTGGCTTAAATTTATTGATTTGGAACCCTTGGAAAACAGAACTGAAAAAAATGAACACAGGAATGATGGCAGTAACCTTTGTCTATTTTTGCAAGGCACAAAGTCACATCTTGTTTATTGTTGTTATGACAGAAACAAATTGAAGTAGAGATCATTGACTCTAGTGTTCCAGTTAACTGTGGGATACTGTTAGTGCAACACTAGAGGGAATTACACTATAAACATTCTGCCCCTACTTAGGGAGATATGTGCATATGTAAAAATCCTCATTGTATTTAGTGTCAAAGGCAGAAAGGATGGTACTACTGAACTAAACCCAGATCTTGCTGAAACTAATGCACAGATGGTAGTAGTGTGATGTTACAAGCACAAGAGAATACAACTTCAGTAAACAAAGCCAGAGTGGTAAAAGGGGAGCAGAAACTGGCTTTTATTCCTCAGAGAAAATGAATAAGATTGATAAATCTATTTTAGTGAACAAGCAAAATGGACAAAGTATTAGGTACTGGCCACAGCCCTGGTGCCATCATCAAGATGGCACTCTGGAGATTTGCAAAAAGCAAATATAGAAAGTTGACTGCATCACTGGATTAAATAAAAGGCACTGTTACGAATCTGCTTATACATGGTCTTTGTGTGCATGTGACAGAATGAAAGACAATGAAAGAGAAAAATCTTTAGTTAGCACGTGGCTTTTATTTAGTTTCCTTTTTAATTAACAACAAACTGAAAACAAGAGCATAACACAAAAATAATAGTGATTATGATATATACACTGTCAGAGGGAACAACAACAAAAAAAGAACATAAAAAGTATTTTAACTAAAAAAGTGAGAGAAATGTGACAGCTATACAGGTATTCGACTTACAACTATTCATTTAGTAACCATTCAAAGTTACAAGGCTCAGGAGAAATAGGAGGAGAAAGGAGAATTAAGTAGGTTTGCCACTTTGACTTGAACAAGTAGTCCTCAACTTATAATAGTTCATTTAGCGACTGTTCAAAGTTACACCACCATCGAAATAAGCGACTTATGCCTGTTTTTCACACTTACAACTGTATCCCTGTGGTCACATGACCAAAATTCAGGGATATTGCAAAATCCTCCCTCCCTCCCCACTCCCGGGAAGGATACTGAAAAATCCCCACTCCCTCCCCACTTCTGGGGGAAGGATATTGTAAAATCCTCACTCCTTCCCCACTCCCTCCCCACTCCTGGGGGAAGGATTTTGCAAAATCCTCCCTCCCTCCCCACTCCCGGGGAAGGATACTGAAAAATACCCACTCCCTCCCCACTCCTGGGGGAAGGATATTGCAAAATCCTCATTCCCTACCCACTCCTGGGGAAGGATACTGAAAAATCCCCACTCCCTCCCCACTCCTGGGGGAAGGATATTGCAAAATCCTCACTCCCCCCCATTCCCGGGGAAGGATACTGAAAAATCCTCACTCCTTCCCCACTCCTGGGGGAAGGATATTGCAAAATCCTCACTCCCTCCCCACTCCTGGGGAAGGATACTGAAATATCCCCACTCCCTCCCCAATCCTGGGGGAAGGATATTGCAAAATCTCCATTCCCACCCTCCTCTGGGGCCAGCCAGAGGTGGTGTTTGCTGGTTCTCTGAACTACTCAAAAATTCCGCTATCGGTTCTCCAGAACCTGTCAGAATCTGTTGACTTTCACCACTGATGTGGTCCCCTTTTGCTACCTTCAGATAAGCAACATCAATAGGAAAGCTAGATTCACTTAACTTCTGTGGGATAAAAAGTCATAAAATGTGTCAAAACTCACTTAAAAACTATCTTGCTAACCAACAGATGTTGTCAGCTCAGTTGTAGTTGTAAACTGAGGACTACCTTAGCATAATATATTTTTCTTTTACTTTGTCTTATTTCTTTCATTTTTTTTTTGGTTGAATCACTTTTTATCTGTTGTCCTCTTTTTCCCCCATTTGTTTTTGACAATGTAGATCGCACCTGAAGCATATATTGAATTTCTCAAGTCCTTTCAGGATTTTGGCAACAATCTTATCTGATGGGTTGTAATCTAAACATGCTGAGTAGAAGAAACAAGGAAACAGTTTAAACAAGCTTGATCTTCAGTTTTCAAAGATTCTATAACTCAACTATTTGTTACTTGAAACATTTATTTCACATTGCTTGCCTCCCGGGGTGATCAGTGAACCCAAATAAACTGTGCTGGATCTGTTAGGCATAATATGAACTCTTGACATGTTGAGACCTACATTGCGATGGTTCTAACATACTTGCTTATTAGCAACCTAATTAACATTCACCATTTTTGTTCATCAAACACACAATGACTATTGCTGCTTCGCTCTTAAAATCCTGTTAGGTAAGTTCCCCGTTGGAGAGCGAGTGCATTCAGAGAAGCGTTGTGAGAGTTGTGTTGGAGAACACACAAACCAGCATACAGAGACACTGCAGTTTAAAAAGGCTTTTACTTTCATGGAAATAGAGGTGTCAGAGTCCATCAAACAGTCCAAGTCATACATGGATAAGACAATCACTCATCAATGTCTTTCAGTTAAGGGATAATCCAAATAACATAGTCCATAATCATACAGTCTGGTACTCAAAGTTTGCTAGCAGTTGCAAAACTTACAATAGCTCACGGCACTTTCTAACAGCCAGCTTCCAAAACACTCAGATCAGATCAGCCCAGCATCTAACAAACAGAGAGCTAACAGTCATTCTGGCTCCCTCTTATGGCTGATTGAGGAAACAGCAGCCAGCCACATTCTGCTAAATGTCCACTGAGAAGTCTATTGGTGTGAGAGTGAAAAAAAACAATCTATTGTGTGACAGCAGCAAGTGCTCTGTGGGATGGGCAGATTTCCTTTCGAATGAGAAACTAAAACAAACGCAAAGCAAAATAGCCTGGAACTTCATGAGAAGAAGTCTGTTGTATTGACCTAGATTGCCTAAAATTTCTGTGTAGGTTTGTGTGCCTATGGGAATAGCAAATAGGGATCCCTTTCATGACACAACCAGGCACACCATGTTGTATCAGTGATAAAAAGTAGCTTTCTAAAATTGTTAGTCAATTGAGAATGCTCTATGCCCTGCAGATATTAGCTGATTTACTAGCAGCACTCAGACCTACACACAAGCATATACTCTTTCCCAAAACTAATTAACACAATATTATGAAATGAAAGCACCCTAAATTAGAATGAAAGGAATAAAGGAATGGAACAAAAATCTCCCTAATAACACTTATAGACTCTTTACTCTTTACTTTTTACAATACTGCTGTTTCTTAATATTTCCTCTACTGATTCTGTACAAATTCCATGTATTAAAAAGCAAAACATAACAATCCTCCTCCACCCATCATTGGTTAAACTGCTGGGAATGAGGGTTCAAAGCAAGAACAAGCAGTAAGTTGGGAAATATTATTTTACAATCAGCATTGTACATAACACTTCTTATTACTACTTATTAGGACATTAATAATCTGACCTGAATTTTTCCCCAATACCTTTCAAACAGGAGTAAGCAAGCCTTTCATCATTTTAGACATCAACTTCCATAATAGCTCAAGGCAAGGGGTAGTAGCCCAAATTGAATTGAGCACAATTGAATGGTGACAGATTGAGAGCCAGGAGCATCTGCAGAAAGGTCAAAAAGTCAAGATGGCAGCTACAACCACACAGCTTACACACACACACACACACACACACACACACACACAAACCATTTGTGATAGATGCATATATAAAAAAGGGATAGGGCTTGAATCCTGCACCCAGGGATTTGCACGTCTTGACTTTTTAACTTCCACACAAAGAGACCACAATCCTTCACTAGATCCTGCCTGACTATTGCTGTTGTAGTCTTTTTGAAGTCTACCAAGACGAAAATGAAGCAAACAACATTTAGTGGAATGTTTCTCTCTTAGTAGTTACCGTAATTTACCAACTTAAACAACTGTAACACTGCCAGAACCTGTGTATCCCAATTTCTTATCAGATAGCAACAGTCCCAAGATGCTGACAGTTCCTTTAGAATGTGTCAGGATATGAATGGAAGTAGAGGAATAATTAATATGCTTTAAGGCACCTTCTTTCTCTTTCACCAAATTTCTCCACTGGAGGTACGCTAGGACGTATATTAATCAACATTCAAACTCTTGTTCAGAAAGAAAAGAATGGGTCCATTCTTCCTTCCATGTAGATAAAAAAGTCATACCTTTGATTAGATATTTGCAGTTTATATACACTACAAACAGAATATGACACTCCCTGAATAAACTACTTTGTAGTTTGCCATAATAGAAAACATACAAGGAAATGTCTATGGAGATTCTCAATCATCCAGGCCATGGCTGTCCCAAAGGTGGTCCTTCAAGAGGCAACTGGACCCTATGGTTCCTCCTCAAAGATATTTCACCTGTCATCTAGAGCTGAAGAAGCTTCTTGGATGAGAGGCAAAATGTCTTTCGGGGAGGAACTGGAGAGTTCAGTTGCCTCTTGAAGGAGCTCCTTTAGGACATTCAAGGAAATGCATTTTAGTGATCCACTTGGATCTTCTATTATACTCTCTTTGCATCATATTTAGTTAATCAAGGCTTTTACAAGACTGAGAAAACACCTGCTGTTTTGTGGGGTTTGTTTTTAGAATGACCTAATCATTCCATGTGAAATGGAACCAAATTCTTCTGAACAATTCCATGTTATTTAACTCTTAAGGTCACTAGCTTTCTTCCACCAAAGGACTGAGGCTTTTCTTCATAAAGACGTGTATAATTTTCACTTGTAAAACAAGGTATGGAAAATTTGCCAACCAGCTCGCCTGACTGTGTGTGCAATATGCTTGTTTTGCTACCTGAGAATCTAACTATGTCTCCTGAAATAGATTGGTACCTTTTTTTGATCTATTGTTATGCTAAGTATTTTGCCCTGACAAAGCATTTTCCATTTCAGATAAATCAGTGTTTTATTCTTTTAGTATGCAAAGTTATTTTCCTATATGGCTTGATTTCTTACTGTGTTCTGGTGTCTTTGAATAAACGTTTTTATGTGTATGTATTTAAGACTACTTTTTTCTTTTGCCCTCAGAGTATTTAAAGATTTTATAATCTTTTGCATTCATTACCCTGGGAAGATTGGAGTGCCTCATACAAACAGAGAAAGAAATTATGAAATTTTGAAAAGAAAATTTCAAAGTTGCTTCCAAATAATCCAGTAATATTAGTAAATCTAGGAATTCAATCCACACAATCTCTCTATATAAAAGTGTGTGTGTGTGTGTGTGTGTGTAACACCTCAATCAATTTCAACCAACTTGGTACAAAGATGACTTACTCTCGGGAGAAAAATACTATGGGGGTAAGACACGCCTAGCACCCCTCGGTCTGTGTGTGTGTGTGTGTGTGTGTGTGTGAGAACTGGCATGCAGGTGGCACACAGACCCTAGCTCAGCTTCACCATGCATGCACGCATGCCTCCCACCAGTCAGCTGATTTTCAGGTCTCTGCCATGCATGCGCGGGGGATGGAGGAAGTGCAGGGGGGTTGCACGACACTATAGATATCATTCATTCCTTTTCCTGTCTAATACATGATTAGGACAAATAAATACCCAGGCAACCTGGGTTATCAGCTAGTATTCTATATAAAGCACTCCAAGGACAACTAGCACAAGCACTCACGATCTGTAGCTTAAGGCTGCTTTTTATACTCTATATGGTGCTGCCCATGATTTCTTTTCAGAAATTTTAAGGTATGCTTTTTTAAAAAGCACAAAGATCAGAGTTCTGCGAGTGACAGGCCATGGCAGTTTTTGGCTGCAATATAATGGTTATGAATTGTGCAGGGAAGGACTAAGGGATGGAGTGGGACTTCAGGTTTCCCCCAGAACTAAAGATCTGCATTGATCAGGTTTTGGTAATCACAATAATATTAATAGAGCCTTCTAAGCAGCTTTTGGGGATTTGCAGAAGGCAGTTTGCAGATTTTTTCTTTTCTTTTGCTGAATTGTCCACCCAGCTATCAGGAGTGGCAGCAGACTAAAACAGCTGTTTTAGGGTCTGCAACATGGCACAACAGAAGCTAGTGGTATTTTTGGAACCAGGTGGCATTTCAGACCAGGTGGAGGCAGCTGCTGTGTCATATTTGAGGGCATTGCCTACAGTCACACCTTGGGTATTATTGGGTAAACTACTCCAACCAGCTCTTCATGGGATTGCTTTTGAAGATCACTTGTAAGCTGCAATTGGTTCAGAATGCAATGGCGTAATGGGAGCCACACAATCGACTTTCCTATAAACTCTATTACTTTCAATAACACGTTGGGTACAATTCAAGCTCTGGTTGTCACTTACAAAGCCCCTTCATGACATAGATAGATCTTTAGCCCCACTATACCAGGAAATCAATACCACATGAAGACCAGAACTACTTTTGCTGAAATTGGCTACAACATAATCCTGCAAGTTTGCCTGTGCTATATTTCCCAACCTTTCACCCTCCTAATACCCCACTGAATTAGGAAGTTATCTGCCTGAACTGGTTTGGAGTACTTTTTTTTACTCTTGTTGGAATAAGCCACCTGAAGTTACCTAACAAGCCATGTTAGGGGCTAATCAAGGACAATCAAGTTAGTCCTAGTTACTACTTTAGGCAGAGAAAAGACTCGGGCAAAACTGATAGACTATGGGCAAACTGCTGAGTAAAATGGTCACATCCATCAGACCTTCCTGAATATCTCTTCCTCAGAGGGAATTTACTATCCTCAACAAGGCACCTTGCTGATAGCCCACTGATGCAGTAAGGGAGGAAATGTAATGATGCTTCACTTCCCTAACTTCATGGGGTAGGCTCACACTTGAATTCACACCCAAGCTTGATCAGATTTCTGGGATTTCTCTGTCAGTGCTCCAATGCTTCAGCTCCTTGGAGAGACATCTGCTGGGACAGGCAAAGGGGGGGGATGGATAATACAAGCAGTACCTTTCACATGCACATTGCATAAGTACAAATGAACAGAGTACATATTGCTGCTTTCATCACTTCAATCCACTTAATTTTTTTTTACTGTGGATGTCTTAGTAAGCCACGTTGTGACTCTAGATCATCACACAGAAAGAGACCACTTGGGAGCAATTTCATTGATTTCTCAGGTTGCCACCTGTTGTCAGAAGCTAACTAGGCAATCAACAGAACCACCTGTTGGATGGTTGGGAAATTCCCCACACATCCTCTGGAAATCCTGCTGTTCCATCCAGCTTAAGAAAATTAACTTTAGTTGGACCAGAAAGCAATCTGACCATGGCAACAAATTAAATGTAATGCACTCCTCATTGAGATCACCACCACCCACTCACTGCACTTATATGAAGCTTACTGAACAACAATAACCTGCATTGCCAGAGATTGCCATGCCTGTAGTTGCCATGGACTCCAAACTTTCCTTATCTCAGCTCCCAAGACATAGATTGTAACAAACACAATTTCAACAACAAACGTTTGCCTAATTCCAGTATATAGAGAGTTTGTTTTCTTGGTGCCTGGGGGAATAGATATAGACAGCAAAGGCCGAAAACAAAACATTGGCATGGATCAAATTCACAATTTTATTAGATCTTCACATGTGGGGATATGAGCTCTTAATAAACTAAGGGGAATCAGGAAATTCTCTTATTGTCCCCAGGGCTTAATATGAGCCATGGGTTTATGATGTTTTGACCATACTAGCTGGATATTCCGGAATTCATAGTATCAGCACATCTGGAAGGAAAGGAGGATGGTAAAACATCTGTATCCATTTTCACAGTTAGGAGTTATATTAGTAGAGCGAAAGTAAGAAAAGAATGCTTTTTTTTTTTGGTGCACAGAGGATAGGGCCCTCTGTGCTGAACTGTGACAATAAGTAGGATTCAATGAAATGCTCCCATACAGACTGGAGTCCTGGTGCTTTTCTTCTTAAATGGAAGCAATCAAGGTCTGATCTCATCTGGAAAATCAGAAAGTTCCTTCTTATCTCTCCTTGGCCTGAGAGAGATGCAATTACTCTGACCCAGCAAATACAAGATAAAGGGTGGTGGTGGTTAAGGAGCATTTTAGTACGAGTTTCATCTGCTTCCTATATGAACTCCATAGCATAATACTGTATATTTCCATAAACCCAAGGCCTGAGACTCTTATAGACCTAATCAACTACCTGGCAAGGAAAATCACTGCTATTTTTGAAGATATTTGTTGGTCTCCAAATACTGAGATTTAAAAACATTTCACACAAGCTTTTCCCAACCTACCACCTCCCCATGGATGTACATCAACTGCCAGGATTTCAGCCATTAGCCAGAAGGCACAAAGTAAAGTTGGACAATTTATACACCACTGGAAAATGGAAAGCCTTGTCACATAGAAAGGCCAGGTTGAGAAAAGCAGCTCACGATGAAGCCAGAGGGAAGCATTTTAATCTTAGACATATCTGGGGGAGGGAAATAAACAAACCTTGGCTGTCAGATGATAAGCTGTTGGCACCTGATCTACCACGTAACTTGTTAAGGTACCTCTAATTATCACTTTTCTTTTTTCTTTTTTTAAAGAGACAGTTTCAGAACTCCTGCCTGAGCTGAATCCTGTCCAAACATTTGTTGTTTAAGGTAAAGGTTTCCCTCGCACATATGTGCTAGTCATTCCTGACTCTAGGGGGTGGTGCTCATCTCAGTTTCAAAGCCGAAGAGCCAGCGTTGTCCGAAAACATCTTTGTAGTCATGTGGCTGTCATGACTAAATGTGAAGGAGCACAGAACATTGTTACCTTCCCATCAAATATTTTTTCTACTTGCATTTTTACATGCTTTCTAACTGCTAGGTTGGCAGAAGCTGGGACAAGTAACGGGATCTCACTCCATTACGCAGCGTTAGGGATTCAAAATGCCGAACTGCAGACCTTTCTTATTGACAAGCTCAGCGTCTTAGCCACTGAGCCACCGCATCCCTTATTTGTTGTTTAGAACCTAATTAATATGCCAAAAAACTAATGATTCATCTCAGAAAAACAACTTTTGGCATTTCTCCATCCCTATTACTTTCCATGTAGATTGATCTGAATTCAGTATTGATCCAGTCAGTGGATTTCATGAACTATTTGATTGAAAGACTCAGGGACAGGTGCTGAGGCTGAATAAATAACAGGACTTCCGAAGTTTGGAATGTGTTGCCCAGTGTCTGAAGCAATATCTTTCTGCTACTTGGAGTGGCCCAAGACTGAACACTTGGAGGATCCTTGCTAGAATTTCAGATCAGTACAGTTCTCACCATTGAGCAATTAATTAGGTGTATCCATGACAGTCATGTTTGAAGAATCTAAAGCTGCTTTGCAATCAAAACTACTCATAATACAATCACATTCTGTGGGGTTTAAGCAGTCAGCAAGTTCTAAGACTAAAACGGCAGAGCAACCAAAATGGCAGTGGATTGTTAATGAGCTAGGACAACCTATGAATTATTACCAATGATAAGTATGTCTGCTTATTGTTATCAATCACCGTAAATCATCCCCAACCTGTATTATATAGAAGGGTTGGTTTTGGTAGGCACTTTCATATATTGATAGATGAATGTATCATTTTGCACTGGCTGTAACAAAGACAGTGCCTTGCTTATCTCTGTGAACTACAGCTTGATAGTGATTGTGATCCTTACCCTACATCTGGCTGTAGCAACAGTGACTGTAAATGTGGATACATACAGTAGAAGAGTATTCACCACAGGGGAAACATTATTTTTTTGTAATTACTTTATGGATCCATAAATCACTTTTATTATGTTACAAAATTTGGGAATGGAACCAATTTCATTAGATTCTGGTTCAGGACAGCAATATATTTCCAGTCTTTAAGTCAAGATGCTATCAGACTTTTGCTATTCTTCTTGCTCCAATGAACTATCACAGATTCTTCTCTGATAGTGTTTGTGTGAGGGATGTGAATATGCACATACACACAGAGAAGCACAAATACCCATGCTCATCATCCCAAATGATGGTGTTTTCATTGAAATTGATGGATCATAATCCACCATGCTATTCCAGATATGTATTTTTATAATCTTTCCAGTCTAGGCCTCATATAGAATGACTGGCCCAGACTTATCCAGCCAGTTCCCATGCCTAAAATTAAAACTTAGATCTTCCTGTTCCTGGTCTGGCAACTTAATTACTATACAACACTAACTCTTATATTTATCTCTCTCTTTCAGAAAACTAGCACAACAGGGCAACAACATGCAAAACCATTATATTCTCCTCTGACATATCTAAGTGGAAGAATTATTTGATTTTGATACAAAGGAATAGCTATGTAAGGCCCTAATTTTGATCAGAAGTGACATTGTCCATTCATAGTTGCATTACATTAGTGAAACAAATCCTTCAAAATACTTTGATTGACATCTATGTGAAAATGCTTCACAATTCATCCTGACCTGCTCAACTATTGCTGGAGGTAACACATTTATCACTCTAGAAATATTGTTAGCCATGGTTAGAAGGTTAGGACTCTCTTAAGGTTTAGTTATTTGTTAGAAGTTATATTTGCCCTTTCCTCTAAGAGCTCAAGACAGCTTTACATGGGTTCACCCTTCATGTTACCTTCACATCAGGAGGATTAGACTGAAGGGCAGTGTCTGTCTCAATTATTTTTTAAAACATTTTTAGTATGGGGAAATATAACAACTGAAATGTAAAAAATATTGCAGTACAAATAAAATACTATTTATACACAATAGTGATTAAAATGAACTAAAACTAAAGAAATAAAAAAATCATACAACATACTAAATCTAGACAAAAAGAAACACCTTGCTTTGACTTCTCATTTCTACAATCTAAAGACATTTCAAAAATTGCTAAAGAATCCAATCTTTAATAACAGGAGCATATTTTTTCCACCTATACCAATATTTCTCTTTGCTGAACCTATTTCTGGATTAAGTGTTTTTTCTCTGGTGGGACTCATCTAGACCAGTCTATCAGGGCAACCTGGTCTACCCAATTATGGGATGGAACATACTGCTTCCATTTTCGCCTTTCAACCCCAATCCAGGGGCCTTTACAAGCAGTTACTTTCTCAACAAAGTAATTTTGTGTTAAATTTATGTTTTTTACTGACAATGAAATAAAGGGAGACTAGTATAAATCAGTAGTGATATTCTGATGGTTCTTACCAGTTCAGGTGAACTGGTAGAGGCAATGGCTGGAGGATCCACCCGTCCACCCCAACATAGTGTGTGATGTGTGCATGCCGCTCACATTTGGGAACGAATAGTGAAGGTAAGTGAATCCCATCACTGGTATAGATCTAACGTATTTTTCGGAGTATAAGATGCACCTTTTTCCCTCAAAAAAGAGGCTAAAAATCTGGGTGCGTCTTATACACTGAATACAGCATTTTTTGCCTCCCCAAACCCCGCCCCTTCACTAAAATGGCCATGCATAGCCTTTAGGAGGCTTCCAGAGTACTCCTGGGGGACTGGGGAGGGCAAAAATGAGCAAAAATGGGCTGTTTCTTTTGCTTAATGTTGTCCCCCCAGTCCCCAGGAGCACTCTATAAGCCTCCTAAAGGCTATGCATGCCCCTTTTTTTGACAAAAATGGGCCTGTTTTTTCTTGTTTTTTGTCCCCACCCCACCCCCGAGGAGCACTCTACAAACCTCCTAAAGACTATTCACACCCTTTGTTTGGAAAAAAAGGGCCCATTTTTGCAAAAAATGGGCCATGTGGGGGAGGTCTGCAGAGTGCAAAACCCTTTTTTTAATTTGCCTCTTCAAAATCTTGGTGCGTCTTATACTCTGGTGCATCTTAAACTCTGGTGCATCTTATACTCCATAAAATATGGTATTTCAAGATATTTAGCTCTTATTAGCTAGCCTTACCTTTCTGGGATTTGAACCCAGGCTTGCTTGCATATTAGGTATATGTGTTAACCTCTAAGCCATGAGAAAGGTGAAAGTGGAATTGGTATACTCTGTCCCATAATTGGGTAGACCAGGTTGCCCTGATAAACCAGTCCCACTGGAGAAAAACCACTTAATCTGTCCCCTGGTATAGCTGGCAAAGCTAGGAGAACCCGTGGCTTAGAGTTAATACATCTACCTAATAGGATAGCAGATGAGAGCTAAATAGCTTGAAATAGATCTATATTAGTCTCCCTTTATTTCTTTTTTTATAATATTTTTTTATTTTTGAATAAACACAGACAAAACACAACAAACACCACAAAAATATCTTCCATTACCAATTGTAAAGAGTGTGTCAATTGGTTACAAAGAGCTTTCGTGTATCCCTTCCACAGTCATCATCTACAATTCATATCAAGTTATATGTTTTAAATCAAATATATTTATATATATTACTATCATCATACCTCAATCTTCATATGATTGTGATTGTTTTTACGTCCCTTTATATTAAATATTCCAAAATTTAAAGCAAAACCACATGATGGCATTCGATATCTATTCTCAATATCATCCAGCAACATTACATCTTTATGACACTTTCTAAATAAAAAATTAATTATGTTAATAAAGTTTCCAGACCTCCTTTCTTAATCACTGTTTACAATTTATATCCAATTTCCCTTTTATCATGTCAATACAAATATTACATTTAGCTTTGCATTAACAGAATCAAGTCCACATGATGTATTAGTGCCTCTTTATGCATCCTTAGTAAGACCATCCCTGGAATACTGTGTCCATTTTTAGTCATCACATTACAAAAAAGATATGGCTAGTCTACAAAAAAGAAGGAATAAGGTGACATGATAGCACTATTCCAGTATTTGAGGGGCTGCCACAAAGAGAAGGGGGTCACATTACTTTCCAAAGCACCAGGAGGCAAACAAGAAACAATGAATGGAAACTAATCAAGGAGAGATGCAAGATGGAATTAAGGAGAAACTTCCTAACAGTGAGGACAATTAGCAATAGCAGTAGACTTATATACCGCTTCATAGGGCTTTCAGCCCTCTCTAAGCGGTTTACAGAGAGTCAGCATATTGCCCCCAACAATCTGGGTCCTCATTTTACCCACCTCGGAAGGATGGAAGGCTGAGTCAACCCTGAGCAGGTGAGATTTGAACCGCTGAACTGCTGATCTAGCAGTAGCCTGCAGTGCTGCATTTAACCACTGCGCCACCTTGGCTCTTAGCCAGTGGAACAGCTTGCCTTCAGAAGTTGTGGATGCTTCATCACTGGAGATTTTAAAGAAAAGACTGAACAACCACTTCTGATCGGGAATGGTATAGGATCACCTGCTTGAACAAGGGGTTGGATTAGAAGACCTTCAAGCTCTCTTCCAGCTCTATTCTGATTCTGATTCTATAGATTCACCCAGAAGTCCAAAGGAGAAAGAAAGAAACTGCAAATTCTGACTGAAAATAAAGCATGTGAGCTTCCTTCCCCACTAAAGCAAGCTCTCTCATTGCTGAACTTGTCCTAAAACATGTCAGGAAATCTAATTGGGAGTTGTTCTGTTAGATTAACATCAGATTTTTCAGGGCTCAGGTATTTTGATGGTGTGGGAGTACTCAGTCTAAGAAAGGCATGAAGATATAACCAAGAGAGAAATAGCATAAAAACAACCAGAATACAGTTAGCCCAGGAAGTCAGTTTTTTTCTCTGAAGCTCATAGCTATTGCTGCTGCAAACTCCTTATCATCAGTCCAGTCTTATCGCCATTACCCCCTTCCCCACCCCATGTTCTGGCTTTTCCAAAGGTCTTTTCAGCTTCACCTCACTCAAAATTGATTTATGGAGCAAGGAGTGGGTGGAGTGTATGTGCCACTTCTCGCCTTTGGGGTCAATACTCTCCTCCCCAGCTTGAGCCTTGCCTATTCCTGATTTAATTCTTGCTCCACGCTGGATATTACAGACAAATCTGCTCTGCTTGGCAGATTTTGGGATGCATGGGTTATGAAGAGCATGCGGTGAGTAACTGGGTAAGCAGTGGGATTAAAATGTATGTGATTTAGCATTTTCTATTTCAGACCATGTCAGACAGAGTCCTCGTTTTCAGCTCCTTCCTACAACTTACTTACTCAACAGGGTAAAAGCAAGAAATTGTGCTTGGCACTCTTTTTATTTTACAGTTAATCTAGAACACCAAGGGAGTTTTTTTCCCTTTCTAAAGCCTGCTTGTCTTCCAAGGAAGAATCACAGAACTAAGCCCTGTTCTCTTTCCAGAGAAGCTGTCCAGCCTGGGACATTTTTCAATGTATGGATAGTTATTACAAAGGGGAAGTGAAGAGACACCCAGCCTAGAGCACTTTAATTGTTCTAATCTAGCCAGTGATGTAACAGCATCAAAAGGCTTGCATTCAGTTTAGCAATTGGAACCCAGATAATGTACAGGCAGGAAGGATATTTGATTGTTTTTCAGATATCTGGTTTGAAAATAAATATCGCCATTCATTGTTACCAAATTTAACCAAACCCATTAACAGACCCATTAGATCTCACAAGGTTGGCCTCCTCCGGGTTCCATCTACTAGCCAATGCCATCTGGCTACTACCCGGGGGAGGGCCTTCTCTGTGGCAGCTCCGGCCCTCTGGAATGAACTCCCCGCAGGGATTCGGACCCTCACCTCTCTCCAGGCCTTCCGAAAAGCTGTCAAAACCTGGCTTTGCCGGCAGGCCTGGGGGTGATGAGTTCCCTCCCCTCTCAACTTGTATGATTGTGTGACTCTTACTTATTTTAATTATTTGTATTCGTTTTATGTTCTCCTTTTTCCCCTTTTGAATTGTTCTCCCGGAAAAGGGCTGCATATAAATAATAAAATTCAATTCAATTCAATTCAAAGTTTAAATTGGAGGAAGAGGCCTTGAATACCTCTATTATTCTGTTAATCCCAATTGGTCTCTTGTGTTTCCATGATTTTTTTCCCTCCCATCATTTCAGTGACTTTACTGATAATGATGCATATACCTTTTAGAGTGGCTGAAGGGTTTGGGCAGGGACACAGAGGAAATTAATGATATCCATTGGATCAAATGAAGCATGGTATCTATCAGAAAATCACCCTGTTTGGTCATAACATTATACTTTGGAAAAAAACATTTGCAGTTTCATGCTGCAAATCTTTGTCACGCTATATGCAGCCGTTCTTTGCTAAGGAATGTTCAAAATTTTTATTCTTAAATGCCATGTTCTTGATCAGTGATGTTTCTCAGCAGGAAACCACAGATGTGTTGCTGAGAGAAAAACCTTCCAGTGTTCCCAGCCAGCAAGAGCACTGGCAAAAGCTAATGAGTAGTTTGGCTAACAATGCTTAATATGTATTTAAATTGTTTTCTATTGTGTGATCAAAGTCATTCACATTTTATCACATACATTACCATGCTAATTTTAAACACAGCCAGTACAGAGTATGTTTGGCACGGCTTATTATCCTCATATTGCAGATTGGATGGGGAGAGTAGGTTAAAAAATTGAGAAGCAAAATTGAATTTATTTAATTAAAGTTTATAAAATGACTAATTCTCTTAGGCACATGTACCTGTTTCCAGCTGCCACAGGACTATCAGAGGCTGCTTGAATTCAGCAAAATAGGGCAACTTTTTTCAAGGCTTGGCTTACTAGACAGGTTTTTATTGTTCCTGTACAGCCCATCACAGTTTCACTGTTGACTTCTCTGCAGCAAACTGCTTGAGGGAACTCAAGATGGTAAATGAACATTGATATGGAGTGATTTCTTCTGGCAGCCATGAAGGTGAACCATTGCACATTCATATAATGGAAATACAAGGCTCTGGGATACACTTGGAGCAAAATCACACAAACTGATGCGTGCAGTAAAAATCCTGCGTATACCAGCCAGAAGCAGCAGCAAACAGCAAACGTGGACAAATACTTTATATAGAGATATATAAAACAATTGAAAAGGAACTATACCAAATTTTGACCCCTTATTTAAAGATAGAAATAAGGATAAGGGGACACAGTGGCTCAGTGGCTAAGATGCTGAGCTTGTCAATCAAAAAGGTTGGCAGTTCAGTGGTTAGAATCCCTAGCGCCGTGTAACGGAGTGAGCTCCCATTACTTGTCCCAGCTTCTGCCAACCTAACAGTTCAAAAGCATGTAAAAAATGCAGGTAGAAAAATAGGAACCACCTTTGGTGGGAGGTAACAGCGTTCCATGCACCTTTGGCATTTAGTCATGCCAGTCACATGACCATGGAGATGTCTTCAGGCAGTGCTGGCTCTTCGGCTTTGAAACAGGGATGAGTTCCCTAGAGTCAGGAACAACTAGTAACTATATGCGAGGGGAACCTTTACCTTTAATCTTAATAAGGATAAATGTTGCCAATTGTAGTCTAGAGTCCATTGGAGTTGGTCAGCCAACAAATTTAAACAAAGAGCTAACACAAATTTGAAGTACTTTGAAAGACCTACCTTTCAAGCCTTCACGAAGCAAAAGTAGAATAAAGTTGTAGCTATTAGCACTGTAGTTCTATTCCTGCATTTCTCTCTTTTTTTAAAAAAATATAATTTTTCAATAAATAGAAGTATAAAAATCAAAGGAAAAATGAGAAAAAATATAGAAAAAAGACAAGTGAAAAAAGAAAGAAAAGATAGAATTATTGTATGACTTTTACTTTCTTTCTATCAAGTAATTGCTCTTTCCCCTTCCTTTTCTATCTCGAAATACATACATAATCAGCTCTGTATTTTCTTATTTTAGGCCTACTCTTTCCAGCGGAAATTTACCAATTGCCAACATGTATTACTTCATAAAATGAACATAAAGCAGGGCAGATATTATAGTGCATCCTGTAAGACATGCATGATGCTAACATAGCCTAATACAGTGTTTCTTAACTTTGGCAACTTTAAGACATGTGGACTTCACCTCCCAGAATTCCCTGGCCAGCAAGCTGGTGATCATTCTGGCTGAGAATTCTAGGAATGGTAGCTCCAACCCATTTGGCTGAGGAAAACTACATTACTAATTCCAGCTTGCGCTCATTGTCCCAGCACCATTCTAACTGGCAGCTTCTAACACACACACACACACAAACCATGTATAGGAGTAATATGCCTTTGAGATGACAGGTTTTAAAATATTTATCCTTATTTCCATAAAAAAGTAAATTTAAATGATTTTTTTAAAAAAATTGAAATGTAACACTGAGATTATAATAAGGATCCAGTCATATGGGGAGAGTTGTTCTGGACCTGGAGAGGTTTAAATCTCCATCCTCTAATCAAGGCCACTGAAATAATGCTAAATAATCTAGTCCCCTGGAAATTTTCCAGAGAAAAGCATTCTGACTTTTTTCCCCTCTGAAAAGCCCACATTACTATTTACTCCCTTGATAATTCCAATCAACATGACAAATTTGTCCTGGCTCTGGCAATGCAGATGACAGGCAAAAAGAATTATCCACTAATTGGTTTGCTACTTGGTGTGTCCAAAGAGTGATTCTGATTTTATTTTTGTTTTTTTTTTCCTGAAAGGACTAATAAGTAGAGAAGTAAAGGAAAACATAACCATCAATAGCATCAGCAGGAAAGAAAACAAAGATATGTAAGAGAGCACTTAAAAGCTTTCAACTGTGGTGCATATATTGACCAGATCTGCCCTGTGTTTACACTTTCCATTGACTTTACCTAGGTCAATATTAAGAGACAGAAAAGCATGCCATATATTGCTGAACACAGAAAAAAAAAGCATTTCAGTTTCATTTGTGGGGGTCATTACTGGACACCACAAATTTGTTCGGCTTTCTGTTCATTTTAATGGGAAAGTAAGTGGCTTCGCTACTGGGATCCAGGATGTTTTTAGCCAAGCTTTTAGCCATGTTATTTCTTGCTAGACTTCCATTAAGGTACACAAGGCTTAAAAAAGACCAGCCAGGAGCTATCTCCTAGGACAGTGGTCCCCAACCCCCGGTCCGCGGACCGGTGCCGGGCCGTGGAGTACCTGGCACCGGGCCGCGCAGCGGCCGGGGGCCATGATCGCTGCAGCGGCCGGGGGCCATGATCGCTGCAGCGGCCGGGGGCCATGATCGCTGCAGCGGCCGGGGGCCATGATCGCTGCAGCGGCCGGGGGACATGATCACTGCAGCGCAAAGGCTCCTGGGCCGTGCGCAAAAGCTCCTGGGCCGTGCGCAAAGGCTCCAGGGAAGAGAGCCCCGCGCTGGTACGGACGTGATATATAAACAATCAATGTGTCGTCGCGAACAATGCCCCCCCCCTGCGCGCGCTCAGCGGGCCACGGTAAAATTATCAAAGGCTGACTGGTCCGCGGCGATAAAAAGGTTGGGGACCACTGTCCTAGGAGGCAATATGATAGTTAAAGAGATAAACTAGCTAATTGTCAGGATAGGATTCAGAATCCACTTTGACCCAGGAGTTGTTCCTGTTGGTTGTTAACTTAGGAATCAAAATATCAAGATCCTCACAGAAGGTAAATGGCAATATAATGTACGCTGCCCAGAGTCACTTGTTGAGATAAACCGTATAAAAAAATCAATCAATCAATCAATCAATCAAGTAAACAAATGTCAATAGGTCTTTCAAAAAAAGAAGTAGTTCAAACAATTGGCAGAAAATCCTGTCTACTCATGTCCCAAGCAAATGTTTAGGGTTAGGGTTAGGTTTTCTTTGACAAAGAAAATAGGCATAGTGGGGAAAAATCCATTATAAGATTGGCTGGTTCTTTTTAACATTAAAAATCAGCTCTTCTCCCCTTCCCCAATTGCACTCTGTTAGAATCCATTCTCCTGCATCATTTTTCCTTGCTGTCCAATTTTTATTCAAACATTCCCCCCAAAAACAGTTTAAAGAAGGCAGAATGGATATGATTAACCAAAGCCACCAAGAGATGTCCATAGTTTCTAGATCGCTCGACTCAATGTTAGATGCTAGATTTAGCAGAAAGCGGACACTGTATGACTAGTATTGGCTAGTTTCCCAAGTTAACTTGACACAAAAGGTTTGTGTAAATTTACACAGTAAAATGCACCAGTTCCCTTAAGAAATATTCTAGAGTGCATGAGTATCAGAACCTAATTGTTGCTGAAGCAAATTGCATCAGTCCTGCTTGTAAATATTATAGCTATTCTCATTACAGAGATGTAGAAAACATGGGAATCACAGATTTATACTCTTGTTCATATTTGCAGTCTCTAGGTCTGAAGGTAACTGGTGGCCACATTAAAGTAGTTTTTACCATAATCCCATGTGCAGGTACATTTGTAAGATCAAAACAATGAAAGCAGAGTTGCAGCATTGTGATGGAAATTCTGCTTGTAGGTGAAGACATATAAAAGAAAAGGAGCTTCCATTGGGATGGCATGATGTTGCTTCTGCCATTTGTTCATCTCACCCCCCCAGGGATACCTCAACCTGGTGTTAATTATCCATAGACAGGCTTTGAGCCTGCAGGGTTTTTTTTTATTCTCCTGCCAATTGTTTTTAGGTTACTTAGAAACACAGGTACATTCCCGGAACAAAGGAACCAAGGAGAGCTGTTCAGCCATCAAGTTAGTCATCCTGGAGAAACCACCTGTCTTTCATTGAACTGCAATTCTTCAAAAAATTAAAACGTGCAAGTATAAGCTAGTTGGTTTCTTTCAAGGCTGACAATGCTCTTCACTCCCACAATGGCACCCAGGGGATTCTTCCATGTGCCAGCTCATTGTTTTGTAGTGCTGCCTGTCAGCTCCTGAGTTATCATCATGTCAGAACAACTAAGATCAGTCTGGGCGGGGGATTGCAGGAGGACTGCAGGCGGAGTAGCCTGCTGTTATTGCTCTTAGCCTGATAATGAAAAGCAGTTGACAATTTCAGACCCTGGCGCAGGAATTAGCAGAAGAAACCATAATTTTCTCAGTACATATTCTTATTAGGAAATTCTGTGACTATTCCCAGAGCTGTTTTTTTTTTAAACGAAGATACTTTTTAGGCAATTCTCATCTTTTCTTAACAATGGTTTGCTTTATTGACTTTATCTTCTACCCATATTTATTTTATAAGGGCATTTTGATTGTTTGCCATCTAATTAGTGTTGACTTTTACTGGTCATATGGATTGTCCTTCTCAGAATCTTCTAATGGTGTACTCAACACTACTGTAACCAAACCCACCCACCTTGTTGCTGGTCACTCTGTTTTTCTTTTTCCTTCTACCTTTTGCCAGGCATAAATGAAGAATTCCATATAGATTCTGGGTAACGTTCCCCTTACCATCTGCTGCTATGAAAGTTTTAAAATGACCCTTCTATATTTCTGCTTACGCAGTGAATAGATTTCTAGACAATAGATGTCTTTTCCCATAAGTCAATAAACAATCTCTATTTCATTGATTTCATTAAAACCACTTTGGTGACTCTCAATATTATTCCTAGTTCCTGAGAAATATTAATACTACACTTTATAGATAAAATAGCTTACTTGGCAGTTCTTTTTGTTTCCCAGATATCATTTCACAGATATTCCATGAACCAGATTTAATTAGTACAGCACAATAGATTCTGCATTGAAAAAGTGATCTAATGCCATGGAAACTGTTGTGAAGAATGGTAGAAGACTTAGAATAACTTTATTGTCGCTTTAAATGTACACTGAAATTTCATTGCATACAGCACTCAAAGGGTCACCACCTCCAATATACACTAAATAAACACGACAATAAATAAATAAATAAATAAATACATACATACATACATACATACATACATACATACATACATACATACATACATACATACAATGCATATACCCACATATCAGCATATATTATATGATATGGAGAAACAACACAATCTAGTTTGGATGTATACATGTACATGGTGAGAAAAACTAATCTTGTGAGTTTACCAGACATATGACATAGGAAAAAAAGCTGTTACAGGAACTGGCAGTCCTGCTAGAAATACTTCAAAACCTCCTCTTAGAATACAGACTGTAAAATGTGTGTGTGGGGGTCTCTAACAATGCTTTGAGCATTGCACTTATAAGTAGTATCCTGAATAATGGGAGGTGAATTTCCTATAATCTTCTCATCTGTCCTTACCATTCTCTATATGGACCTTCTATCTGAGGCACTGTGTGATGACCCAGGACAAGGCATGAAGGCAACACAGCCAACTAGGGGTGGGTTTCAGCTGGTACGCACTGATACAGGCGTACCGGTTGGTGACATTTAGTGTGCCTTCCCATACCTGATCTTTCAGAGGCCCTATACTGGAACACTCCCTTCCCTGGCCTGCCCCCCTCCTGCCCTCCTAGTTGCTGTTCACTCAGTTGCCCTGCCCATCCACACCATGCTTGCCTCACCCACCCACTTCCTTTGTCCACCCAGACGAGCTCTGAGGCTGCCAGCGGCCAGGGAGGTGGGGGAAGTATGCTGCCCATCTGCCTGCAACCTAGAGGGCCCTGGGGCAGTCAGCAGCCCATGCGCCACTGGCATGTGACTGCTCTGGGTGTGCAGCACCTGTGCCCACAGAGTGCAGGCGGCAACAGGATGTGAAAGAGAGGCTGTCCAAAAGAGTGTTCCAAGGTTAGTGGGTTGACAGGGAGGTTGCACGGGGCTGGAGGCAGCAGGGAGACAGGATATCAAGGCCACCCTGGGTGCCTGCAATGGAACATGCTGCTGGACGGCTGCTGGGTGGCTTCTCCTTTGTACCCTATTGCTGGCAGCAGTTGGCTTTCTCCTGCTGATCCTTCCTCTCCGGGCATCTGGGCAGGCCCTGGGTCAGTCAGCAGCCTGCGCGCTGCTTCCATGTTCTGAGGGCGCAGCCAGGAAGGGTTGCTAGGAGAATGCATCTGGGAGTGTCCCCAGGTTGGTGGGGTGGTGGGGAGATTGTGGGGGCTGGACTGAGGTGGAAGGAAGGGAGGGGTCAAGGCTACGCCCCGTACTGGCGAAAAAAAAGAATATCCTGCCGTGAGGCAAAGGAAGCAGGTCCCCCTTCAGAGAGCCCATGTGGGGAGAGAGAAGGTGGTCTGGTTTGAACGTGGGTGGGCGGCAGTGCCTCCTTCATGTGTTCAGGCAGTGGGAGTGCTTTCTCACACACATTTTTTTCTTTCTCTGCATGGCCAAACAAGTGAAGGGGGCAGGTGGAGAAAGAAAGAAGGTGTGCGAGAAAGAATTCCCACTGCCCAAACACATGAAGGAGGCAGGCAGCAAGCTCCTTCGCCCTCGGCTATCGCACACCTTCTTTCTTTCTCCACCTGGCCGAACGAGTGAAGGAGGCAGGTGGAGAAAGAAAAAAGGTGTGTGAAAAAGCACCCCTACTGCCGGAATGCGTGATGGAGGCAGGCGGCAGACAGTAGGCGGCAGGCTCCTTCGCCCTCGGCTATCGCACACCTTCTTTCTCTGCCTGCCCAAACAAGTGAAGGAGGCATTCACTGGCCACTAAACCGCCCGTTTGCCAGCATTCAAACCAGCCCGCTTCGTCTCTCCCACCATGGGCTCTCTGGAGGGGAAGGGAAGGTCTCTCCCAAACCTCGCTTGTCCTGGCAGCACCCCAGTGATAGCAGATGAGCAAGGGAAGGAGGAATTCTGGAAGTTGAAGTCCACAAGTCTTAAAGCTGTCATGTTTGAACATCCTTGTGGTTTTTTCTAAAGGGTAGGGGTGCAAGGGTCTTGTAACTTGATAGCTTTAAGACTTGCGTGCTTCAAATGCCAGAGTTTCTGGGCCAACATTTCGGTTGCTAAGCAAGAGCATTGTTAAGTGAGTTTCACCATATTTTACATGTTGGCCATGCCCACCCGGTAACATGACTGCCAAGCCACTTCCTCCCAGTCACATGACCGCCAAGCCACTCCCACAAAACAGGCCAGACCTACATAATAGGTCTTAAAAAATTTGGAAACCCACCACTGCAGCCAACTGATAGTTCAAACTCCCCTTTATTGTTGCAACTTTCCTCCAAATGCTCCCACGTTTATGGCAAGTCCTGGGGCAAAGCACTCTCTCTCTCATACACACACACACAGCAGCCTCTGACTGAGAATAGTCCACCAAAATGCTGTTAACACAACAGCTTCAAAGCAAGAAGGCCAGAGAGGCAAAGGAACAAAGCAATGAGTCCAATGAAGCAAGGAATAAAAGAATGAGTCCACGAAGCAAGGAACAAGGCAAGACATCCTGCAAACTCCAGACATTGGCAATGGCACACAAAAGCCCACAAATTCAGTATTTGTTCCACTGGTGAAATTCAATTTTTTTACTACCAGTTCTGTGGGTGTGGATTGGTGGGTGGGGCAGGGGAAGGATACTGCACAATTCCCATTCCCTCCCCACTCCCGGAGGAAGGAAATTGCAAAATCTCCATTCCCACCGTACTCTGGGGTCAGCCGGAGGTGGTATTCTCCAAACTACTCAAAGTTTCTGCTACCAGAACCTGTCAGAACCTACTGAATTTCACCCCTGATTTGTTCCCAACAAACACCCTTCCCCACAGTGTCTCCTTTAGTCTCAGTCTCCAGGTGTGCCTTCTGAAGAGGGGTGGGGCACTCTCCTCCAGAATCATCGGGTCAGCCTGTGATGTTCCAGTCTCCTCTCCATGCTGAGGATTAGGAGGTGCAGTGCTTATTTATCACTTGAGCGCTATCGCTCTTCATCTCCACTGTCTGCCCTCTCTCTCCTCCCCTTGTTCCTCCCTGCTGGCAAGTGGTCCAAGCCCAAGGGGCCTGGGGCTGCCTTGTTCTGCTCCTCCCACATTCCTGCAAAGCCAATTAGGCCACCCCCTCAACTTCCATTGGCCCCAGCTCCACCTTGTCTTCCTCCGTGCATTCAGGCTCCAATGGGGGCATGACACACTGCTACCACCAAACCAAACAATGATGCAGTTTGTTAAAACACTCTCAATTGTGCCTCTGTAAAAAGTGGCCAGGACAGTAGGAGAAAGATGTGCTCTTCTCATCTGACGCAGGAAAGGCAGACACTAGTTTGCATGCTTCATTAAGGATGATGTGTGAAGGGGCCAATTCAGATTTGTAGTTATCTGCACTCCAAGATGCTTTATACTGTTGTAGGAGGAATTTGGAAGTTTGTATTTATGATGCTGCAATTTTTAGAGAAACCTAAAGTCTCATGGCTGCTCATTTTTAGAAAAATCCCAGAAATGCACAGAAAATGCCAAATCTGTTAACGAACATGTATTCAGATACCTGGGCAAAATCCTCTTGTACATTAAAAGATTGCACAGTTCAACACTGCATAGTTACATAGCTACTTAAGGAATATTTGGCTAGAAATGGCTGAGTAGCCATTCATCTCCAAAAGATGAATTTCAGCCACATGTATTTCATGCCTGCAATTGCTCCTCCAGCTCCTTTTAATAAGGTTAAAGATGAAGACATTGGAAATCTCGCTGCACCACTATGAAGGTACAGAGTGAATAACCAGATCTTAGAGTTAGTGTCTATCCAAAACTAAACCTGCCCCAAACTGCCCCATACTTTGTATAATAAACGCTTGGTCTTTAATGAGGAAAATGGATTGAAAAATGAGGAAACTGAAATTGATACAAATTAATACGATGATGATAAAGAAACATGTGACACCTTATGAAAGAGGGTTAAAAAAATTAAATAAAAGCATGCATGCACCATGCTGCTTTCTCCTTCCCACACTAACGGCAGAATACTGCTGTGATCTATTATTCACAGAAGTCCTAGTTTCAGAATTACCATGCCTTAATACTTGTGAAGTGCCTAATATTTTTAAAGCACAGTACATAATATGGAGCCCGCCCGCTAGCTCAAAATCTAACATGAGACAAAGGAGGGGGGGGAAATCGAGAGAGAAAATCAAACATTGAGAAGGCAGCTCCTTCACCATTTCATGTTTTTCCTGGGACTGTGAGAAGCTGACTCCTGGCCAGTAGAGGTCGGTTTGCCTCTAGCCTTCCAATCCCATATGTAGCCATAATGTACAGAGAGGTGGATTAGTTATGCCTTAAGCACAGCCCCATTTCCCAAACTCTTTGATTGAGGAAAACATGCTGAGATGTAGAAACTGTAAAGTGCCTCTTTCTTTTACGCCAGTGCGAAGCAGGTCACAAAAAGCTTGGAAATGGAAGGTCCAGGAATCATAAGGATTCCTGGACCTTCATCCTATATATCAATTGACAACTCATGTTTTATCACAGTTTTACGGCTTCTGTATTAGCTTTTGCACAAAAGGGTAATATGGAAATTAGATACATCTATGCAACTGATGGACACAATAATTTCCCAAAACAATAAGGTAGAAGATATCCCCCCCCCCACAGACACAGTAATTATCATTCACTTGAAAAATGAATGGGTCTTACATTTTCTGAGAATGCAGTAGTAGAGGAAAATAGTACTGAAAATGAAAGAATGTGTGAAAAGTGGAAAGTGACTGAAAAGAAGGAAAGAGTGGAGGAAGTGCTGCTGCCATTGCTTTGTAGGCATGGAGACAAGCAAACCAGGCCTACTTCCTCTTGTAGCTCTCCATGTGCAGAGGATGAGCTTTTGCAATGGGGACCCTCAATTGATTCTGGAAAACAAGCAGTCTCTATCTATGCAGAACTTCAATGGATGCAGTTACACTCCATTGCAGACACTGATCTTCTATCCTGGGGAGGGGGAGTGATGAAGATGGCAAATAGACTGAACAGCATTGGGACTAATAGCTACTGAACTCAGTGAGGTATCTAAAGAATAAGCTCCCATAGCAACCAGGAATAGATTTCCTTCTACTTGTAGCTCATCACAAAGGCTTTGTCCTATATACAAAGAGAGTAATCAATTAATTTTAATAAGGTGGTAGTGACAATTCTAATTAGTAGACTTTGACTTACTGTTTTGTTTTAAATTTGGTTCTAATTGTTTTTGTTGTTTTGCAGTGTGGCTTCTAGTTATTATGTGCACATTATGAGTTGTGCTTGTGTCTCCCTGTGTGCAAGTGTGTTCAAAGATAGACAGACTGGGACAATAATACCTGGGCTGTAAAAAGCCATCTGACCAACAAAGAGAGTTTTCCATATCTCTTTGCTGCCACTTAATCCGCATTTGTGGCATTGGTTCGAAGGGGCATGGGCAGTCAAAGTTAACAAGGTAAGGCAATTTGGCAATGTGTAGGTATGTTTGCATGCGCATTAATGTTTTGTTTGATCTTCTTATCTTCATTCTTTGGGGTGGGTAAACTTAAATTCAATATCATTCTTCAATCAGGTAAATGAAGAATATACAGCATATCAATCCTCTAGTGGTGATGCAGCTCAACTTGAGTTTCAACTTGACAGCATTTATCTATGTCCTTTCTTTTTAAAAATTCTAATTGTTATTGCTGCTAGTAACAATAACTAGTATCCCTACATTCCATAAGAAGCCAACTTTAAAAAAAAATGGTCAAATTTTTTAGCTGGTACATTGGCTATGCCTGATAGTATTCCAAAAGTATTTTTTTTTCCTAACGTGTACATATACATTATGTTCTCCCAGTTTCTATTAAGAATTTATTATTTAACATCTACCTATGATCCAGTTAGTAAGTGAAGATGCTTTCATTCCAGTTTTATTATACCAGCTATTATCTGTTAGTCACCTGCCTTCCACCTCCCCTCATCCAGCTCCTCTGTTAGATCAAACTCAGTTATTCTTTATCTGTTGAAATAGATTATTATACTGCATCAAAGTATTGGTATATACTTTCCCATCCTAGTCCTCTTATAGTGAATAGTCATCCCATAATCCATCCTTTTGAGCTTAGCTAAGAAGATGATAGCTGGGTTTTACTCTGCAAAATAGTCTAATACTTCCAGGAAAAAACAAATTGAGGTACCTCTAATATTTACAGATTTCTGCTCGTTACTGCTATGAAAATTATTTTTTTTAAATACTGATATTCAGAAAGTATCTATTGTGGCAAAGTCCGACTGAGGAGATAGGCCAATTTTAGGCACACAACTGAGTGGATTTCAGATATTGCCTCAGTGTGGATTTTGGAATTTTTCAGATGGCAGTGACTATTTCTGCAAAGACAAAATCTGAATAATATTAGTCTCTCTGGCCCAGCAAGTTCTAAATCCTAAATCTCAATATAAATTAGGGAGGATCATTGAAAGAGCAACATGAATGCTGATGTCCTTTGAAAAAGATCTTCTCACTTAGTTTTTAAAACAATTATATTTTAACTTGGTACTCTGATACTTCCATGGTAAAGTCAGTAGACTGAGAAATTCTAGTGACTATGCTTCATGCAAAATTGATGAACTTCAATGAAGAGCATAATTTAGCATCAAGATTCTAGTTTAATTCTCCCTCTACCCCCAGTCAAATCTTTTTAGCAGTTCTCATTTGATTGAGATCTTAACTGTTAGTTAAGTGTGGCTGTTGTGGCACATCTTATGGAAGATTCCCTTTCCTCTTTCACCTTGAAGTGTTTTTAGAATCTTCTTAATTTTAATGCCTTTGTGAGAAAACAGGTTGGAAAAGAGTGAAGTGAAGAGGATAGAAAAAGGAAGTGGTAGCTGTCAGGAACAGCTGCCATTTTTTTTGCTGTTGTCATGCCAAAGCATGTTTCTCTTGGGAGAATCAGCTTGTCAAAATTAACTATGAGGATGCACGTTTTTACATACAGACGGTGGCTCAGAGAAAGATCACTTCCTGTGAGTTGCACTTGCTTGGTAGAACAGATTTTCATTGTCAAAGGAATTCCAGAGGAGTTGAGGCAAAAGCAGGAAGAGGAAGATGGGCATCAGATGCATGATGGAAAGAGTAGGCATTCAATGGAAAGAGTAGGCATTCATAGCAGACAGATCGAAAACAGGTGTATGTGTGTCTAGGGGGGAGGAATCTTACTCCTTGACCTCAACTCTCTCCCTCAACCTAGGGAATCTGCCTGTGTTAATCACCATGGAAATAATATTTTAAGAAGAATGAAGGTGGGGGAGGAATAGAAAGGATTTTCCAGAGCATGGGAGATTTAACATTTGGCAGGATCGTTTGCAAATGCCAGGGTTCTTTATAAAATTGAAGAAAGCCAGATCCACTCAGTTAATCCACATCTGTCATCCTGTGCAGTGAGACACAATTATACTTGGGTCTTGAAGCTGACAAGTCCTGTTTAAAATACAATGTTAAGAGGCACACTACAACCACAACACAGTTCCCAGCACCCTACCCTTCCCTTTCCCCTTTCCCCTTTCCCCTTTCCCCTTTCCACTTTCCACTTTCCCCTTCCCCTTTCCTTCCTTCCTTCTTTCCCTTCCCTTCCCTTCCCTTCCCTTCCCTTCCCTTCCCTTCCCTTCCCTTCCCTTCCCTTCCTTTCCCTTCCCTCCCTCCCTCCCTCCCTCCCTCCCTCCTTCCTTCCTTCCTTCCTTCCTTCCTTCCTTCCTTCCTTCCACATTTAAAAAAGGAGATTTGGAGAAGTCTCTGCTGCCTCTGAAGACAGAAGCATTAGATCCCCATTCTCAGCTATTTGCCAGAATTTTTAAAAGATCAACTTCTCCCCCCCCCCTTCTTGGAATGTTTAAATGTCCTCTGCAGTGCTTGCTGATTGTGCATGAAAAGGTTATTTGCTACACCAAAACCCTCAGCTACAATACATAGAAGGAACTGAAATAGACACTTTGGTGCAGAAACATAAAAACATTTTTCTCCCCTGACAAGGGCTTCTCAGGCAGAAGGCATTTGTAGAAAAGATGTGTGCTCTTGGTTCAAAATGTTACAAGAGAGAAAGAGATGAAGAGAAAGGTAATGGAAGGGAAGAAAATCAGTCATCAACAAGAAGTGAAGAAGCTACGCATAACACTTGCCAATTTCCAGAGTCACTGATGCTGTGAAGATGTATGTTGGGTGAGAACAGAGTTGTCACTTGATTTGGGGCAGTGACTCACACTGGCAAAGCTAAGGTTGGTTAACTATTTTTGCCTGTGTCTGTTTAAGCTAGATTGGATTCTTCTGCCTCCACATTTCTTAAAGTGGTCTGCATCCTGTGACATCTTCCTAGACTATTGGAATTATTTTGTAAAAATATTATTTAAGTCCAAATTTAACCAATATTCTAATGGAATATATTACTATGCCTAAAGATAAAGACTCAAATGAGCTGAATTCATGACTGCAGGGGCTGTATACATGGTTTTCCACTGCCTTGTGCTGAAATGTTTTTATTTTAGTTAATCAGTTATGCTCCCAGAACTTCCTGGTGTCTTCTAAGTACTAACTCAATCTGATCCTGCTTAATTTTGTTCTAGATCAGCTTAATGTGTTTATATGTTGCCAGTTATTTCAGTGCCTACTATTGCCAGAGACCCATTTATTTGTTAATGATTCCCCCCCCCCCTGAAACCAGAGGTGGCATTCTGCTGGTTCGAACTGGTTTGACGAACCGCTAGCGGAAATCATGGGTTGGCCCCACCAGGGGTGGGTTCCTGCCAGTTCTAACCTCTTCTATAGAAGAGGTTCCACAAATCTACCATGCCGTTTAGAACCGGTTCCAGCTCCCTCCTGCCACCCGTCCACACCATGCTTGTCCCGCCCGTCGCTCACTGATTGGCTGGCTCACCAATCACCCCCCTGCCTCTAAGAGTCCTATCTAAACCTTAAATTTTAAAGCTGTCAAGTTTGAACATCCCTGTGTTTTTTTTCTAAAGGATCAGGGGTACAAGGGTCTTGTAACTTGATAGCTTTAAGACTTGCACACTTCAATGCCAGAGTTCCTGAGCCAACAGGACTGGAGGAAGAATTCTGGGAATTGAAGTCCACAAGTCTTAAAGCTGTCAAGTTTGAACACCCCTGGGGTTTTTTCTAAAGGGTTAGGGGTGCAAGGGTCTTGTAACTTGACCTCTTTAAGACTTCAAATGCCAGAGTTTCTGAGCCAACATTTTGGTTGCTAAGCAAGAGCATTGTTAAGTGAGTTTCACCACATTTTACAAGTTGGCCACACCCATTACATTACTGCCAAGCCACTCCTACATAGTCACATGGCTGGCAAGCCACTCCCACAAAGCAGGCACACCTACAGAAGAGGTTCTAAAAAATTTTGAAACCCACCACTGGACTCCATCCACCTGCCCAAGCTCTACAGCATCCCACTTAGGACATTTTTTAAGGCAAAGTGCATGCACAGAAAGTGGAGCGTATGTGCGGACACGGCACGTATGCTCACATTTGCAAACTTGTACCATATTGTAAGTAAATAAATACCACCCCTGCCTGAAACCTATTGTTAGCTATCTTTTATTATGAATGTCAATCTATTTCTCTTTTAGCCTTAATTGCTAGATCCAAAGGTAATTCAGAACTTCAGAGAAATAGAAATGCGACAGCCATTTGAAGGGAGTGGAGGGAATGTCTGGTTTGGTCTAGTGGTAAGGCACCAGGCTTGAAACCAGGAGATTGTGAATTCTAGACCTACCTTCAGCATGAAAGTCAGCAGGGTAACTTTGAATCAGTCATTCTCTCTCAGGCCATCTCACCTCACATAATTGTAGTTATGGGGAAAGTAGGAGGAAAGAGTATTCGGTATATTTGCCGCCTTGTGTTATTTATAAAATAAAATAATATTTATAAAGTAAAAGCAGAATAAAAAAAATAATGGATTATAAAAAAATATATGCATTTCAGTTATTATGAGAAGTGGGTTTTTCCAATTACGTAAAGATCAGACTTGAGTTTGTGTTCTTGGTTCTGTCCTCTCGTTCTTCATTTTTCATATGGAAATAGAAATCAGTTTAAACCAATTGCTGTTCTTGGAGTTTGGATATACCAGTGTGAATCATTGAAAGAGCCTATCAATACATATTACATTCTTTTGCTATAGGATAAGAAACTTTCGTTTCTGTTTAATGCCTGGATTCATTAGGAAATTTAATAACTCCTTTCACAGATTAAAGACCAAGATATCCAATATCAACCTCACATCTAATTAGAATTGTATTAAAGGTAACCCTTCATTTATTATTCTCACTTTACCTCTTTTTACCATTTTTCTTCTGCCTCCAGGTAACAGCTAAGTATATATAATACTTCTTTTCTTGCATTTGATGAAACAATCCATGTAGGCTTATGTCACAATAAATTTGTTGTTAAGGTGCTGTGAGACTGTGCTGTTTTTGTTACAAGAGTCTAACATGACTAACTTTCTGGAAACTGGCCCAGAATTCTTTTCCTTTCTTCCATTCACATTTTAGTTCTTCTCATAGATTTCTAAGAAAGCTGGCTATTTAAATACATTATTTTCAATTTCTCATACTTAGAATCCCAAGGCATCTTACAAATAAAATTAAAGAAAATTTAAATGAAATAATTAAGAACAATGTGCCCTCCCAAACATGTATAAGTTATAATTTTGCAGCATTGAGAATGAACAGGAGGGGGAAAAACCCTCTGTAAAAATATGATCACCATCTGTGTTCAGCAACAGCCCAACACAATATTAGTCAACTTGAAAACCCTTTGTGAATGACCAAGTGCTGACAAGGAGTTCAGTTCTTGTGCCGGGCAGATCAGCACAATTTAAGCTGCCACATCAATTCAATCTGGAGCTGCTCCAAATGTGGAAAATAATTACCTGCCCTGTATGATAATTATACCCCACATTTTCTGCTCTTGCTATTTTATTGATACCATGCCCAAACATTTCCAACTTTGTCACCCGTGGGAGGGTTCTTTATCTCCTGCGCTTAACTGCTCCTGACATTTCAGCGCTGGCATTTCAGAGAGATTGGAAACATTCTCAGAGAGACCCCAAAGGGACTGCTGATAGAGAGAGGGAAGATCATCTATAGAGAGGGCAAATCTGCAGCATAAGGATTCAACCATATATCCATTCTGATGTGTTTTACTCCCTTCCTGAAGACTGAAGGAAATTATGTTGACCTTAAGAACTGGTGCCTCTACAGACTGCCCTTTACCAACCTTAGTAAAAAATCTGGAAGAGTTGCTGCTCTCTCAAAATATAATGCAGGCTACTTTCAGGGAAATGATTCGTTTATTTGGGGAAGGGGAAACAATACAGTAGCAAGGATTGAATCCCATACACCACCACCAGTAGACTGCAGGACATGTTTTCCCCAGCGCTGTAACTGACCACAACAAGTCAGCAGAGAAAGAGAGTATGGATGTGATGGGGTAGTGTCAGCCTTATAAGATAGTCCACACAGGAGGTATATGCTCAAGTGAGGTAATTCCACCTTATTGTAAGATTACATTAACAGAATCTTGCAAACCTGAAAGTACATTTCTTCCCCTTCATCATTAGAGCCCAAGAATGTAAGGAAAGTCTCCTCTGAGATGTATGCCACATTCCTTTTTGAAGCTAAGCTATATCTTATCCAAGTATTCTTCCAGGTGGGGCTCTTCTCCCAGTCTATCGAGATAATTCCTTCATACCATTACAGGTGGGGAAGTTCCAGGCTGTTTTGGAAAGTACAAAGGGAGACTGCCTTCATCACAAAACCTGGTCAGAGGGAAGAATCTGAGTGGGTAGTTAAAATAAGCAGGACAACAGAGCATTGAAGGGGGGAATAGTCCCACTGATGGGGTGCCATGAAAGAAACCTCTAGCAAAGTATCTTTGACATTGCTGGTAAGCGTTCTTTTCACTTAGTACAATCCAGAGTTATTGTCTGAATTGCCTCAATCACCTGGCTTGGATGGAAAATGAAAGGTGACCAAGGGAATATTGTGCCACATCAAGAAAGGAGAAGACTCAGCTTCATGGAATAGAGATGAAGAGGAAGGGATAGAGTTATTTTCCTGCATTTTACAGAAGAATTTCCTTTGGTTGAATTCTTCTGGATCATGGTCTGATTCCATTCTTGTCATCTTGGTTTGTCCCCACGCTCCCCCTTCCCCAAATCCTAAAAGACAGTGCAAGCTACTTACCAGTCCCCCTCAGGGTGAAAATTTGCTGATGAGTTTGAAGCTTTCTGCTTAACAATGGAAATATTTACCATTTTGAAGATCTGCATTCCATTTTTCTCAAACACAACAGTCCCCTGACTAGACACATAAAGAGGTAAGGGTATAGCTATGGAAGTATCCCATCTCTCTGGCAACCACTGTGCAAATGCCATGATGCTCAATCAAAATCTGTACTGTGTTAATTTAAACCAATAATGACTTATTTTATTTTCTGGAACAATGCTGAAAAGTTTACCTCATCTTCTTATATGTCAGATCTAATGATACTTGAAGATAGATATCATTGTTCCCCCACAGTCCCTTCTTTTCCAGTCATAGTATAGCCATTGCCTCATGTTCAACCTATCTCTTGTGTATATTATTTATACTGTACATTATTTCCAGACCCCTTCATTTTTTTTTTACTTTCATCCAGGCATAATTTAGTTGACCAATATCCTTTAAAATATGTAGCCCAAATTGGACAGAGTAGTGTACTGTATACACAATATATTACAATGGTGTGCAATAGAGAGGAACAATGAGCTTCTAGGTGAGGAATGGTAAGCTAAGATTTTCACAAATAAGCATCGATGATGAACATGGCTAAGGACCATGAGAATACTGATTCTGGAGAACTTCAGTAAATAAGAAGAGGATGGGAGATCATCTGTTTTTGCTCTAGATGGCTTATCCTAATAGGGAGATTGCAGGAGAATATCTTCCCACAATTTTGAATGCCGGAGATGAAAAGAACCATCATGTTCTCAAACATGGTTGAAAGTTGACTTTTAGAGGACACTGAGTTTTCTAACTTATTTTCTAATCAGTTGGAAATTATCTATTCAGCTACCTTAAGCAGTGGTAAATTCATTTTTTTTACTATTGATTCTGTGTGTGTGGATTGGTGGCATGGCAGGGGAACGATACTGCAAAATCTATATTCTCAGCCCACTCTGGGGCCAGCCAGAGGTGGTATTTGCCAGTTCTCCAAACTACTCAAAATTTCCACTATCGTTTTTCTAGAACCTGTCAGAACCTGCTGAATTTCACCTTAAGAGATCTTCAAAATGGCAATTTGAAAACCCATATGGTGACTTCTTGAATAAAAGAAAAAAACACTATACATTTAACAACTTATAGAATTAAACAGCAAAGGAGCTAAATAATAATTTGGTTCAAGAAAGCTATAAACAAATTATACATGTTTGTATAAATCTGGGATCTTTCTATGGACTTTTGCTAATACTAGCAAGTTTCCTGAAAGTTAATGACTTATGGATTTGTGTAAGGATAGGTCATGGGTTATAGAAAGAAGAGATACTTGCATATAGCATTCTATTATGAATTGTCTGTGTTTGTATTTGTTGTGTTGAAGATTGGAAGTTACTTCTTTACTTTTTTCATTTATCTTCTATTTTTACTGCACACCTTTTATTCTCTTTTTTCTTTACTTTCCCCTCTTTCTATGTTTTTTCTTCTACTGTTATTAAAATGTTCAATAAAAACTATCTTTTAAAAATAGACAACACTTTCTCTTGATTTTGACATTATATTTCTGTGAATGAAACCAAAGACTACATTTACTTTTTCTGCACATGGATCAGAATATTGCCTTAATTCACCTTGTATGGTTTTAGAGCATGGTTTCCCCATTCCTATATGGTAAAGATGCTAAAATATCTTAGAAGATACTCCCTGTTTGTAAGATTCTAAAATATTAGAAGGTGAAGCTTAAAAGATCCTGTAATATTAAAAAAATGAAGCTAAATCAGCACTCCATTCATTACTACACAGTAGGCCACAGGAATTGATGGAATATCCACAGAAATATGACAAGCCACAGAAGAAAAATCAGTAAAGGTTCTAACTAAACTATGTCAGCAAATCTGGAAAATGATGTAGTGCCCAACAGAGTGTGTGTGTGTGTGTGTGTGTGTGTGTTTGTACACAAAAACATGTGCATCAGCTGTAACAGGCTATGAAATATCCTTTAGAAAATGGGAATCCCAGTTCAACTCATTGTCCTTACAGAAAAGATAGCCACAGTCCTATTAAAAGATGGCAGGACAGACTGGTTTCAGGTCAGCACAGGAATAAAGCTATATACTCCTATTTATTCAACCTGTAGGCTAAATATGTACTGAGCGCAGCTGGATTGAAGGTGATGAAAATGGTTTAAAATTGGAGGAAGAAACATATATGACCTCTGCTATGATGATGACACTCCTCTGAGAGTTAAAAATGCAAATAATCTGCAGGTACTATTAATGAAAGTTAAGAAATATAATGGAAAAAAAAGAGACTAACAATAAATATAAAGAAGACAAACAAATGACAATAGGTACAACAACCAGCCTTAGAATTGACAATGAACAGATTGAGGTGGTGGATGATTTGTCATTTAGGATCAACTAACAGCGGTAAAAGAACCAGCAGTTAAGAAAATGCCCCAAACAAGCATTTGTAAAAGCACCAATGAAAGCCTTGGAAAATATACTCAGGTTCCATGAAATCTATAAAGATCAGACTCCTACAACAGTTTTCCTGGCATAATTTAAGGATACAAAAGTTGGGTTTTGAGGAAGAAGGGTAGAATGAGTATTAAAGCTTTAAATATTAAGTCTTCTGAGGAAACCATGGATAATCAGGATAACAAAGCAATGAATCATAGAACAAATCTATCCCCAGTTCTCACTCAAGGCACAAATGACAAGGCTCAAACCAGATTTTGGACACATTATGTGAAAACCCAGCTCCTTTGAGGAGTCTATAATGCTGGGGAAAGTGAAAGAGAAGAAAAGAATGACCAGCAGCAAGGTGGATAGACTGGATTACAACAATAAATATACCACTGAGAGACTTAAAAAGCCAGTTGATGACAGATCATTTGGAGAAAGTCAATTTATGTGGTACCTAAGAATTGACACCAGCTTGATGGTATTAATCCATCAATCAAACAAACCTCTCATTGTTTTTAAATATATTAAACTGTCTGGGTCTAGAACTGAGTTCTGCAGTAAGCTACTCATCTGCCAACTTGAAATTGACATACATACCGTAATGCTTTTGGGATATAACTTTGTACCAAGGTTTGTATCCATATAATGATAAAATAGTCATAATTGGTGAAGGTAATCGAGAGAAGCAGTTAAAAGTTTCCTGTTCCCATATCCCTTAGTCATCCAGGGAAGTGATTCATCCTTTCTACCAAACATTAAACCTAGGTATTTTCAGGGGTGGGTTCAAAAATTTTAGCAAGGGGTTTTCTGCCTGGTTGTTGGGTGGGTGTGGCCATGGTGCGTGTGGTCTCATTGGCCTCCTGCACCACAATGTGTGTGTACATGTTTGCCCTCTCCGGGCTCCGGAGGCTTTCCTCGAGCCTCTGGGAGAGCAAAAATGGCCTCACCAGCCTTCAGAGGCCTTCTTCATTTCCAGCCTTCCTGAATTTCCAGAAGTCCCATTTTTCATCCTCTCCGAGCCTCCACCCTGCACTTACCTGCATTCAAAACGGGCCACATGGGGACTCCTGGGAAAGGTTGGGTGGGCAGGGCCAGCCAGGAGTAGGATGTGGGTGTTCTCTGAACTGCACAGAATTTTAGCTAGAGGTTCTCCCAACCCCTGCGAACCCCCAGGAGCCCACCCCTGCTGGCGTCTTTTCCAAACCTCATGCTCTAAGGCCAGCAAATCCCGAATCAGTTTTGGATTATTAAGATATTAATTTCTATATTAGATGAAATGAGATGATGTACTTGTGGCTATGCCATGAATGCAAAAATATCCATAATGTTGGATACAAGGCTTTTGCAGAAGGAAAAAAATGATCCCCTAAGTAGTAGTAGTTCTACATTGCCAGGTATCATTCTATTGCCTTTATAGTGGAATAGCTTCAGAGGTGGGTTCCTACCAGTTTGCACCTGTTTGGTAGAACCGGTTCGTCAAATCTACCAAACCGGTTAGAAGAGGTTCCACCAGTGGACCCGGAAAGCAGGCCACACCTACAGAAGAGGTTCCAAACTTTTTTTGAAACCCACCACTGGTCCTTGGATATGATTATTCTACACTATCATGCTCATATTTACAAAACTCAGTGCCTCTGAGAAAGGTAAGGATGACTACTGCGTTTGTGGTGCAATCAGAACATTTCATGTGTTGAAGTTGTTTTAACGCAGACCAAAGATGCCTTTTAAAAAACAAGTTTATATCATATTCTTATGCATGCCAGTGCTGTGTGTGAGGTAATTTAAGGTGTCATCAGCATCTTCATATCCGGTCACATGGGTGGCAAGCCACTCCCATCCAGTCACATGGGTGGCAAGCCACTCCGACAAAGGAGGCCACACCCATAGAGTAGGTTCGAACAATTTTTGAAACCCACCACTGAATAGCTTATACTGCAAATAAAACTTAATTAGAATCCATTTTGGATTAGTTGTCTAGATAAGTTCTTAGAAAGGTGTACAGCTCCATACTATGCATGTATCTACATAATTTACTCTCAAGTAAGAATACCACATTAACATGACAATGTTTGCAAATTAATATGCTAAATGCTATAACTCTATAATACACTTTTAGACTCTGCAATGAGCCTCAAAAAAATTTCATGTCTGATTTATGGATATTATTATAATAACTAAAGAACATAATTAGACCATAATTTCAACAGTTTATCTAGTCAGTTCTTTGAGATGCTAACAGAAATGATTCAGTTTGCTTAATAAAGCAAACTACCAGTTATTTTATCCAAAGGATTTTTGTAATATTTATCAAAATCAAAACCAGTTTTTGCTTATCCATCTATTCACCTTTGAGGATAAGTTTTAAACTCTTGATTTATGCCATTTCTTCCTTATTATTTGAAAGATATAAGGGAACCCATTTGTTCAGCTGTTTTCAAACATTTGTATTAACATTTTAATTAAAACAAATACAATATGAAATAGCATTTCATTCCAAGCTTTGCCCAAACACAAACAATCTTGCACATGAGATCTTGCAACATGATGCCCTGTCTCTTATCAAAAAGACACAGTAAACAACTGATTATGAATACTTATTTGAAAGGAAAATGACCCTATAATAAACATAATCTCTCTCTCTCTCTGTATTTATGTGTGTATATTATATATATATATATATATTCAGAGTTATGTATGTATGTATGTATGTATGTATGTATGTATGTATGTATATATATATATATATATATATATATATATATATATATATATATATATATATATATATATACACACACACATACATACATACATATACATATAAATATAAATATAAATATAAATATACATATACATATACATATACATATACATATACATATACATATACATATACATATACATATACATATACATATACATATACATATACATATACATATACATATACATATACATATACATATACATATACATATACATATACATATACATATACATATACATACATACATACATAATACATACATACATACATACATACACGGGCTTGAATTCACTTATTTTCCCTACCAGTTCACAAATGTGAGGGTGCGTATATAACAAATATAACAAAAAGGCAACAGTAAAAAATATTGGGTTTCTGTCTGGATGGTCTCTTGTGACGAGCCGAAGACAGAGAGTGGAAGTGTGACCTTCCTCCCATATTTGGGCATACCAGGGGTTGTGACTTTAAATAAATAAATATATATATATATATATATATATATATATATGTATGTATGTATGTATGTATGTATGTATGTATGTATGTATGCATGCATGCATGCATGCATGGAGGGAGGGAGGGAGGGAGGGAGGGAGGGAGAGAGAGAGAACCCAGTTCTGGAAATTTTACATTTCCAGCCACAAATGTGTGCATATAACTCATTCATTTATCTGTTGATATATATTCCAGAGGGGACCACTGAAAACAAACAAAACAGGAGCAAAAACTAGAAAGAATGAAAACAACAACAAAAATAATTAAATTAACTCAGAATAATTTGTAATTGATGTAAATGGTACTATCTGCAAATAAAGGTGCCCATTAGTTCTTTAGTGGATCTCCCATATGCAAGTAGAAAAACCATTTTCAAAAACTACTGTCGCATATACACAAGTACACACATATACCAAGCTTAAAAGTAGGAATCTGCCTCAGATTTCTGAACTTGCTTTGTTGAAAGTCCCTCTGAGTCTATTGACTTTTAGTACGGGGCAAGTTTACATAGGCAGGAATGGATGCAATTAGCTCAGTTTCTCCTATTTAGTGTAGAATCTGGGGAAGAAATCTTTTGGGTATTTTGCTGGTTTACATCTGTTTGCAACAATACTGGGTGAAAGAGTTTATTGGTTGTAAGATAAGGTTGAAGGTTTATTTTATTTATATGCCGCCCTATTCCCTGAGGGATTCAGGGCGGCTAACAAAGATAAGGGAACCGATGCTTTACAGTTAGATAGTAAGTGGCTCTTACTTCCATGAAAGCAGGCTTAGAACTTCCATTCCTATTTACTACTCATTATACAATACAATAGTAAAGTTGGAAGGGACCTTGGAGGTCTTCTAGTCCAACCCCCTGCCTAGGCAGAAAACCCTATACCGTTTCAGACCAATGGCTACCCAACATCTTCTTAAAGACTTCCAGTGTTGGGGCATTCACAACTTCTAGAGGCAAGCTGTTCCACTGATTAATTGTTCTAACTGTCAGGAAATTTCTCCTCAGTTCTAAGTTGCTTCTCTCCTTGATTAGTTTCCACCCATTGCTTCTTGTTCTACCCTCAGGTGCCGTGGAAAATAGTTTGACTCCCTCTTCTTTGTGGCAACCCCTGAGATATTGGAACACTGCTATCATGTCTCCCCTAGTCCTTCTATCTATTAAACTAGACATACACAGTTCCAGCAACTGTTCTTCATACGTTTTAGTCTCCAGTCCCTAATCATCTTTGTTGCTCTTCTCTGCACACTTTCTAGAGTCTCCACATCTTTTCTACATCGTGGTGACCAAAACTGAATGCAGTATTCCAAGGCATTATAAAGTGGTATTAACACTTCAAGTGATCTTGATTCTATCCCTCTGTTTATGCAGCCTAGAACTGTGTTGGCTTTTTTGGCAGCTGCTGCACACTGCTGGCTCATATTCAAATGGTTGTTTAGTAGGACTCCAAGATCCCTTTCACAGTTACTACTGTTGAGCAAGGTACCACCTATACTGTACCTGTGCATTTCGTTTTTGTTGCCTAAATGTAGAACCTTACTCTTTTCACCATTGAATTTCATTTTATTAGACAGTGCCCAATGTTCAAGTTTGTCAAGATCCTTCTGTATCTTTAGCCTGTCTTCTGGAGTGTTGGCTATTCCTGTCAGCTTGGTGTCATCTGCAAATTTGATGAGTTCCCCATTTATTCCCTTATCTAAATCATTGATGAAGATGTTGAAGAGTACTGGGCCTAAAACAGAGCCTTGGGGTACTCCACTGCATATTTTCCTCCATGAAGATGCTGTTCCATTGAGGACTACACGTTGAGTGCAGTTGGTCAGCCAGTTACAAATATGGTATTATAGTATTCCTCATTATCAATCCTTACTCCTGACATGGGTAGAGATTGAGTGTCTGCAATGAAGAACTTTCTGTCCATGGATGCTTTCCTCCCACTGAAGATTTTCAAGGATGGAGCCTCAAAAAGAGGAAGTCCAGGAAGCCTGATTACCTCTGCCCCTATCTCCCATATGACATTGGCCTCTTTGGTGCTCCTGACAGACTTTTTCTTCTCTTTCAGTAATTTGCATCTCTCCCTTCATTCTCCCTTTTTTCAAAACTGTATTCTCAGCAAAACTAAGAAGATCTGTCTCTATTCACCCACCCACCCCCATTTACAAGTAATTATGCAGAAAAATAACCTTGTCTTCCTTTCAGGTAAATACAGTACGTTTATACTTGATGACTGTTGGACTTTTGTCTGGAGGAAAGAATTGCTCAACTCTTTTTATTTCCCTTTCTACTGTTTTGGATGAATAAGCATACCAGGATCCTTAATCCAAACCTTCAGCTTACTTGTACATGACTTGACTATAAACTTGACTCACTTTTGTGCCTTTTCTGTAAATCTCTTCTGGTATATTTATATTAGTACTGATCTTAATTGGGTCCCTATGTTCAGAACACTCCTTGACAGTTCCATAGCTTGTTTTTTTGGTTTTGCCTTTTCTTCTGGAATGGATAAAAAACAACCCTTCTCAAAAATGTTGGAGATGTGGGTGGGAAGAAAGAGAATTTAATACAGCTGAAGGTATGCTATAATTTAATATTTTTTCCCATTATGATTCTTATGGAATAGTAGAAGAATAATAGGAAAGAAAGAAGGGAAGACCTGAGAAGAAAGACTGAGATGTTGCTGCCAATTGTGGGATGTTCTGGATGGAAGGGGATGTGAGGTAATGAGGCTGGTTGAAGAAGAGGAGAATTATCTTTGGATAAGAGAGGAGACAGTAAGGAAGAAAATGGAATTAATGCCAGTCCATTAAGGACATTCATCCACTGGTGACAACATCAGTGTTGTTCTTTAGGCAGTCGTGATGTCTTGTCTATTAAATGGAACTTATTCCATTTATAAGATGGACACAATGGCTCAATGGATAAAACGCTGAGCTTGTCGATCAGAAAGGATATAAAAATGCAAGTAGAAAAATAGGAACCACCTTTGGTGGAAAGGTAACATTGTTCCATGCACCTTTGGTGTTTAGTCATGCTGGCCACATGACCATGGAGATGTCTTTGGACAGTGCTGGTTCTTCGGCTTTGAAATGGAGATAAGCATCAGCTCCCAGAACCAGGAATGACTAGCACATATGTGTGAGGGGAACCTTTATCTTTTATATATATGGAATGTCTTAGATGTCATCTAAGAACAGGTATTGGTGCCTCTGTGACTTTTGGAAAACTCCAATCCATGCCTTGGCAGGGTAATTGGCATTATGATTGCATGCATACTGTAGATCCTGGGGATTTCCAAAGGGTACTTGAGGATTTCCCCAACAGCTTCATAAAGTTCTATTTGGATTTGATTGATTTTAGGAATATAGATATGTCCAGGGTGTTACATGAGATTATTCCTGTGAGTCTCTTTCTAGTCATCCTAAGAAGCTCCTTTTCTTTACTGAAGTGGTCTAAAAAATGAAATGACTGAAAAGATGCTTGGAGCAATGATTTCCTAAAACCAAAAGTGAATGGACCGGAAGGCACCATGTTTGGGCCTATTCTGTGGCAATAAGAATGACAATGCATTATTTGTCTTCAAGAGACTTCTTTTATTTTGCTTAAAAATTTTTTTGGAGAGGCACAGCTGGACATATACCAGCTGGAGGCTTTTCCCGGTTTCCTTGTGGGTAAAGTAGTTCATAGTTGCACAGATCTGAATGCTAAATAATTAGAACCAAATAAGCTGAAAAGAATGATATCTTTCTTTGTGACCTTGCCTTATGAAATTCAAGTAAGCAGACAGTTGATACTTGTGGTCTTGATTGGTACTCCTCTTGCAATCTTTTGGGATAGCTGTGTGTAGTTGGACTCTAGAAGTAAAGAGGTAATACTGAAATAGGAATGGGCACACTCTCTACATAAGAGGCGAAATCTTGCTAACAAGTACTGCCCCATCTCCAACTTGCCTCATCCTTTTTTTTTTAGAAAACTTATTGAGAAGGTAGTTAGAAATGAGCTAGACAGGATCTTCTGGATTTCCTCATCTTCTGGATCTTACAGAGGACTGTCTGGATTTGTTTCAATCATGATTTAGGGCAGACCATGAGATGGAAACAAGATTAGTCACTGGGATGATCTATATCAGGATCTGGATTGGCAGGAATGCACCCTTTTTCATCCTACTTGACCTCTTGCAAACAGTCACTACCACCAACCATGGCATTCTGCTGAACCATCTGCCAGGAATGGTGGAACCATTCTAAGAGATTGTGAGAAAGCTGGGAAGAAAGGTAAACACAAACAATTAAGAGAGAAGTGGAATCTGTTGGGAACTTATCTTATGAAAAGAACTCCTCCCAAGTGGCAGTAAATATTCAATGAGACTCGGCATTTTAATGAACTCAGCATGCAGGAGGGTTGGAAATGTCATGCAATTTCCAAGACTCTGTATTATTTACCTCATGAATAGTCTTAAAGATACTTTATGGAAATTAGTGCAATTCCTGCTTCATTGATTTTTATCCAACTATGTGGGACTTGATAGGTAGTTCTAGTTCTAGCTGAGCAGTGAGATCCATGTTGCATAATTTTTTTATTAAGAATTCTAATTAGAATAGTAAAAACTAGTGCAAATTTGAAGAAATAAAATAGAAGAAACAATAAAATGTGCAATAAAAAAGAAAACAAAGAATATGCTAAAGAAAAAAAATAATATATAAAGAAATGACTACCAACCTTTATTAAAACAAATATAGATTAAGTTAGCAACACTTCTCTCCCTATAAGGCTGTATATACATATCATAGCTCCGTGATGACGAATCTATGACACGCATGCCACAGGTGGCACCCGGAGCCATATTTGCTGGGACAGCAGCCCCCAGGCTCTGACATGATTTCCACCTTCTGGAGGGCTGTGGGAGATATTTTTGCCCTCCCCAGGCTTCAGGAAAGCCTCCGGAGCCTGGGGAGGGTGAACCCTCTCCCCTTGTGGAAGGGGTCATGTGTGCATGCGTGGGGATGTGTGTTTGTGTGTGTACATGTGCATGTACAGGGGGGGTCATGTGCACATGCACAGGTGTGTGCACATGCACACAATTTTAATGCACCTTTAGAAAACGGTTAGCCATCATTGCCATAATTCATCCCTTCTCATTAAGCAAATCCATAAAACATGACCTACACTATTTAATGTTGGGGTCATCAAAGTGTGCATAAGGAATTGTCAGAAATTTTCAAATAAATGTCTTATCTTAATCTTAATCAAATAAACCAAAGTTATATTCCTTCCTTTTACTTTTAATAGTCATAATGTTGGATTCATTCAAACATTGTGATAGGATTCGATTCCTCTTCAATTCTTCTGTATCTCAGAAAGGTTTGTTCAAAGTTTTGAAAATATCTTTTGTACATCCAGTAAGGACATACATCCAGGCCCTTTTCTTGGTTTGCCATTTGTATTGCCCCTTTAATTTTTAAAACTTCAGCCAGTTTTTTTTTAAAAAATATATCTACTAAAACATTTCTTTCCAAATCATTTTTTCAATCTGTTATTTGTACTTCTACTTTCAGTACTCCCTTTTGTCAGACAAAATTTGGCCCATGTCAATCATTTCCTTGTTGACATTTTTGGATATAAATTATCCATAGAATCAGATAAAATTAATAATAGTGCTGATATTGTAGCTACTAATTTCTGGCTCCATTCTTCAGACATCTCCTCTAGTAATTCCAATGTTTTTTTATGTTTTTTTGTCATTTTGTAAGTCTCAGTTAATCAGCAACAAAAGCTGGCTTGTATTTTTCCTCCTTCTACTTAGAATCTTAAGTTCCCTGTGATGTTATCATGGAATATGTAAATGTATTGGAATATATGGGTGACCTTGGGGAAGAGGGAAAGAGATGATGTCTAGGAGGCAATCAGACAAGAGGAGGAGAGTCTCCAAGGGGTAGCTTTGTTTAACTTAGGTTAGTGTATCAGTTAGCACACCTACCTAAACTACAAAACCTTAAATACAATGACTCACAACATAACCACCAATCATATTCCTAAGGCAATTCAATAGGCAGGGATACAATCTCATACTAAAATACATTGGTTTTCTCCAGGTCTGATGCTGGAATCAGTCTGCATGGTTTGAACTCCAAATGGGTTTTCTTTCAATAAAAGAAACCATTACAGTGGGGCTGAGGATGCAGGTGGCACAGCTAAAGGAGAAGGTTGTCTGAAGGCTGCATGTCAGATAATACCATTCATTTTATAATTGTGTCATGCTTACTGAAAGGTTCTTAATTTTTGAAAAAAAAAAAAGAGAGAAATGTCTTGCAAAACCCTACTCTGAAAGCATCCCAGTGTTTAAAATAGTCTTGCTTTTGTCGTGGTTATGGAAGGGAAATCAGAAATTTATCCTGTCAACTTACACAAATATAAGCATTATCCAATTGAGTTCATGTGCTGAGGAATCTGCAATATGAACCCACAGAATTAAATTGCCCAGGACAATTTTACCAAACTCAATCTACTATTTACTGGCAAGTGTTTTGACTGAACTACTGTTGCGCCTTAGTTCAGGGAGATTTAATTCCCTCTATCTGATGTTAGCAGCAGAGAGAAGACCAGGCACACAAAACAGGTGGTCAGAGTTAATAGTGGCTGTGGGTTGCAAGAAGATTTAAGGAGATGATTAATTTAAGAAGAACGTCCAAATACAATATGCAGCTTGGTGTTTTATTGTAGCTTTTTAATATAACTGCTGGCAGACTTAAACATTATTTGGAAGTAAGATCCTTTCTAATATTCAATAGAACAGACAAAAACATTTTTCATGCTTCTGTGTGAACTTGAGAAAAAAGTGCTCTGTTTTAACCGTGGCAAAATTGGTTAAAACAGCAGTATCCCTCCTCCCCCTTAGACTCACACAGAAGCCTGAAAAATATCAGGCTGTTTTAATGAATAGCAAAGGTGCTGCACTTGTGAATCTGAAGCACTTCTTCGAAATAATGTTTGAAGCATATACAGCCCAGCCCAAGCAAAAAATAGCATTGTCTGCCCTATACTTACTAGTTCCACCATTATCCCACTATCATTTTTGGCCTCATTTCATACCTGCAATAGTTTTAAACCAAGAATTACAGAGGATGGGAAACAAATGTGTGTGTATTCATCTTGGGAAATGATGGCCATAAGTCTTTATCAAAACCTCTTAGAAATTATTGTCTGGCTGCTGCCATTGAGAAACACTGCCTTGTTCAGTATTGAAGAAGATAAACGCCGTGAAGACTATTATCTGTAAGTTCTTTGAAGATGGCTAGTATGATGCCCAGTAGAACAAGGCTCCAGGGTGCAACCACTGAAGCTCTGCTAGATAACTTTGGGCTAAAAGCCAGACTGATTAAATATAAAATTGATCCCCTTAGACAGCAACAGTGAAGAATACAGTTCCAAACAAGCAAAAAGCTCTCTCTTGTTCTCTCCCGGAGAAAGTCCCTTCCAAATAATCCTAACTGTTAGTGTGGGTATTTTCTCGGTAATTTATTTATACATAATATTTTTATAACCATCTGCTCCTAGGTTAAATAGAAAATTAACTTATTCGTGCTCCCCGAGATGATGTTCATGGTATTAAAAAAGTCTATCACTGTAATATGGACAGCTTAGCTAATAAAAATGATAAGTGCTGCTAACAACTGTGCAGCCACAAAGACTGTACAAGCCAAAAACATTTCCTTGCAAGGAACCATCTTTCATTAAAAAAAACAACAGAGAAAACAAGAGAGTGGCAATGGGAAGGACCTTTTGGAACTGGAATGCAGGGGCAATCAACCAGCAATTAGGAATGAAATATATAAACTGGAGAGGTGTCCAAGGCCAACTCAATTTATGGAAATTTCTTTGCCATCCTCAACAAGGAGAAAGTAGTAGTAGTGGCAGGATAGCTGCACTTTAGACAGATTAAACATATGATCTGATTGTGGACAGAATAATCTCAAGCTCTATATGGGGCAGCCCTTGAAGAGTATTCGGAGACTTCAACTCGTCCAGAACGCAGCCGCGTGAGCGATTGTGGGTGCACCTCGGTACACCCACATTACACCTATCCTCCGCGAGCTGCACTGGTTACCGATCAGTCTCCGGATACGCTTCAAGGTGCTAGTCGTAACTTATAAAGCCCTTCATGGTATTGGATCTGGGTACTTGAGAGACCGCCTGCTGCCAATTACCTCCCACAGACCCATTAGATCTCACAGGGTTGGCCTCCTCCGGGTGCCATCTACCAGCCAATGCCACCTGGCTATTACCCGGGGGAGGGCCTTCTCTGTGGCAGCTCCGGCCCTCTGGAATGAACTCCCCACAGGGATTCGGACCCTCACCTCTCTCCAGGCCTTCCGAAAAGCCGTCAAAACCTGGCTTTGCCAGCAGGCCTGGGGGTGATGAGTTCCCTCCCCTCTCGACATGTATGGTTGTGCGACTGTTGGCTACTTTTATTATTTGTATTTTGTCTTTTATATTCCCCCTTTTTTTCCCCCTTGAATTGTTCGCTGCCCTGAGTCCTCCCGGAGAAGGGCGGCATACAAATAATAAAAATACAATACAATACAATACAAGCGCTTTAACTCTCTGCCTGAACACAAGGATTGTCAAATGTTAAAAGATGTTATACAAATGGTTGTTAACTCAATTGTTGGGTTAAAAAAGAAGGGGAGAAATGTGGTAAAAGGCATTTTATCTTAAAGGGCAATAATCCTTCAGGGAGATTGGCATTCTAGAAATATGAAATATAAATAAATAAAGGCAGACTCCTGCCCCAGTGTCTCTGTCCTAAGTTGAAGGCTTCTTTACTCGTGCTCAGTTGAATGAAAACAAGTCCTTTACATTAAGGTGGACCTCTTATCTGTAGAGAATGGTACTCATAGCAATAGCAATAGCAGTTAGACTTATATACCGCTTCATGGGGCTTTCAGCCCTCTCTAAGCGGTTTACAGAGTCAGCATATTGCCCCCACAATCTGGGTCCCCATTTTACCCACCTCGTAAGGATGGAAGGCTGAGTCAACCCTGAGCCGGTGAGATTTGAACACCTGAACTGCAGATAACAGTCCGCTGAAGTGGCCTGCAGTACTGCACTCCATCCACTGCGCCACCTCGGCTTTTTTCATTTCCTTGCATGTATTCATTAATCCCACTTCACTCATTTCAAACTAATTCAAGCTTGTTCTGACTTCAAGTCTTTGTCAACATAGAAAGTCTGAGGTTTGAGTAGGTGAGGTGGGGACATCAGAAATGGGGTTCAGATGTGTCCTTTTTCTCTCTTGAACTCTTAAGTTTTGCATTTATTTATTCAAATAATTTATGTATATGATCACCCATATCACAATACTGACTCTAAGCAGCACTAAATAGCAACATACTGTTTATATTAAAAAATCATATATACCTAAGAATCTAAGAGAATGGAGGATGTAGTTGAATAGCTCTGATCATGCAGAGTGAAGTGGAATTAATGAATACATGCAAGGAAATGAATATGTATCTTTAATTATGAAGGTAATGTATGGTTTGGTTTCACTAGGTGATCATTTTGGGTGCGTAGGGAAGCAGAACTTCATAGGTGAGGAACAGTGGAAGCTTATAATGAGAGGTAATAATGAAAGAACCAGGGTGACTTTTGAGACAATTTGTGCAACTTTCTGAATATATGTGATCTTAAATAAATAGATGGGTGAAAACAAGATAGGTCAGTACAAAAACTGTGGCTGTGCCATTTGGAGCTTTGAGAATGAATAAAAATGGTGATTGGTGAGCCCAAAGGTGCTTTTTCAAAAGGCAACCAGACATTGTTTTTCCTTGAAGACGTTCTTGAATGAGAAGTGAAATATCTTCAAGGAAAAATGAAGTCCAGTTGGCTTTTGAAAAAAGCACCTTTGGGGCAACCATGACCTGGATGACTGAGAATCTTTATAAAGGTGGGCACCTGCTTAGGGCTAGGAAAGGCAGGAAAACATGATAAGGTGCAGAGGTGGTATTCAGCCAGTTCTGATCAGTTCTGGCAAACTGGTAGTGGAAATTTTGAGTAGTTGGAAAACCAGCAAATACCACCTCTGGTTGGCCACGCCCCTGATCTATTCACTGCCTCCCAAGTCCCAGCTAATTGGCTGGGTCTTCTTTTATTGCCCTGCACAGGAGAACGGAGCTTAGTGGGGTGGGGAGGGAATGGGGATTTTGCAGTATCCTTCCCCCAGGAGCCAGGAGGGAATGTAGATTTTGCAGTATCCTTCCCCTGCCATGCCCATCAATCCACACCAAGCCTATCCCATCCCTGACAAGTAACCAATCTAAACATGGGGATTGATCTAGAAGAAAGTAAAGTACAACAATTGAACAAATCAGCAGTGTCTGAGCAATAGAAGTAGAAAAAGCAGACTGATTGGGAATTCAGGGCAACACTATCAATTCCTACACTCCAAAAATGTTGCTGGGCCATTCTGGTGATGGGGCAACCATTCTTCTTTTCCTGTGCAATAGTAATTCATTCCCTCTAGTTTCTTTTATGACTTTTCTTTTGTTAGGTATTTTTCCCAAGATACATTTCTGACACTACAAACTAGTGGTTTGTCTTGCATTCAGAACAGCATTCAATATCCTTGTATCCTTCACTAATAACCTCGACCGTCCTAAAGCACATCAGTCATACTTTTAAATGTATTATTTTTCCATTCTATATATGAATAGACTTTCCCTTAACCCATGTAATTGAAACAGACTTTGTCTAAATAGAACGACTGAAAATGATGAAATGGTGCATTGGATCTTAAAAGAAAAGAAAAGAAAGAAAGCCAGAAGCATTTGTGCAGGTTTCAAACTAGAGGTGTTTGTTTGTTTGTTTGTTTGTTGGATTAATATGGCATGCAACAGAAAGAGATTTTAGAGATTTAGAGATTTATTAATATTTGTAGGCCGCCCTTTTCCCTGAGGGGACTCAGGGCGGCTCACATAAAATCGGGGAAGGGGAGATACAGACATTAAGATAAGACATATAATAAAATAATAAACAACATACATTCATCATTCGGGAGGGGAATTATCCTTGTCCCCAGGCCTGACGGGCGAGCCAGTTCTTCAAGGCTGTGCGGAAGGCCTGGACGGTGGCGAGGGTGCGAATCTCTACGGGGAGCTCGTTCCAAAGGGTCGGGGCTACTACTGAGAAGGCCCTCCTCCTTGTAGTTGCCAGCCGACACTGGCTGGCCGATGGTATACGGAGGAGGCCTAATCTATGTGATCTTATTGGTCGCAGGGATGTAAAACAAACAGTAAACCAAAATAGCATCATAACATTGAAATGTACACAATATATAAATCTGAAGCAGTAACCCAACAGAGGCAAAACTACTAAGCTGGACAAAATACTCCAGAAAATGCTCTATGGGTAAGGCACATGGTATAATAATTTCTTGCATAAGGAATAATTACAGTGCAATAGAATATGCAGCAAACCTTATTCAGGAAAAGCAGACAAAAGGCAAATAGGAAAATGTTTTGGTTGTGCCTGCGTACATGTACACTTTTATATTCATGTAGAGTATATGGCTCCATTGTTGAAGGAGATAGTTTCATTTTGTTCAACTATGCATTGTATTTCCAGATTTTTTAAAGGATATCTCTTATTATGGTCTTTCATATTTGTATTCACTCTTTTCCCATTTTTGATTTTTATCTATTGCCATGTAGGTTATACAATTTTTATTAATTTGTGTATAATAAATTTGTGGTTCTATACATTTGATTAATAAATAAAAATAAAATGTGCATTTTGCTTACATTTAAGCACATATATGAGAGGGCATATCAGCAAGGGTATTTTTCAGTGGGATGACATGGTAGCATGCCACAGAAGTGAATACAGTACTTTTCAGGCTCCTGCCAAGCTATCCCAGTCTGAACAGAATTGTTGGCATAAAGTCAAGCTGACAGAAGCACAGGACTGGACTGGAGCATCTTCAGGACATTGTAAGGACATGCCCTAAATGAGCCAATTAATTTTAAGTTAGTCAGAAGCCACATTCCACAGTTGTCATAGGTCTCCAGGGGAACTTTCTCAGAACAATGGTTACTGTTAAGAATGCAAACTTCCCAAAAGATCAAAACCACAATGATCCCAGACTGCTGGGGAGCAAATAGGCCAAGGAAAGTAGTTTTAATGGCACTTAGAAATATTATGTGGAATGTAAGGGGTGGAAAGAATTATAGATATTGTCTGGTCCAGTGCCTGCTCAGTACATGAATCTGTTCCTACAGCTCCCTTGATATTATCCTCACATAGAAACAAATCTGAGTTTATAGGTTCTGTGGAGAAGTGCCTGAGCTGATGCCAGCTGTATAGTCTCAAGCTGATTGTGAAGAGTACAGTTAATTTTTTTCCTGGTGCAGTGCCAAAGGAGGTGACCCAGGAGAAAGAAAAACAGCAAAAAGAGATGTGCTTGAGCTAATGGCAGAACAAGGCAAATCAGTGATACAGCGATAGCCTGGTTTTGAGGCACACGGGAAGTATGAGATTTCAAACAATCAGTATGCAAATGCTGTCTTCCATTTAGCATGTGCCTATACTCACCTCCAGTGCAACATGGTCCTTCCGCCATCTGTAAATAATGCCCATGTGACATTCTGAATTGTTTTCAGAAACACTAATTAGGAATGGCTTGCCTGACATGACTTGAGGCCATGGCAAGCAATAGCAATAGCACTTAGACTTATATACCATTTCGCAATGCTTTTACAGCCCTCTCTAAGCAGTTTACAGAGTCAGCATATTTCTCCCAACAATCTGGGTCCTCATTTTACTGACCTTGGAAGGATGGAAGGCTGAGTCAACCAAGCAGGGCAGGAAGGTTTGATCCTCTTGAGATATAACTTTAATAGTTTCCTTCCTTCTTTCTTCCCTCCCCTCTCCCTCCCTCCCCTCTCCCTCCCTCCCTCACTCCCTCCCTCATTGTTTCCTCAGCTCGTTTACAATTTTGTTCAGTATTATTTGAAATCCTATTAATATTTATCTCGTCTGCGATGCTCATACTTTTTGTCAGGCATCTAAGCCTGATCTCTGTTTGCCTTAATAGACTTCACCACATCTGAAATCGGATCCCATTAGCCAACTTTTGTCTGAAGCCTTCAGAATTGCAGTACTTCGTGGAAACTTTTCCACAAAACATGACATCTGTAGAGGTTTTAATCTGATATGACTGTTCAATTTTAGTTGTGGAAACAAATAACAGAGGAGCACTTGAAAAGGAAGGCTGCAGAGTCAAAGACAGCAGAAAGGAGGAAAAGAAAGGAAGGAAAAGTAAGAGAAAACATTGTTTCAAATCCAGATTTTTTTTAAAAAAAAATATGAGGGAATAATGGCACTGTTTTATTTTAAGTTTATTCTTATAAATGCCAAGCAACAGTGTGGAGGATAGCTTACTTGTATCTGATTTTTCTCCCTGACCTACATTAGTCCTCTCTTCTTAATTAATGACTTTCCCTCTGTATCAACAACAACTAATAGCTATCTGACAGAAAATTGCTGAACCAACAATCTGGTCTCTTGGGCAGTCAGATTTGATATACAGATGTACTTCTTGCTCTTGGTATTCATGAGCATGAGGTCTTGCCAATTATTATCTTCTTGATTTGATTGACAGTGAAATATGTGCTATCTATTTCTAAATAATGCACAATGAATTGCTCAACTGTTCCAGAGAGATTATGAATTACTTTTTCAAATTCAATGGAAATCTATTTGAGAGGAGCAGTTTATGAACTCTTCCTTAGATTTTTTTTCACTGTTCATTGTGACTATAGGTACAGAAAAGTATGATGGTACGTAGGCTGATGAGCATGTACCTATATTCTGATTTTTTACAATTTCCAATTAAATTTGGTCTTCCCAATTCACAACACTGGGGGTACATTGAACTCTAGATTCTTCTAATCTAGATCAATATGGATCAGATGCTGAAAGGCAATTGAGTTGTTTTCTTATTTGATGGAATCTATGGCAGAATTAAAATCTATAACATATCTCTATCAAAATCTGAAGACTATTTTTAAAGAGGGATATATTTCAATCATACACTAAGGAACTGGAATATCCAGTAAGTCTCATCAAGGGATTCATCTTAAAAATATTAAAATGATATGATATCTACACATCTGAGATTAAGGTTGTTTCATTAACATTCATATTTATGGTGTTTTTGACTCCCCAAAAATACATTTAAAAAGATGAATATTAGATTTTCTATGCTGGAATAAAAATGAGAGTTCACTGGTCAGTGACAATTTGATATCTTGTTTGGAATAGTATATTAATGTACATAAACATATTTATGAGAAAAATCTTTAAATGTGAAATACAATAATGTAGTATTGAATTACATACCAAAGCTTAGGAATTTGACTGTCTGGAATTAAGGTTGTATCAAGCAGAGAGGGTACCTAAAGGAATTATTCTAAGAAATTGTTAAAGTAATATTATTCCAGATGTCAAGGAACAGCTGTCAAAACTGTGAGATTTATCTGTTTTGGAAAAGGCAATATTTTCTACTAATCAAAGAATGCAGCAACATGTGTTACTATGGCAGAGATTTTGTGATATCTTGTAATGCATAATATAGTGTATGTAGAAAATAAATAAATAAAAAGATATCACTATATTCCAAATAGTTTTTTCTACCTCTAAAGATACCTCTTTCATTGCCGGCTTGTGACTAGAACAGCAGCAGCAAGAGATAGTTACTTGGTTTACAAACTCATTTATCTGAATCACCACGAAACATCCCAGAACATTCTGTTTATCAGGATCAAGGGGAAAATAGACAGGAACAGAGTTTGTAAGCAGAGAACAAGAGATGAATATAATCAGATGATCCTGTGTGGCTGTAACAACTATAATTTTAAAAATGTTTACTGAGTGATTTGGACAAGAGGGACTCTACATGACTTTCAGAGGCATTGCGACAAGTAACAGCTAAAGAACAAAATTTCATCATGCGTGAGCCGCTACCACATGCATGGATTATGGAAAAAAGTGTCAAATGGGAGTAACTTCTCAGTGGAGGCAAAAGGCTGAACTGTCACTCTTTTGAGACACATATGCATGCTTTAAAAGTCACATTTTCTAAAAGGCTCAAGCAGATGGTTATGAACAATCTCTAAAACTCTGACCACCAAACACTTTAAAAGCAAAGCCATTGTGAATAGAAGAGATATTGAGACTGAAAGAAGCGGTGCTGATTTTGGACATATATTGTATGGGACTTATATAAGACTTGTTTGAATCTTAATTTAAACTGCGCATGATCTATTCTTTGGGGCGAGGAGAGCGGAGATCGTAGTTTTCTTGGATTGTGGTTTGGGATGAATGGAGTCGGGTGGCGCGGGGTAGATGGAAGGGTAGTGAAAGTTCAATTAGATTACCTTGATCCAGAATGTAAGCTGATTTTTGTATAAATTGTTATTTGAATACAAGGTTAAGAAAGATTATCTGGAGAGTCTACACGAGGGTGGAGTAAATATGAGAGGAGCAATGGATGAGGATAAAATATATATGTGGACACGGGTAAAGGCAGGATGGGAGGTATAAAATTTATATGCGGAAGCGGGTAAAGACATTGTTTAAGATTTTAAAAATAATGAGAAGCTGAGTTTAATGTTAGAGAGTTTATTGACTTCTCTTTCTTGGGGGGGGGGTTCCCCCCTTTTTTCTTTTTATTATTCTTTTCTTTTTTGTTCTTTATTTTTTATTATTTTTTATTATTTTGTAACTTCTAATCTATTTGGTTTCAATATACTCCAGACTTTGCTTGATAAAGAACGATGCCGGGAATGGGATCTGGGAAGTCGGAAGGGGGTCAGGGAGGGGGGTTCAGGGGGTGGGTGGGGGGGAGGGTGGAAATATAGACTCAATTTTCAGAACAATGAATGCACTTGGATACTGTTGCTTTTTTTTCTTTTTCTTTTCTTCTTTCTTTTCCTTTTATTTTCCTTTTGTTTTAGCACAAAACAAATAGACCAATGAATACTAGAAATACACCGAAGTGAGGTGTAGAGGGAAAGAAGAGGGGGGAATTAAGAGGGAGTGAGAAGGGAATGTAAGGAGGGTGAGATGGTGGGAAGGGGAGAAAGGAATGGTTGAGGGGGAGGGGAAGTAGAAGAGGGGATTGTTGGAAGGGAGAAATGAAAGTTGGAGGGGTAGAAGGAAGGGTGTATGTAGGATAGAAGTGTTATGAGTTGTTTATTGCTTTTTTTTAATTGCACAGTATTTAAGTGATTGTATAAAGGAAAATGAAAATGTAATAAAAGATGTCAATTTAAAAGCAAAGCCATTGTGAATAAGCTGCAGAAAAGCACAGACAATTTCTTGCACTTAATTAAGGTGGATGGCCTTAACCTCCATTCCCTCTGTCGATCCTTTATTCTAGGAAAGACAACTGGTAAAACTGTATTTTTGCAGGACCTTATTTTAGTCCATGAGCATCAGTTGACAATCTCTAATCTATTTATTTGTTGGGTTTGTCTCCTGCCTTTCTTATTTTTACAAATAACTCAAGGCGGCAACCATATCAGCTTCCTCCTCCTATTTTCCACACAATAACAACACTGTGAGGTGAGTTGGGCTGAGAGAGGGTAACCGGCTCAAAGTCACCCAGCTGGCTTTCATGGCTAAGGCAAGATTTGAACTTATGGTCTCCTGCTTTCTAGCTTGATGATCAAACTGGCTCTCCAGTTTGGATTATAGTATAATTATAATAGCAATAGCACTTAGATTTGTATACTGCTTTATAGTGCTTGTCAGCTCTCTGTAAGCAGTTTACAGAATCAGCGTACTGCTCCCAATAATCCGGGTCCTCATTTTATTGACCTCGGAAGGATGGAAGGCTGAGTCAACCTTGAGTCAGTCAGGATCAAACTCCTGGCAGCGAGCAGTGAGTTAACCAGCAATACTGCATTCTAACCACCGTGCCACCATGGCTCTGTTGATAATGCCAGGTTACCAATGACAGGAGATTTCAAGGTGTTGCTATTGCCAGTGCAAAGTTCGATGTGCCCTATTCTGTGAGTGGTCATTCTGTTTGAGGGGTTTCACGCAGCTGCTTTCCCCAAAATTAACTAGCAAGATTAATTGAAATTGCAGGTCAATTAAAATGTAAAATCCTCCCTTTTCCTTATTGGCAAAATAAGGAAATTCCAATGCAGTAATCACCATTCACCAGAATAGCTAGATAAAATTAAGGTCTTGTGTGTATTTTTAATTCCATTTTAACAATGGCTTTAAAGAAATCTACTTCCCAAAGCAGTGCATGCATTTTTACATGATCAAGGAGGAAAACAACAGCCCCTGCCCCCACCAAAAGCCATGTTAATTTCAAGCTCCATTAGAAATGCACACTTTGGCAGGGAGAAAAAAAATCAATGTCCAGTGTGGAAAGGAAAAACACTGGTGAGAGCTACAATGCTCTTCTTAAGTTAAGAGGATGTTACAAAAGAATATGGTTCACAATAATGTCCTCTTAACAGAGAGAATTATTTTCTGATCATGGAAGATATTTAGTTTTGGCATGTTTCATTTTGGCTAGAATCATTTCACTTCCAAGGACTGTCAAGCAATCCTTCCTTCCTTCATATCTTTTATCAGACCTGACACTAGGTCCAATTGATTTTTTCCCCATCATCTGTAAAGCTGTCGTCCATTCAGGTTTGTTCTGATGAACATCACAATTGCTGGACCAAATACCTATCCACACGTCTCCTAAAGGTCTTGATTTTAGCTTTTAACTCTGCAGGATAACAAGGATTAAAAAAAGAAAAGAAAAAAAAGATGGTACAGTAACTGTCATCTCTTGCCTGACAAAGTCTTGCCCTTTTCTTTTTTAAAGCAAATCTAAACAGGGATTGCAAGACAGGGCTTCCAAATGCCTTTAATAATGATACACACCAGAAACAGAATACTTTGCATGATGTATTGCCCTCCTTTCCTTTCTTCTCCAAGCAAAAGTTACTTCAGTAAAGAACTGGCTGCTATTCAGAGAGACAGCAAGCTTGGGATTTAGTAGAGTCTCTTTTATGTACAATACACAAACTAGGACTTGCCCTAGTTTGTCTCATATAGCAACGAAACAACAAAATCTATGGAACAGCTGCCACAAACTGTCTTCCTTCACCAGCATGTGTCTCAATGCTAAAGGCCAAATTCTATTCTTGGATGCCCATACAAGGAATGCTCTACTTTAAAGTCAATGGGGTTCTTCTGCACATGCAGTCAAGCACACAATTTGGCCCTGGGGAATTATTTCTTCCACAGCTTTGACCCCTTCCATTGCATGCACTGTTTCTTCCTAAAAAGCCTGTAAAAATATATTGTTTTTTGGAGGAGAAACAATTGAACGGAGAAACAACTAGGCTGAAATAAAAGCCAAGCAAAACCCGTTCCTATTTACTAACCTCAATTACATGCGGAAAGAAAAAGAAGAAACGGTTTACCTCTCTGGGATGTCTTAAGGAAGTTGGGAAGATAGAAATTCATCAGTGTAGGTTTTCCAAGTTCAGATATTGTAGAGAAGGGTGCAGGACCGCTTGAGTTTTCAAGCAAACCGATGACTAGACAGCAGTGGTGGGTTCTGGATCCCGTTGAAACCAGTACAGTGCAATGGGGCTCGGCGGCCACCACATGAATGTGCACAGCATTCATACACAAGCATGCAGCATGCGCATGGGTCCTTACCTCCTGCGACACTCTGCAATGCCTCCACGATGCTCTAGCTGCTCGGCGGAGTGTTGCACAGGCGCTGTATGTTCTGTGCACGTGTGTGGAAGCGTCGAAGAGCTCAAATACAGGTAAGGGCAGGTGGGTAGGCCCTCTGGAGCACTGTACCAGAATGGTACCTGGTGCTGCCAGCAGGCACCGGTATGCCCATACCGGGGTATACTGCCTGCAACTCACCACTGCTAGGCAGTTGCCCTGAGATCCACATTTCAAGGATTACTTGTGTGTTTTCAGAAAAAAAGGTCCTTATTCCATTCACAACATACTTCAGTTCACACAGAATTACAGGCCAATTCACGGAACAGGTGTGCATGCCCATTCACTGGAACTGGCAAGTGATAAGCATCACTAGTTATGGCAATACTTTTTAGCTCAAATGCCTCTTCAGACATTTCGCTCCAGAGAAGCTGAATGGCCCAATTTTCTAATCTTTAAAGCCTCAAAGACACAGGCACAAGTTTAAATGTACAAGGAAGTATTCAAAATCTAAAAACTAATGAAAAAAATTCTGCCCTACACCTATTTCACTGAAACAAGATATAAATGAAGCCAATGAATTTTTTCCCTTAATTAAATATATGTAAAATGCAATTCTGTTGACTCAAGAGAAATGAAGTGCATGGGTTAAATTCTAATTTTGCCATGTGCAGTCTAATGCTCAGAAAGATTTCCACTAAGAACCAGCACACAGTACTAAAGTATTAAATAAAGAAATTTTAATATTGCACACACACATACATACTGTATATAGTAACTTTATATCAAGCTCTGCTGATTATTCACATGTCAATCACTCAAATTCATAGTATAATAAAATTTGGAGGGTGTTTCAGAGGTCATCTAGCCTTGCCATTATACCAAATCTCCTGATAGCAGATTAATATTTGATTGATGTAGTCTAATTACTTCTCAAGTATTTAATTTAAGCTTACTACACCATTGTGGGCATGCTCTAATTGAACTGTACAAAGCAAGTAGCTAAGGAATATTTTTAACCTGAAAATTAGTTTTTAAAATTTTATTTTTCAATTTAATTTTTGTTGATAAGGCCTTAAAAGTATGGTCCATGTGGCCAGGCCAGCATAACAGCCTGGCATTATTATAGGTTAGATGTACTAACACGCAATTATATAGGCCCCCACATGATTCTGAAGAAATGAAAATCCATCATTTTCCTGCCATTTTTGTAAGAACCTCTGCAGGGATTACATACAGGTAGTCCTAACAACCACAATTGGGACTGGCAACTCAGTCACTAAGCAAAGCAGTTACTAAGTGAAACTGCACTTAAGATCTTACTTTAGCTTTTCTTTGCTTTAATGACCTGCCAAGGCTGTGAATGTGAGGATTAATTATAAAGTTACATTTTCATCACCATCACATTCATCACTGAATGTTTTCTAAATGAGGCAGCTCCTGAAGAAGGACTATCAGTATTATTCTCACTGCAATATTTTCCCCAAAAGGCAGATTATTATTACAGCTGGTCCTTGCTTAACGATGTTAAGTGGCACCTGAAATTTCATTGCTAAGCGGCTGTATATGGCTGTATATGGCTGTGAAGTGTGATGTGACATGACTCTGCTACTTAGTGATGACAGTTCCACTTTGGGTTATTAAATGAGGACCTCACGTGACTGCAACTTTCCAAATTTGTGATGGTACATGAAAATGACCTTGGGGATGAGGAGAAGAGATGCCACCTAGGAAATGATCAGGCAAGAGAGTGAGCAACCCCAGTGTCTTCATGGTCAGAGGAACATATTTAGAAAGGATGTTAATGTAGCTTTAAAACAAAAGAGAATTGACTCATCTAGCCATGTTTCCAGTCTAGTTTATCTGGGAAGGCTGACAGGTGTCTTGCTGGCTTCCTCATTGATTTTCCATGAGATAAACCATCAAGGAAGACGGCAAATCGTGATTATATGCTGCTGGGATACTGCAATGTTTGGAAATCCAGGATGGTTGCTCAGTGCCTGGATTACAATTGTGTGTGTGTGTGTGTGTGTGTGTGTGTGTGGGGGGGGGGGGGGGGGAAGAGAGAGAGAGAGAGGGAGAGAGATACAATGGCTGAAACTTCAAGATTGGTCCTAAGAACCATTTATTCAGCACCATGGCAAATTCAAACAGTTGCTGAATGAATGTTTCCTAATCTTCTGTCAGATTTCAGCCATGTTATCACCAGTAGTATTGCCTGAGTCAATGACTGGTACAAAAGTGATCAGTTCCAGAGTCTAAATGTATTTTGTTTATATTATTGAATCATTTTGGGTACAACTGGTTGATTCTAATAATCTAATAATGATTTGTAATTTTTTTTTGTTTTGTGGTCATTTGCTGGAAACTTCCAGGTTTGACAACTCCAACAGGCTCTATTTGAGGTTGTCTGTGTGTCAAGTCTGGCACAGAACATAACAGCCAAGCTAATCTCTCTGGGAGAATTCAAAAAGATCCTCTTACACTGTTTTGCAATGCAGGTTATTACCTTTAAAGCCGTGCATGGCTAAAGCCCTGCATGGCTAGATAAAATGCCTTTTTCCATTGAAGTATCCTCTCCCATGGCTTGAGTTGCTTGGATGAGAATACATTTTCAAGGCCTCATTCTGTGGTGTCTAAATCTTTTCTGGATCTGCTCTACTTTTTTAAAAAAGGAACTCCCTGCTAAGATAACATGTTTTTAATCTTTGTGGGTTTTTTGCATTGTTTTTAATTTTGGTTTTAGTTTTATAGCAAACTTGTAAAAAAAATTGGTAGCTGAAAGGATAATACGTTCTGGAGCACAAAATCAATCCTTTGTTAATTTTACTATCATCAACAAGCACGACCATTTCACCGCTTAGCTTCGATTCCAGATTATTTATATGTAGGCTAAAAAGCATTGGATCCAACTCCTATCCCTGAAGGACCCTACTTTAAAAATTCCCTCATTATGAAAATTTCCCAAGTTTAGTCCTACTTTCTTTTCCTCCAGGCTCTTGGTACCCAAGATTTTTTAATCTGTGATTTTAAAAAATCCTCTAGGGGTGTTTAACCTATATAGTAGGCTAAAGAGCGATGTAGAAGTCTTCAAATATTTGAAGAATTGGCACTAGAATTGGGAAATGAACTAATTTTTTATTGACCCAGAAGAGTAGGACAGGAATCAATGTTTTAAACCTACAAAAATTGATTCAGGAGGAGCTTTTTCATAAACTGCCAGACCAGAGGTATCAAACTCATGTCGCCACGATGGTGTCATGTGATGTATCGGGACTTTACCGCACTTCGCTAAATTGGGCGTGGGCATGGCCAGCATGTGACATATCCGTCCCACTGACTGGAACTTTGTCACTTGCACTAGACCATGGAATGAACTGCCATATGAAGGGATGGTTTTTCTTTCCTGATGGTCTTTAAATAAGGACTGGATAGTTATTTGCCAGAGATGATGTAATGGATTCTGCACTTGGACTACATAACTTCTAAGGTCCTTTTCAACTTTTGATTCTATGTTCTGTGTGTTCTTCCCTGTTCTGCCTGGTAAAGCTTCCTTCTTTTATTTTTTGGAATGTACTATGGCACATAGATCGGTCTTTATGTTTTTAACATGGACATTAAGTTGCTGTATTCACACATTTCTCACATTTGCAATTCAATATTATATTTAACAATGGCTTAGAATTTGAGTCAGTGTATTTATTCTAAGTTATTTTAGCCTTCCTCAATACTTTTCTATGAACTGCAACTCCCATTTCTAGTCGGCAAGGCCACTCTAGCAGGGAGTAATATTTAGAGGTAATCTTGGACATCTGAAAAGTATCAAGAGCCGCAGTGGTGCAAGCTATTTCTGCTGATCACTGGCTGCCAGCAGTTTGGTAGTTTGGATCTCACCGGCTCAAGGTTTACTCAGCCTTCCATCCTTCTGAGGTTGGTAAAATGAGGACCCAGATTGTTGGGGGCAATATGCTGACTCTGTAAAAACCACTTAGAGAGTGCTGTAAAGCACTGTGAAGTGGTATATAAGTGCTATTGCTATCAAGTTGGTGTCAACTCGCAAAGCATCCCTGGCCTGCTCTCGAGTTGCCATAGAAAAGTGGGGATGGGAAGCCAATGAAATGGCATGGCAGCAAAAGACAGATGCACCTTCCAGACTTATCAAGGCTGTATCCCAGTGTTACTTACAGCAGCCCAGAGGTGAGTGATCTCTACAACCCCTGAAGGTATGTTTTGATTCACAGCTTCCTCCTCCATCAAAGAGAGTTTGCAAAGAAAATATTAAAAGAGTGAAGTAGAATAAAATAATAGTTGGAATCATCCATAACACCATCCTGATCAATAAAGGCAAATGCCTTTAGACCGGGGGTATCAAACTCATGTTGTCAGCGTGATGTATCAGGATTCCCCCCCACCCTTTGCTAAACCGGGCAGGGGCGTGGCTGGGAGTTTGACAGCCCTGCTGTAGACAACTAAGCAGTTGATAAAAAATGGGAATCTGACTGCAAAATGCAACCATCAGGAAGTCTTCATTTTCATCCAGCTGCCTTGGCTCAGAAAGTGAGGACATTACAAACAGAGCTCCTTTAGAAGATCCTTAAAACCACATAAGTGTTTACACTTCCTATATCTCACAGTAATGCTTGAGCAAGTCCTTAAGGTTTGCGTGAGTGAGTATACGGTTAGAAGGACCAATATCAATCTCCATTCCATTATTGTTGGCTGCTGTGTCAGAAATTGCCCAAATTCAACTGTCAGCAGCCTGGGAGAAGTTAAAACCAGCTTTCCAAACTTCTCTTATATTGTCATGGCTGATATTTGTGCATTTTTTAAAATAAGTTTGCATCTTTCATTCTAACTGCTTTGTTAAGGTTAAACTTCCGCAGGCACTTTAAAGGTGCAAATTGGACAGCGAATATGCACAGCCTACCCTTGAAATGTCTATAACTTTCATTATGGCAATCTCTATTTAAGCACAAGAATCCAGGATGGAAATAATCATGTGTATTATGAGTTTCACCTTCCCAGATGTGCCTGGGCATTCTTAATACAGAAAACATGTCTTTGCAACACTATTTGGTATAATGGTTTTTTCAAGCTGTTCCCTCCTTAGTGACCACGGGACATCTTGTGAGAAATTTTAGAGTCTGGAAAGAGGTAAGCACCTATTTATTTCAGTGTTCTTAATAATCACTGGCAGACTCCATTTTAGAAACAAAGGTCAAATAAGTTCCATGCATTTATGAGCTGGTTTCTCTGTTCTTAGCAAATAATGTGTCAATAACCCAGGCCTGACACCTGGATTAGAATAGTGTAGCCACATCCGAGTAATGCATTTGGGTCTAAAACACACTTCAGGGCTGTAACTAATAATGTCTAAAGTTGATTGGTTCAATGCATGATACACTCAGTGTTCCAAATGGAGATTTCAAGGAGTTGTTCTTAAGATGAATTTAAGGAAGAAAGAAAGTGAGTTTGAGAAAGAAATTGAACAGAAAATTTTGCAGGGATTTTTGCACATCATTGCAAACTGTATTTAATATATATTAATTGTATATTTTATACAGGGGTGGGTTCCTGTACCAGATAGTACCATTTCACTTCACCCGCCCACCAACCGCACGTTGCTCATGCATGTGCAGTTGACTGTACATTGTTCTGTACATGTGCAGAAACATGACGCCATAGCAGAAGAGACCGGGGAAATGGTTTGGGGGCATGGCCAGCCTGGGATACTGCTGGTTCTGAAAACCAGGCCAAATCACCACTACCAGTTCGGCCAAACTGAGAGCAACCCACCTCTGATACATACAGATAGGTATAGGTATAGGTATAGGTATAGGTATAGGTATAGGTATGGGTATGGGTATGGGTATGGGTATGGGTATGGGTATGGGTATGGGTATGGGTATGGGTATGGGTATGGATATGGATATAGATATAGATATAGATACACACTACAAAGTTGTGACATCTATTAAATGAATGTTTTAAAGCATTCAAATATTTCTGGGAGAAATTAGAACAATGAGAGTGTCTTGAAATACATTGACACATTATATATAAAGTAGAAGAGCCCAAATGGTTCAATTCTTATCCTTTATGAAGGCTGCATTCTTGAAGGTGTGTGTGTGTGTGTGTGTGTGTGTGTGTGTGTGTGTAATTGCTTGCTTTTAATTGCTTGTGGAATATCTCAATACTTAAACAGACAATGCCTTTTAGAATACAAAATTTCTATGTTGCTAATGTAGAGACACTGATTTCAAACCATACATGCAGGACTGGTTTCCACAGATGCAATCATACAAAAAGAAAATCTTCCTCTGGGATTCAAAGCAACAAAAACAAAGGATGAGAGAAGTACTTTTTAAAAAAAATATTATTATGCCCACAAATGCCCACAGATGGTTGGACACTCTGCATGCATATGAATGAACCAAAGTAACGCAGAATTTTATACCATCAGGATTATTTTATGCATGATGACTTTAGGTAGTTGTGCCACACATTTAAGAATCAGATTTTTGGTTCTGAGTTGCTCCTTCAAACCACAAAGTTGGCTTCTCATTTTCTATTTTAGTTTCACTATTGCAGTGCTTTCATTTCCTACTCTAGATAGCAAATCTTTACTGAGTTCCTATGAAATAGAGGAGGGAATCTGATCTTCCATTTTTGCTAAAACTCAAATCCCAGCAGCCTCTGCTTCTTGTAATTAAGATTGGGAATTACAATTTGGCAACAGTCAGAGAACTACAGATTCCCCACATAACTGATAAGTATTAGATTGTCCAGGAAAATTAAAGTTATGACTGCACCTCCATAACTGTCTGGTTTGGCTCTGCAACCAAACAAGACAAACACAGACTTTAATGGATAATTAGAGTGGCAGAAAAAACAATTACTACCAACCTGCCTACCGTTGAGGACCTGTATACCACACGAGTCAAAAAGAGTGCTGTGAAAATATCTACAGACTCCTCACATCCTGGACATAAATTGTTTCAACTTCTATCCTCAATAGATGCTATAGGGACTGCACACCAGAACAACTAGACACAAGGGCTGTTTTCCCCTGAATGCTACCACTCTGCTTAATTTCCACAACACTGTCAATAATTTACTAACAATGTATTACTATGATTCTTCTTTTCCTTCCTAGTATCTATCTCTCCACACTTATGACTATAGCCATGTTGTTTGTATCTTTCAGTTTACATTGTTTTTATTTCTTAGTACAATTTGATTGCTTATTAATAACCTTGACTATGACCAAATGCTGTATCTTTTTATTCTTGATGAATGCATTTTATTCTCTTATGTACACTGGGAGCATATGCACCAAAGACAAATTCCTTGTGTGTCCAATCACACTTGGCCAATAAAGAATTCTATTCTATTCTATTTTATGCTATTCTATTCTATCCTATCCTATTCTGACTAACCATTATTAGGCGAATACTTAACTTGTTGATTTTGATACAAGGGCCATTAGTTGTTATAGAAGAAGCAGGAGAACATAAATTTCTCCATCTTTGCACATTGAGGTTCATATGCCCACCACCATTCTTACAAATCCAGCTTTTCCCCTAGGCCTTGGGTTAAGATTGCTGGATGGTCCCCGGAAGAGGTATGTAGAAGGATAGTTTCTTTTCTTTGGATAATTTTTATTTTTTTGGACAATTTTGTTTTAATGGAACATTTCTTTAAAAAAAAACCTTCTGAAGCAACCCAGAAACATCTAGAGATAGGTAATTTTCAAAATGTAATAAATAATGTTCCATATCCTAAAAGGTATAGCCTTTTCTTTGTCCCTTGGGTAAAGCATTTGCTTTAAAAGGCAAATCTGTCAACATGCAAACTAAGAATGAAACAGCTTAAGAAGACCCACTGCTTGAAGTGGGTAGACTTGTTGCTCTCCTACTTGCCCCAGGCAGTTCTCCACAAGCACCTCCATTTGCCCTCCAACTTCTTGTCCATCCCATAGGCAACCTCAGGGCATCCTCAGAGCAGCAAACTGTGTGAGGGTTTGGATGCACAGTGTATTGTAACTGCGTGAGAGTGACCCATATACTACAGCTGCCTGAGGAGAGAAACTGCTACAAAGAGTGACCTACCTTAGGCACAAGGAAGAGTCAGCTCTAGTAGATTAGCAAATGGTTGGAAGTTGCAAGTAAGGGCTTGGTGAAGGTGCAGTCAGAAAACCTTGCTTCATTCTGACCAATCAGGGCCAGCCCTGCTTAGCAATATTGTCCAGGGAAGCAGATGTTCTCACTCTAAAACAAGCAGCACTATTACCATGGCAAATACACTTGTACAAATAACAAATGAGAATTAGGCAAAGAGTGGGACAAGCAAAGTAGAAATGTCTTGTTTAGAAGCACTGAATATATAAACGTCTAGTAAGGTTCAAAAATGGTAAAATATGCTATAAATGCATTTTCCCCTGTAAAATAATGCAATTGAAGAATACATATCTTCCCGTATTATTAAACTGAATTGATTTACCCTTGGTCTTTGAAGTGTTTCTGGGATGAATAAGCAAATCTTTTCATGTCTTAGTAGTCCAGTCAATGATAATTATATTTTTGGGGTCTCCTTTCTTACACCTTCTGTTTATTTTTAGCATGCAAGAATGGAAACTTTTCCCCTCCAGAAAAATGTCTAACATATTATAGTAGTGCTTAAAAATACATACAAAAAAGGTCTCTGCCAGAGTGATGACAGTAAAATTAAAAAGCATATAAAGTAAGATCTATTTTGAAAGTAGTAGGTAGTTTCTCAGAGCAATGCTGATTAAACAATAATTGCTTTCTCTACACAACATGCTTGCCTCCCTTGTTTTTTTTATTCTTCTTCTTTCAATAACTCATAACCTTTATTTTACTAGTTCTTGCCTTTGTAATATTATTTATATGAACCAAATTTTATAGAATCATAGATTATATGAATTAGAGCCATGATGGCAAACCTATGGCATGGGTACCACAGCTGGCACGCAGAGCCCTCTCTGTGGGCACATGCACCATCGCCAGCTGCACTTCTGAGTTCCATCGCACGCATGCGTGGAGACCAGCTGGTCTATGCAATGATACCATGAGAAACTCAATACAGTCTTTACTGAATTTAGGTATATGATATCTGTAGCATTTCTTACTCTACCAAACTGCAAAAAGGGTATATTCTTACAAGACTAGCTCTTGACCAACCAATTCCGGCTTTGCATAAAAGTGGCATTTTTTTCTAAATGGTTGAAGATACGTAGCTTGACATTCTACTATCTTGTGCATTAGAAATATTACACTATATGATATATAGTATTCTGAGTCCTCTCTTTCCCTTTCTCAAAAATTGGATTATGCTTGCTTTTTTGCTAACTCATGCAAATTCAATTATGAATCATGGTTTCTGTCCATCCAATAGGATCAAGCAGAATTGGTGTGCTTCAGATCCCTTCACCATCTATTGGGACTTATAATTTATTGGGAAATATAAACACACACCCCCAACATTAGAGCTCCAACTAGCTCAGTTTTATGATGTCCTGGAAGTCTTTACAAGCCAATTGTTTTTCATTATGTGGATCATGGTCTAGGAATTAAGATCTTTCTTGCTCATTGTGGAGGATTGATGAAATGCTATTGACAATCCCAACAACTTCACGTTCCAATCCAGGGTTTGATAGTCACTTGTAATATCTGCATTATCATTCTTCTATCAATGCTATTTGTCTCCACATGGATAAGCAGGAATAGATGGCAATTAATCATTGTGATGATTGCTCCTCATATCCTGGATATATGTATCATGAAGACAGCATTCAATTTGTGATGGTTTGAAGAGTTCATACTGTACACAGCTGTTTCTGTCCTTTGCAGCAATGAAATTCCTACTACCTTTACTCATCCTCCTCAGGGAGAGTTTTGGCTTTGTTGGTTTTTGTGGAGTTAAGAAGTATTTGAGTGATGTAATTATTTGTTAGACTCCAAAAACCAAGTAAACATACATAGAATCACTTCTAAGCAGTTTCTTTTATTGTTCCTCACCTATGGACAAAAATTGTGCCAAATTAAAGTTAACTACTTGCATCCTAAATGATAAACTTCTAGGGAGCAATTATCTTGACCTGCTTTCTCCCGACTAAAGTATCTAAACTTCACTTTCTCTTGAATGCAGCCTCTTCCTCCTAGGAATCCTGACTATGTTCTGCCATACTATTTAAGATAGTTAAACTTATTTTCTATATCCAGAATGTAACATCTGTCCTTTCTTGCCATAGGTGTCCAAGTATTCCATTTGTATTTGCCTTTTTTCCCTTTTGACCTTGCTCCTTGATAACTCCTTGATCCTGGCCTCCTCAGTGATGTCATTCTATTGCTGTTCATTCAATATCAGTTTGTTCCTCACTTTCCTTGAAGAAACACTGATTTCTAAAGCATTCTCAAGTTTGTCTTTGCAATTGCTATAATTAGCCCATACTTCTCGTAAAAAGACAAACAGGCATTTTGAGTTACTCCTTCTTTCTTTTTCTTTTTTTTAAATAGCAGAGTTGGAAGGGACCTTGGAGGTCTTCTAGTCCAACCCCCTGCTTAGGCAGGAAACCCTACACCACTTCAGACAAATGGTTATCCAACATCTTTTTAAAAACTTCCAGTGTTGGAGCATTCACAACTTCTTGAGGCAAGTTGTTCCTTTGATTAATTCTTCTAATTGTCAGGAAATTTCTCCTCAGTTCTAAGTTGCTTCTCTCCTTGATTAGTTTCCACCCTTTACTTCTTTTCCTGTCCTTGGGTGTTTTGAGAATAGATTGATCTCCTTGTCTTTGTGGCAACCCCTGAGATATTGGAAACATTGCTAGTATATCACCCCATGTCCTTCTTTTCATTAAACTAGACATACCCAATTCCAGCAACCCTTTTTTATGTTTTAGCCTCCCGTCCCCTAATCATCTTCGTTGCTCTTCTCTGCACTCTTCCTAGAGTCTTTTGTTTCTTTGATGTCTATCTTTGGTATGGTAAAGTGATGTTATTAGTCTAGATTTCCAATAATTTTAAGTTTTGGTGCAGAGGTTTAAAATGCCTTATATTATAGTACTAGCAAAGGCATAGGCGTAGTTGCTCAAAAAGGCAGCAGTGGTTTTTTAGATTCCCAGACTGCTAACCAGTCAATAGCTTACAATAATAACTGTATAATGAAAGTGATGTTTATCTTAATATCTTTAACATGCCTTACAACTGCACCATTAATTATAAGTATTTTGATGTACTATAAATGAGTAATTAATTGAAAAATGTTTTTCTTTTGGCCTTGCCTTGGCCTTGTAACTGTCACTGAGTAACTTTAATGTATTAATACTTGTGTATATATATATATATTTATAGAAGAACAAGAACAAAAGAAAACAATAAGAGAAATACACACAAGGATGGTCTTATTGAATGAAATGTTCTGGAATGAAGTAATTTTCATTATAATAATTTATAAGAGGTTCTGCACCTGTGTGGAAGATTTCTCCACATACAGACATGTCCAACTGAACAATTAGCATGTTGATCAGAAGGCTAGCAGTTCAGTGGTTCGAATCCCTAGTGCTGCATAACGAAGTGAGCTCCCGTTACTTTTCCCAGCTTCTGCCAACCTAGCAGCTCGAAAGCACATTAAAAAATGCAAGTAGAAAAATAGGGACCACCTTTGGTGGGAAGGTAACAGTGCTCTGTGTTCCTTCAGTATTTAGTCATGCCAGCCACATGACCGTGGAGATGTCTTCAGACAGTACTGGCTCTTCAGCTTAGAAACAGAGATGAGCACCACCCCTAAAGCATGCATGTGCTGGGAAACCTTTATCTTTACCTATTTTGGGATGGACTGAAGATTTGGTGATTTTTCTGGTTATGGTGTCCCAGATAAAGCAGGCCTGCTTGAGGGCTGGACCCTATTCACAAACCACTCCTAAATTGGAAGCTTAACTTGAAACCCTCATGAATCAGCCTGATTGGTGTGGACAAGAAGAGAAACAGAACATTCTTCTGCCCCTGGAGCACTTGCTCTTAAGCATATCCAATTTACACATTAATGGCACAATCATGTAAACATACCAGGCTATAAATGATATAATGATCCTTTCCCCTTCCTCTTGTTTTTTTGTCTTTCAGTCTGCACTAAAAAGCCTGCAGGCTGAATCCCTTTCTTACAATTTTTCTTTTCAGTATTGTGATTTCTTTACTTAATAGCAGAATACATAATTATAAGCATTATTGTCTCCTGAACTATTATATTATGTCCAAAGAACAATGGCCTGCCATCAAGAAAGGAGCAAGGATAGGCCACAGGTAGAAATACAAAAGGTTCAGAAATGGGTGATTCGAGGAACACAGATGCAAAAGACAATGATATTGAAGTGCTTTGGGAGAAATGTTCTCATAATGGTTGTTGAGTCCTGAACCTCACTTGATTTCTTTGTAATTTCAAAGAAAAACAGCCCCAAATTCTTCAAAGTGGAGATATACCAATGTCTTCAATGTGACAGATTTTAAAGCTTTGTCTCTACAAATGTTTCTTGCAGTTACAGTTAGAATTTTATAAGAGCTGTGATAGAAAGCAGCAGCTTAGAATGCAACACTTACTAGGGTAATGTGTCTATTCTAACTCAACCAATTAATTTCAGTGAGACTTACTCCTAGATAAGTACATGTAACAGCTTGAGGCCTCAAAGTCACATAATTCTCCTCTTACCAACAAAATACACTGACCAGAAATTCTCCATAACTTGAGACTGAATTGTTTCTGTCATAACTTCTTTCTATTTTTTGAAGCCTGACTCTTGCTGTACCTCTTTACAGCCAAATACAATTCTCCAAATAAAAGAACAACCTGTGGAACTCTGAGCCACAGCAAGGCTCTCTTACTCATCAAATGGGCTAGATAGAAGTTCATTTTACTTTTAAAACTCACCTTCACAGATATGATGTTACAATTGGCCCAACAAACCCAGGACTTCCTACTGTAGATGCAAGGAATATATTATTGGAAAGCTCATCCTTTCTCTGCATCTTTCAGCCTGTTTTGAACACTATGGCAAATGGCAGAAGACTGATACAGGAACGAGTTGTGGTTTTTCTATACCTGGTTTTGGTTACCTGGCTCAGTTAAGCAAGTCACAGTGCTTAAAGAGACAAAACAGAACATGTCTCCTTTTTATTCTGCTTCCCTCTCTTCAAAATGTTGTTTAGATAGGAGCAAAGCTTTTCTATCCTCGTGCATTTCTCAATAAATTTCCCCTTTCATTCAAATGTAATGAATGTTTGTCAGTGTCTGCTGCATAATTACTCAGTATTCTTCCACTACTCATCTTATATTGAGACCATCTCTAACTGAACTCACCTCTCCAGCACATATTCTTGTTTGTTCCATTTCTATGTATCTCATTAATTTAAAATTCTCTGAGTATTCTTGAATATTTCTTTTTGATAATCTCAAATATAGGAAGAATTCATAAAAGGGCACATATTTCTGGGAGAAAATAGTAGGTTCATTGGGACTTAAAAGCCAGAAGTGGTTCATTTTCAATGTTGGAAACAGGAGAGGAGTAGGAGTAAGCTCAAGGATGCATATTTATCTCATTCAATCTGACTCATTCTCTTCCCTTCCTTTTTCTTTTCCTTTTTGCTTAAAGTAGCTTGCATTGAATGCAGAGAATACTATCTATGCTGATTGAAATTTATTAGTAGCATCAATACAAAACCTCAGTACTTCAATATCAAACTTGCTTCCTTTAAAGCAACATCAGAATATGGCATATCCTTCAGTTGCCATCTGTCTTTCAGATCTGACTTCTTGTATCACTTTAGGCAAATGGTTGTAGTGATGACGCCAAATGGTTGTCTGTTGTCTGTCTGTCTGTCTCACAAACAAATCTATCTATCTGTCTGTCTGTCTGTCTGTCTGTCTGTCTGTCTATCTATCTATCTATCTATCTATCTATCTATCTATCTATCTATCTATCTATCTATCTATCTATCCACCCACCCACCCATCCACCCACCATCCAATCATCCAATCATCCAATCATCCAATCATCTATCTATCATCTATCTATCTATCTATCATCTATCTAACATCTATCTCTATCTATCTATCTATCTATCTATCTATCTATCTATCTATCTATCTATCTTTTGATATATCTATCTAACATCTATCTATCCATCCATCCATCCATCTATCATCCATCCCCATCCACCCACCCACCCACCCACCCATCCATCCAATCATCTATCATCTATCATCAATCATCAATCATTAATCATCAATCATCTTTCACATTTCTTAGGGCGATCTCCCTCAGAGAGATTTTTGGCTTTGCAAAAGCATCCTCAAACTCACTTTGTTGGAGGATAAAATCACTGCAAACGCCAAACTGTACAAATACTCTGCAGCTCATAAAGCAGAAAAATGAACATTTGATATAAACATAATTTGAGGGAATAAAAGCTCCAGGCAACCTAATGGTGAAATACACTGGTTACCTGACCTCTCGCAGAAATAAATCTGCAGCATGCACCAATTACATCCAGGCCCCAGTGTGAAAAAACATCCAAAATGAGATCCTGAATGAAGGAATATAAACCTTTAACAGGGAAAAATTTACAATACCCAGAGGCATTGCATTTCAGAGGTCACCGCAGCTGTAGTTTAATTGCCTGCCCTATTAGCAGAGCCCAAACATCGTGGATGCTGTTCCTGGGTAGAGGAGAATGATAGGAAGAAAGCTCTTTTAGGTACTGAACTGAAGGGAGGCTTGGGTAATGACTGCAAAAACGTCCACTTTTCACATTATTATTCAAATGATGAGGCTATTGTTTTCCATCATGCACTTCTGTAAGACAGTCTAGCTAGAAACCCTGGGTGGACAGCTGTTGGAAGAGGATGCCAGGTAGAGCTGAAAGGCTAAACTGGAAACCCCAATGTCACAATACTGGAGACACAGACACTGTTTTTCCCAAACTGCCTCTGGGCATGACAGTTCATTCCTGTACTGTCTAAAGTAATATTGGTTCTTTGGCAGGTCTGACATGTGTATCATGTCATACAGTTTTATGCATTCTCTAGCATCTAGGATACAAATCAAGTTGGCTGCTATTCAATAAAAGGAAGCTTAGCTGATTAATTATATGAGTTTCAGCCAATTAATTGATGAAATATTCACACCATTACAGATGCATAATATTTATCCTCCCACAAATCCATGATTTCAGAATCAGTCTCCCAGAAAGTAAGTATCTGCTTTCAGGGGAGTTATTCTGAAAGAGTATCGGAGAACCCTGTTAAGCAGTACCAACCCACAGGCACCAATCCTACATTTGTATAAGTGAAGGCCATTTTTATATACTCTACTGAAAGCACAGAGGTTAGGCACTGGGTCTATGAACTGAGACAGAACATTTAATCTATGTACTACAAAGGGTGTCACAGAAGAGAAAATGTTATTTTGCACTATTTCAATTTAACTATAAGACTTTGTAGGAGAAAATGTTTCTAAAGTGACCTCTGTATAGATATCTAAAAAGAGAGAGAGAGAGAGAGAAACAGCTGCTATTATGCTATATTTGACAAGATTCAGTAGCCCTTTAAAATGGTCTCCAAATCAACAAGCAAGGCAACAATGCCACTGTGATATCTTTCTTCAGACCATACTCCACAAATATGTTACAGTGATTCTTACTAATTGAAGATTATCAGGTCATTTTATGGAAAGCCCCATTTAAAAAATCCCTCCAAAATCATGATCGAAACTGCAGTCAAGTTCAACTAAAATTGGTAAAAGTTCAAAGGTGAATGTAAGTAGCTTTAGTTTCCACTAATTGTACATCTTATCTGTTATCATAAGCAACGTGCACATAACCCACTTCCTTGGCACACTGTATTGAATAATGCTCTCTGCATTCAAGAACTTGGCAGGCATGCACCAATAGTGAGGAAAACTTCTCACCCGGGAAGAATGGATGGGTCTTAAGGAAGAGCTTCCACATATGCAATACTATAGTGTGTTTTGGGGGTGGAAGGTTGGAGGTGACTGTAGCACATACAAGCACAGGTTAATAACTTACGCAAACTTGCATTCCTTGACATTTTTTCAGTTCATTGATTGATTAAGGTAAAGGTAAAAGTTCCCCTTGCACATATGTGCTACTCTTTTCTGATTCTATTGATTGATTACGTATCATCAAATCATTTTTGATTGCTAGTGACCCAGTGGCTGGTGGCTCTTACTGTCACTACCGGTACACGGATCACGTGCTCACACATTCTATACGTGCAAGTGCCTGACTTGTGCTGTGCATGCATACACAATCCACCGCCCCTGAGACAACCAGCGTTGTTGGAGCTCGTGCAGACACCGCACGCTCTGCACGCATGCGCACTTTGCCATTTGCAATAAAAACAGGCAGGTGGGCCAAAGGAGCCATGGTATCAGTGCGCTCTCAGCTGCTCCGCACCACTAGCAGTATGGCAGTACTGGGACCTACCCGCAGCCCACCTCTGTAGTGACCACATAGTTAGATTTCAGTTCATGGGGAGATCATACATAGTTCTTCCTTTAATAGAGTTGAATTGTTGGGATTCAATTTCAGCTTTGCGCCCTCTTTATCATTCTAGATGAAATGACGACAGATTATCATATACTTTTTAGGCACAAATGCCTAAAGGAGTTAAAGGAAGTAATAAAATAAGGATAATCCAACTCATAGAAAACAAAATCCTTTGACTTTCCAACGTTTGGGATAAGCATTGACAGAAATAGACCAACATTTGTTCATACCACCTATTGTTCCTGATGAATCAAGTGTATTCTCCAAATAGGGTTAACATAATTTTCCTTTCTTTATTTATCCATATTTATTTATTTCCTCCCTGTGCACAAGTTGCTTATGAACAGGTTACAAACTATCCACAAAATTTAAAGTTATTAACAAATCTCAATAAAAAGGCTCTTGATGTGTAGATTAGAAGTGCAGCCACCAAGCACTGTAGGCATACACACCAATTTAATTAACCACCACAGTGCAAATTAGGAACTTTACAAATGGTTACGAAATCAAAGAATTGTTTCCAAAGTGAACATGCATGCAAAAGGATGAGTGCAGGTGCAACAATAAGGGTCGATTTCTTGTCCCACCAAGAAGAAAATCTGAAATTGTTTTTCACCGGGTAGCTCATTCTTAGTTAATTCTTAGTGTTTTCTACGCTGATTAGTTCTATCTGCTTTTATTTCAAATAAATTAACAATTTAAAAATTGGTCATCTAATTAATTTTACAGAATTAAAATAAATACCACAACGCAAATGATAATTTGAAACTTGCTAATGAAGCAAGCAGTTTCCCTTGACTAAGTTGAGCAATCATTTATTCTTTTGCAAATCATACTACTCAAGTCTGCAGATGGATAAATTGTACGCAGCAATAGAAGTAGTTTTGGAACATTTTCATAAGTATTGAAATTGGATTAACATCTCCATTTGATAGAGTTGATTCATAATTAATCATAGCTATTATTTCATTTTTTCCCCAGCATTAATTTCAGTTCTTCCACATCATGCATCTGAGTTAACTCTTTAAGATTTATAAAAGGAAATAAGAGATAAGGAATACGTATGCTGTCAAATATCAAGTAATAATAAGTAATTCTTCCCTTCGTTGAAATGGGAAACTGAGCTTGGAAAACCAATTGCAAACAGGTTAGATAATTCTGAGATCAAACCATGCAGTGCTGTGAAAAATATCACCACCTCAAGTGGGGCGGATTTAGAATCCATTTCAGCTGTAAAGCCCCAGACTTGGGTATTATGAAGTCAACAGCTTCTGCTACTTTTATGTTGATGTCTCTCCATTTCTCTTTCCTTCCATTCTGTTTTGCTCCCAGAGGCTGTTATGGTTCATATTTTTATCCTACGGATGAAATTCCTGGTGCCATGTAAGGGGAAACAAAAGACAATTTACTCTTACACGCAATGAAAATTCTATACACTTTATGTTTAGAGTTTTAGAATGCAACCTGCTACAGGCATGCTTTAAATTTCATCACATTTTCCTCTCTCCCTTCTCCCATTATTATTCTGAATTTTTAATTATTTTGTCTAATGAAGAGTTGTTGAGAACTGAAAAGGTTGCAATGCTGGTAGGTTACGTAAATTGTACTAATAGCAATAGTACCTTATATACCGCTTCATAGTGCTTTACAGTCCTCTCTAAGCAGTTACAGACTCAGCATGCTGGCATAAAACAATCTGGATCCTCATTTTTCCAACCTTGGAAGGATGGAAGGCTGAGTCAACCTTGAGCCAGTAAGAATCGAACTGCTTGCAGTTGGCAGAATTAACCAGCAATACTGCATTCTAATTACAGCACCACCACAGCTCTACTAACCTATGTTTAATTTTGATGTTATGTGATATATACTTTCACCACATTACCAACTAGGATTTATTGACAGCACAGTGTTTGAACCAGGCCATTCTGCCTTCAAATGCTACAACAAAACATAGATTAACCGACACATATAATGCTCTTTCAAATCTGAGTGCAGCTTCTCTGTGTGGTTTTCAATGGATTGCTGGTTTCGGCATCAATCTGAGTGGTTGAAATGCCATGAGCTTGATTTATCTCTGTCCACCTAGCTTGCAAAGGAAGATAAATAGGCTTCTTGCTCAAGTCAAGAGTGGCATAAGCTGAGGGATCCTTGGTGCTCTCTGAGCTTGGTTGTTTTATTACAGACATTTCATTACCCAAACTAAGTAACATCATCAGTGTGCAGTGCAGTGTAGTTATCTAGTTTGGATAATGAAATGATTGCAAGAAAACAACCAAGATCAGAGAGCACCAAGGACCTCCCATTCCAACTCTGAGCTTTAATGATCTGTGCTGCATAAAGTTTCCTGAGCTCTATTCTTGTGTCTTACAAGAATATATTTGATTCTATCTTGCCCTCTGTAGTCATAGTTAGTCTTTAAATAATTTATGCTTACAATCACCACCAGTTGATTACCCATCCCTTATTTAAACTTCTGAGACACTCTGATAGCTTTTATCTACACGATCTGTTAAATAATCAACATAAATTCATTTCTCTAAAACTAGCACAATTTTGCTACATTACTGTATGTGTAAGCTTCGCCCACAAATGGTTGCTCATAGTTCTTCTTGTATTTTTATTTGCTTTATTTATTTCTATTGGTCAATGACTGAAATAAAGTTAAATTTGTCTGACTTGTTCTTACATTAACTCTTGAATACATAACTCTTTTTTGACTTATTCTCTCTCCCTCCCTTTCAATATTTTTTTAAAAAACCAAAGTGGTAATTATAAATACAGGCTTTCTTTCTGCAGCATTACTACATGTTGTGTATAGAGAAAGAGATAAACTGGAAGTCTCTCACTCACCATATGGAAATTGAATGAAGCCAATAAATTTGGAAATCATGGTCTCAATTTGAAATGCTGAACTTTGAGGAAACCAATCCTTTTGCATGCCAACATCTCTTTACTAAATCAACAGACCAAAAATGAAAGAAAATAAAGGCAGAGAAATTCCTGCATTAGCATCCCTCAGAAGTATAATTGTAAGGTGGCAACTTGCCATACAGTTACATAAATCACTGAACTTTGGCAACTCAATGTACAAATGGCAGGGTACCTCATTTGATACAGAATAAATTGATTTTAAATTTTGGGCTCAAGCAATCCTCTATTCCTCAGGAATCAAACTGATTGGTATTCAGAAAATAATTTTTAAAATAGAAGTGGAAAGTGGTTGATAACCAATTTAATGATTATCAATGTTATAATTGTAATTAGTAAGTCATGGAGGCATAGTGGTTAGAATGCAGTATTGCAGGCTAATTCTGCCGACTGCAAGGAGTTTGATTCTGACTGGCTCAAAATGGTAAAATGAGGACCCAGATAGTTGGTGGCAATATGCTGACTCTGCAAACTGCTTAGAGAGGGCTTTAAAGCACTACAAAGTGCTATATAAGTCTAAGTGCTATTGTTATTGCTAATTATTTACTGTAACAGTTTCCATTTTCCTAATGTATTACAAATGGATATTTTTATTTATCTCTTCAGGATTTTGAGACATTATCCTGAAAAGGACAAAATCAGCCCAAGTACCCTCAGGTATGTGGATTTCAGAAATTTTAATAGCCATGCTGGCTGAAGGATTCTTAGAGCTGTAATCCAGCTGCCTGGAGGATACACATCTGGAAAGGATACTGATCTGAATTCACTGCAATTCAACGTGTAAGGCAAAAGTATATTGCTAAGTATTGCAGAAGAAAACATTTCTTCCCAATGGGGAAATTTCCCCCAACTTCAGACTAGCAGATATCCCATAACTGTACAGTAAATCATTATAATTAAGCTTCAAAAGAACACTTTGGTAGCTTTCTTAAACTCTTGGTCTATTTCTTATTACTGCATTGTCATTTGAAATGGTTGATGCTTTAAGGCCAAAAGAAATCAGGACTTCTTTCAGAAGAAAAGGAGACGAAACTAACTGGCAATTTCTACCCTGCTTCCAAGGATCACTTTAATAAGAGAAAATTTTCTAAATGCAAAAGGCAAAATATTGGGGAGATATTAATGCACTTTGCATAATCTGGGTAGATTTTGGACCTAGAGGATCTGATTCCAAAAGTTCATATTTTGGGCTGATCAATACATTACATTATAGCGCTGATAGTATGGCAACATTTATTCAAAATACCTGTTTTTGAAAAGAAGGAGCATAAACTTAAGAGAGGCACCTATATCAATATTGCATGAGATATTCAAATGGATCCAGTCCAATGCCTCCATTAATGACTGAGTTCTTTAGGTATGTGATCTGAGTTCTTTTCTCTTAATTTTGATAGCACTACACAAAAAGAAACAAAACTCACTCATCAGATTTACTCCCTCATATATTTTGCAATAATCCAGGTTAGAATGCCACATAATAATAGCAATAGCACATAGACTTATATACTGCTTTTATAGCTCTCTCTAAGTTGTTTACAGAGCAGCATATTGCCCCCAACAATCTGGGTCCTCATTTTACCCACCTCGGAAGGATGGAAGGCTGAGTCAACCTTGAGCCTAGTGAGATTCAATCTGCCAAATTGCAGGCAAGTAGCCTATAGTACTGCATTCTAACCACGGCTCATAATCAGAGGCAATTGCTACCAGCTCTACCAATTCCTTTTTGTCTTCTCCTTAGTGTATGATTAGAAGAAAGCCTCATATCTGCAGAACATGGATTTGCCTACTTTTCTTATGACAGCCAATATTCTGGATAACCACTGGGTAAAGGGAGATGAAAATGCCTTTTGCTTCTATAATTTCTTTGGGATAGCAGAGAGAACTCTACCTAAGATTTTTGATGTTGCTGGCAACCTTAAGTTGCCAAGATGTCTAGTTTCAGCCTGATACCTCTGACTTCAGTATCCTAGAGTGAGTATTGTGCTTGTGTGCAAGATGTAGACTTATATTGTATTCCAAAGCCACTGTGAGAATTTCTTTTATTCTTGAATACATTATCTCCAAAACTTCTTCAAAGATCAAACCCATCCCACAGTTCCTATAAAAGTTTGCTGTTAGCAGTATATCCTACAGAACGATGGCATTTCAAAGATCAAGGAAAAGGTTAAAATATTCCTATAAATTTATTCTTAGGACTTTTAGTGCTTCCTGTGCTGGGGGAAATGTCATTTTTCTCTGGGCTGCCTATGTTCAAGTTATGGGTGTAATATGCTTTCTGTGATTAAAAAAAATATGTTCTTTACTCCCCAGTTTATGCAAATGAAATCTAATTTAATTTTTAAAGCTTATTTGTTTATTTAGATTCAATCTAAAACTCCCACATCAAATCAGACAGACAAACACAAACCACCACACATAGGAATGGAAGTGCTAATAAAAAGGAATGGCAGCAAATCAAAATAAAACTCAGCCAAGGAGCTTCTACGTAGTCGTATAAAATACCACCCATCCTTGATGTCCTTTATTCATCACCAGAATTAAATGAAAAATTAATTCACTCACTGAATGCTCTATGCTAGCACGGAATCCTAAGATCTGGAGCATATTGGTTCAATTTGGAGAGGAGTGACAGATTTCCTGGTGAGAAAAGCACTCCATTTCATTAGTAAGCTCTAGGGGTCTATTTCTACATTTTGTTAATAAAATAAAATAAAATGACTCCCTTCTTAACTGGAGGTAAATTTCATTCACAAAGACTGCAAATGTTCTAAACAAGGAACAAACAGCAATGGCATAAAAGAGCTGATATCTGTGACCCAAGTTCCTCTTTCTATCTCTTCATTCATAGTATCTCATCTCCATCTCCCAAGCCACTGTTATGTGTTACTTTTTTCTATGTCAGAGTTGGCTGAACTCCAATTACTTTATTCAGATGTACCACTTTGCCATTCCTTGCCTGTTTCTTTGCAGCTGCTTACACTTACTGCTCAGATCCTACAAGCATATTTTAACTGTGAGTTCCCTAAGCCAATGGTATGATAAGCTATAAAGGAATCACAATTGCAGAAGTGACTGAGTGGCGCCACGAATCTGGCTGGGGATTGGGCCAGGCTTGCAAGCATATATCCTGTATGAACTGAGGGTACATTGGAATATGACCTCAGTATTCAGCCATGGCACAAATGACACTAGGGCAGGGGTGTCAAACTCACGTCATCATGGCAGCATCACGTGACATACCAGGACTCCACCCCTTCACTAAACTGGGCATGGGACAGAGGTGGGTTGCCAATTTTGTTACTACCAGTTTGGGTGCGCTCGTGCACACACACAATGCTTCTGCGCATGTGCAGAAGCATCCAGGTGGGCGGGCGGAACTTCCCCCTGCCACTATTGTTGCTTCACACGATCCAGGCTGAACTGGGAGCAACCTACCTCTGGCATGAGCATGGCCAGTACATGGTCCAGCCTGTGGACCAGAGGTTTGACACCCCTGATCTAAGGCAGGCTTGGTGTCAGACTACTCAGAAGCAGCATAAACCCTTGATTTATTTCTTTCCTAGTGTCATACAACTACACCATCTTGTGCAATTGTACTGCATAAAATAATATTCACGTTGCTCCTTTGGCAAGGAATCAGAAACCCAACTACATCTCTTTTATGTCCATCCTGCAAACATGTTTATAGGTACAAATTCTTCTCTGGTATTTTCTGTTTAAAATGTAAGGTGTTTTCACACCTGATTTATACATGTTCTTGTCAAAAATTAAAAAATGTGGAATATCTGTGATTAGTTCCAAAATTGGCTTTTCCTGGTTCTTTCCCACGAGGTAAGCATGAAGACTTGTCTATAATTATAAATAGTAGATACTATCTTGTTATGTTCCTCTTCACATGAATAGATGGCAGTTGTTTTATGGCAAGAAGATTTATCTTTTTTTCCTTATAGCAAATATGATCAATGTGTTATCCTGTGGAAATTGCTGATCAACAACTCCTGCCAGTTTTTTTAACCATTGGCCATCAAGCAGGTAAGAATTGGATTCCAACATCTGGAGAACCACAACTATTAAACCTATTTAGGTTCAAGGGGCAAATATAGTTCTTTATTAATTTGCCTGCCTAGTTCATTTATAAAGTGTGCCATTGTCTACTTTTTGCCCTAGGGTAGGGATGGGCTATTATCACAACTTTATGATCTGTGACTTCAACTCCCCAAATTCTTGAGCCGTGCTGGCTCAAGAATTTTGGGAGTTAAAGTCCACAGGTCATAAGGTTGCCATCGTTGCACACCCTTGTCCTAGGGGCTCAAAGATGAGCTGGAAAGAGCTGGAGCCTGGATCTTCCCTGCTTTACATCCCCAAACATTTCTGCTTGGCCCAACAGATGTGTGTCTGTTGTGACTCTATGCCCGTGATGGTGAACCTATAGCACAGTATGCATGCGCTGGCTAGCTGACTTTGGCCTTCTTTTGAGACCATTTTTCACCCTGAAGCCTCCAGAGTGCGAAAAACCAGCTCTACAGGCAAACCGGAAGTTCAGGAATGGACTTCCGGTTTGCTCATAGGGCTGGTTGTAGCCCTCTGGAACCTTCAGGGATCCTCAGTAGGCTTCAGCAGGCAAAAAACAACACTACAAGCAAACTGGAACCTCCTGAAGCCTCCGGAGGGCCTCTGAGGCTGTTTTCGCCCTCCCCAGGCTCCTATAAAGCCTCTGGAGCCTGGGGAGGATGAAAAAAGCAGTCCAAAAATGGGGGGGGAGCACTGGTCCACATGTGCATGCGCACTGGGGTCATGCGCAAAGCATTATGAGTGTGGCACACCCATACATGACCTCCCTGCATTCCTCCTGCTTTTTGCACGTGAGCCAAAAAAGGTTTGCTATCACCAACTGTGCTGGGGTCTGGAACCCACCACTGGAATTGTTGCATCACAGCTTTTCTTTGTGTGTGACTGTTTTGAAGTTTTTGAGCTTAGGGTTGTAAATTTAACAACCTCAAGAAATCAACTGCCTGCCTTGAATTTGGAAAACCCACTCTTTCTATGCCAAGGGAACCATTAATTGAAGAAGGAGAGCAAGACCACAGTGGAGATTGGCTGAAAATTGTCTAAGAGCAGATTATCTTGCAAAGTTTAATGCAGAAAATGCCACTGTCATTATTGTCAGAGAAAGAATGGAGGTATTTGCTTTTCAATCCAAGGGATAAATTTTGACCTCTATAAAAGACAGGTTGAGCAGGGAGAAGTGTCTGCTCAGGATATCAGTTAAAGTAAAACTTATCAATCATTCAAAGAAGAAGAGAGAGAAAGGGGGAAAAAATCAATTTCTCTCTTCCCCCAACAAATAAGCCATAATCCTAGTTGTATGTAATGTAAAGAATCTTTAGTCCTTACAGTGTTGCCTGGATTAAAAAGAGATTAATGGGGGGGGGGGTGATGGTGGACACAGAAACAGACATTATGATTTCTGAATGCCAGAAGGATTTTTGCAATACTCATGTTTTCCAGTTCAAACTGAGAGGTAATTTACAACAGTCAACTCTGACAATAAAAAAACCACCTGCTTACACACAGCTGCCTGACTAAAACCTTTATAACCAACAACAACATGAAAATATGTACCTTGACTCAATCAGCTCATAAAAGCTTATGAGGGAAATCTGGAGAGCAGACCCATTGTCCTCTTTCATTCAGAATGAGCTCAGGTTTAAGTGACGCATCAGAGAAATTGGCAGCTGCAAGGAAGGAACAACGAACTGTGAGAAGGTGTCCACAAAATGCAGGCAAAGCAACACAAGGTGGAAGGGTATATGCTGTATTATGATGATCTTTTACCCAAGGGGCTCAGAGAAAACAGGCACTTGCTGCATGGTGCAGAATAAATAGAAATAGGATTCTAATGTGTTTGTTTAGAGTCAGTGCACCTCAGAATTGCAAACCTAATGAAAATGCCCAGTTTGGAAGAATTCTCCACTATGATTTGTACATAAAGGAAATAAGGATTTCAGGGAATTGCCAAAGGCAGAGGCATTGGATTGGTTGTTTATAGCTGAGGTAAGATGCCCATAGTTCAATAGGCAATTAGATCCCATCTTCTTTTGTTCCAAAAAAGACAAGATTCAGGGAGTCAAAAAAGGTGGTGCTCAAACTGGCTCCCAGAAGGCAGGTTCCAGCAAGTTTCTTCTATCCCACAAATCATTGTGATCACTCACCAACTTTGCAGGCTTGATTAGTGTAGTGGTTAAGGTGTTGACCTAGAAATTCAGAGACTGTGAGTTCTAGTCCTGCCTTAGGTGTGAAAGCCGCCTGGATGGATTTGGGGCCAATTACTCTCTTTCAGGCCAACTCACCTCACAGGATTATTGTTGTGGTGAAAATAGAAGAAGGAAGGAGTATTAGGTATGTTCACTGCCTTGAATTTCTTATAAATAAAAAAGCAGGTTAAAAATTTGAAACTAACTAAAAGAAAAATACAAACAAATAAAAATTCTCTAGTTGAAGACATTAACTCCAAATGCCACAAATTTAATAAGAAGCTGACATTCTCAAGAGCTGACATCCCACAAATCTTGCAAGAGGTGGGAATTATATGAGATTTTAGATGAATGGAGCATCTTTGGTTACAAAAGGTGTCTCAAGTGGCAAGTGATACAAAAATAAGACAGAAGAATTACGTTGTTGTCATGGCCAATAAAACCTGAAGGAAATTATTTTCACACTATAATTATCCTGCTACAGTGTCCATGGAGTTCCCAGCCAGAAGAGATCAAAGGACAGAAAAACATTGCTGGCCACATATCAGTAATTAATCACATTGCTGGTCATCCTGATCGCTCCAGCAGTTGGTATCCCAGAGCATCTTTTGATCACTTGCCTCCTGGCTCACATTTTCTTTCTAGTTTGAATTATATTTGGTTACTAGGCTACCTGGAAATGAAAATTTAGAAACCAGAAAGCAATACTATACTAATTCTCCAATTTACTTTTTATGCTTTTCAATAGTATTCTCATTTGCAATATGTTCTCTCAATAGGAGACAATGATTCCATAATCATACATATAAAACATTAAATGTATGAGATTAAAATAATAGAAAATATTACAAAAGCATCAAAATGAAGTCAGTATTGCATAAGATTATAAAAGCATACTTATTTTAGAACGGAATAACTTTGGGAAATTAAAACAGGCTCTCTCATTTGTTGAAAGAGCCACAATGTAGGGACCAGCGTCTTCAATGAGGAAGATACAAGTGTTTTGTGGGGTGAAACATCTCATCTCTTTTGGCAAGGCATCTTGAGTTTCTAGCTAGTATATAGGAGGAGAAAAATTTCTATTTCATGGTCTTATGCTGATTACTTATTTGAAAAGTTAATATTAATCCTTCCATTATCTAGTCTGTGATTTAAATTTAATGAGGTTTACAATAATATTGAGAAATCAGTATATTGCATGCTGAAAATAAGTGATTCATCTTAATCCCTTAAAAATAGTTTGCAGGAGGGAAGAGAAGTCCAAGAACCAAGGTTGCCCCCAAGTATTTGATATGTGCAGTTTCTAAAATAGAAATTAGTAAGCAATAAAGGATAAATGGCTACAGGGAAGTTAAGCAGTAAGTAAATATTCACACCAATTTGCTGAAAATGAGCAAACCTAGCGAGTCCAGAAGAATGAATACCATAGGGTATTTGCCAATGGGAGGAGTCCAAGACAATATCAGTAGGAGAGGTTCTTTCCAAGCCTATAGTTAGTACTTGGTTATCCTTAGGGCCTGAGAAAGGAATAAACAAACAAACAAATAACCAACCCCTTCTGGAAGTGTCTTTAAAACATATTGGAGCCCCAGTGACCAACCTTTAGGTGATGAAAATGGACATGTATCATTTCAAATCGTGGAGGCCTTGAAACAGAAGTGACCATGGTGGCAACTTTCCAGTTGAAAGTCAAACAGGTGAAGGAGCAGGCCCAATGGCAACAACAACTTGATGCAAGAGACAAAGAAGGTATTCTCCATTGCTGGAACTCAGCAAGAAATTTTCAGGTCCTGTTAGAAGAACTAGGTTATGAGCATTCAAGGAGGAAAGATAGGCAGGCAGAACAATGAGTTGATCACTGATGGTCCGAAAGGATACAACCATGCACTATAAAAATACAAAAAGACATGCTGGTGTGCTTAGTGATTCAATACAACCAGAAAGACCAAAATATGTCATCAGACTCATCGGCTGGTAAAGTGAGCTGTCTGCCAGCAGTAAGAATAAGGAATGTGACAAAACAATTTCTGAACTTTATTAAGTTGACTGGCAATTATCTTTTCTTGATAATCTCTGGGACAAATGGTGTTGTAAAGAGCAGATGCATGTGTGTCAAAGGATGCTCAAAATGTGCAGATCAATAGTTTAGAGGAAGATTTTCATGTAAGATGCCATAATATTTAGTCATGATCCCTCTGTTCTTCAGGATTGTAATTAATAATTTGGATGGACTGGACAGGGATGCTTATCAAATCTGCAGTTTACAAAGAATTGAGTGGGGTGGCACAGTGTAGAAAAGAATGAAATTCAAAATAATCTGCTTGATATATCAATAGTAAGTTGGAAGCAGTTGAAACAGAGGCTTGTCACTTAGAAAACCAAATCACAAATGCACAGGCAAAGGAAAGGAGACTATCTAGCATGAAAGCAGTACTTATGTAGAAGATGTATTTATTAGCTTATCATTTGTTCAACTCAAGGCAGCACACAAAATACCTCCTTGCACAATTTTCCCATAACAGTCTTATAAGATTAGTTGGATGGAAAAAGAGTTACTAGTCCAAAGTCACTCAGCTGGCTTTCCTGACTAAGGAAAACTAGAATTCAGGGTCTTCCACTTACTAGTCCAAACCTGTCACCATTCTTGGAATACTAACTGATTGAGCCAGCATGTGATACTGCTGCAAAAAAAGGCAAACATGAAGTAAGCAACAATTTTATAAATAAGGTTTCTAGTCCATAGGAAACAATAGATTTCTCTTTATCCTACTTTTGTCAAACCTGTAGCTATTGGACAATATGTGCTGCTAGGGGAACTGTTTAAAATTCAGTGTCATGTGCTGGAAGCATCAATGGAACTGGCTTCAAGTCTTGTTAAACTGGTGTGGTGGCAATGTGCTATGTTGGTCCATCTTCTCCCTCTAAGTGGCAACCCATAGATTCTCACCCTCCATGTACAAGACATGAGTGAGTGAGGCACTGAGTGAGGTAACCAAGAGCTAACCAAGCAAGTGGATCAGCTGGATGGCAAAGCCTGTCATGCTGGCAACAGCCATTTTGTTTCTTGAATGCTGTTAGACTTAAACTACACAGCTGGATGGCTATAATTTCAAGACACTCTCAATAAAGCTTGGTTTTAAACAACAGCTACAGCAACAAATCATTAAAACCCAGTTAGGTAAATTTTTCCTGGGAATGCATATAAGAAAGTGATCCATCCTTTAGTAATCTTGTCCAAAAGCTAGAGATAAGGCCCTGTGACATTAATCTAAGGGTTAGTAACAAGCTAATGGGAGCCATGGCCCCAATAATCTTCATAGCATGAACATCAATTCAAGCATGGTCTCCCAGCACTTCTGGAGGGCATTTTATATAGCTAGCAAATTTGCCTTTTAGAACACAGAATCATATAAAAATGAGTTAAAGGCATTGAACTGGAGGTGGTGTCTGGAAAATATTGCCGAAGGTAAACTGACATTGTAAATAAATGCACTAACCTTCCACCTCTGAAAAATTAAGTGAGGTCCCTAGCGAAATGCTTGGGATGATGTCTGTAGAAGCCCTTGGGTATGTTCGTCCATACTGCAACTTAATGTGACCCATCAGTATGGGCTCAAGGTCACAAATACATAAATACTAGTTTGCACTTTAGTATGTTTTAAACCAGCGGTCCTAGCCATTGTGCAAGAAGAAAATCAGTAAAGTATGGGAAATATGTATTTAATCCAGCAAGGGGAAAGATTTTAAGAGCTGCAAGAAGCAAAAAAAAGTGCAGTGGGACCAGAGATAATAAAGCATAGCTTAAAGAAGAATATGAATTTACCTTTCTTGAACATTTTTTTCCTTTTAAAGAGTTCAAATAGGTAACAGTATTTCAGAGCAAGAATTAGGAAAAGATAATCCTGAAGTAGCCTTTGATAGATAAGCAAAATTGGCATGCACCATCTCAACATTTTTCTTTAGCTAATAACGGTCCAACAAATTGCACGGGTTCAACATCCAAAATCTCTGATAAACAGATTCACAAAGAGAGGGAGCAAAAAACACCATTTCCTTTCTTATCTGAACTCTACTACAGTTCTAGAGGTCTCCTATTCATGCCCACACAGAATGTCATAAATGCCACTTCATCAGAGACACTTTCTTTAAAATGGTTGATTAAGCTTATTCTTTCCAGCCCAATTCCCAAGCTAACAGCTGAAAGTCAGTCACATAAGGAGTTATAAATAATATTAGTTTATAATGGGAGCTGATAAATAGTTTCAATTAATGATATCAGAAAACACAATCAAAGCCCCCATAGCCCCCAAAGCCATCCATATCACAAACCCTGAAGTGTTACCTCATTCTACCAGGAGAGGTTGCTTGCCAGTCCTAAAGTTAATGATTAACATAATCGCCACCACCACTTGATAGCAATCCTCAGTTTTGATTGAATAGAAAACTTGTTATGAAAAAAAAACTATTTTCACTACTTTTTAAATACAGCGGCAGTAAAAATGTATTTTTGTTGAATTTTTAAAATTGGCACCTTACAGCCTACTGTTTGGTTTTTGTTTCTGAAAACTAAACACCTAAACATATTTTTGCAGTTTAACCAGGAACCCCCCCACCACCACCATGTTGTGGTCTGCCGGTGGCCTGCAGAACACCCCAGCCCTGTAGCAAGCAATGAACAAATATGGTGAGCAAATTCATTTTAGAGCCTTATTGAAGGAAAATAAAAGCTAGTAGAATGTGAAGTTCCTATGTGCAAATTCCACAGGAATGTGAAGTTCCTATGTGCAATAGCCCTTTAACTAGTCTGCAACTGAGCATAGATATTCCCTCACAATATTTAAAATGTGTAAAAGGGATATGTTGATGCACCTGGGCAGAAGCAGGGGCTTCCCCCAACCCACCCCAACCAGTATGAAAGCTGATTTGTTTGGTGTAAAATTGACCTCTCACAGGGGTGGGTTTCAACCGGTTCGCAGTGGTCCCCGCGAACCAGTTGGTCGGAGAACCCGGAAGAAAGTAACTTCCGGGAACGGCGAAGGGCCCACCCGCCCACCCACACTCCTTACCGGTCTTTGAAGGCTTCTGCACTTCCACGCAGGTGCATGGCACATACAGTGCCTGCGCGATTCTCCGCGAGCAGCTGGATGGCACATACAGCGCCTGCGCGAGTCTCCGAGAGCAGCTGGAGCATCGCACAGGCGCTAAGACGCACGCGTGAACTGCGCACGTGCACGAGGATGCCGCCCGCCCCGTTCCAACCGAACCGGTTGGAATGGGATTAGCAACCCACCCCTGCCTCTCAACTCTAGAGCAAAAGGCTACAAGAAAATATAAACTGAGGAGAATGCATAGGATGGAATCTTAATGCCTTGTTACTATAAATTCAGGACCACAGCAATGCTAACCATTAAGAAAAACAGTACTAGTTCTAAATCCAGAATGCTAATTTTATTTTTGGCTATATGTCTATGTGTGATACTGATTCTGAAAACCTGTATCATAAAAAAAACCTTCAAATTTGCATAATGGATTCTCTACATCAGGTGTGTCAAACTTAATTTTATTGAGGGCTGCATTAGGGCTGTGATTGACCTTATGCAGCCAGGCAGGCATAGCTGACTGGGTGGGCATGGCCAGCTTGACACCATTCCCGAAACTGCTGGCATGTTTCCTCTTCAAATTGAGTAGGCCGGGCTGAAGCCATGGTGGCCTGATCTTTCCTCTTCGCACTGGGTAGACCAGGACACCGCACAGACAGGATTTCACCACATTGTAGGCCTAATCTAGCCTGCGAGCTTTGAGTTTGATACCCCTGGTCTACATGATCCAGAAGGATAGTGTGATGACTGCACTAAAAGAGAGTTCTTTAAAAGTTTTTGCAGTAGATTTTCTAGACAGGGGGCTCTTTGGTTCATCATAAATATTTCCACCAAGCTAAATTATATTTCACACAGGACACTCTGTTGAAATGGCAACATTTCATATATTGGATTGAAAAGGGCATTAATCCACTTTTAGTAATATCAGACATTGGGGCTGAATTGTCTGTTAGTCTAAAAAGGATGGAATGTTGGAAACATTGTGAAGGGACAGCCAAGAAAGTTTGGGAACCTCTGGACTAAATTGAGATAAGAAGATTTTACTACTATTTTTTAGGAAAACTGACTTTGTTAGAGACAAAGTAGTATTGCTGAACTTCCCCCGTCCCTTTAACAGTATAAATTATCGGACTCCCAAAGTGTATGAAGGCAATATTTTTTTTACAGAAATAAATATTGGTAGAATTTCAGTTCCAAGAAACTTCTCTCTACTGGAATATGTGCTTTGGGCAATTCTATGAGTCATGCTTCTGTGGTGCTTTCCTATTGGCTGATTGGTGTATTGATGGCTGGTGATTGGCTGTTGTTTCCTTGCTGTCAAGCCCTCAGCTCCTAAGATCTTGATAAGCTGGTGGTAAATCAGCATTCCTGTTCACTGACAAGGGGCCCTTTTCCAGGCTTCAATCATTTCCCTGGCTTTTTTTCCTATTTGCATGGCCAAGGATCATAGTTGCTGAAAAATTAGATGTGTCCTTGTTCATTACAATATGAGGCTACTAATGAGATTGGGTCTCCCAGTCTGATATGTAATTGTTTGAATATTATTTCTAATGATATGAAAGACCAAACATTTTATACAACTGAAGATGGATGAGTAGGAGCTGAAGCATCTTCTTTTTTATTAGGAGGCATAGCGGTGATTTAAATGCCGATGAACTTCTGAACCATGTTGACAGCATGGTTTCAAGCAGTGCAGAAATGTAGTGGAATAGTAATTTACAATGAGTGGTCAACATTGAGAACAGGGAGGGGTGGTCTTAAAAAGTCAAGCACTGAAATGTTCAGCTAAATTCTGTACACAAAAAAGGATCCCATCTGCTTGATTTCAATGTAATTGATGAGTTTTAATGTTTTGCAGGTTGCCTGTTGTATTTGTTAGACAGCTGGTTATTAGTAAAACAAGAAATCAGTACTAAAGCCAGAAATCCCCATTACAGGATGAGCATTTTCACAGAAAATATTATTGACTTTTCAGTAGTTCGGGTCTTTGAAGAACATCTTGGTGTAACTGTCAAAGGCAGGAGAGTTGAGGCCTTTTTAAACCACAAATTAAATATAATTTAGTTTATATAAGAACTGTTGTTTGTGTAGTTACATAACAATAATTTCTGTGGAATCAAAAACACCAACAGTTTCCAGGCCGAACATAATTTCTATGAATTCTATCATTATAAGTCCACCCCTGGCTGCAATCTATGTTTGAAGCAAAAGTATCAAAAATGGATGTGGGTGCACAAATTATTTGCTGTTCTAAGTCCTTCCTCCAAACACACTATTGGCAAAAGAAGGGGAAATTATAAGGAAAAAGCATGATGTGACATAGGCTGGTTTTACTTTTTAGACCCCCCTCCAAAAGGAAATGGGGCCAGTGCTATAAAAAATTGAAAGTATGGGAGCTTATTTATATTTTCTAATGTAAATAAAAGTACATGTTCTAACTCCATTGTCTCAGTCAAAAGTTGGTATGAGATCTGTCATTTGGATTTTAGACATCATTAGGAAACAAAAGTTGGCATAAGAAGTTATGTCTATGCTGTGGATATGCTGAGGAAAGAGGACAACTATAATGTCAGGCCTGGAAGTCATCTTTTGATTTGGGCCTCCAGGCTTGCCATATTTAAGCTGTGGGAAATTGGAAGGGGGAATCATATGGAGTGTGATTGATATAGTCAAAATAACATTCCTTTCTCCGAGAGTCAAGGACATCTTGCCCTGCAATAGCAATAGAAGTTAGACTTATATACCGCTTCATAGGGCTTTCAGCCCTCTCTAAGCGGTTTACAGAGTCAGCATATCGCCCCCACAGTCTGGGTCCTCATTTCACCCACCTCGGAAGGATGGAAGTCTGAGTCAACCTTGAGCCGGTGAGATTAGAACCGCTGAGCTGCAGATAACAGTGAGGTGAAGTGGCCTGCAGTACTGCACCCTAACCACTGCGCCACCTCGGCTCTTGCAGTGGTGTGCCTGAGAGGTATCTCCAGTTGGGACGGTGCCTGATTGGACCATGTGATGGACATGTGGGTGCTGGGCAGAGACTTGAACTTTCATTTGGGTGGGGAAAACCTGGAAGCTTTCAGATTCAGGTTTTCCCAGATGTGCCGATTTGACATCTCTCATAAAATGGAACTTTGAGGGAACTCAAGACTTGGAGTTTCTTTCGTTAGGGGTGTTACTTGGACCCCTGATATAATGTGATACGAGGGAAAATGGTGCTAAATCCTTGTCTCAGTTTGTGAAAAAACCCAAGGTTTGTGGGATTCATCGCTCAAAACTCCATTGCTGACAACTTCAAGGGATATAATAAATACTTACTTCTGAAATAGCTGAACTGTGAAAAGATCCAGGTTGAACTTTGACTCGAGGTGGTAAACTGCTATGCATTATATTGCTATGCTTTTTGATTACACAGGACCTCTCCCTAATGTCAAATATCAGTCTTGAAACCATGATGCCTGATAAGAGAGGGTTTTCTGAAGTGGTAGGCTATTAACACCAGTACAATGTTATGTTAGGCTGCTTGTTACTGTAGACAAGTTGTAGAGATACAACTGAAGGAGTCTTGTAATCATTTAAGGGCACATGTGATGGCAATGACACAATACAAGTTTCTCACAGACATAAAGAGGGGTGTTGCTGAGGAGACTTGAGATTAGATGTATTGAACCTTCCATTATGTTACTGTGGCATCTGCCTGCATGGCTTACTATTGCTTCATATGTTTAGAGAGAAAGGCAATCATATTACCACCTTTAGACAGCTATTGCCAGGCTCAAAAAGGTATTCCACATCTTCCAGTCAATAGTTGATATATGTAGTTTATAGCTGGAATCTGAATATTCTGCATGTGTTACAAGGGCTGTTAGCAGATTTTAATTATTTTCTGGATGCCTTTGCTGTCATCAGCGGCACCTTCACAGCTTTTTAATGAATGAGTGTTTTTTTCATGGTTGTCTTGTCTATACAACATAAGAGCTTCATGCTTGAATCAACCTATAAAATTCTGCACACCCATACTAGAATTAAAAAAAAAAACCAAATTACCTCTAGAATCAGAGTTGTGCTGGATACAGAATCTAAGGACATGAATCAAATGCCAAGTTAGTGGCTGAGGTTCCTTGAAGCAATTCACAGTTCAGAAGAAGCTCCTGACCTCCTTGAACTTACAATATCCTCTTTTTTTGGAGGACAAATGTTAAATGTCTGTATATTACACGCCAAATCTTATATTACAATTTCTTCAAACTGAAATTGAACAAATATGTCTTTGCTATTTCTGGTCTACTTACAATTTCACCCATTTGTATCCAGTTTTGAACAAGAAAAAGGAGATCCTGATTAATCTATAATTTGGGAAACATAACCAAGTAGTTTAGACTTGCTAAATGAAGTTAAAATGTTCCCACTAAGAAAGCTCTAGTTCTCAGAATTGTCTTACAACTCAAGGGTAAGTTAATGTTTATTTTGTATTCAAGCTGCACAACAATACAATAAACCAATTTGTGTAGACACGGTGATAAAGAGAAGGCACTGATTGGAACTTGGTGTGCCATAAAAGGGAATGTTGTTTTAGAGAAATTTGTGAGGCGTGGACTTTTGAAAAAAAAAAAGGAAGCACACTATTTTCAAAAATATGATTAGAGGCAGAAGGCAGGTCACTTGTGGGGAACACAGGCCACAATAATTGGTATTGATTTTTTTCTTTACCCTCTCCCTCCTCTATCTTCAGTTCCTGGTTACCAAGCCTGCTAGCTCTGGACTCCAGAGCTTTAAATCTTGAATGCATTGATGTTTATCTTGTTCCACCTTGTACGAGTCAAAGTATCCACTAGCCTCCTGCTTTTGTCAGAGACCTGTGTTGAATGTATTTTTTTTTGCTTCTCTATTGAGTCCAACTCAGAGAATAAGACTGAGTCAAAAACCAACAAATACAAAATAAAACCTGTATTATTTAAACCAAGTAGACAATAAATAGGGCCGCGATGGCTTAGTAGCTAAGAGCTGAGCTTGTCAATCAGAAGGTCGGCAGTTCAGCAGTTTGAATACCTAGTGCTGTATAATGGAGTGAACTCCATTACTTGTCCCAGCTTTTGCCAAGCTAGCAGTTCAAAAGCACGTAAAAATGCAAGTAAAAAATAGGAACCACCTTGGTGGGAAGGTATCAGCATTCTGTGCGCCTTCGGCATTTATTCATGCTGGCCACATGACCATGGAGACATCTTCAGACACTGCTGGCTCTTCAACTTTGTAACAGAGATGAGTACCACTCCCTAGAGTCGGGAATGACTGGCACATATGTGCAAGGGGAACCTTTACTTTTACCTTAGACAATAAATAGCAAAAACAGTTGAAGTAAACTGTCACTCCTAATAAGGAGGATTCTTGTTTATTGGGATCCAAAGACCCAGGGAACAGCTAGGTCTTAACCATCTGCCTACAGCTGGGTCCTATAAGATGGCATTGTTTTAAAGAAGAAAGGCCCAAAATGTGCCTTTTCAAGTGGAGTGTGTGTGATGGACACATCCTGAAAATAAAGCAGTTATGTGTCCTGTAGAATTTGTAGCTAATAACCAACACCTTGAAATTCACCTGGAAGCTTATTAAGAGCCAATGCAGCTTGCAAAATAGAGATGCACATGGGTGTAACAAGATATCTTCCTAACTATCTGCTCTGCTGCTTTTTGGACCATTTGTGGCTTCTAGATAGCCTTTAAGAGCAGCTTTACATAGAAAATTCATTTCATATCCATGTCAGTTTGACTTTCACATCAACCCCATTATTCAGCAGTTTATCTTGAAAAAGAAATAGATTGCTTCACAAACAGCCTGCAGATCCCATTTACAACTACCAGTCATTTGCCTTTTAGCCTTGAAACCAGGGTTTATTGCTGGCGTATGTGAGTCACTCTTCATGAGGACAGAGTTATCTTTATAAAATCCCATGGCTATAAGGTGGGTTCCTAATGCATCACTGCCAAAATTCAGAATCAGTTCATTTCTAGCCTGGTAAAAATAGACATCTTTCAGTAATGAGATGGTTCCTCATAGCAATGTCCAGCTGTTAAACAGTGATACTATATGATAGTTGGTCAGGGGCACCTGCATGCCATCAACAATATCTGTTCTTCAACCTTCACAATGTTGTCAAACATGCATCAGGACATTGTTTAAATCCATGTGATTTTTCCATGGCTAGTGATAAAGGAGACATTTAGTGATATGATGGATAGATGGGAGAATTCAGCATAATACTATTTTCAGTGCTGGCTTGTGTTGGTACAAGTTATAAAAAGTCCAATTCAGACTTCACTCACTTCTCAGAAGCCCCATGGATAAAGCCATTTTGTATTAGAATTTGTTCTGCTTCTGTGAATGACTTCTCTGGGCACAATTGGGTCCTTTCATAATGATCCTCTTTTTAATCAGGATAATTGGGAAGAGTGCAGAACTTTTCCTGACCATGGCCATATCCAATCCTTCTTGCCCTCCTTCAGCAATAGAGGACACAAACTGCCCAGCCATACCTTTGATTCTCTCTTCTCTCCTAAGCCTGTTCTGGGCATTGTAGTGGGCAATGGCAAGTTAGGCCACCACCAGCTTGTCTTAGCTGTGAAATATTGAGGGCTTCTGTGTTCCTTGATCACAACCAGCCTTCAGCATTCTGGAGCCTAACATTAAGCTTACGAGTCACCTTCTCATGGATGTCAAAGACTGATATTTTTTATCTTGATCAGTTCTGTAAGGTAAAGGTAAGAGGTTCCCCTTGCACATATGTTCTAGTTGTTCCTGACTCTAGGGGGCGGTGCTCAACTCCATTTCAAAGCCAAAGAGCTAGGGCTGTCCGAAACGTCTCCGTGGTCATGTGGCTGGCATGACTAAACACTGAAGACGCACAGAACGCTGTTACCTTCCCACCAAAGGTGGTCCCTATTTTCTCGCTTGCATTTTTACGTGCTTTTGAATTGCTAGGTTGGCAGAAGCTGGGACAAGTAACGGAAGCTCACTCCATTTGGGATTTGAATTGCTGGACTGCCAACCTTTCTATGATCAACAACTCAGCATCTTAGTCACTGAACTACCGTGTCCCTATCAGTTCTGAGTTCTACAGTAATACTTGTTCAACAGGACATAATGGGGCTTGTCATAAATTACTTTTCTGTGATTGTTGTCTTGTCCTCTCACAAGTACATAGCAGGACATGCAGGATGTACAAATTTGTTGCTATCTGGTAGGCTACCATACTTTTATAAACATATAATGTCTAAAAGCCTCTGATAATATTTCCTGCAAAGGGGCATTTCTTAAACAGTATCCAGGCAACAGGTGTAACATGTGTCTTCACTAGCTGGAATGGCATGTGTTTCAGTTCCTTTAAGATTAATTTTTCAAGCCACCAGATTGCACTGCAGGGTCCCACCTTAGGGCCAAACTTGGTGTCTAATATAGAGTTGTTCATGTTTTCCAACAGCTGTTAGATGCTGGTATAATATCCATTTGGCTTGAATTACAGCACTCTAGATCTATTTCATTTGTTTTAGCTAAAATTAGTGCAGTTTCTGTGATAGAATGGAATCAAGGCAACATTTCAACTCAGGCAAATCCTCAGAACATCTTTGATAGTGGTGGTCATCACAACAATATAAATGTAGCCTCTATCTAACTCTTGCTTCCTAGGGGGTGTTAATTCAAACCTGCAAAATATAAATCAAATCATTTAGGGCAATGCAAAGATACAGGTATTTTACATAAGAAGAAATAAAAACCAATTACTTACCCACCAGGGGTCCTTTCCAGATATCTAGAGAGGTCCCTTTCACCATTTTACAGGCAGCCTAGTAAATATAACATGATAGTGCCTGCATTTTCCTCTGATCCTCATCAGCTTTGCCAGAGTTGCAACACTGATTATGACAGCTAAGCAAGATTGACCTGAAATATCAATTTTCTTATCAAAATCCTGACAAGAGATTTTATTGCAGTTTGCCAACAGTAGTTGTTCTTTCCACAGCAGCTTGACACGCCTTGAGAAACATGACCTTGAATTGCCCTAGATGCTGGAAAATTATATTGCAAAAAGGTTTCTAGTATCTTTGAGTTCCTCTTTAGTATAAGAGTATACCAACTCCAAAACTACTGGACTTTATTTTCTAATCTTGCTAGCTACCTCCTAAATCTAACCAATCTCCTCTTGTACAACATGTTCTGTGCATGACTGCAGCCATTGTGAATAAACAGACCTGCAAGCATTTCCGGTCCCTGTTTTCTCTCCTGTGCACTTCCAGCTGTTACCTGATTTGTCTACCCCTGCCCAAAGTGTTTATTTTAATTTGGTAACATTTACTAAGCTGCAATATTCTGCTTCAAGAAATGAGCCCAAAATGATCTTTACAGAGCACGTGTTAAAGGGAAGATGAAACCCAACTGCTCTGGAAAGAAGTTAGTAATTACATCTGATTGGCTTACAATGAGGGAACCTCACTGTAAGGAGAGAGAAAAAAATTGAGCCCTTGTGAGTCTTCTGCAGGAGTAAGGAATAAAAAGATGATATTAAAGAAATCATAAGGGAGATATCTTCAGATAGATTGTGTGAATGCCAAATGGTTTTGCAAGCACCTTTCCAGGATTGTTCTTAGTCATCTTGTATTGGATTACTGAAAAATAAAGTCAGATATAGCAGTTGACTTGTGATCTTAATGACTTTTCTGGAATTTTGGGAGGTAAACAAAGACTGGAACATGAACATCTTATGCAAGTCATATAATTATGAATCAGTGATGTGCGGTGAGGTTTATGGCTGGTGAGGCAAGCGGGCAAAAGCCACCCTGCCGCCCTGGCGTCCGCCATAGAGGTGGGACGCCTCTATGTCAGACACAGCTGCGGGGTTTTCGGATGCCCCGGTGCTGTGTCTGCCTCTATGTCGGATACAGCCACAGGGCTTTTGGATGCGCCAGTGCTGTGTCCGCCATAGAGGCGTCCGAAAGCCCCGTGACTGTGTCCACCATAAGGGCATCCTGCCTCTGTGTCGGACACAGCACCAGAGCATCTGAAAGCCCCGCGGCTGTGTCTGTCACAGAGGCATCCCGCTATGTCCCAAAGTCCTGCCGCTATGTCCAAAAGCCCTGCCGCTATGGCCAAAAGCCCTGCCGCTATGTCCGACATAAAAAAAAAGTTCCAGCCTGCGCGCCAGCAGAGGCAGGTAAAACACACACACACACATTACTTACAATAATACAATTACTTACAAATTACATTAATTTTGAATTCCTCCCCCTCCCTCTGACCCACATAGCTTTTCCAGCTGTTTCACAGAGGATTTCAACTCTGCTCTTGTCTTCCATGATGAAAATGTGAAAATGTAAAAATATAAGGAAAAAGGCAAGAGCTGCTGAGGTCAGGCTGGGTTAGCTGCTGCCAGAGTCTCCAATGGATGACTCTGCTTAACTGTTTAAAAAAGCCTCTAAAAAAGTGCCCTCTACAGGAGGAGGCGAGAGAACCACGTGCCTCATCTACCTAAGGAATTTTTCGGCTTTTAACCCTTGCTTAACTCTACTCAAGTGATCATAAAGATAGACTAAATGAGGCACGTGGTTCTCCCGCCTCCTCCTGTAGAGGGCACTTTTTTAGAGGCTTTTTTAAACAGTTAAGCTCTAAACAGAGTCATCCACTGTGACTCTGGCAGCAACTACCTCAGCCTTTTTCCTTTTACATTTTTTTTCTTTTCATGATGACAGTGGTGAGGCCCTGCCTCCCTGACTGCACGTCACTGTTATGAACCCTTTGTTCATGAAGAAAGAAATTATTTAAAACAAATGCCAGACAGGCTGGCCATTCTGGTCTCTTGCCTCAAGCCACAATATGCATGGTGAAACTCCTGAAAAGACAGAAGAGGGTGACTGCCTATGTATTATTGTATCTTATTTTGTGTAGGATCTCCCAACTTCTTTATGGCGACAACTAAAGGGATTCTTCGATTCTTCATCTCCTTTCTCTCCAAAACCTAATTTCACCCCTCCAGGATATATAACTTTCTTCACTTCCTCCCAACTTAATGTAGCCTATGCTAAGTCTCCCCCAGGGGTCAACGGAATATTTGTGTGTGAGAAAATTGTATATTTTAAGCATATTGAGCCTTGCACTTTTCAGTCCTAAACTTCTCATCTTTCACCTCTGGCATATAGTTCTCTTCTCTGCCTCTAGCTAAAATCTGTATGCTTCCATCAAAATAAAACAAACCATACATATTTTCAACTAATCTTCCTTCCTTCCTTCCTTCCTTCCTTCCTTCCTTCCTTCCTGCCTTCCTTCCTTCCTTCCTTCCTTCGAATGTCTCTCCCAACTCTTGACTTTCCCCTCACTAATTAACCCTCACCTTTTCTGGGCTCACTTTCAGCTTGTCTTATAAGCTCTTCTTGCAGCCAATTGAATATATTGGTACTTGTATTGCTATTAAAATGTTTTCATTAGTTTTCCTTATGTTAGCCTTTAGGCTGCTCAGTCTTTAACATGCCTTTTGTAATGTTACACAAATAGCTGTTTTTAAATCTCATTAGCTTTTAGCCTATAAGCTTATTTAAGTTCTCCCTGTTAGCTTTCAGAGTAGTCATTGTTTAAGATTTCTGTGGTAACTTGTGGACTGCTAATAGTGGTGACTAAAGATTAAGTAAACATTAGAGTATCCTGAATGCTACTAGCCGCATAAATTCTTTAAGCAGTTATATTGTTTGATTACTATTATCATTTAATTTTTGGACTTTTCTAGTGCATAAACAAGTTTAACATCCTATAGTAAAAAAAATTGAGCTAGTGCTGTCTGAAGACATTTCCATGATCATGCGGCCAGCATGATGTCCCGGAGTGCTGTTAATTCCCCACTGAAGTGGTATCTATTTATCTACTTGCATTTGCATGCTTTTGAACAGCTAGGTTGTCAGGAACGTGGTATCCTACATTATTCAGTCTGAAAATAATTGCTGCTGTAAGACTGGACAAACCTGTGTCATGGCATTGGTTGCACCCATTAAATGCTCTTGGAGATATAAAATGTGACCTGAAATTGGGGGGGGGGGACATTAGGGCTCTGAGGTCTAAATTAAGTTCGTGATAATTCATAATCAGGGCAGCAACCTTTAACTAGTCTTGGTTTTCTTTTGAAAAATGCTTCAGAGGATAGTTTTAAACTTGATGACTTTATGTTGGAAGGGAACAGAAGTTTACACAGATGAATGATTCTTCATCCAAGAGGTATTGCTATGGGGTTACTATGATGCTCTAAATGCATTGCATTCATGTCCTCTGGTTATTGCTTTTATATTTAAGGAATATGGCTTGCCATCCTCACAGTCATAAATAAAACCCTGAGTACTCAAGGAAGACCCTAAAGTCGCAGATACCTAACTAAAAAAATAAAAAGTTGAAAGTTACATATTAAAACAAATAACAAGCCAAACTAGGTGGGGTGGGGAAGAGGGGGGGGGAAGGTGATCCGTAGAAAATCCTCAGCATTAAACCAAACATGATTTTGTGAAACTTTTTTTTGAGCAACTGAAGATAGAAAGCATTTTTCTCATATATTGCTTGATCTCCTAACGAATCCTCAAAAAGCATCTCCACATTCAGTATTAGGAAGCCCAAAACTCATTTGCTACTGATATAGAACAAACGCTCAAGGGAATAGAAAAATATTTTCTCAGGCTGGGCGTATCCACATCCAGCAGAGCCACACAATTGAACTCAAATTCTGACTAGAGGATAAGAGATTTGTAGGCCATGATAAATAGAAATGTTGGATTTCAAGAAAATGTAGTAGAGAAAATCCCTCAACTTTTAAAATGCAGCTCTATTTTCACCTGGGGCAACTCGGTTTATTGGATTTATGTGCTGTCCAACTTGTCCGGAGGGGACTCGGTTGCCAATCAGGTTTGCCTTAATATTCAACAGGGTACATATTTTCACTGTGAGTTTTATTTTCCCATTGAGTGCTAATCCAGGAGCCCAGGCAACTGTGCATCAGCTGAAACAACTCTCCATTAAAAAGCAATTCAGGTGAGAAGGGTGAAAAGATGCTGTGGGAGCAGATTATAATTACATAGATACCCTTCTTTTTTCTACCCACAGCTCCATGATGGCCTTTGCTCGTGCTGAGCTCAAATGAGATTTGAATAAGTTTTTGCTATGAATTTCCATTTCCCATTAAAGATATTGTGGCTCCCTGCGCTTCACCGGTGAAATTGCTTAAAACGGCATGAAATTGAAGCCCCCACAAAATGAGCACAACCTGACAGGGCTGATAATGTGAGTATTGATACTGAGGCTTGACAAGATTACATTCTGCTGTTTAGAATGAAACAATTCATAATTGGAGTTGCAAGTTCCTTTCTGGGAAATATAAAGTGGTTTCCCCACAAAAGATGTTTAAAAGATCATCAAATGAGGCCACTGTTTGGGAACACAGAATAAAGATTTTATCCTTTAAGGAGGGAACTTTCATTTAAACAAATGCATCACAGGGAAAAGGTATAAGCCTATTAATGTGGAGTAATTCCTTCCCTTATCTGTAACTGCTTTTTTGTGCATTGATTTGATTTTAGGAAAGGAAAAGTTAAAGGTTGAAATTTGCACTGGTTGCCCATGAAATAATTGAGGGTATATAGAGCCAAAATATATATTTTTTCTCTGGTGGAGCGACATACCTGACTAGTTTATACAATGGATATGCAAAAACAGGATTTCTCCTCATGGCTGATGCCGTTGAAATATCTATTTTATATTACAACAAGAATAATTTTTAAGATCTGAGGAAAAAGCATTGAACGCAGAGGAGAAAATTGCTGTCTATCTGTCCTTCCGACCGTCCATCTGTCTATCCATCCAATTGCATACTGAAGTAGCATGCAATGTCCTTGTATATAGTCAATCCATTTTTTCCAGTCTCGTTTATATATCTCATTTGAATGATCTTTGAGATATGCCGATATTTTAGCCATTTCCGCTAAGTTTGTTACTTTCAATGTCCATTCTTGGATTGTAGGCAAGTCTTCCTTCTTCCAATATTGCGCCACCAACAGTCTTGCTGCAGTTATCAGGTGCAGAATCAAATTGGTCTCTACCACTGTAAAGTCAGTACATATACCTAGTAAAAATAACTGAGGACTAAACTTTATCCTTCCTTTAAAAACATTTTGCATGACCCCATATTTTTATCCAAAATGCCTTAACCTTTTGGCAGGTCCACCATATATGATAATATGTAGCATCGAGAGAACCACACCTCCAACATTTAGGCTGTACATTCGGATACATAGAAGCCAGCTTTTTAGGATCTAAATGCCATCTATAGAACATCTTGTAAAAATTTTCTCTCAGATTTTGAGCTTGTGTAAATTTCACATTTCTTACCCAGATTCTTTCCCATGTATCCAACATTATTGGTTCCTCAATATTTTGAGCCCATTTTATCATACAATCTTTAACTAATTCTGTTTCCGAATCCATCTGTATTAATACATTATATATCCTCTTTATATGCATTAAGCTTTGATCTCTTATTTGTTTAAACAGATTATCCTCAACTTGAATAAAACCAATTTTTTGATCTATTTTCCACCTAGCCTGTAATTGCCCATACTGGAACCATGTTGAACTACCTTCTCCTCTTTTAATACCTCTAAAGATTTTAATTGTAATACCCCCCTTTCTGAGGTAAGAAGCTGTCTGTAAGTAATTCTGTCCTGTTTTTGTGCTGTATTCATATTTTCAATTGCGTGTCTAGGAATTGCCCACATGGGTATCTTGTCATTTAATTTTATTGGTCTTCCAAACCCGCAATAAAGCATTTCTTAAAATATGACTTTTAAAATTCTTATCCAATTTTTTGTTGAATAACAGATAAGCATGCCAACCAAATACCAGATCGTGTCCCTCAATATTCAATATTCTATCATTGGTTAAATGAATCCAATCACTAATTACAGATAATGCCACTGCATCATAATATAGTTTTAAATTAGGTAGTTTCAATCCTCCTCTCTCACGTACATCTTGCATTATTTTCATCTTTACCCTCGGCTTCTTTCCTGCCCACACAAATTTGTTGATACCCTTCTGCCATTCTAAAAGGTTCGCATCTTTTTTAAGTATAGGTAACATTTGGAAAAGAAATAAAAATTTTGGTAAAATGTTCATTTTCACTGCCGCTATCCTACCCAGCAAAGATAAGTGCAATTTCTCCCATTTTTTCATCTCTGTCTGTATGCTATGCCAAAGTGGTTCATAATTATGCTTATATAATTTCCCATTTGAAGTTAAAATGTTAACTCCAAGATATTTGACTTTTTTTAACTACCTCACATCCTAGCATCAATCCTAATTCTTCCTTTGTTTAATATTCATATTTATAGCTAATATTTGGTTTTTCCTAAGTTTATTTTAAAGCCCGACACTTGACCATATTGATTAATCGTATTCATTAAAACCATACTGGATTCCTGCGGTTGTTCCAATATTATGACCAAATCATCCGCAAAAGCGCGGACTCTATATTCTTGCTGCCTAATCTTGATCCCTTTTAAACCATCCAAGCCCCGTATTTTATTCAACAATACTTCCAAAGTTATAATAAACAATAATGGGGACAAAGGACAGCCCTGTCTTGTACCTTTTCCAATTTGAAAAGAGTCTGTTAAACTTCCATTGACTATGATTTGTGCTGTTTGCTGTTGGTATATTGCTTTAATTGACTGTAAAAAATTATCTCCTATCTGCATTTTTTGCAGTATCTTCAACAGAAATTGCCAGTTAACTCGATCAAAGGCCTTTTCAGCATCCAAAAATATAAACGCAGCAGGGATCTGGTTGTTCTTTCCCAAATATTCTAATGCATTAATAATTAATCTAACATTACTTTTCATCTGTCTCCCTGTATAAAACCTGTTTGGTCCGTATGTATCAATTGTTGAGTGACCAACATTAACCTATTTGCTAATATTTTAGTAAAAATTTTATAATCTACATTCAGTAATGAAATAGGTCTATAATTTTTGGGTTGAGTAGTATCTTGATCTTCTTTGGGTATCAAAGATATAAACGCTGTCTGCCAAGATGGAGGGACTTTACCTTCCGTTTGAATCATATTAAATAATTCTCTAAGAGGTTCTACCATTTCTAACTGTAAGTTTTTATAGTAAACCGCTGTCAAGCCATCTGTACCTGGTGCTTTCCCTGACTTTAATTGCTTAATTACCTGCAGGATTTCCCCCGAGGTTATTGGTTGATTCAATTTTTGCCTGTGTTCTTCTCTAACTGAAGGTATTTTCTCTTTGTCTAAATATTTGTCTATGTCTAAACCATTAATTTTATCCCCTTTATACAGTTCTGTAAAAAATTCCCAGAAAGCCTTTTGAATCTCTTCCTGTTGAAACACCTCCTTCCCTCTGTAAATCAGTTTAGATATATTTCGAGTTTTCCTTTTTTTCCTAATCTGATAAGCTAACCATCTGCCAGGTTTGTTTGCATTACAAAAAGTATTGTGTTTTGCATATAATAAATTAGTAGCTACCTGGTCAGAGATCAACATGTCAAATTGAGATTTTAATATGTTAATAGCTTCCTTAACCTTTGTATCGTCTGGGTTCAGAGCCAAGGTGGCGCAGTGGTTAAATGCAGCACTGCAGGCTACTGCTAGATCAGCAGGTCAGCGGTTCAAATCTCACCGGCTCAGGGTTGACTCAGCCTTCCATCCTTCCGAGGTGGGTAAAATGAGGACCCAGATTGTTGGGGGCAATATGCTGACTCTCTGTAAACCGCTTAGAGAGCCTGAAAGGCCTATGAAGCGATATATAAGTCTACTGCTATTGCTATATTGTTAACTCCAGCTCTTTTCTCTTAATTTCTCTTCCAGTTCTGTTCGTTTTAACCCTTGCTTATTTCTATGTGTTTTATTTATATTCATCAAAACTCCTCTCATATACGCTTTGCTTGCGTCCCATACAAATTCCATAGATGTACCCTTATTCATATTCAAAACAAAATATTCAGATAGTAACTTTTTACAATCATTAATATCTTTTCATATCTAAATAAGTTTTCATTCAATCTCCAAGACCTTCTTGCCTGCACTACCCTTCCCAACTCCATCCAAACTGGGTTATGGTCCGAAAGGACCCTAGCTGCAATCTTTGTTTTCTTGACCCTAGAAAGCAAATCCTTAGTGGTTAGAATAAAATCAATCCTTGAGAGGGATTGATGCCTGTCCGAGAAGAAAGTGAAGTCATATTCCTCTGCATTTCTTTCTCGCCAAATATCTCTCAATTCAAAATCATCCATAATGTCAAAGAAAGATTTGGTAACTTTGCTCGCATCTTGGTATTTAGGCGGGAAATCTTCTTATCTCTCTTAGTGTCTATCACTCCATTCCAGTCACCCAATAGTATACAGGAACTATAGTCCCACTGTACTAATTTAGCATGAAGATTTCTATAGAATCTATCTTGCTGTTGATTTGGAGCATAAATTCCCAAAAATAATGTCTTTTTCCCTTCTAAGATTAAGTCTAAAGCAATATATCTTCCGAAGGGATCTGCTTCTATTAATTCAGCTTTCATATCTTTTCTTAAGTATACAACTATACCATTCTTCTTTTCCATAGCAGAAGCTGCAAAATGTTGACCAAGTTTGAGTTGATCAAATATTTTTGATCAGTTGACTTGATATGAGTTTCTTGCAAACAAATTACATCGTTCTTAAACTGTTTGAGATAATGAAATATTTTCTTCCTCTTCTGTGGAGAGTTCAGTCCGTTGACATTCCATGTTAAAATCTTAGTTGTCATCTTTGGTTGGTTGAAGCATTTTTAGAGCTTCCTGCACGGCCTGTTTAACCTTAGGTCTAGCTCCTCCCATTGCTTCCAGATTTGTTATTGTAGTTCCTTGATCGATGGCCGATGATTGTTGATGCTGTTGCTTTTTAGCTTGTTTCTCCATACGTCTAGTAGTCATGCGGCTAGGTCTTGGTTCCATAGCACCTTGCACTTCTAGAGAAGAGAGATGCTCCATCTTGTCTGGTGGTTGTGTAGTTTGCTGTCTATCCTGTCCTTCTTGTGGTCTTTCTCTAGGTCCAGATGGTGCAGGGTGTCCGGCCTTCAATATATTATAATAAAAATCTCGGGCTTTCCATACAGAGTTGAGGCGGTACCTTTGCTTATCAAATGTAAATATGATGCCGAATGGTGCATCCCATCTATATCTGACGATTTCTGAGTTCTTCGACCAAAAAAGCGTAGTCTCTCCTGGCTCTTAACATTTGAGGTGGTATCTCTTTCAAAACAGCCAGGTCTTGACCGCCAATTTGAAGCTTAGTGTTATAAGACGCTTGCAGTACCATATTTCTAAGCTCTCTTGTAGTAAAATATATAACGATGTCTCGAGGAAGCTGCTTCTGCTTTGCCAGCCAGGAGTTAACGCGGTAAGCTTTGTCAATTTGCCAGTCTTGGTTGGTCCCTGGTCTTCCCATCAGGCGGTCAAAAGCTTCCGATAGGATCTGTTTCAGGTTCTCCTGTTTCTCCTCACGCAGCCCCCTTACTCTTAATGCGAACTCCATTTGTCGGTACTGTATCATAATAATTTCTTTTTCAGCATTTTCCACTTTTTGTTCCACCACCTCTGTTTTCAATGTCAAGTTAGCATTGGCATCATTAAGAACCTCTAGAGTATCTTCCACTCCAGAAATATGTTCTGTTAATACAGTTACAAGACTCAGCATATCGTCTCTAATTTTATCAACCTTAGCCTCAAATTTCTCATATAGCTCCTGTTTAAGTCCTTTTATTTCACTTTTAATTTCTTCTTTCATTTCTTTTATTTCCTCTTTTCTCTCCTCTCTATTATCTCTAAATTTATCTTCCATTTTAATTGTCTGTGCATTAAGAGCCTCGCTTAGATTACTCAGGAAAAATTCTTTCGTTAACACATCCCCACAGGGGGCGTAGGAAGCGGAGGCTGCAGCTTTGTGCCAGGCACTGAGGATGTGCCCCTGGAGGTAGAGGGTGACGACTTCAAGTTAATATTTGGTTTTGAGGCCATTTCAAAATTTATCTGCCTGCAGTTAATAAAACTCTATTGCCTGAATATGCAGCTTTAAGTAAGAGGCTTTTATTTTGAAGTTTAAGGCTTGGCAAAACTTTCAGTGAGTAAACATTGTAACAAGACCGTTCAGCAGATTCATCACCATTTAACTTCCAGATAAGCAAGGTTAATGAAGGAGTAAAATTCTTCTATTGTGAAACCAAAACATATGATAAGCAATCTCTTTTGTTTGAATTCTTGTGAGGATTAGCAAAAAGTGTTCGTTATTACCGGAGAAACCAGCCTGCTCGGCGCCATTTTAAAAGCCTCTGAGTAAATAATTTTTCGGAGGAGAAAAAGAAAAGAAGCTAAAATGTTGATAAGCAATTATTGTCCACGCAGTAAACGGATTCAGCTCGTGATAAGATTAAATCAAACAAAACTTTGAGCAGAGTGGGGGAGACCTACTTTGTCCTGCACAAGGCAGTTTGAAGTTCCCAGCACGGACAGCCGTTCTGCCTTGGGCTAGCCCCCTTTCCTTGCAAGCACAAAAGCTGCAAAAATCGAAGAGCATTTGCCAGCAAAACAGTTTCTTCTTTCCTTCTTGCCTGAAGGATAAGAAAACCTGATAAGACATCAGATGGAAGATCCTCTAAACAGGTACGTAGCCAGGAATTTGGAGGCAGCTGATTTTTTTGCTGCCACCACCAGTAGGCTCCTCCCAGGAAGTCAATGTCCTTGTGATACTAAACTTGGAGAGTCTTCTAGATCAGTAACAGGTCTCTTAAATAGATACATATAAGTGTAATTAAAGTGCCAATTTGCTATAGTAGTTAAAGTATCAGGCGGCATGCTATGAATTCTACTCCCATCACAGGCACAGAGGCAGCTGGGGAACCTTGGGCCAGCCACTCACGTTCAGCCCTGGAAAGGAGACAATGGCAAACCTCTTCTGAAAAACCTTGCCAAGAAAAAGAGAATCAGACGCAATTGAATGTGAGAAAAAAATGTAATTAACATTTTAAAAACAGTCAGTGTGCACCAAGATAATGCAACGAAGATGACTTCCTAGTGGTTCTTTCACTTATACTTCAAAATTAATGTCAGTGATCCATATCTTCCAAGACAATTATTTTGTATGTTGTCAGGTTACTTGTAAATCATGACAAACACATCAAGATCTAATAGAACACGTCTTTCAAAGCACTTAATATTCTATAGTGTGGTAGAAAATAGAACAACTATGTTCTCTAGCCTGTATCTTTTTCCTGAAAATGTTTTTGCTTTTATCAATAAAAAGTGAACTTGTATTTTATGTTATTGGTTTAATTTTAAAAGAGACAAAAGGGGGAAACCAACAAAGAAAAAGAATGGAAAATGAAAAAAACACACAATGCTTCATTATACGAGTCATATATCAATAGATGATAACCATGGGCTCATGCATTGAAAAGGTCAAGGTTTAAATCTTGCCATTTTCAAGTAGAAATGATAGAAAAAGGAGCCCTGTGTTTTTCTCTGGAGAAATAGGGGAAAGAATCTTTGAGCACAGAATGAAAATTCTATTTAGAGGAGACAGAACTATTACTTTGTCATATCTTAGTACTCGCTATGTTGACTATTAAAATCAGCACAAAGATATCCAAATCTCACAATGAAAGCTATTTTCTATCTCATAATTACTCCATATGCCTTAACACTAAACCTCCAATCTCGAAAACTCTTTAAAGATTGTGTGGAAAATGGATAGCACAGCAAATAATTCTCATGCCCCAAAATATTAGAAAATAAGTTTTCACTCCTTGAATAAGATTAAAAAGTTAGGAGCAAATTTTAATTACTTATTAAAGCTGTACTCAATTAGAATTTTAAAATATAAAAGTGATAATTATTTTGGTCCTGCTTACGACAACTATATCTGAATATTTGTTTTAAAGGAATAATACCAAATGTTTGCAAAGTTAAAGATTTAGTTTTCGTCAATCATTCCATACCACCTTACTGAAGATTCACCTTGGGTGTACTAAATAATATTGATCATTATCCAATCAAATATCAAAGATTATAAACATGGACTTCTGCTTCTGCCTCAAAGTTATTTCCTATGTTGGTAAATTTCACTGCAAGTGGCAGTTCTCAAACACTAACATTTTCTTTGTTTTATTCCATTCTACTTGTACCAGGAGTCTGCAAACATTAAACTGCAGATCAGAAGGCAATCCCTTTTGACAGACTTTGCTGAAATAACACAAGAGCCAGTAGCTTCAAGGCTACCATTTAATTCACTGTGCTTCACGGATGCTCTCATTTTTACTCAGAGTTTCAGCCTGTCATATTTCAAAAGTTGACACATAAACATATTTTTGATATTTGCAAATCAGCATGACTAAAAAGCAAGCTGCTGTTACTAAACTGGGCCTGTGCAACATAGGTCAGTGGCTTTTTATATCAAGAAAAAGATGGATTAAATAAGGAAAATATGAATAGCAATAGCAATAGCAGTTAGACATATACTGCTTCATAGGGCTTTCAGCCCTCTAAGCGGTTTACAGAGTCAGCATATCGCCCCCACAGTCTGGGTCCTCATTTCACCCGGAAGGATGGAAGGCTGAGTCAACCTTGAGCCGGTGTGATTTGAATCGCTGAACTGCAGATAACAGTCAGCTGAAGTGGCCTGCAGTACTGCACCCTAACCACTGCGCCACCTCAGGAACGGGAGAAAGGAAAGGAAAATGAATATTCTAAGGTGCTGTCTCTATTCTTCCTTTGCTATAATGTTAAAACATCTATCACTTTCTCTGGGAAAATGATGGTTGCATTTCTTTGCTCATGATACCTGTGGAAAACCCATACTCAACGTTAATAATTCTGGGGAATCTGTAGAATCTTAAAGCAAACAGTCATATAAACAAGTTAATTATCATGAACGTGAAATTACATTAAATATAACCCATGAAAAGGGAAGAAAGAGTGAGAAAAGCATCATACCTGAGAGACCGCCTCCTGCCATTCATCTCCCAATGACCAATAAGATCGCACAGGTTGGGCCTCCTTCGGGTGCCGTCGACCAGACAATGCCGGCTGGCGGCCCCCAGAGGGAGGGCCTTCTCTGTAGCGGCACCGGCCCTGTGGAATGATCTACCCATAGAGATCTGGACCCTTACCACTCTCCCGGCCTTCCAGAAAGTGATCAAGACCTGGCTGTTCCGGCAGGCCTGGGGCTGTTGATTATATCCAGCCCCACTTAGACTGAATGTATGGTGTATTATTTAATAATTATGTCTTTCTTAATTCTTTTTAAAATGTTTTTATCTTGCTTGTGAGCCGGCCAGAGTCCCTATGGGATGTGCGGCATACAAATTCTATTAAACTCGAACTCGAAACTCATATAGTAACGGTCCATTTTTTTTCCCCTTATAAGTAGCCCAGAGTCAGCATTTCAGGTTTCTTAAGAAATTATAATGCCCTGTCTGGTCTTTTAATGTTGTCATCTACCTAAGGCCTCCATATCAGAATGATTAACTTGCAATTCTTTATTTTAATTATAGGGTGATTCTATGTAGGAACGCCAGAGACTTGTGCGTGCTCACATTTGCGAACCGGTAGGAAAGGAAAGTGAATCCCACCGCTGATTAAATTCCAACTTCCAATGTTCTCCTGCCTAGGCACATCAATTGTCCACACTAGCTGGGCAATTATGGAACTGAAGACCAATCATAAATTACTCCCTGTTTCAAAAACAGGACTTGTACTTAATTCAACAGCACTTTACAGCACTCTGTGCCTAATTCTGACACACAAAAAATGATAGCATAACCAAATCTTTTAAGTGGGAAAGGGATAAAAAGCTGAATCGGCTTTGTTTTGAAAATCAGCATTATTTAACATTATTATTTATACTCATAAGGGTTTATGCAACTTTTTCAAAATTCTTATTTGCAGATGAAAAAAAGTGTTTGTGGACTTCCTTTTCTGGCTATCTACTTCACATAACAAACCTCCTCCTTTGAGAACCAGAATAAGCAAGTCTACTGTCCTGTTATAAAATCTTGAAGATTAAACAATGGATATTCAAACAGTGCTGCAAAAAAGCCATAGGCTTTGCCTTCATATTTGCTATGAAACCCACAGTCCTCTGCATTGTTACTTGTATGTCTCAATCATTCAAATATTACTATACAGAAGCATAAGTAACAGGGAGATGCCTCAACAACAAGAAGTATTGTACAGGGATTGGGGGGGGTTAGGGGTGACATTTGTTCTTGGACTGGGGTACCAGAGAGACTGCATTTTAAAAAGGAGGGGCGATTCTAGTAATTTTATTTCAATTGAAGCTATAGTTTAAAATAAAATCAAGATAAATTATTAATATGTTGTAAATAGTTAGTAAATAATTATTTCTCTCAGTTCTACAGCCATATTCCGGGATTCTCCAAGCTCCTTCAAGCTGTGAATCTCTGCTTTGGATTTGTACTAACAGAGAAATCATGTATAGTTTGCTGCATTTCAATAGTTGGAATTTCTTTTATTTCATCTCAATTTCAAAGCCAAAGAGCCAGCACTGTCCGAAGATATATACGTGGTCATGTGGCCGGCATGACTAAGTGCCGATGGAGCACGGAATGCTGTTACCTTCCCATCAAAGGTGGTTCCTATTTTTCTACTTGCATTTTTACATGCTTTGAAACCTCTAGGTTGGCAGAAGCTGGGACAAGTAACGGGAGCTCACTCTGTTATGCAGCACTAGGGATTCGAACCACCAAACTAACAACCTTTCTGAGCGACAAGCTCAGCATCTTAGCACTGAGCCACCGCATCCCTCATTTCACAAATAGGAACAGGCAAAAGAATGACAGACATCATTAAGAACAAGGTACAGCATCAAAAACAGGACAAAACTTAAGCTAAAGCTTTTATTTCCCCATGGAGAACCATAGCTTTAGGTTAAGCTATAATCAAGGCTAGGTTACAGAAAGGAACAAAGGGTTAGTGGCCTCCTTATTTATCAGAATTTAAGAGCTCCTTCTCTTATTACTGGTTTTTCTCCTTCTAGGCATCAAACTTATATGAAATTTCATCTTTTGGTTCCCATCCACCACCACCCCATCACCAATATTCTTGATAATGTCCAAGAGATCTAAGCCAAAGATTTAAGCAAAGTTTATTAAAACTCCAGTTTGGAGTGTCTTAAATGTCCCCTTTCCCTTAAAAAGAAGCACCAAAGAAACAAGGAATATACTATAATAGAACATGTAGGTTCATTTCCATCTGATTTTCATTCTAAGGAGTTATTCATTCCAGTTACTACTTCTATAAATGAGTGCACACTTTTCAAAGTACAATCACACACATTTAGCTTTTAACAGATTCCAGACTCCTTAACCAGATTGTCAATAAACAGAACGTATTGTACAAATGGACGAATAACAGAACCTTAATTCAATTGCTTCCAACCGTTTTCTGTGCATTCTCTATTAAATGCAGCCATTCAGCCTGAATGCCTTAGAAGCTTAGACAATGTATGTTTCTAAAAATGAGACAAGAAGATGAACTGGCACATATCAGCCTAAATCTATCAGTTATTTTTCACTGATGCTTCACTAGAGCATTTTTACATATACTTATGTTTCTGCATTGGAATAGAAGAAAAGTTGGACGTGTCCTTGTAAATTGTAGCTGGCAGTTTATGTAAATGCTGAAATACTTTGTGTGACCTTCAATGCCCTAGAACTTTTCAATCCAAACCAGAAAAGATTTTTGTACTAATTTAAAGCAGTGTTTTTAACCTTGGCAACTTGAAGATGTGTGGATTTCAACTTCGATAATTCCCCAGCTGGTATAGGGGTATTTTTGGGGTGGTGGTGGTGGTGGTTGAAATCCACTTATTGCCAAGGTTAAGATGCAGAGACTTAAAATAACAAACTTACTAAAGCATAGTTTATGATCCTAGAGAAACATGCATCAAACCTACCATGATGAATAGTATGTGGCGTGTGAATTGTTTGTCTTAAGCTTCCAACTGTTTTCCCAATGTAGATAGAAAAAACCTGAATGATCTGTTTTGTGACCCCAAGCTAGAATGTTAGTACCTCATTACCAATAGTTTACCTGTCTTCTATATGTGGATAATGAAGTGGGTATTGTACTCTCCTTTAGGGTAGTGATTGATAAGTGTCTCAGGTTTACCAAATATGTCAAGAATTATGTTTTGCTCTCTTCAGCAAGGTATTTTTTGCAAATCTGAGAGATTGTAAAATCTCTTCTGGAATAAATTCAAGAAAATTGGAAAAAATGGGCGGAGTATTTATATGTTTCTGGTTGGCTTTGAGACTTCAGTAGAAAGCTCCTTCTATTAGTTTATGGATTTCTTCTCCAATTGTCTTTAGTCATTTTTCTAATAAGGAATTAGTTTGAGGGGATTTTGATCATGATCAGGCTCTTTTGTTTTTATTTTAGTCCTTGATAGTGCTCATTTATCCTTACTTTAATTAAAAACAAGGCATACTTATTATTGAGCTGGCTGAACTTTGGAAGTTACTGAAAGCATACACATGAATAAATTACTAAGAAGTGGCTTTAAAAATTACTATTGCTTTGGAACCTGAGACCAAGAACTATATGTGCTTATAGTTGATAGTGTTTACTATTGCTTTCAATTTTGGAATCATTATTTGGCTCCAAATTGTTTTTTCACTTGATTTGGCTATCTGAGATATGGTTTTTCAATACATCATTTAAATGTGTGAGAATTTGGTCAGTCTCAAAACATGTATATTTGGCCCTTAACGCTTTATCCTTCTTGTTTTTATATATGCAATGATGTAATTCCCCAAGAAGAAAAATGTGATGTTAGTGAATCTGAAATTGGCAATTTTTCTTTAGAGGTTTCTTTGTTTATTCATTTGTTCATTCATTCATTCTCAGCCCAAATCAAAGCATTGTAGGCTTCTTAAACTATTTTCTAACTGCTCCCAGATTTTCAGAAGTTGTTTACAATGCACAACTTTCAGATAGGTTGATGTAATTCAAGTGTTTCTTTGAGTATTTTCTGGGTCTTTTAAAGGCAATTGGTATCCAGTCAAGGATTATTGTTCTCATGCAATATGATAAGCCCATTGCCTTTTTCATGAGTATATCAGGTCTTTATGTCACACTCCGGTCTGTTGGTGGATTCATGTGCATCTTTTCCTGTCATGTTGTGTTCTGTGAAGCATTTGAAACATTCCTTGTTTCTCTGTACAATTTTCAATTTCTGTTTTGTTTTTTCATTTAACATCCAAGTTTCACCAATAATTAGCATTGTTTGACCTGCTTCTGATATTACGTACATTATGTCTTTCCATTTCTAAGAGGTTCAGTTTACAAGATTCACACATCGGAAGTGTTTGTCCCTTCTATTGATGTGTGAGGTGGCTTATTAATTATAAAAAGGAGTGTCTTTTTTTAATCTCACTGCTATGTAGAAGGGGAAACAGATGGGAAATAAAAATAATGTTGTTAATAGAATAATGTAAGTAATATGGTAAGATCTGCTATAGGTCACAGCCAAGCAGACTCCCTCTCAGCGGTGAACATTTTCATTTGTTTCATAGATCACATAAAAAATAATAATCAATCAGTCATAAATATGGGTTAGCACATTTTGTAGGGAGGCATTTTTCATAAATATTTCCCACCATTATTTAATATTAATGTGATTCACATTCCATATTTTCTATTCATAATAAAATGTGAAAAAATAAACTTCTTGTTGAAATGCATGTATTAAAAATGACAGAAATGAGAAAATAAGAAAATCTAAATACATTATCTATATACTATTAAAACTCTCCTTTCTGCATTTTTCTTTAACATATTTAGTATTTATTAAACAGTGTATTGTCTGAGTTTTTAACAGATATATAATACTGATAGTAATAATATTCTTTACTTATATATAATAATATTCTTCTAATTTCTAATTTTTACCTTTATTGTCTAACCCAATGCTTCCCAACTTGGGACCACACCCACACCCATGGGGGCAATTTGATTTTTAATGGAGGCAATTTGAAACTTGTTTAAACCAAGTTAATGGCCTTTTAGGCTTCCTCCGCGTGAGTAGAGTTCACTTTTTGAGTAAATGTCACAGGGGAGGGCATCAGGATTTTAGAGATGTTTAGGTGGGGCATGGCCAAATAAGGTTGAGAACCACTGATCTAACCATTGATGAAACAAATCTCAAGTTAAAAATATTCAGTATCCTTTTGTTAAAGAAAATGTATATGTATGTATGTATGTATGTATGATAGTATATATAATATATATATATATATATATATATATATATATATATATTATATATACATACATACACACACATAAACACACACACACACACCACACACACACACACACACAACACACACACCCACAACACATATATATATAACTCTCTTGTCTGCTTGTCTGGTGACCTTCAATTGTGCTAAACTGAGTAGTGTAGGCAACCATTTTTCATCAAGGTAGATCAAATAGACTAACTTAAAGAATGCATCCAAAATCTGAGATCATTCTTCCTATGTACTGAAATTTCAAGGATATTCAGACCATATTGGCAAAGTTGTGGGTGTTGCGGCACTGTTACACCATCCTGTAGGTGCTGCTGCAATGCTGTGGTCAGCTGTGGTCACATGATTTTGATTTTCTAATGTCTCTGCCAGCTTCCCACATGCAAATCAATGGGAAGCCGGCAGGAACTCGGAAGTTATTCCTGCTCTCTTTGCTTTTTTGGCAACCTGTGGTCATTCTGTTTATTACTTTAGGAAAGGAAATATCTCTGAAACAATGACCGTATAGTTCACGGGTCATTCAGCTTCTTTTAAAAAATTACTGTTTGTTACAGAGGAATGCATTTTTTGCTTTTAGCATGTTAAAGCATTCCAAAAATTTTATGTTGGTGGAATATTTCTTTTTTTGTTTTTTGAACATGCATTTTTGGAGATAAAACACAGTTAATTTTGTTTTCTAAATAATTTTTAGAATGCCATATGTCACCCACAGGACAGAGAAAATAAAATACAATAAGAAATGCAAAAGTCTATTTTCATCACAGTGGTGGATTTAGTAAAACCTGATGCGTGTTGTTTTCATTTGTGTATACTGTATATTTAACAGTTTATCTCCTGGTATCTGATTTGACAGAGAGGCAGAATGAAAATGCTGAAAGCAACATGAAACATTGCAGCAAATTTCTTCATCCTCTCTGTCATTACAGTGTTTCAACATCCTTCTAGTCAGCATCTTTAAGAAGAGTGGACTTCAACTCTCAGAACTGAAGGCTGGTTGGGGAATTCTGTGAGTTGAAGTCCACCCATCTTAAAGTTCACACGTTTGAGTAACGCTGTTTCTAGTGGCTGAAGAGAAGATTTAAATACTATTAAAAATGATGTCTGAAATCATCACATGCTTGAATACTCACACCAAAATATAACATGTAGTATCGTACAGAGGATGATTCTGCATTTGGGGATACAAATTGATAACCCCTGAGTGGGGCGTCCTTCCCTCCTTATAAAATTAGAATGGCTAAGTAGCTCTTTTGAAGTTCATGTGGCTTGAATTACCGGTAGCTGCAGGAGAATGACTTGCGCTCTCCTCGTCAGATAATCATGGTCAAGAAAGTCCAAGAAGGAGGAAAAAGAGACAGACTGAGTTAAGCTGGGGATGGAGAAGCTTTGGTTGTGTATGCTGCTAATATGTCTATGTGCATATAGAAACAAATCCTTTGCTTGACACACCTTTAAGAAAAACAGCCAGCAGAGGGATGAAAAGTTTTTTCATTGTTTTGTTCTTCCTGCCTTGAGCAGTGCTGTGTTAAGGCCTTAAATATGCACGTTGCACTTTCTCCTTCTGTGGAAGTATTTATAGAGTGCCTTTTCAAAGCTCACATCTCTCTTAACTTCCTTCCACTACCTGTCAAACTGGAAAAGCATCTTGAAACCTCTGGGGACATCCCTTCCTATCTCTTCAAGCTCCAGTGCGATATCAAGATGCTTCTTCTGAAAGTAATGTCACTGGATGGCCCACTGTGATTGATTCATGCTTTACTCGCTCTATAGCAAAGCCTTTTTCCAGCTCCCAGTCTAATAACATTAGGTGCTTCTTTCTTGGGGTTGATCTTCCCATTTGCTTTAAATATACAATTCTTTAGTGGTACAATGCCAGTGGGACACCTTCCTGTACATTAACTTGCCCAGCGTCAGGGTAATAACAACATGGCTTTCGTCTCTGCTTTTCTTCTCTTTGGGCAGCAGCAAAACTATCTGAAAGCATAAAACAACTTTTCAATTTTGGAAAGCTCTTTCACAATGTAATCAGTAGACCAAAGGCCAAAGAACCAGTGGAAAATGGGGCCATGCATTTAACAGCACAGGTCCCTGGTACTTCAACTCAGGCTGTAATGCTTCCAGGAAAAAAAAAGATGTACAACAAGGAACTGCTCTTTAGAACAACTGAGAGAACATAATGCATCCAAAAGTAGATTTGAGTTTAATTGGGCCATAGTAATAAGTAACCATTCACAGCACAGAAACTGTGAAATTATTTCCCGCAATTTCATGTATCCAGATGATATTAGTAATTTCACAATGTTCAAGCCAGCAGAAATTTAAACATGAAATAACAGTGTGTGTGCATTTTTTTCCAAGTCCATTTTTATTCTGTTCCATTATAGTTTTTATCCCTATCAACTTTTCAATAGCAATAGCACCTAGACTTATATACCGCTTCACAGTGCTGTACAGCCCTTTACAAGCAGTTTACAGAGTCAGAATCTGGGTCCTCATTTTACTGACATCAGAAGGATGGAAAGCTGAGTCAGCCTTGAGCCAGTGAGAATCGAACTCCTGAAGTGAGCAGTGAGTTAGCATGCAGCATTGCATTCTAACCACTGTGCCATTATGGCTCTTCAAAAATAGAATAAGAGTAGCCTTAGTCTCATATAACATCCTAATTTTTTAGGTTTTCTAGTCACAGAAGATCAGCCTGGTGATGTTGACCTCAAGGGGTAACCAGGTAGGGATCACAACCAGGAGACCTAATTCTGTTTTATTGTGCAACTACATCAACAGAATCTTGCAAGTTTAAAAGTACAACTTCCCACATCTCTTTTATCGGCTGAGCAACTAATTCGGGGTTAACTTTTTCTTTAAAGAAGAAAAAAAGAGAAAATGTGCAAACAGTCAGCCAAGGAATTGTGGAAGAGAAGGGGATAGTAGTCAAGCTATTCTTATTGGAAATCAATATATAAAAACTAATAAAAATCAATAAGCCCCTCTTAAGGAAGTCTTGCACTCACAGGCTTCCTTTCTAACCACAGTAAAGCCAAATGCCAATGTGCATGTTGTACATCATAACTCAAACACAAGTTTCGACTTGTGCTATGGTTCTCCCATCCTCCCCCATGCATGGCTATATATGCATTGCTCCATAATCTCCTCTTGCCCTTTCCTTCCCCCTTCCTTTCTATGTCTCCAGGGACACAGGAAAGTACTTGGACAAAAAGAGGAGACCTCTATTACCTTGGGTCTGCCTATTCTGTCTGTAGCAGGAAATTAGTTCAGAGAGCCGTAGCCGGGGGATTACTAAGCAGAAGCAAGCACCAGTATCTCTTTTGAGCAATGTGCCGATGTGAAAGAATCTGTGCCTCTGAAAAAGTGCAAAATGCCTTTTCACTGACAGTGAATAATCACCTTCAGTCTCCTGTGGTCCCCTCCTCCAATGTCTCCTCGGGCCTACTTAAGCTACTGTATTTCCCATTATAGAAAAAGATTCAATTAACAGAACTTTAAATAAGGAAAATGTTAAGGCTGGAATGAAATGACATGCAGGGTCCCTTCAAAACAAATTACTCCCCCTTTTTTTAATACAACTGAACTGCTACCCAATACACCAACAAGAATTATTGTGAGCTGAAGAAAAATAAAGATTCTATTAGTTATGCTCAGATGCTTAGCAACATCAGTGCAATTTTAACCAGATCCCTGCCCTCTCCGTAGCAACACATTATTAGCATGCTAAAACTCAGGGAGGCATAACTTTCCTAAATTCTTGCCAAAAACCAGAGTTTAATTGAAAGGAGCCAAATAGGAAATTGTTCCATTTCCAAGCATAGTTTGTATACTGTATATGCTTTAAAATTACAGGGGTCTTTTGGTTGGATTTTAAGTTTGGCAGAGAAGTGTTTGGGGAAAAAGCCGGGGACCTAGTGATTTCTCATTTTAGTTTGGAGAACAGGGAATAAAGCTTCTCTCAAATATTGTTAATTTCTGAAGCTGCCAGAGTGATGGATGCTCTGCGAAATGGCAGCTTTCATTGTAGCTTACGGAACGGCTATTAATGCAGTCAAAAAGGCTTTCCTTCTTCCAGAGAGCCTCATGCTGAATATTAACAGCAAACATCTTTCTTCTTCAGTTCAGATCATTTTAGGTAGTCCTCTATCATGACAAAACGAGGTTTTCTGGAAACCAAATGTGGCTGCTTTGCTTGTAGGCAGATCGTCATAGTCTATATGCACTCCTTTCCATAGTGAGGTTGGGAGTGACGTTTTTTTGAGATGAATACATGTGAAATTACATTTGTTGTTGTTGTTTTATATGAATAAAATCTTCTTTTCTGCTCAGGTTTTTCAAAAGTTTGCTTTCCCCCTTTTTATTCATTAACTAGATGATAACCTGGCATTATATGGGTATTTATTTATGCTAATTCTGTATTAGACAGGAAAAGGAATGAATTATATCTATGTCAAGTCAAAGTAATTTGTTTCCAGAGAGTAAGTCATCTGTGTACCAAGTTATTTCAGCAGCCCAGGCATTCCAGAGTTATGCTGGAACACACAGACACACACACTGAGGGATGTTAGGGGTGTCTTACCCTCACAGTATTTGTTTCCAGAGAGTAAGTCATCTGTGTACCAAATTTGGTTAAAATTGCTTGAGGCATTTGAGAGTTATGCTGGAACACACACACACACACACACACACACACACACACACACACACTTTTATATACATAGATATTAAGCCTTTTTTTAAAGAGATGATGTTAGATATCAGTGTATTTCCCATCTTACATTAGTGGGAAATAGGATTGCATTTGTTCCACAGTTGTGTGTGTTTCAGAAGGGCAGGTGAGGACAACCTGGAAGATCACACCCCTTTGTGGCCTTGTCTGGCAGCAGGTTGAGAGAGAAATTCCATCTCCTATCTGAAAATTAAAGGTGAACATTTTGCATCATGCACAAGTTTGTCCAAACATTAAACTACATCTTTCCCCCTATTAGTTTTATCATGTCCAAGGCAATTCATCTTTCTTGGAAGTGAAAGTTTGCAAGATAATAGAAGACATGTATATATCTCTGTCAGGAGAAATGGCTGATGGCATGCCTGCAGTTGACAAATGGCCCAGGGACATCTGCATTTCATAGGCGAAGAGTGTTGGGAGAAAGATTGCCTGAGTTCCCACCCACCCCATTCCCCCATTTCTTAGGACACATCTCCAAATATTAATAAAAATTACTTGCTTGCTTTCTCATGTTTGCAAAACAGATTCCCTCTTATGAATGACATTCTAAGTCTTCTAAGAGGTAATGAGCATAGCAAAATGAACTACTGTCTCGTGGTCAAAGAGAAAGAAAAATTCATTATTATCGACCAGAACAAAACTGCAAAAGACCAGATGAAAAGAGAACACATTTTTAACAGTGCCTGAAAAGGGGAAAGAGTTTAAAATGGGGTTATTACCCTTTTTCTATTTGCTTTCCCCTTTAAGAGTCTGCTAAAAACATCGAGAATCTTTCTCAGAAAAATTAATTTGGCACATAAAATAAAATATATTTAGATTGCATTACAAAATAAACCAATTATGCTAAAGCATAGTTACCAAAATATTAAAAAGTAACAACTACTGAATGTAATATGTGAAAATAGAGTTCACAGATCTCCCCTGGACGCTGTTTGGATTTTATCCGCAAGTTAACCACAAGTTTTTAAAAAAACTTCATGCAGTAAAATAGATGTAGGAAGTTAGCACCCACTCTCTAGGATATTTTAAGGAACATTAAAAGGGCAGAATATTTCCTCTAAAAGGGAGGTAGAAACTCATGCCCCCCACCTTTGCCAATGGACTATTAAGGCCTGGGCCAGACTATTCTACACAACAAAGAATCTACCTCCTTCAAGCAGAGCCATATTGGAATTGCCAAAAGCATCTTTATTACATCATCACCCAGCAAGGTTCAACCAAGCCTGGGACACAAACACAACCTACAAAGTTACTCCTACATGGCCCCATGGCAGTCTGACAACCAATCAGAATAACAGCTCAAATTCAAAGCCCAGAGAGGGCATAAAACCAAGGCATTCTCAATATATCTTCCCTTTTTGCCCAGGACATCAAACTATGTGGTCCTGTTCATCATTAAACCATCTTTCCAAACTGCCACCATGTTTCCAGTGTCTTCCTCCCCACTTGGAACTGAATCCAGATGGACATTTCTTACAACACAGGTTTACTGCCACTTCCAGCAAATGGACACATGAATAAGATTTTAACAATTTTTTTTTTGAGATATAATGGTGTGTGGGAATGGCCTTAGGAGATGTGAGGAAGATATGTTGCCTATGGAAGATATTGTCTAGAGGTAAAAAGAGTATAGGCCAAGCTTTTTGCCCAGACAAAAAAAATGAAACTCAGAAAGGAACTTCCCGTTGATGATGGAAAATCAGACCTGCAAGATGGTGCTAATGTAGCCTTACAATAAAGATCCTAGCTTTGTTACCACAATCCATCACTGCACTGGGCTGGAGAAAGGCAGCTTGGTCTTTGGGATCTGGACTTCCTTTCTCCAACCAGCCACAGGAGTCCTCCTTTCTTGTGTGTTGGCCTTTCTACCCTTTAGAAACATCACATGGACTAGCTTTTAGTCAGAAAGAAAGTTAGTGAATGAACAAAAAGTTTCTAATGGAGCGAAAGCTCCAGCCTTTAGAAGCATCACATTTGCTGGCTTTCTAGTCAGAAAGAGAGTGAATGTGATATTTCTGAAGGGTAGAAAGAGCCTTTATAACTTATGCTTTTAAGTTGAGTACTAGCTTTAGATATCCATCCTCCATCCATTTTGTAACATTCAATAGCTCAGTCCCAAAAGAGTGCTGGGAATATATGTGTGTGTGTGTGTGTGTGTGTGTGTGTGTGTGTGTGTGCACTCACACATCTGTGTGTGTGTGTGTGTGTGTGTGTGTGTGTGTGTGTGTGTGTTAAAGTCACAGGTCCCCTATTGATTTTCTACTCTCCTGGGAAAGAGACGTCAATGTTCCTGCTGTTCTCCCTAGTACAAAGATTGTCCAGAGCATTTGAAATAATAAGTAGGATACGTTTTTTCCCCTCTAATCATTCTTGGAACAAGAAACCTGTTTAGCTGGCATTTCTCCACCTTTATTTGTAAACTTTTAGCTGCCATTCCAAATGGCGGCCACATAGAGTCAGAAGAAATTGGGACCACTTGAGTGGCTTAGCAAAAGTGGCAAGCTCTGTTTGGTTTCTGTTCTGCCTGAATTGTTTCCTTTGATGCCGATCTTTATAAGAACATTAAAAGTTTCAGAACAGATGCCAGAATAGTGGCTGTTTTTCTTCTCTTTTCAGCCCCCTTTCTCTTTTTGTATTAATGACATTCAGAGTACATTTGAAAGTTAGAGCCAACATATTCCCTTTGGAGGTGAGAATGGCCCCAAACAGTCTGGCCTCTCATAAGGTTTAAAAAACCCGGCCCTGCATAGGTAGTCCATGACTTACAACCACAATTGAGCCCAAAGTTTGGTTGTTAAGTGAGACATTTGTTAAATGAGTTTGCCCCATTTTATGAATTTTCTTACCATAGTTGTTAAGTGAATCACTGCAGTTGATAAATTAGTAACATGGGTGTTAAGTGAGTCTGGCTTCCCCATTGACTTTGCTTGTAAAAAGGTCACAAAATGTGATCATTTATGACCTCGGCACAGTCATAAATATGAAATTTGCCAAATATTTGAATTTTGATCATGAGGATGCCACAAAGGTTGTAAGTGTGAATATGATCATAAGATACTTTTTTCAGTGCAGTGGTAACTTTGAATGGTCATTAAATGAACTGTTGTAAGTTGAGGACTACTTGTATCTGTGTTTGAGTATCTGAATGTCTAAGGGCCCTGTTTCTTGGCTTTACTGTTAATTAGTTATTTTTTGCCTGCTGAATATATTCATTTTGGATGTTTTTATATTTTTTTACTTTAATTAATTGTCTTTTATATCAGAGCTTCTATTTCTACCTCTTCAAGAGGTAATTATGGAGATCTCTATCAAATTCTAAGACTTCTTTTTGCAACTTCAAGTGTGCTTCATGGTTTTGGCATTTGGTTGGCCATTAAAAACCCATGAAATTTTACATTTCTTCCAATATAGTTTTGTTCATACCTGTTCGTTGATAACATCTTTGTAAGCAATTTTCAATACCATTACACATTTTTTGAAAGTTATATTTATCAATGCATACATTTCTTTAAGCAATTTCCTATAACACACTTTTGTATTCCATTTTTAGATCAATATATACACTTCTGTGTAATCATTTCTCTCATATATGCATTTTGGGATGTGCGTTTTACTCCCAGAAGAACAATGAAAGATTTTGAATCGTGAAAATAGCAATAGAAGGATTTTAAATAGCTGCTTTTTGAGTATGCTGAATTCAAAACAGAATGTGGGAGTTTTAAATGGCAGGATTTTGAATATTTTAGATCAGAGAGGTCCACAGAATTTGTCACTTTTGTCAGAATAACAACATTAGCATTGCAACATCCTGATACAAGCTCCAGACCTTATGCTTGTGATGCCTCATTGTGCTGCATGTACCATTGTAAACCTGCCAGATTTTGTTAATGTTATAATAAAGTAGAATTTACTCACTTGGCCATATTTTCTGTCTATTTCATAATGGGTGGTGTGGTGGCTCAGCAGTTGATGCTGGGCTTGTCAGCTAGCAAGTCAGTGATCCAGGTTCAAGACCCAAGTGCCACAACAATGGGGTGAGCTCCTATCCTCGCTGCAGCTCCTGCCAACCTAGCAGTTCAAAAGCATGCAAATGTGAATAGATAAATAGGTACCATTTTGGTGAGAAGGTACTGACATCATGCTGGCCACATGACCATAGAAATGTCTTCAGACAACACTGGCTCAATGGCCTCAAAGCAGAGATGAGCACCATCTCCTATAGTAAGTCACAACTAGCCGAATAAAATCCACAGGAATTCCTTTACCCTATTTCAAAGGAGTGACATCAATCTTCCAAGTCTGAAAATAATTTCCAGATACCATTGCACATTTTGTTTTATGCTCAGAGTAATCAACACAGGCTAATCCACTGTTATTTTTCATGTCCAGAACATGGGTATGAAATGAAACTCTCAAGCCATTTCAAATATTGTTCATATGCAGCAGAGTCAGCCTGACTATTCCTATGGAAAATTTCAAGGGTTGTGAATTCAAACCAAAACAAAATTCCTCTTGTCTGTGCACGTTTAAGGAATTCCAATTCAATCCAAGTGAATAATTCTCCCATTTTCAGCACAAGATATGAAGCACGGAGGCAGATAGTGCATATAGCAATAGCAATAGCAGTAGACTTATATACCGCTTCATAGGGCTTTCAGCCCTCTCTAAGCAGTTTACAGAGAGTCAGCATATTGCCCCCAACAATCTGGGTCCTCATTTTACCCACCTCGGAAGGATGGAAGGCTGAGTCAACCCTGAGCCGGTGAGATTTGAACCGCTGAACTGCTGATCTAGCAGTAGCCTGCAGTGCTGCATTTAACCACTGCGCCACCTTGGCTCACCATATGCTGAGGCAGTGGTGGGTTTCAATTTATTTTACTACCAGTTCACTTGTGCGCTCATCCGGGCGGTGGGCGGAGCCCTCCCGCCACTGCCACTACCATTTAACCCCGATCCAGGCGAACCCAGCAGAAACCCACCTCTATACTGAGGGATCCATGTTAAAGGAGACTTTTGTGGTATGCATCCTACTGGCAGCCTTAGCATGTACATCAGAGGTGGTATTCAACTGGTTCTCTCCGGTTTGGGTGAACAGGTAACGGTGGCTGTGGGAAGCTCTGCCCACCCTCCCCGATGTAATCCGTGAGCACTGTGCATGCACAGATTCTCTCCGGTTTGGGTGACCAGGTAGCTGTGGGAAGCTCTGCCCACCCTCCCCAATGTAATCCATGAGCACTGTGCATGTGCAGATTCTCTCCGGTTTGGGTGAACAGGTAGAGGTGGCTGTGGGAAGCTCTGCCCACCCTCCCCAATGTAATGCATGAGCACTGTGCATGCGCAGACACAGCACATGCGAGTGAAGCATGCACGCACATACTCACATTTGTGAACCTTTAGGGAAGGTAAGTGAATCCCACCGCTGATGTACATGGCTTTCTGTCTGAGAGATGGGTAACATCACTAAATTCGATCTAAGAGGGATGATGTGTGTAATGTTGCCTCATGTATGCACTATTTCACCACAGATACAATGTTTAATGTTCCTTATAATGGAATACAGCGATTATTTGCATGAAATCCCTGGACTCATGCCACCTATTCTTGGGGAAAAGATTATTTCCTCAGAGCAAGGAAGTTTCAGCTATAGCTGAAAAGTATTTAGCACATAACTGATAGCTTGTAAATATGTGCCAGGCTTCCTTCCTCTCTCTTTCTATTTGCTCCGACTGCCAGTGTCCCTGTTTCAAATGGGGTATTGGTGGCATTGACATGACCCCTGCTGTTCTTGGGTATAGATTCTCTTCTGGTCTTTACCATCAGTCATACTGTCTGCAGCTGATGGGAGCTGGAAGAACTACAAACTTTGGAAAGCCACCAGTTCCCTATGGCTATTTTAAACTGTTTATGAATTATTAAACAATTATGCATGGGTTTTCTCCAACTCAAGTCAGAGTCTCTTCTTCCAGTTCAGCTGTATTGAAAGCACATTTGCCAGCACTGTTTTCTGCTACAGGTAAGTCCTCAATGACCACAATTAGAACCAGAATTTCTTAGGTGGTTGCAAGCAAGATGCTTAAGTGAGTTAAGTCTGATTTTGCAATCTTTTTTGTTCCTCCTCTCCCCAAATATCAGCAGACTCTGTGTACTTTTTTTTAAAGCAAGGGAGGGAATTCAGAAGGTTGCTCCAGCAAGGGATAGGTTTGCATTAACCTTTTGAGATGAAAAAAAATCCTTCTGGTAAACATCTGGGTCATGAACTTGCAGCTGATCAATGCCCGCACAATGAGGACATGCAAATAAGTTATAACAGAATAACAGAGTTGGAAAGAACCTTGAAGTTCTTCTAGTCCAACCTCCTTTTCAAGCAGGAGACCTTATACAATTTCATGACTATTCAGTCTATCTTTCTTAAAAATCTCCAGTGATGGGACACCCACAACTTCTGGAGGCATTCCACTGATTAATGGAAATAATTCTATAGAATCATTCATTATCTGTTGCAAAGTTATCATGGACTGCACAACAGGATCAGTTCAAAGTGTTGCCCATCAATTGGTTTCATTAGCACTGGTTGCTTTAATATCTGTGTGAACAATTTAAATCCTTGCATTGCGGACTCCTCTATTGAGCTAGCTGTTGCACACACCTAAATCTATATCAGCTTGGTGATATACAAAGAATCATAGGAATTGCAAAATACACTTGCCTATTGTTAATTCTTCTAAATTGTCTGACGGTTCCCCTGATGAGTTCTTGAGAGAGAACTTCTGAAGTTATCCAGATGATGTTCTGGAGTGATTCATGGACTTGTTTCCAATTGGTCTGCAGTTCCATAGGTGTAATATCTTATCAATGGAGTAATAGGTCTGTATTTTAACACACAAATCTTGATGTCCTTGGGCTTTGCAATGGAAACACAAACTGAGGTTTCTCCTTTGATATTCTGCTGCAGACTGGGATCTCTTATTGTTCGTTTTGCATGGATTCCCTATTATACACATTTTAAAGACACACAACTGTCCTTAAAATGTATCTGGATGTGTGTTTGTTGAGAGGCTAGAAAATTTATCCCTTTATTCTTTCCTCCATGCTTCATTTATTCCAATGATTCATTAAGTACCACACAAAATTGGAATGGTTCTTCCGAGACCTACAGTATAGTGTGCCTTGTTTCATTAATTGATCTTTCAGTTTGTCAGTAAGTCCTTCCCAAAATGCTCTATCAGAGCATATCATTCATACCTCTGGCATACAACTGGAAATCCAATATATACTATAAACTCTGCAATCACCTTGCCTCAGTTTGTTGTCTCTCCTAGGGAGATAATCAGAAGAAGCTCTAATCTTTGTACAGTATGAAGTGGTGGTAATTATCCCAGCAATGACTCATTGTTCCTCAAGGAGAGACTTGATCACTTGACTGCCCCTTCTTTCAGAAGATTCCAAAACAAAAGTAACTCTGGAGTGATATGTAGGAAATTCTGCTGACTGACCCCACCATTATTCACAGCAAGTCAAAAAAGTCAGAAATTGATTCTAGGCCACTGCAAACCTCCAGGAAATACTCATGACAGCAAAGAAATATTAATTGGGTTGCAGGATACTGAATTACTCTTGGGCCCAATTGTTGTGTTAGTTGTATCATAGCATTACGTGTTGCTAACTTATGTGTTTGAAGTTGCTAACTTCAGGAAGTTGCTGTAATGATGAGCAGGATGTCCCAAAGATCTGATGATATCTCTGTGATCTAAACCAAGGTTGATGCCTCTCTGATTAGAAATTAGTGAAATTTGGGGGCATTGAAGTGAGCTGACTCAAAAATGAAGGGGTGGTTTGAGAATGTGCCATACTGGCTATTACTAATTCTGACATCATGAAAAAACACTTGTATGATGGCTGCAGGGATAGCTTCCTGTATTTAGGAGCCCAGTATGTCTAGCATGGAAAATGCTACCTGAGGAAAATGCAGTCTCTGAAGAACGCTACCTCAGATATTACTCTAGAAAGATTACTAATTCAAAGTATTTTAGGTCTAGTGAGGCATGGAACTAAAAACACATCTGTTGTACAGGAAGTATGGTGTCCTATACATAGATCAAACTCACCTTGTCATGTGGCATATTGGTACCTACTCCCCCTTCGCTAACCGGGTGTGGATGTGGCCTGTGTGTGACTGGGAGTTTGACAGCCCTGCTATAGATCACATCAATTGTTTACATTTATTTTGCAATAGCACTTAGACTTATATACCACTTCATAGTGCTTAACAGCCCTTTCTAACTGGTTTACAGAGTCAGCAAATTGCCCCAACAATCTAGGTCCTCATTTGACTGACCTCAGAACAATGGAAGGCTGAGTCAACCTGAGCCAGTCAGTATTAAACTGCTGGCAGTTGGCAGAATTTCTCTGCAGTACTATTTCCGCCCTTTTGAAAACTAGTTGCTGAAGGAATGGTCTATTCAAATCAGGAGTAATTAAGGTGAGAGATGTGTATTCAAAAAGATTCAGGAATTCTAATTGTCTCACACAATACTGGGAAGTAATCTCCTTTCAAGTCCATTTCAGCAGCATGGATTGTTCTATACTTATAGGAGCTCATTTTAATAAACGAAGATTGTTGTTCAGCCATCTCTATGCAAAGGGAATGGCTGGAGGGAAGGAGGTGAAAGGAGTATCAGTCCTGTAGTTAGGCTGACAATGTCAAAATGGAATAGGCCAGAGGGGGAAAAGAGTCCCAGAAGAATTGCTATTTGCTCTGCTCTGCTCTGCATTTTCCAATGAAGCCATTCTAATGTGAAGGATGAAACTGACCAGTTGTAGGAAGAACAATATTTCCTTCTATAAACACATGTTTATGCAGTTTTTGTTTAGCTTCTGCAGATGGTTTCCAAAGAATAGATAAGGGTTGGAAAAAGAGTTCATCAGGTAAAGAAAAAGGATTTGCAATTCTCTATTTAATATTGGAAAAATAATAATATTGTCAATATTGAGACTGCATAAGCTGTGTAATAGATATTATGCACATGTTTATTATAATAATAATTTAAGATGGCTTTTCATTAAAGGTAATCTCAGAGCAGGATGCATTAGTATAGCATATCTGTCCCTCAGATTGCTGCATGTCTCATAATACTTCATAAATAGAGTAACTACCTACTTTAGGATTAAAAATAGTTGTTTCAATGTACTGTACTTTTCAACTTCCTCATCCTCAACACTTTTCTCTAACAGATTCCAAAGCAATATATTTTTCCAAACTAGATGTTAATAATTGAGCCTGAAGCAAAATATTCCCTTGAGGGAGCCATATTTTCAAAAACTCAAACCAAGAAATAGGTCCAAAGACTATTGCTAAAGCAATCTGCTATTCGATGTAGGAGCATTTTCTCCAAGTCTGTATTAAGACATGTGTATGCCAAATGGTAATAATCAGAAATAGCACTTAATCCACTGCAAATAGTTAGAATCTTTTCAAATATAATGTTTCAAGATCTTTCCGGTGGATTTTTTTTTGTGATGTTCCTTTGATTTGACACTTCTTTCCATGATAATAATACAGATCCACCAGAATCAAAGAAAATAGGGTTTTTTTACCTCATATTTTGCAGCTAAATGTGATAAATGGCAAGCAAGCCAAATACCTTATATTTTTCGGGCCCTCATTTCTTCTATAAAAGCTTCACAGCTGCTTGCTAATCATTATAAGATATTATCTGAAACAAAACCACATGGTTTTGTAGGCTTCGCCTTGAATTAGAAATATTTCATAAAATATTTTTCAACACAACCAAGGTTTATCTGGGATACATACAGAAAGTGAATTCTCACTGAAGCTTGAGACTCTTCTAAATTGACAAGTAAAGGGAAGAACTTAATATCCTTATCAGAACCACCATGGTATTCCATGCTTTACAAGAAAATCATTATTTTAATCACCAGAATTTTGTGCTAATTTATTTAAAGGGGCTCTGGGTCTTTTCCAACGCAATGTTCACAAAGCATAATTCTCATTTATTTCACTATGTGGCAGTGGTGGGTTTCAAAAATTGTTCAAACCTACTCTGTGGGTGTGGCCTCCTTTGTGGGAGTGGCTTGCCACCCATGTGACAGGATGGGAGTGGCTTGCTGCCCATGTGACTAAATATGAAATTATGAATTAGTACTTAGGTTGGTCCAAGTAGCTATTCAGAAACTCTGGTATTGAAGCATGCAAGTCTTAAAGCTGTCAAGTTACAAGATCCTTGCACCCCTAACCCTTTAGAAAAAAAACCCAGGGGTCTTCAAACCTGACAGCTTTAAGACTTGTGGACTTCAACTCCCAGAATTCCTTCCCCAGTCATGTTGCGGCGACGTCATCTGCGCGGATCTGCTCCATCTTCATTTTTTTCACAAGGGGCAGGGCTGCCGCTGAAGATCCTGACGAGCCCCCGCCGCCACCAGAATAACTGCTGCTGCCTCCTCCTCCTCCTCCAACAGCACCACCACATTTGCTGCCCGGTGCTGCGGCTGAGGTGAAGCTGCCAAAGCTACCGCTGGCACCCCTGCCTGTGGCAGCAGCGGCGGTACCTCCCACTCCACTCAGAGCACATAAGCTGGGCTCCATGTTATCTCTGCTGCCGCCTCCTCCTCCACCATGCTTTTGAGAAGCCATGAGGCTGTTTTTCCTGCTCCCTCCGCCGCCTCCTGACTGGCTCCTGCGGCCTCATGGCTCCTCAAAAGCACGCCGGAGGAGGAGGGGGCAGGGATAACACGCTGCCCAGCTAAGGTGCTCCGAGCGAAGGGGGAGGCGCTGCGGCCACGGGCGGGGGCGCCGGTGGAAGCTTTGGTGGCCTCATCGGGCAGCAAATGTGGTAGTGCTGTTGGAGGAGGAGGAGGAGGAGGAGGCGACAGCAGTTATTCTAGTAGCGGCGGGGACTTTGGAGCTTCACTTCAGCTGCAGCACCAGGTGCAAGTGTCTAGGACTGGCCACCCACAAAGGACATCCCCAGACTTGCTTTGCTGAACACAGGGCGACTCACGCTAGTTTGTGCGGCTGCGGCCAGCGCAAACTACCATCAGTCACCCAGTGCTCAACAAAACAAGTCTGGGGAGGTCCTGTGCAGGTGGCCAGTTCTAGCGCCTGCAAAGGACTTCTCCGCGCTTGCTTTGCTGAAAATGGGTGACTGACAGTAATGAGCAGCGCAGCCACGCACCTTAGAGAGAACATTGCCGGTGTTCCCGGAAGTTAATTACTTCCAGGTTCACCAATCAACCAGTCCGCAAGGACCGTCAGGGACCAGTAGGAACCCACCCCTGCTATGTAGGCAGAAAAAAAAACATTACCAGCACCAAACTGGAAAAGCAATTCTATATACAATAATGTGTCAATGGCTCTATAGATTGAACTCATATAGATTAGTAAAACTGCCTGGTATGTTTGTCTGCTTGTAACTTTCAATTGAGTGAAATAGTGCATCATAGGGCAACTGGTTTTTTTTTTTTAGGGGAGGGGGAATCAAGGTACCTTAAATGAACTAAAAGAAGCCATCTTTGGATCCAGCTGTTCTTAATAACTATCGCCCAGTCTCCAACCTTCCCTTCCTTGGGAAGGTTGTTGAGAAGGTGGTGGCCTTTCAGCTCCAACGGTCCTTGGAGGAAGCAAACTATCTCGACCCCTTCCAGTCAGGCTTCAGACCCGGTTACAGCACAGAAACCGCTTTGGTCGCATTGACCGATGATCTCTGGAGAGCCAGAGATGGAGGACATTCCTCCATCCTGGTCCTCCTTGACCTCTCAGCGGCTTTCGATACCATCGACCATGGTATCCTTCTGCGACGACTGCGGGAGGTGGGAGTGGGAGGCACCGTGTTGCGGTGGTTCTCCTCCTACCTCTCGGACAGGTCGCAGTCGGTGTTAGTGGGGGGGGCAGAGATCGTCCCCTAGGCCCCTAACATATGGGGTGCCTCAGGGCTCGGTCTTATCACCCCTACTATTCAACATCTACATGAAACCGCTGGGAGAGATCATCCGCAGGCACGGGATCAGATACCATCAATATGCGGACGATACCCAGTTGTATCTGTCCGCCCCGTGCCAACTCAATGAAGCGGCAGACGTGATGAACCGAGGCCTTGAGGCCGTTATGGACTGGATGAGGGTTAACAAGCTTGTACTCAACCCAGAAAAGACCGAGTGGCTGTTGTGTTTCCCTCCCAAAGATTCGACCAATATTCCATCACTCAGGCTGGGGGGTCAAATTTTACACCCCTCAGAGAGGGTTCGCAACTTGGGAGTCCTCCTGGATCCACAGCTATCGTTTGACCACCACCTGACGGCTGTGACCAGGGGAGCATTCGCCCAGGTTCGCCTGGTGCGCCAGTTGCAACCCTACCTGAATCGGGAGGCTCTCACAACAGTCACTCGGGCCCTTGTGACCTCTAGGCTGGAATACTGCAATGTGCTCTACATGGGGCTGCCCTTGAAGAGCATCCAGTGACTTCAGCTAGTGCAGAACGCGGCCGCGCGAGTGATCGTGGGTGCACCTCGGTTCACCCACATAACACCTATCCTCCGCGAGCTGCGCTGGCTACCTGTCGATCTCCGGATGCGCTTCAAGGTGCTATTAGTCACTCATAAAGCCCTGCATGGTAGTGGATCTGGATACTTGAGAGACCGCCTCCTGCCAATCACCTCCCTGCGACCAATTAGATCACACAGATTGGGCCTCCTCCGTATTCCATCAGCCAGCCAGTGCCGGCTGGCAACTACAAGGAGGAGGGCCTTCTCAGTAGTTGCCCCGACCCTTTGGAACGAACTCCCCGTGGAGATTTGTACCCTCACCACCGTCCAGGCCTTCCGCACAGCCCTCAAGAACTGGCTAGCCTGTCAGGCCTGGGGACAAGGATAGTTGTCCCTCCCGAATGATGAATGTATGTTGCTTATTACTTTTATTATATGTGTCTATGTTACTGTTTGTACTTCCCCTCCCTGATTTTATGTGAGCCGCCCTGAGTCCCCTCAGGGAAAAGGGCGGCCTACAAATGTTAATAAAATCACAAAAATCACAAATCACAACTAATATAAAGAATGCATCCAAAATCATGAACCTATCACTCCTATGTAATTGAAATTTCAAGGATCTTCACAACGGTCGTATGGACAAAATTGTGGCCACCACAGCATTTCTGCAGTTAGCTACAGTCACAGGATTGTGATTTCTGACTACACTTCTCAGAAATCATAGGTTACACAGTGCAAGGAATGATGGAAGGGACATATCCCTGCACTCTTTCCCACCTATCTCTGGCTCTTCTGCTCAATCGGCTGGCAATGAAGCCTAACTGCCAAGTGGCAATTGACTGCTTTGGAACTGAGCCCAAACTTTGAAATATCTTAATGGCAGTGGGCAGTGAGTGAAGGATAAGAAAGTGAATTGGATGCCTAATGGTAAAATAAGTTTGCTTGTGTGTTATTGGTGGATGAACCTTTTCTCCCTGGAGAAAGAGGATCCTTGGGGACACATCAAGATGGGAAGCAGGCGTACCACTTTTCTTTTGGTCTGTGGCTGCCTTTGTTCCTCTTTCCTCCAGTGAAGTGGCAGGCAGTTCCTTCAGATCGGCTGAGGAAGAGGAGAAGGAGAAGGAAGAAACTTCACTCGAGCTCAGCTGAGGATTGTGAGGGGAGGGAACTTGGCATCAGCCTATTATGTACAGAAAGAAGGATGACCCAATGAGTCATTGGAAGTCTAGTCAGAAAATATAGTTCCCCTTCCAATATCCATTTCCAATAGCTGTCTGTGCATTATGGGTGGGGAAATCGTTGAAAGCAAAGAAATAAACAAAAGGTATAAGTGGTTTTTGGTATTACTCTTGAAAGTATGGTGTCAGCATTCCAAATATCATGCAGAATTAAATCAGAGTCCAAGGCAGAGCTATCCTTAAAGTTACAATTTAATAAGACAGACATGTTGGCAATGAACTGTGGAAACCAAAATCTGAAAACTTCCTGGGATTCCACCCAGTTGAAAGTTCATGATCTTATCCCCACACCCATAAATCCATCACATGGTCCAATCTTCTTCGGCCACACTGGCATTTCCACCCATCTAGTTCCAGTCAAATGCAGAGGTGTGGAGACAAAAGATGACCTTGGGCTTCTAGAAAAAAATGACAACAACACATTCCACAATTTTACTCCTTTCTATTCCCCCCTCCCAACTACTACACTAATGAAACAGTACAGTGAAATAAAAGAGAGTGTGGCAGGCCAAAGATCCTAAAAGGAATATAACTGCAGGCCTGATATATGGATCCCTTTGAAGATGAACTCTTGTTCAGGATGGCTGCCTAATGAATTTAATCATTTTACAGTGCTAAACAGACTTCCTTTCTTTTCTTTCCTTCTCTGTCCACTTTCTCTTTCTTGAATGTCATTCACAACTCCATGCTCAGCAAGTTTAATTTAATTAGACCATTTGAGTCTTTGTTTCTACTTTCTGAACCAATCTGATCTCTTCTCATCTATTAGGGACAATGTTTCCGCCCAGACCTTTATTCTTTCTCTGTCCTCTGTCATCTGCAATGCCTTCAGCTTGGAGCCTTCCTGGTTCTATGTTAATGTTGAAACTCATTTTGCTCATGGCATTCAATTTACCTTCTCCTTTTGGTAACAATGAGATTGACTCATCAAACTGGAGACCCAGGTGTCTTACAATAAAATCCTCACTTCTGTATTTTTAATGACAAAGTTGTTTTTATTCAGATATTCCTTATTATGCAAATCAGTTTCAATCCTCCCCTTGAATCAAGACATCATTTTTCCCAACTCAGCACCATGAAGGTGTGCTTTAGATTGCCAAACTCATTTAACAAATGTCTAGCTTAACAACATAAATTTTGGGCTCTGTTGTGGTCGCAAGTTGAGACTACCTGTAATAAAGAAATAGGTTCTGGTTGGACATCAGGAAAAAATTCTAACAAGAACAACTGCTCAATAAGAGAATAAGCTACCTTGAGGGAGATGATTAACTTTCTTTCACTGGAGATGTTTACACAAAGCCTAGATGATCATCTTTCAGAGATGCTGTAGCAATGAATCCCTGCACTGGGCAGGGATATAAAATAATTTAGAGATGATCTTGTGGAAGATATGAAAAAAAACTGTTAAGAGATTTGGGGAAGCTATGCAATCCAGAGACCGAAGAATGTGTAAGAAAGAAACTCAAAATAGCTCTGCCTTGACTTTGTTTAGTATTAGAAAGGACAGAGAAACTTGGGCAGACTCTCAAGATTGCTATCAGCCCTGTGAATAAGATTTTATTGTTACAGTATATAATAACAGATTCTCGAAAATATAAATCTCAGGGGAAAAGTATACAACAAACCAGGATAACAAATCATTCTGCCAGGTGACAGGAATGGATAGATAGGCAAAACAGGAAAGATACAGGAAAAGTGATTGGGCTAGAATAAATAGAGTTATTTGATAGTGAGATGGAGTCCCTGCAGATTTTACTCTGACTGTCATGGCTGACTATAGGCGATGGTGCTCATCTTCATTTCAATGCCATGAACCAATACTGTCCAAAGATATTTCTGGGGTCATTTGCCCAGAATGACATCATAGAAAGCTGTTCCCCCCACTACCAAAGTGGTACCTACTTTTCTACTTGCATTTGCATACTTTCAAACTGCTAGGTGTGCAGGAAGTAGGGGAAGATGGGCGCTCACCGCATTGTGTGACGCTTGGGTCTTGAATCCAGGCTATCGGCTTTCCAGCTGACAAGCCCAGCATCTTAACTGCTGTGCCATTGCACCTCCAGAATGACAGCGAAAAAGGCAACATATGAATTTAATAAATAAAGTAAAAGTAAAAATAAATGAGACTTGTGATTATTGGGTGATATTTGCGTAGAAAAACATCTTTTCAAATATGTGGTTTAAGTATTTTTATTCAAATATACATATGAAAAGGAATGAATAAATATCTAAAGCTTAATTTATTTAAAAATTATGATGAAAGATTGAGTTATAGGAACAGTATAGGATGATAGGAAAATATGGTGTGAGACTGAGTGGAATATGTCATGAATAGTTCAACACAGAACAACAAGTAAAGCAAAATTCTGATATCCCTCTTGGTTCACTAAAGTATTTATGGATAAATGTATAAGGAATCCTTGTGGGGATGTTAAGAGTTGTATTGGTTGACAACATGAGCATTTACCTACTTTTGTATGCCTATAATGACTGTGTTGTTCGCAAAGGACTCAAATGATTTACACTAAATGTTATTGTGTGATGCACTGAAGAATATGGTTCTGAAAATTAAAGTGTTAAAGACCAAGTTTCCATCAGGAGAACACACAAAAGATTATTGAATGCAGTGAGAATGAGATACTTAAGACATGTATTGTCAAAAAAAAAAAAGAATGAAAGGATGCTGCACGAATACAGATTGATTAGAAAAGCAATGACCAGTGTGAAAGTATTTTAATGTGATTTGGGCATTGGAGAAAAGGAATGAGGAATGAATGATAATAAATTTACAAGGAAAGACTGATGGGGTTGAAGGCAGAAAAGCATCATGACTGGATTGAGTTGATGAGATCCTGAATAAGAGAGAAGTAGAAAATGTAATCAAAAGCTGTGTTTGATTAACATGGAAACAAGGTCAATTTGCAAAGATACAAAGTTGATTTCTTTAGGTTTATTGTCTTTGTATTGTTGTAAGTCGATTGTGTTTTTATTTTCTACTTATTTTTTTAAGTAGGCCACTGAGTCATTTTAATTGTGGTGGCATGGAAGCATGATGATGATGTACAGTAGGTATAATGTAACAGCATTAATGTAAGGTAGATTTAGCTATATTTTCTTATCTGTGCTTTTAATTGCTTTGGCTTAATTATTTTGTGGCTCTGAATAATGCTGTTTACCTCAAAAGGAAAAAAAGAGTAATTGGTATCTGGAGTAAATAAGGTAGATGCATCTTTATATCATGAAAGGGATCCTTAAAAGTCACTTGCATGCATTTCACAAAGGCATACACGTTTCTTTTCACAAGTTTTCTGCCTGGTCTAGAACATGAAAAAGTTAATGTAGTTCCACAGTGTTTTTTGCTTGCTAGGAACAATAAAATACTTTGCTGAGTAAACTGAATAAATGTCTGACCTGAGCACTTCAGCAGATTTTACAGACAGAATAATGTTCTGGATAAGAAAATAGCTCTGAAGCAAGTTTTATAATAAAATACATTTCAGATTAGAGAGCCCTTCAGTTCATTCCTCTAAGCAAGTCACACTTATGCACAGAATGCCATATACAACAATATAGAGTAGAAATCATTCTTTCCATACAACAATATAAGTAGAAATAATTTTTGTCAATTATTGCAGTATTATAAAAGAATGATAAAAAAGAATTTTTTCAAAGACAGGTCCACTCAACGTCTTCTAACCAGGAACATCTTCCATCATGCTCTAGGTGTCAAACTCGATCACATCACGTAATGTATCTTGACGTATCATTACATTTTTTGCCTTTCTGGAGCAGGGGTGGACGTGGCCTGCATGTAACGCATCTGGCCCACAGGACACCAGTTTGACACCCCTGCTCTAGACACAGTGTATCTTTTGATTCCTTGTGGCTAACAATTTCTCTGCATATGATATCCTGGACATTCCCACTTCCTTTTCTTCTCCCATCACTAATTCCAAGAGTGATATGATATGACAATAAGATTGACTGATTGCATCCATTTCAAGCATGAGTATGGGAAGCACAGAGGCTCTCTGATGTACTTTCTTTGTCTTCTCTCCTTTTCCAAGTTACCATGTGGTTACCAATGCACCATCATGATTGCATGCCCTTGTGTCCAGTAAGGAAGAGTTCCTGTTGTCATTCCACATATGTTTTCTTACTTCTCCTGTACTGATGGACTCTAATAAAACAATTCATACATTTCTTCAGTGTCTTTGACAGTGGAATGACTGCTTCAAAGCAAAACTATCCCAGCTAATCTGGGACAGATATGAAATTCCTGCTAATCTTGGGGCAGTTACTTTTTGGGACACATTATTATAACAATGACAGTGGGTGTGTGGGTGTATTGTCATGTCCATGGAGGAAAGAGAGGAGCTATACTTTTGCATGATGATACAAATTTACATGATCATGGCAAAAATTATAATGTGACTGGCGCAAACTGCATAATTGTGTTATTTATGCAATTTCACAATATCATCATGGCTTGGAATAGACACCTCTGATACTCTCTAAATTCCTGGAGGTAAGGAATCTGAAGAAGGAAGCTAAAATGTGTATTGTCTATGTGGATTCCTCATGGATTTTAAAAACCTGTATAGTTGAAGCTCTAAATCACACTGTTTTACAGTCTCTCCAGTAAGACTTTCTTCTTTTCCAATGCATGGAGGACAGATATTCTTCTTATCCAATCATAATAGGATTGGTTTTACCATTAAAAGTAGGTCCATCTATCTTCCCAAAGAACTGCTCATTGGATCAAAGCTGTGCATCTCTTCAGAATGGCCATTTGTCCTGTATATATTTCTTTGAAGGGTGTTTAGACTTCGTATCATAAAGTGGCTACAGAGTCTGCTTGGAGAGCGATCACAACCATATCATTATACATCCTGCTGAGGACCTGCTCACAGTAATATGTGTAGGTCAGTTGGCTATCTGGTTGCTGGGAGAATGAATACTTCTGTTGCAGTAGCTGCTAAAGAGGAGGGAGAGAGAGACAGGGAGGGAGAGAGAGAGGGGTGGGTGGGAAGAGACTGTATAATCTTGCAACAGTATTGTTTAGGGAAGAGTAAAATCCACAAATTTAGGATACTCCAGACTGTTCAATTTTTCTTCCAGGATGTGGCAATCTGGCTATTCAGGGGTGATTTAGTATTTTTCTGAAAATAAATCCTGTTTGCCATACTCCTGGACTGATGGGATTTGAAAAGGTTCTGTACATTTTGAATATGATCTTTGTGTTCTGAAATTATAAAAGTGCTATGGTATTATTTTTCATGTTTCCCTAATAGTCAGCCAACCCTGCCACAGTCATTGAACACACTCAATAGACACGGAGTTTCCATAACATTGTGAATAGATGGATTTATTTGGCTGCATAAACAAAGGCAGGGATTAGAAGGATGATAGTCATTACCGGAGCCTTGAACTTTAAGGCTGGTTTAGTAACCTGCAGCAGAGTTGAAAATGCCACTAACCTCAAGTCAATGGTTTTCAAATCCAATGTATCTAAAGAAATGCATTTTGGAGCTGTTATTATCTGTTTTGTCTCTATGGCATGCCTCAGTAATTTCCCTAACCATATTTGGTCCAGTTAGAATTGCTGGATGAGTTCAGCCTGTTAATAGAGGTGAAGAAAATGGCTTCATTGATAAGTAAAAACCGGCTGCATCTTTTTCATCAGACCTCAAAATTTTCCAAATATTTTAAGAATATAAAATGTATGAAAGAGATGTGTGCAGTGCTCCTACCAAAACATCTGCTTTTCCCTAATCTTGATAGATGTTTCTTCACTGTGCTTTTATGTTGTTTCTTTATTGGAGATTTGAGACTCCTCCTCTCCCCAACTTTTTAAAAGAATTCTGGATACTAAATTCCACAATTTCTGACATTTGGACATGTTTGCTTTTGAAGTGTCTATTTATATATGAGTCAGTGACAGAGAGAGAAAAAAAAGTGTGTATATAGAGATGTAAAAAAACCCCCTAAACATTAAAATACAGGTGAATAAATATGTCCAAAATGAATCAGAATCTACTACATTTTAGCCCGAGAGAATTTTTTTTTTTAAAAAACCATGGTTTTGTGCATTTTGTGCACAAATATATCTCTTTGAATTTCATTAACCAATTAGAGGATGAGGTGACAACTATTCATTCCAAGTTAGGAAAAAAACATTTTTAAAATGCCCATATTTTTCACACATGTTTTGCTGATAATTAACAGGTAGATATGTTTTCCCAGTCTGCAAATACTACAACTTTCAAAATTCTTAATCAGCTTGGCAAAAGATACCTGGAGGAACACAGGTTGAGAAGATTGCCTTATAGAAATAAATACATTATAAGCCATGATTATAATGCAAAGTAATATCTCTGCTACGCTGGATTACTAGAGTGTAAGTATAATCTTTATTGTCATTGTACTTAAGTAACTGACAATGGCATAATTTCACTATAAACCTTTTAGTTGCATACTTTCTATCCCCAGTCTGAGATACGTATAAGAAATGACTACTTTTAATGAAGATCAAGGAGAAGCTACCGTGCAAGAAAGTAAGAGCCTTTGGCCAAATCATTGTTTAAACTGTATGAGTAGGGATGCTCTACAGCAAGGGTGTCAAACCCGTGGCTCGTGGGTCAGACATGTTATGTGCTGGCCATGCCCATCTCCATTATGGCAAAAAGGAAAAAAAGTCTCAATGTATAACATGATGACAACATGACGATGAGAGTTTGACACTCTACAGAAAACTGTTATGTACATTAGGGCACAGTTTATAACCAATTTGTACCTTCAAAGCACCTTGCAGAGACCTAAATTTCTTTATTCTATGTCTCTGACAATCATGTCAGTCATATCCCAGTTTGGTCTAGTGATAACTAGAAAGTGGGAGTTTGTGAGTTCTAATCCTACCTCAGCCAGTCACTTTCTCTCTCAGCTCAAGCCAACCCACCTCATAGGGTTGTTGTTTGGGAAAATAGGAGGAGGAAGGTATGTTGGATGTTTCACTGTCTTGAATTATTTGTAAAAATAATTATGGTGGGATACAAATAAATAAAGATAATATGATAGGATAAAAATGTACATTTTATGAAGCTAAAGTACTGAGAAGTGAACACATTTGAGAGGGACTTAAAATTGACATCCTTAAGACAGACTTATCTGTTTAATTTTCTGTATATATATGAAACTGAACTAAAATAGAAGATTGTGTAATGTAGAAAGACATTCTAAGTGGGGGACTAGACTGAACACATCTACAGGATGTAATGTTATTACAGCCCATAACAATCTATAGCAATGATATATTTATTACTTCAGGGCTGACTGTTACAAAAACTCCACATTATGGGCTGGTTCTGTTATCCATTTGTTATCAGAAAACATTTCTATCTGAGATAGTGTGCTTTTTGTATTTATCAGTTTTTCCCACATGGCTGGTTCTCCAAAGTCGATTTTACCATCTAAGCAAAACCAGACATGTTTCTGGCAGCTCTTGGGTGAATTTTCACTTCATCAAATAAAGGAGGGGAGAGGGGGAGCATCATTTTGTTTACTTTGATGAAGATGCCTTGCACATTTTGACATGCTGAACTCCCTCCAGGGTGCTTACTGGCCATGAAGCTCTTTCATATCTCATTCATTATCAGGGAGAGATGGGAAAACACTCCCTTATTTCTCTCACATATGAGTAAATTAACTAAACCATGGAGACACAGTTCCATTAAAGAGCTAGAGTGAGAATGGCCACAGCCTCTGCACACAGGAACGGGCCTGAGCTGACACAGTGCAGTCTAGCCTGCAATCTGAAAAAGAGATTACTTGGAAATTTCTTTATCAAAATGCAAATCATCTGCAACAGCAAAGCCCAGAAATGCAATAATGCTGGTAAATCCCAGGTAGTAAGTAAGCCTCAGCTCAAAACTCCCAAACTATCAGCTCCATAACCAAACCTCAGCTCCTTTTCTCAGACAGCCCAAATGAAACGTAGATATCCTCAGTATAAAACAACCTCACAATTCCTGGGGTTTATTATCTTACCTGCAACAATCAGTGTCCTGATTTCTCTTAAGCAATATGAATTGAGTAATAAGAAAATACTCACTTGTTCATATAGAGAGGTAGCATTTTTATAATTTATATTTTATATATTTGGGTTTATTTACAGGAGGGTATCAGTAAGAATAGAAAATCCACTAAATACTAAATTCACTCATCCCTAGCATTTTGTTCTTTAGACTGTTTCTACTTCAAGGTCCCAAATCTCAGCAAATCAGAATTACTTCTAATGGTGAACTCAGTTGGGAGCTACAATAGGCAGAGAAAAAGAGAGATGTATTTGGCTCTGAAGTACCTAAAATATACAGTACTATAGGTTAGATTAGATTAGATTAGATTAAAGACTGTTCCTTCCAATTCCCCCCAAAAACAGACCAGTGACAATCAAAAACCTGCAAGATTAGTGGTGAAACAATCAATTGGAGTAATTTGGAAGATTCTCTGACTAAATTAGCCTTGAATTCTTGAATTAGCACAATTCATATTACAAACTTCTGTTCCAGTTCCTTATGGTTTATATTCTATTTCTTGCTATTCCTCAAACATCTTGCTTTGTGACAAAGCCATCAAAAGAATCAATATTGACTTTGAGTTGGCTATTTTTGTTATTGCAAGTCTGTGCAAAATTAAGACAAAACCCATCAGCCATGACTTGATCCACTATACACAATATTCTTTTTATTTCAGCAATTTTACCAATTCCTGGATCAGATCCATCCTCCAGAAAAAACTGAACCATAGTTGGATCAGAAAAAGTTCCTTGGTTACATTCAACTTAAATTATCCTAAATCATTCATATTCTGAAACAGCTAATTCCCAGGACTTGAGATGTCATTTGCAGACATATATAGAGATGCGTGTTTCTAGTAACTATGGCAACAAAAGTAATATAAAAGTAGTAGAGGTAGAAGGTAGACCACTTTTTCAGAATGACAAGAAAGTACCGTATATAGTCAAAAATAGCTGGGGCATCTAAAGCGGCTTTGAGGAAAGTTGGAAGGCAATTGTAATATCAATTTATTCAGTTTTCCACTTTTTCCTTGCTTCCCCAAGTTTCAATCACATTAGCAATCATTTTACTTTGGCCAGGCAGAATGATATGAAAAAGTAGCATAAGAATTCTTAGCATGCAGTGTTAGCCCTACAATCTGTACAATTCAGAGATAATTAATTAGCTGGATGCCAAAGAGGCCTGTAGGCTTACTTGTGGTGGTGTGTAGGCCAAGATAAAATGGCAGGGATGGAAGTTTGGCTAAGACTGCAGCCTTTCTAGGGGTATTTAATTAATCCTTAAATCTGCAAAATTTCCTGTCATCTCGAGCAAAAACAGATCCTCATCATCCTTTAATTGTTGCAAAGTGTCTTGCTCTGGAAGTATTGAAGCAGAAAACCTGGCTTCGGTAGAGCTTCAGCCGACTTGGAAAAATAGGCCCAGTAAGAAAAAAAAGCCAGGTGGCAAATTCTGTTTTGATAACAATGCAAACTGTGCAGCTCCCCAAAAACTATTTCCATAATGAATTGGGGCACAATACCAAAGAGGCATAATACCCATTTTTAAAGGGAACAAACCAGAGATGGTATTCAGTCAGTTCTAACCGGTTCTTTTTTTTTTTTTTTTCTTTTTTTTTTTTTTTCAATTGTAATTTTGTATTTCAGGGATAGGCAGTGCTCAGGCTGCGGCCAAAATTACTAGAACAAGAATCAGGAGCCAAAGGATTTCTTGCGGCCTCCCTCTTCTTCAGCGCTTGGGCTTGGGTGATTTCTTAGGTCGAGGAGTGGGTGGTTTAGAATGACCAGCTTTATCAGACGATTTCTTTTGAGAAGTATCTCTTCGAGATTTTTCTTTTTTGCCAAAATCTTTAAACTCTGGTTCCTCATCTTCTAAATCCTGGAGTTTTTTCAGAGCTTCTTCCAACTCCTCATGAAGGGCTTCTGACTTTTCCTCAGCTTCCTGGGCTCGTTTCTCAGCATCTATGAGCCGTTCCTCCAGAATTTCTAGTGAAGCTAGTATCTGAAATTCCTTTTTAGAGAATTCAGTGGTTGGCTGGCTGGCATACAATTCTCTCCCTGAAACTGAAATTTTTTCAAACCGGTTCTAACCGGTTCTGACAAACCAGTAGTGGAAAATTTGAGTAGTTTAGAGAACTGGCAAATACCACCTCTGGCTGGCTCTGTCCCATCTGCTTGCTGCCTCCCGGGCCCCAGCTGATCGGCTGGGCCTTCTTCTGTTACTTTGCACAGGAGAACAGAGCTGGAAAGCAGGTTAGTGGTGTGGAGAGGGAATGGGGATTTTACAGTATCCTTGCCCTGGAGAGGGGTGAAATATCCTTGCCCTGGAGTGGGGTGGAAATGGAGATTTGCAGTATCCTTCCCTAGGAGTGGGGAAGGAATGGGGATTTTGCAGTATCCTTCCCCTGCCACGCCCACAAAACCACGCCACACCCACCGAGCCAATAGTAAAAAAATCTTGAATCCCATCACTGCAACAAATACAAATAAAAAAAAACATATTTTCTTCAAATCAGCACAGCTCCTTGTGATGTGTGTGTCTGTTCAGTTGTTTTGGCAAAGGAATGAAGTGGTCAACCAGTCCAACTTTCTAATTGATTTGATTTCCCAGTCACGTTTACTGCTTAGAATACCAGGGAAGTCTCCTATCAAAGTACTTACCATGATTGAATTTGTTTCCTAGCTGTTGATTCTAACAGTATGAAATGAAATGTAAAGAAATCGATAACTACCCCTCACTCAGTTGACCCCTTGACTATCTGCTCTTATCGAATGCCTTTACAAAAGTGGCCTGGGATGGAATAGGATTTTACTTAGAGAAAGAAGTGGGAATATCAAACCATTGGAGAAAACCTATCAGACTCCTAGGAGAGGAAAATGCATGAGAAGTCTGCTTTGAAGGATCTTTGGTGCTCTCTGAACTTAGTTGCTTTCTTGTGGTATTGTTTACTGCTTGTTGTTAATCTCTGCTTATCTGAGTGTTGATTTGTTTCAACAACCAATGTATTGGTTTCAATAGGCATGCACTACTCTTGCTTTAATGTCAGGGAAGGGGGTATTTGTGTGTCTGTGTGTGTGTGTGTGTGTGTGTGTGTGTGTTTGTGTGTAGAATGCAGACAAATAGTTTACATACATTCTTTGGTTCCATAACATTGAATTGAACCTATGAAATTACTGTTTCTCTTTCGTAAACTTTCATTTAAGCATAAATACTTAAATGAATAGATACTTCAAAAGCCTTTTGAAATAGAAATGGGAACAGAAAAACTAGCCTCTAAATCTATTCAAATTCTCCAGACTGGATAACTTTAAAAAACACAGCAAAAACTACTATTTTCTGAAATGCATGCAGAAAAAGAAAAAAAAATAGAAAGTTTTTGAGATAATCAGTATTTTATTGAATCAGTTTGTAACGTGCATTAATCATATTTATGCTATTTTATGCAAAACCAACAAGATAATGCAAAACATTTTGCATATATTAATAGATTAAACCTGTAAAGCAATCATCTAGAGTCCGTAGGTCCAGTGGTTAAAGCACCAAGTTAGAAATTGGGAGATCCTGAGTTCTAATCCAGCCTAAGGCACAAGCCAGCTGTGTAATCTCAGATCAGTCACTGGGAAGCAGGAAGTGGCACATCACTTATCTTATCTCAAACATTTTTGTCACTGCTATCATTGACAGCAGGTAGATAGAATAACAAGGGAGCAACTTGGAAACCTGTGGGAAACCAGAGGCCATGGATAGACAAATGGGAGACAAATGGGAGAAGCAACCTAGAACTAAAGGCAACTTTCCTAATGGTGAGAGCAATCAACCAATGGAACAGCTTGCCTTCAGAGGTTGTGGGTGCTCTGTCGCTGGGTGATTTCAGGGAGATACTAGATAGCCATTTGTCTGAAATGTTGTAGGATCTCCTGCTCAAGCAGTGGGTTGGACTAGAAAACCTCCTTCCTTCCAACTGTACAGTTCCAATAATACACTTCCTTCCAACTGTCTTATTCTATGTTTTGGTTATAAGAGCTGCATAGATCATGCTTATAGCAATAGCAATAGTAGTTAGACTTATATACCGCTTCATAGGGCTTTCAGCCCTCTCTAAGCGGTTTACAGAGTCAGCATATCACCCCCACAGTCTGGGTCCTCATTTCACCTACCTTGGAAGGATGGAAGGCTGAGTTAACCTTGAGCCGGTGGGATTTGAACCGCTGAACTGCAGATAACAGTCAACTGTAGTGGCCTTCAGTACTGCACCCTAACCACTGCGCCACCTCGGCTCTTATATGCTATATATACTCACACATGTGGAATTCTCTCATCATCATCATTATTATGCTCCCTGGAAAACAAGAAACACCATCAGGCTCGGAATATTCCCTTCATTCCCACAACAGTATCTTGCTGTCGGAATGAAGCTTCCTCAGCATTTCAGCAGAAAGAGGAAGGTAGTGGCCACTGAAAGCCACATATAACATATAGATTACCAGGGGTGGGTTCCTGCCAGTTCTAACCTGTTCTATAGAAGATGTTCCACAAATCTACCATGCCGTTTAGAACCGGTTCCAGCTCCCTCCCCCGCCCACTGCTCACTGATTGGTTGGCTCAATAATCACCCCGCCCACCTCTAAGAATCCTATCTAAACCTTAAAGTCTTAAAGCTGTCAAGTTTGAACACCCCTGGGTTTTTTCTAAAGGGTTGGAGGTGGAAGGGTCTTGTAACTTGACAGCTTTAAGACTTGTGTGCTTCAAATGCCAGAGTTACTGAGCCAACATTTTGGTTGCTAAGAAAGAGCGTTAAGTGAGTTTCACCACATTTAAAAGTTGGCCACGCCCACCCAGTCACATGACTGCCAAGTCACTCCTACTTGGTCACATGTCTGGCAAGCCACTCCCACCCGGTCACTCCCACAAAGCAGGCCACACCTACAGAAGAGGTTCTAAAAAATTTTGAAACCCACCATTGTAGATTACATATATATTCTATAAGCCAAAAGAATAGATATGGAATGGTTGGTACCATATTCTTCCTTTTCAATATGACTGGAATAGACACACCCAAAGCCCAATTCTGTCACTCAGTCCAGGACCAGGGCTGATACTAAGCAGCTGGGAAGAACAAGAGAAATAGTAAGAATGAATTTCTCAGCATGTGTCACCAAGGCAACCAAAGAGGTCCCAGTCCCATTTTCCAGCCACAAACTCAACTGAATAGTCACAGATAAATAATAACAATTGTTGAACTAAGTTAAGAGGATTGGTATTCAGCACACATTACAATTAACACAAGTCTCCAAGGAAATAAAACATTGCTCTTGTGTCATAACACTTTCTGTATTTTTGCATAATGGATTATGTTTCTTAAGTATGTGCATTGATACTGTAAATATGTTTCTCTGACAAAGTTTGCTAAATATTGGAGTGAAGCTGCTGTGATGGTGGGGATGCATATTTATTACTAAGACTTGTATGCATACAGTTTTATATTACTCTTTTTACCTTCTCTTACTGGAGAGTCAATATAAATTTGCTAAGATGCAATCTTGATATCTTAGCAGTTTTACCCTATCTTTAAAAAGTCCATTAAAATCATATCAACTGTCAGAAAATCCCATAAAGTCTTGAGGAAATGCTACTGGCTTTTAAACATAATCATGGTATCCAAATTTAAATTAAGCCCTTACTGGCTGACCGTAGACTTTTAAAGACCATTTTGGGCAACTATGTTTTACGAATTGTCCAGAGCCAGGAGATTAAGATAATGAAGAGTCAGACTCCAGTTTCATTTAAATAATAATAATAATGTATGAAGCCAAAGACAAGTAAGGACAACATACAAAACTTGAGGTTCAAGGTTTATTTTATTTATATGCCGCCCTATTCCCAGCGGGACTCAGGGTGGCGCACAAACCCAAGGGGGGGGAGGGAAAAACACAAAAAAACAAAAAGTACAGGGCATTTAAAACAACCAACAGCCACACGATTCGAGAGGGAAGGGAACTCATCGACCCCAGGCCTGCCGACACAGCCAGGTTTTAACAGCTTTTCAGAAGGCCTGGAGAGAGATGAGGGTTCGAATCTCTGTGGGGAGCTCGTTCCAAAGGGCCGGAGCCGCCACAGAAAAGGCCCTCCCCCGGGTAATGGCCAGATGACATTGGCTAGTAGACGGAACCTGGAGGAGGCCTAATCTGTGTGATCTAATGGGTTTTTGGGAGGTAATTGGCAGCAGGCGGTCTCTCAAGTACCCAGGTCCAATACCATGAAGGGCTTTATAAGTGACGACTTGAAGCATATCCGGAGACCAATCGGTAACCAGTGCAGCTCGCGGAGGATAGGTGTAACGTGGGTCTACCGAGGTGCACCCACAATCGCTCGCGCGGCTGCATTCTGGACAAGCTGAAGTCTCCGAATGCTCTTCAAGGACTGCCCCATGTAGAGCGCATTGCAGTAGTCCAGTCTTGAGGTCACGAGGGCATGAGTGACTGTTGCAAGTGCCTCCTGATTCAGGTAGGGACGCAATTGGTGCACCAGGCGAACCTGGGCAAATGCCCCCCTGGTCACAGCTGACAAATAATGTTCTAAGGTCAGCTGTGGGTCCAGGAGGACTCCCAAATTGCGAACCCTGTCTGAGGGGCATAAAAATTTCACACCCCCAGCCTGAGTGATGGAGTACTAGCCAAATTTTTGGGAGGGAAACACAACAGCCACTCGGTCTTGTCTGGATTGAGCGCAAGCTTGTTAACCCCCATCCAGACCCTGACAGCCTCCAGGCACTGGCACATCACGTCAACTGCTTCACTGAGTTGGCATGGGGCGGACAGATACAACTGGGTATCGTCCGCGTACTGATGGTATTTTATCCTGTGCCGCCGAATTATCTCACCCAATGGCTTCATGTAGAAACTCAGAAGATATTTTTAAGGAAGACAACTAAAGTGCTCATTGCTATGATGATCCACTTAGTTTGAAGAAGGAAGAATTGAGAAATGCAGTCTTACTGATAATACTAGTACTGTCAGGAGATAGCTGTTAATTAAGGGTCTTACTTAGAACAACTTGTTTCCCAAGCTTTTAGACCAGGAAAAAAAAGAAGTAATTTGTTACTTAAAACACCAGCCAAACATGCATTCAAATTTGGTAAACAGACTCCAGATGCATGTTCTTCCCACAAGAGTACAAACTGACTCGGGCTACGTAAGAGAGCAGTTCAGAAAAAGCAAAGGACCCAGTGTATTTGAGGCAAGGCAATTAATGGGAAGGAATGCAAATCTTGCATTGAGCAGTTCCTTGTTTGAACCACTGACTTCATCCCCCCCCCCCCCAGCAGCCCTGTTAACTTTAGTTAGGCATTTGGAACCAGGCTGTGGAAAGTTTGTTTAGACCTTTCCTGACACTGAGGCTGAAATTTTATGTTAAGAGAAAGCTTGGGTTCCTCACAGCTTCTTAACTCAAATAAATTGGAACACAAGCTTAACTTGAATAAATGGTGATGCGGAAAAGCTGTTTAATGCTTTTTCCTTCCACTCTTCATTTTTGGCTCAGAATTATCTTCCTCTACAATACATGTTTACTCCTCAGAACAAGTTCCAATAGGTTCGGTGGGACTGGCTTGTAATCTAAAACATTTCCTTCCTTGATGGGTGAAGCAAAGCCAGCCGCACTAAGAATAGTTCCATCAATCAAGGAAAAGCAACTTCCGATTGCCAGAACAGGAAAGCCATGCCACCAAGTTGTTATGGGGTTTTGGGTGGATATATTCGAGATATACAGAATTCAGTGCTGCTGCATTACTATCAGTTAAATCTCATTGTAGCTTGCCTGGATTGGATGTGTGTATGTTAATTTCTTTCTAATCCTATTAGACTCCATGGTGTAAATAAATTGTTGATAACAGTTTTAGGGAGAATGAGCTCCTTCACTGAGGTACAAAATTCCACAAATATAAGGCTGATATAAGACTGAGCTACTTTTCCTGGCATTTACCCCTAGACCAGGTATGGGAAACAATGTGACTTATGACTTGTGGACTTCAATTACCAGAATTCCTGAGCCAGACATTCTGGCTCAGAAATCCTGGGAGTTGAAGTCCCACAGCCATAAAAGGGCCATGGTTCTCCACCCCTGCCCTACACAGATTTGGTGTGTGTGTGTGTGTGTGTGTGTGTGTGTGTGTGTGTGTGTGTGTGTGTGTTTGGTGTGTGTGTGTGTGTGTATGTATGTATGTATGTATATGTGTGTGTATGTGTATATGCAAGTTATTTTATCTTCGCCCACAGTATTTGTAGGCACATATTCCAAAGGTGGCTTCATACAAACCAGAAAAGTATTCTAAGATATAAAGTCTATTTGAACATATCCACTTTGTTACAGCTTAAGAAATGAGAGACTGTCATGATCGTCAGAGGAATTCAACCTGTCATAGGAGTAGTAATGGTTAGAAACTGGTGATTACATCTTCAGATTTGAATTATAATTTTTGTATGGCAATGCAGAAGTATTTGAGCGTTATTATTCTAATATAATAAAAGCTATTAACATAAAGAGCATATTCCAACACATTCATATTCTCACCATCCTCCTCAGAGAACAAGATGATATTAAAAATCCTGTGAGGCAGATTAATGAGGAAAGGAGAGGAGAGAGTGGCCTAAAATTATCTGCTGAGCTCCAAGATTGACTGGTGATTAGAATCTGGGTGTCCTTGGTCCTGCTTAAGAATAGTTATTATAGTCATGCAGGTCTTGGGCAAAAAATAGTGGAACATGTGCAATACCATGAGAATAAATATATTTTTGGGGATTTCAGCATACTAAAATTCAGAATACTGAAAGGTAGTCAAGAAAAAAAAACTAAAATCTACCTCCAAAGGTACTTAAGAGCCATGGTGGCACAATGGTTAGAATGCAATACTGCAGACTACTTCTGCTTACTGCAGGCTGCCAGCAGTTCAGCAACTGAGACTCATCGGCTCTAAATTGACTCAGCCTTCCATTTTTCTGAGGTCAGTAAAATGAAGGGCCAGGTTGTTGGGGGCAATATGCTGATTCTGTAAACTGCTTATAGAAGGTTGTAAAGCACTGTGAAGCAGTATATAAGTCTAAGTGATATTGCTACCTGCTATTATGGGTGGCTGCATCTGCAAAAGTATAGCAGTGCTGAATGAGAAGTGGAAGAAGTATTTTGTATCTGAAGTGCCAATTGTCTTGGGAATTTGGTGCTATTGTAATATATTTGCCTATCCCACAATTTCTATAACTGCTATGCTTCCAGATAAAAAAAGTCCCAGTCTAAATGTAGAGAAGGCGTCATAGTTATGTAACAGAGTATTTCTGGAATTCAAACATGATAACGTTTGTTCCCCAGGCAAGTGGGAATAAGTCTGCCATCTGAGATTCTTAAATGCTGTTGCCAGTCATAGTGGGGCAGGATGAGAACCCATAACAACCCAGATAGTTGGTTCAGCAATATCTGGAGATCACAGATTCTCCATCCCTGTACTGCAGAGGAAGGATCACCGCAGTAAAGGTCAGGTTTGTACGTTGATTTAAGTCTTTCCAAAGGCTTCTGCCTGAAAGAACTCTAAAGATAACAAGCTGCTTTTGTTAGGCATGGATTTCATTTTTACTGCTAGTAGTGAGTTTGCTGTAGTGGTTAAAGCAGCGGTCTAGAAATTGGAAGATCATGGGTTCTAGTCCTGCCTTAGCCAGCTGGGTAATCTTGGGCCAATCACTCTCTCTCTCAGCCATAGGAAGCAAGCCGAGAGTACTTTTCCAGACAATTGCCAGAATTCAGCAGTGACTCGAGTTTGAACCAAGTACTTTCCATTCCTGATCTTTCACCCTCATGTGTCAAATTATTTTTTAGGGATGTATATGTGGACTTTATTTACTGTGATCTAATCAACCACATTGTTAACTTTCAAAATGTTTCATTGGGAAATGTGGGATGCAGTATTACATTGCATTCACACAGTAGCAAGAACTGTTGTCTTTTCTAGACTATCTATCTATCTATCTATCTATCTATCTATCTATCTATCTATCTATCTATCATCTATCTATCTATCTATCTATCCATCCATTCACCCACCCACCCACCCACCCACCCACCCACCCACCCACCCATCCATCCATCCATCTATCTATCTATCTATCTATCTATCTATCTATCTATCTATCTATCTATCTATGGATCAGAACAAAGGTTTATTCAGTTCAGTGTTGTTTTCTGGTGGAGTGTAGCAAGTTCCTTATAACTTCCAGAAGGAGGAAGATGAGAGCAGGAGCAATTGGTATTATGTGATATAAGGAACAGAGTCATAACAGACTGCTTGATGTATCTGCAGGATGCAGAAGATTAACTTCTCTATCTTGCAAGATTTTCTGAAAACAAGGACAGAATATTCATGCACAATTAGGAAACTGTACAATTGGGGAAGGCAAGACAAGAAAAAAAAAACTAAGCAAGGAGAGAAGCAACTTGGAATTAAGGAGAAACTTCCTAACAGTGAGGACAATTAACCAGTGGAACAGCTTGCCTTCAAAAGTTGTTGGTACTTCATCACTGAAGGTGTTAAAGAAAATATTGGATAGCCATCTATCTGAAATGATATAAGGTCTACTGCTTGACCAGGGAATTTTGACTAGAGGACCTCTAAGGTCCCTTCCAGCTCTATTCTGATTGATTGAACTAGACAAGTAACCATAGGAGCAACTTCTAGTTTGGTGCTTTGATTATTCTTAGATCAGTGATTGAATATCAAATTATTTTCATCAGTTAACAGTCCTTATTTTGAGAGCTTTTAAATTTAAAAATGAAATTCAAGTATTTTAAATAAATTATTATAAGTTAGAGAAGGTGTATAGCATCCAAATCAAATTGCTTTCTTTTGAATCGACTGCAAATATCTAAAAAGAGAATGCTTCTTTCCAGACTGAGAGTCAGAGGATTGAATTTTGGATTGTGAAATGTTAAATGAATCACAGAATCTAGCTTTTTTCCTGGATTCTGGGTGTTTCATGGAGTATTTAACCTCTATTTTATGTACTAAATTTTGTATTATATATAAGACAGATGTTGCAAAAGTTATTGCCCTTCAATGAGATGTTTCCAAAAGAAGTCAAAGTTGAATACCTACACCTTTTCATTATTTATAAAATGGATAAGCAAAAAAAATCATGTATGTGTCTGCCTTCTCATCTCTCTATTGTCAATTTTTTAGCATAGGAAAATTGAAGGCCAAAGTTGCATTCTACATTCAATAATGCTATTTTCTTATTCAGAAAGTACCACATCACTCATACTGAAGAAGAATAGAAGGATTAACATTTATTGGCTTTGGATTGTGACCAAAGTTATAGGATAAGAGGGAGGGAGGGGATGGAAAAGGAGATGAAAAGATTCCTCAGAAATTCTGGATTATTTTCCCATATTTTTTCTCCCTCTTGGAGAAAAGAAGGTGAGGTGGAGGTCATTTTTAAATTATGGGGTGGGGTCATTTATTTAATTATGATCACCTCATAATATGAGCACCTATGCAAAAGTTTTCTTTTCAGTGATATGCTCAGTGAGCTCAAGAACACTGATAAATTAGTTGGGGATTAATCCCAAATGTAGTTAATAGTGATAGATTATGGGATTTATAATCTAAAATAGATGGAGGGCATTAAGCTGCCTTCTTCTGTTCTAGAAGAAAGCAAAACTGCTTCCTTCTGAGACAACCACGTGAGTGAGAAATGCAAGCAAGCAGTAACTTAAAAACAGAGAAACTTACTCTCTCTTTACACTGGTTTATGTTCTCATCACCAAAAATAATGAAGGTCTACCTGGTAGCTGCAGAAGCTGAAGATTTGGCAAGTAGTAAATTGATGAGCCTGAAAACCTTTGTTGTTGTTTTTAACAAAGTGTGGCAGGAAGGGTGTCCTCAATATAATTTGCAGCTGTAGAGAAAAAAGAATCCAGGTCTTGGATGAAGCCACAGTCCTTGGGTGTTAGCGTTCTCTCAAAACCCAATTACAGTCTTCCCTGTTTTGATCCGCATTAGGTATGCCTCAGTGATGAGCCTGCTGTGTTATAATTCCACTAGCAAGAATTTTGATCAGAAGAGCAAACCTCCACAAGAAACAGGAAGTGAGCAGAAGCAAAACTAATCTATTTGGGTGAGCTTAAAGTGGCTTTTAATATTATTGTTATTATTATTAATAGGCTTAACTAGTGATCCTGGAATTGATCTGGATTGGTGAAGGGAAGCAAAGTTTACAGAGCAATTGACCAGAAATGTAAGTCAAAGGGGAAGGCTAAAGAAAGGGAAACGAAGAAAGTCCAAAAGAAGGTTTGTGTGTGTGTGAGAGAGAGAGAGTGGGTGAGAGTGAGAGAGAGTGTGTGTGTGTGTATGTATATGTGAGAGAGGAGTTGGACAGTTTCTCTTATAATTCTTTGCTGGCTTTACTGCCTCAACTCTGAAATCAAAATGCTTCCCTGAAATGCTTCTTTGGAATTAAAACGCATATTCATTGGACATATGGATGTGCTTCGTCTTCATCACTTCTAAAATCAACCCTGCAATTAAAAACATGGAGGTTTTACCTTGCTATGCAGGTATCAAGCCACAGCACTGACTTCTGCTGAGATATACAGTACATTAGTGGTGAGATTCTAACGTTTTTTTAAAATATATATATATATTTATAAGCCGCCCAATCCCGAAGGACTCCGGGTGGCTTACAGAAGGGAAAAGAAAGAAAATAAAAAAATAAAAATAAAATAAGACAGGTTAAAACGACACAGATACATTCATTTCAGTTGGGGCTGGACCTCAACAATGAGGTCAACAGCCCCAGGCCTGCCGGAAAAGCCAGGTGTTGACAACTTTTCTGAAGGCCATGAGAGTGGGTGAGGTCCGGATTTCTGGGGGTAGTTTGTTCCAAAGGGTCGGGGCAGCCACAGAGAAGGCTCTCCTCCGGGGAGCCGTCAGCCGATATTGTCTGGCTGATGGGATCTGAAGGAGGCCAACCCTGTGTGATCTTACCGGCCGCTGGGAGGAGTGTGGCAGTAGGCGGTCTCGCAGGTATGCTGGTCCTAGACCATGTAGAGCTTTAAAGGTAATAACCAACACCCACAGGTTCTGTGGGCATGGCTTGGTGGGTGTGGCAGGGGAAGGTTACTGCAAAATCTCCATTCTCTCCTGATCAGTTGGGACTCAGAGGCAGAGAATAGAGGGGATGGGGCCAGTCAGAGGTGGTATTTACCAGTTCTCTGAACTACTCAAAATTTCCACTACCGTTCTCCGGAACTGGACAGAACCTGCTAAATACCACAGAAATCAGTATTTATCTTTTTGCCCTTTGTTTTCCCATCTTCTAAGTAGATCTGTTTGACTGTTTTTTTCCCTAAAATCATATTAAAACTATTCACTCAAGTACAAGCAACCCTTTGGGTCCTGCAAATTATGCTGAGAAAGAAAGAGAAACATTGTAAAGGACTTACAAGGTAGCTGGTTAGCTTTATTATTATCACACACAAACTGCATGCCAGATTTATGGAATGTGATCCATATGGCCTTGTATGCTGAAAGTCAGACAGCAACAACCATCAATGAGGTTGGGCAAAATACATGAATTGCAATCTTAGATTAGGACTTTTCAGACAGGTTCAATTATCTATTCAGCCAAGAAGCCCAAAGAATGACCTTAGGGCAGTTATCAATCTAATTCAATTCATAGGCATCTTCATGAGTAGAAAAGGAAAAGATCCCTATAATATTTCATGCTTTGTGTGGGTGTGGTATTATGAAATAAAGAAGGGTCAAGGAGTGATCTGTTGCTAGGCTTTCCATTCCTGTAGTGGTGCTCCTTCCATAGACAATAGTATTCCATTACTATTTCAGCCTGCTGTTTTGGCTGGTTGTGGGAGAGAAGCTTGCATTTAATTATCCTTTCTCTGCAAATGACAACAATGAGAATAAGAGGGAGAGAAAAGGGGGACAAATGGAAGCCCCCTCAAATAAGGTTGCAGTAAAGGAGCAATAACAATTATTGTTACGTTTGAAGGAACAGATGAGGTGTGAGGTGGCTAAGGTAAGTGAACAGCAATTTATTTGAAGAACAGCAACAATAAATATATACATCAAATTCCCCACCTCGCCCTGCTTGACAGCTATTTATACAAGAGCTGTCAAGCAGGGCGACCAATAGGAATGCTTCAGAGAGCTCACGCTCAGCCAGCCATGCCTTAGCCAATCAGGCAAGGCTGAGCTGTTGCCGGCTGTCAATCATAAGTCGAGGACTTGTGGCCGGTTGTAAGTCAAGGACTTTAGGACCGGTCACAAGTCGGGGACTTAGCAATTATCAGAGATTCAAGCAGAAGCACTGCAAAGTAGAGAGAGATACTATTAAGGTAGCAAATTCGAAATTGGATAAATAATGGTGTTAATATGGGGGAAAGGTGAGGAGTTGCAGGGAAAATAGCTTGAGCATTGTGTTCCTGTGAGGAAAAGGAATTTTCACAGGATGTCTTACAGGTTACACAAAAAAATACTATCACAGCCCAGTGATGGGATTCAAAACTTTTTACTACTGGTTCTGTGGATGTGGCTTGGTGGGCGTGGCATAGCTTGGTGGGCATGGCTTGGTGGGCGTGGCATAGCTTGGTGGGCATGGCTTGGTGGGCGTGGCAGGGGAAGGATACTGTAAAATTTCCATTCCCACCCCACTCCAGGGGGAAGGTTACTGCAAAATCCCCATTGCCTCCTGATCAGCTAGGACTTGGGAGGCAGAGAATAGATGGGGGCCGGGCCAGTCAGAGGTGGCATTTACTGTTTTTTTTCGAACTACTCAAAATTTCCACTACCGGTTCTCCAGAACTGGTCAGAACCTGCTGAATACCACCTCTGACCCAGCCCCAAAAGGATCCAAAAGACCCAAGCAACTGCATCTAGATCAGCATACATTAACTCCAAGGTTAACATCAGATCAACAATGAAGTAAACAATACCCCAATCAAGAAACTGCCAAAGAAGCCAACAACAAGCAGCCCAATCAAAGAATCTGTAAGACCAACTCCACCAATACTGACAGGCAAGCCACCAGAATATAAACTGACAGCAAACAGGAGTCCTTACTAGCGCTGATAATGAAATGTCTGCAAGAAAACAAACCAGCTCAGTGAACACCAAGGACCCCTCATGTCAACCCTGAGCTACAATATTCTCCTATATTAAAACACAAACTACATGCAGCGATAGTATACTATAAAGATGCTATCAGAAATAAAGCAGATTCACAATCCTGATTTGTACATTGAACCTATTGAAATATTGGTCCAATAGCCTTCAATGTGAGGTTACTAAGAATAAATAGAAATATGAATAGGCTCCTCATGTGGCAGTACATCTTTTTTCACTATGGATGGATTGCCACTTGCACAAGGATTTAAGCACTTGAAAAACGTCCTTGGACTGTCGGAGACCGATATCTAGAAACTTTTCAGAGATTCCAGTGAGAAAGTGTCCCTGATTTGCCTAAAAATACCAGGGGTTGGAACTGGGGTTTTATATGCAAAGGTGTGCTGTTCTGTCACTGATTTATGAACCTTTCTTACTTCCCATGTACATACTGATTTATAGGAATACTTCTTTGCTTAGTGAATGAGAACTCTGAATATAATGCTTGCTTCTGGCTCTTTTTTTTAAAATGGGTGTATCTGTTTGAGACAGTTATGTATAAACCAATTCTTGGTGATTCTTGCTGAACCAAGAATGGTTCAGATTGTAAGCTCAGTTGACATGCATGCTGGTCTCATGGCTACCACTAGGCAGGTGATATTAATGAAGGTATAGAACATGAAATCAGTTTGACTTCTGCTAAGCCAAGCTACGGTTCCAGAATGCTAATGTTTTACTAAAAGCCTCTTTCTGACCTCCTAAACACTCTCTGTTTCATGACTGTTGCTCTATACAATTTTGTGTTAGCCTTGACAATTTTTTATAATTGCATAGCTCAAGAGCTCTTCTAATTTACATCCTCTCCATGAACAAACCATCCCCTCCCTTTAATAGGAGGCCAAACCTCCTTTCAGAGAGGCCATTGGGAAGGACTATTGGGAAAAACAACAGGGGCCCACATTCTGCTAAACAAGTGGGTCTCCCAAAGTAACCAATTTCCATGCTACAAATGAGGAATCATTAAAAGCTTATGCTTGAGTTTTGTTGTTTCCTTCCCCGTGGACGGTAGATTCTGATTTTTATAGTTGGCCATGATAGCATTGCAGCGTTTTAGATAGGATGAGAGGAATGAAGTCCTTGAAATAATAGGTTTTGAAAAAACAAATTATTTAGAGTCTAAGTCTTAACACTTGAAAGCTGGAGATAAGTGTGAAAGAATTACCTCAGTCCACTTTAACAAACCAATACACATTTCTGAGTTTGAAAATGGATACAAGTGAGAAATAAACAGCTGTTCCAAAGATATTAGAAGAAGAATATAAGAGGCTAGAGATGGAACTACAAAAAGAACCACAAAAAAGAATCTAAAAAACTAAATAGAACTAATAAAATATAAGTTGAACTTAATAGATAAAGAAAAATTAGCACAAAAAATTTAAAAGTGCTAAACAATTTTTGTTGAAAATGCAAATAAACCAGAAAGATGGATGCATGTAAATTGAAAAGGAAAAGAGAAAAAAAAACTCTGATACACCAATTAATGGACAAGGAAAGAGAAATAAACATCTATTCTATGTACAAAAAAAAATCCTACTTTTTCCTTTGGTGAGATGTCTCTGAGTGAAACAAACTTTGAAAATTGCATGGAAGAAGGGCTCGGAGTTCAAAGGTACAGCTCATGCTTTCCATAAATTAGACCAGTTCCAAAACCCGGAACTTTTTCTGTACTTATCTCCCCAAGAATCTTGACATTAGTTGAATATTTAAAATTTAGGGATTTTTTTTTTAAAGATGGGGCTAAAAGCAGCTTCCCTGCTGGAGGTTTCCTCCTTCCATTTTCATTTGACCCTCCCCAAATCTGAGTTTTGTTCTACCTCTTCTGGTAATGTCATCATGTAAATGCCATCATGTCAATGTGCTTGTAGCTTTTTTGGAAGTTTGGAAGTCCTAACGTTACCCAAAAGTTATTTTTCTTGTAAAAAATAAAAATGCTTTTAGTAAACTTGTCTCCTGATAATTTATATAGACATATCAATGCAATTGTTTGGGTGTAATACATGTGAGTCAGTATGATCTTTTTCTATTTTTTTCAATTCTCCAATTTAGCCTATAATGCTAGACTTCTACTGAAATATCAATTAGAGCCAATACTATATATCCTCCTAGCATAAATAACATTTCATAAGTACTCAGTTTGAACCAAGCTTAATACACATAGAATACAGAATAACAGAAGGGACCTTGGAGGTCTTCTAATTCAACATCCTATTCAAGTAGGAGACCTTATACCATGCTGAACAGCTTCATGCATGTTTACGCAGAAAGGGTTTTTGCTGATCACCAAGTTCATTAGATAAGCTTCCATCAAGTTTCATATGGGCCTGAAGGTCTTCTTTTACATTTACTGTAATATAAGAAAAAAACATATTGAAGCTAGCTAGCTAGCTAGCTAGCTAGCTAGCTAGCTAGCTAGCTAGCTAGCTAGCTAGATAGATAGATAGATAGATAGATAGATAGATAGATAGATAGATAGATAGATAGATAGATAGATAGATGATAAAGATAAATATTTGAGGGACTGCCACAAAGATGCTATTTTCCAAAGCACCAGCAGGCAAGACAAGAAACAATGGAAGGAAACTAATCAAGGAGAGAAACAACTTAGAACTAAGGAGAAATTTCCTAACAATGAAAACAATAAACCAGTGGAATGGCTTACCTTCAGAAGTTGGGGATGCCCCATCACTGGAGGTTTTAAAGAAAAAACTGGACAACTATTTGTCTGAAATGATATAGGTCTCTTGCTTGAACAGGGAATGTCCTGTCCAACTTCTATGTTGTAGATGTGTATAACAATGAAAAAAATCTTCCTATAGAAATTTCTCATTTCTGGAGGATTTTTTTTATATATAAGAGGCCACCTCTCCAGGATGGCTTAATTGATTTTCCTTTATGTCACAGATAGTTGAATTAGATGATGCTTGTGGTCCTTTCCAACTCCACAATTCTATAGTTATTGTGTTACAGACTTAATCTTTGCCTCTTAATCTTTGCCTCTTAAAGGTTTGCAAAAGATAAAAGAATAATTGGCATTCTTAATACCATTATGTTAACAATTAGCAAAGAAAAAAAATTAAAATGGAATGAGAAAAGGTTTCTAACTAAATTAAAATAATAACAAAACTTTTATATAAAACCAACTACTGATATTAGAATGATCTCTTACTCTTATCAGGTTAAAAAAAGCATTAGAGTCATTGTGCTGAACAATTTTTAATTCACAGTGAAATCTTGGAACAGACTAAAGGGAATGAAGGATGTCAATCCTTCAAATAAAATAAATTAATTTGGATTACATCAGTATTTTTGCATTCTAAATAAGTCCTGCTAACTTTTTTTAAATAATCTTTATTGGTTATACATTTTTAATAAAACATACAAATACAGCTTTAAACATACAACCCCCCCCCCCCGACAATCGTTCACAGCCCAACATTTTTTTCTTCCTCATTGTTTAGTCTCTAACCAGCATCTTGTTACAAAATTCAGGTCTTGCTAATTCTGTTTTCCTTTTGTAAATTTGACTATTGTTGGAGCCTGATTCATTGTTTAGAGTTGCAACTAGTACCTTCTACAAGTATTGACAAATTCATCCCTAATTAATCAAAGTAATACTAAAGCTGGTGTACACATTAGTTGGCATAAATAATACTATTTTTTAAATAAACTTTGTTTGGAAGGAAATGTATAACTCAGATTTAAATAAGGTTGCGCAATCACATATAATATGAGAAAGATGTACTAACAGTGCTTTTGTTCTGTCATTCATTTCTTTCAATATTGCATTTGCAAATATAGGTAGAACAATTGTACTTTCTATGATTATAATTTTATTGGCAGATGGGATATAACTTATTTCTAATGGACTATTACGGTTGAAAATGGAACATAGATTGTGTTGAATAGAGGAAGCAGTCTTACATGCACCTTAATCTCTGAAAGGGACTGAGATGTGATGTGGTAGTAGATGGAAGAAATAAAATTTGTGTTAGGCATGATGAATATGAAATGCATTTTATTTTACCTGCTATAGTGATATTTAACAGATTTCTCCAATGCCTTGCCATCGTTCTAAAAATGTATGGCAATTGAAAAAGAGAAATGAACAAGAGAATAACCACAGTTTGGCTGAGGAGCTTAAGGATTCATCACTTCCTCTGTTCACCTTCAAAGTATATTTGTTTTTGAACTTATTCTTGTTCAAACTCTTTTCTCTGGAGCAAAACTCATTTGTTCAACTGATACAAGCTAGCATCATTATGAATTACTAAACATGAAATCGAAACAAGTGGAAGGGATTAAAAACACCGCCTTCAATCAGAATTAAGGCCCATTCTGCCAAAACTAGAAAAGCTGAGGATCAGATGATACAGGGACAATATTCTTTTCTGATCCTTTTTCTTTCTTCCTCATTAACCTATGGTTTAATTCATGACCTGTCAGACATAATTCAAAAAAAAAAAAAAAAACAACTATTGATAAAAACAGATGCATCTTTGCTTCAGATGGCTAAGGATATAGGATTCTAAATGCATCAAGAGGAAGGGAGGAATGATGGTGACTGAACTGCTGAAAGAGGTTTGGGGGTAATTATTCCAGTGAGATTAAAAATAATGGCACTGTCAGTTTCTGCAAACATCCGGAGCTTAAAAGATATAAACCGTTTTGCCAGGGCTTTTCAGTATTATTGATTGATTTGCTTGATTTATAATAGGCCACCACACCCTGAAGCCTCAGTATGGATAACAGCTGAAACATAAAACCAACAAGTTAAAAATGGTAAAGTTTTACAAATATCTATGTATTCTAACAGAATTGTATATGAAATGCCCAATTTCAATAGAAATTAATCACTATCCAGCTACCCCAAAATGCCCATGCTGTGATTTTAGCAATTCTCCAGTGAAGGAGAATCCATAAGTGATGGGCACCCTGTTCTTAATGCCTCTCTTAGCAGTCCTAGTTTGGCATTTACAAACTAACATCATTAACAGCTGATCTCTAGTAGCCCCAGAGCAAAGGATGTGGGTCTGGAAGGTGAAACTGGAAACAAAAGGGGCTACACTGAACTTAAGTTGTTTGCTTTATGTTGAATCTAAGCAACTATTGGGAGATCATTACTATAATTTACCTTTAACACTGTGCCCAAATTCACTTTCTGCAGCTGAAGCTAGTCCCTAATTCATATTTTAAATGACTTATGAAGTCTTTAGATATTTTTTTTTGTATAATGCTCTGAGCAGCTGCCTAAGATCAGATCCAAATCAATTATGATATGAGAGGAAATTCTAAAGGACACCATTCTAAAGGACACCATCTATGTCCATGAAAAGACAACTAAGTAGTAATGACAGCAGAAGGAAATGGAACTTTGAGCCTATGATTCACCAAAAGGGGATGGAGAGGAAATAGGATCAATTGAGTGATGCCTACAAAAATGGGGGCAGTTCTCCCAGGCTTTCTTGATCAAATTCCCCAATAGCCACCACCCCCTAACCAAATGTTGGATAAATGTAAATCAGCATATAAAATACTTGCAATGAAGTTAGTCATTGAAAGTACAGAAGAGATGGGATGGTAATATATTCCCCCTTTACAGTTTTTGCTTTTGAGGTTGGGGTAGAAGCAGATTTTATGGGGAATGATTTTTAAAGCCATCCTTAGAAACCATACTTTACAATCCTGTATAAATAGAAAGGGGAAGAAAGTGGTATCATTATCAGTCTGCAGATAGTTGAAGCATTGTACCTTTGAACTAAAAAAAATGTGTAGTGATTAGGTTTCAGTTTATCTTTCGTGACTAAAAATACCAACATGAGTGACTACATCTGTTCTCTCTCTTTGCCAAAAATGAACCACTTTTCAGCATTCTGCTTTACTTAACATTCTGTGTATCTCCACAATTCAAATTTGTTCTATACAAACTTCGCCAATTTTTAAAAAGAAAAATTATTTATTACGCTTCTCTGATTCTATGGAGCCTAATATGACAAAAGTTTGGTCTTGGTCTTTATTTATATAGATGGTTTTGGGATTGCCTCTTTCTTCAATCATGCAAAGTTTTGACAAGTACAATGATACTAACAGCATTAGAGAGCTGCTGCCACCCCGAGACAATGGCTAACATTGCGGTCAAATATCGGGTTCTCATAGTAAATTGCAGGTGACTCAATGACCAAACAACAAAAGTAGGTTTATTGCTGAACACTAGCTCTATGTCAAGCAACCAAATAGAATAAATTGTTGCAAAACCACTCTGATGATAGAAGCAAAAAATGGAACTGGATGACTTCAACTGGATGACACAAGAAGGTGGTAAGTGCTAAATTGGGAATTATGTTATATGATTAGGGTTAAAGATAGGGTGTTCACACTCTAATGAACACACAGATCAATAAGCAGTGTGAAAAATTAAGAGCTGTGGTGGCACAGTGGTTAGAATGCAGTACTGCAGGCTAACTCACTGCTCACTACCAGGAATTTGATCCTGATCAGGTCAAGGTTGACTCTGCCTTCCATCCTTCCGAGGTAATAAAATGAGGACCCAAATTTTGGGGGCCATATGCTGGCTCTGTAAACTGCTTTGAGAGTGCTGTAAAGCACTGTGAATAGGTATATAATCTAAGAGCTATTATTATTTAATCCTTTAGTCTCCTTGATGCAAGTACCTAGATTCAAATATTGTCTAAATTATTTATTTATTTCATTTATATGTTCGTTAAATTTGTTTGCTGCTAATCTCACCACAAGGCAACTCTAGGTAGGCTTACAACATTAAAAAGAAACTATAAAATATGAACAAATATATAAAAACACATTAAAATTACAATAAAACACAAATTATACTTAAAGATGGAGAGGAAGCGAGGAGAACATATGAAGCGAAAGGGAGGAACTGCTATTAGTCAATCAGCCTCCTACAGTGAGAAACTGTCCTATTGTGGCTCCAAGCCAATTGGCAGAACCAGGTCTTCATGTTCTTATGGAAAGTGGGGAGGGTCAGAGACAATTTCACCTCAGTGGGAAAGAGGTTTCAAACCTTGGGGGCATGGCACAGAAGACCCATTTCCCTGACTCCATCAGCTGGAATTCTTTGATTGACAGCACAGGTGGGGAGGGCTTATCCCATAAGTTGCTTGGTTCGTTAAGTTACCAGGACCCATGCCATATAGGCAGATGTGGTATTCAGCACGTTCTGACCAGTTCTGGAGAACTGGTAGTGGAAATTTTGAGTAGTTCAGAAAACCGGTAAATGCCACCTCTGACTGGCCCCCAAGTCCTAGCTGATCAAGACAAAATGGGGATTTTGCAGTAACCTTCCCTGGAGTGAGGGAGAAACTGAGATTTTACAGTATCCTTCCCCTACCATACCCACCAAGCCACACCCACCAAGCCATGCCATGCCCACCAAGTCATGGCCACAGAACCAGTAGTAACAATGTTTGAATTCCACCACTCCATGTAGGGCTTTATAAATAATAACCAAAACCTTGAATTCAACCCCCTACCCCCCACTGGTAGCCAGTGCAGCTCTTGGAACAATGATTTAACATGGGCCACTTTAGGGGCCCAAAGACTTCCATGCCACTGCACTTTGCACCAGTTGAAACTTCCTACTGCTCATCCAAGGGTAGTTCTATGCAGAATGCATTGCAGTAGTCCAAGTGAGAGATGACCAGAGCTTAAAGGACTGAGTTTGGGGACTCCTGATCCAGGAGAAGCTGCAACTGGCAGAAAACTCAAAATTGTGCACAGGGTCTCCTAGCCATGATTGTATCTGCTTTTTGAGCCAAAGTTGCAAGTCCAGGGACAACCATCAAGTTGCAAATAGGGTCTGTCTGGGATAGTGCTACCCCACCCAGAATTAAAGATGTTCGAGTCCCAAGAACGTGAAGCTCAGTGCACCAAAAGCCATTTGGTCTGCCACAGTTCTCATCCAGGCCCCCACAGCCTCCAGGCAACATGAGAAGGCAGTGACAGCATCACGTGGGTCACCAGGACTGGAGATATAAAGCTGAATCTCATCTGCATATGGATGACACCTCAACCCATGGCAATGAATGATCTCAGGACATGCATCACAGAATTCAGGAGGTTACAACGCAAAGGCTCCGGATGTTACAATGCAGCCAACCCCCCAGGAGGTTGCAGCACAGGACTCAGGATATCACTACAATAAAGCTCAGGATGTCATCACACAGCCCATTACCCAGGTCGTTACAACACAAAAGAACAATAGGCACACAGCCAGTACCTTAGCCACACAGGATGTTATGAAACAGCTGACTAATCTGCAAACATCAACTCTATCAACTAATCAAGATGTTACAACACAGCCAACCAATCCACTTTCAGCAACAAAGTCAGCACTCCACATCCCACCAATATTTATAGAAAGATGGCAGCTCTGATCACGCTTTGCTCGCACAAGCACAAAGCTGAAGGCACCAGCCTGGAGATGGTGAGTGGGTCCTCGTTGAAACGTCACCAAGATACTCTCAATCTTACACAGGAAAAGACCCGAATAAGCCAAGACCTGCATACCTGTACCCGTGAAAATCTACGAATGTGGTGTGTGTGTGTGTGTGTGTGTGTGTGTATTTCATAGATTTTTACGGGTGTAGGTATGCTGATCTTGTTGTATTCGGGGCTTTTCCCATACCGTTCCAGAGGGCCCACCCTCCCTCCCCAGTTCCTTACCTGTCTTTTAAGGCTTCCACGCTACCAAGGCCTCAGAAAAAGATGTAGATATTTTAAGTTTGTCCACAAATAATATTAAGATGATTGGTTCTAATAAAGGTATTCCATATCACTTAATTGTGGAACCATGGGTCAGCATCACTTACTCAAAATGAAAGGAATCCTGGGGGAGAGAGACAGTATATGATATAAACTTACATTTAAAAAGAAGTGGAAAAAAGAGTGGAAAATTGTATCAGAAATGAAAACTTAAAAAATGGTTTCCTACTTTTCATCTGTCAAAACTGAAACCAGAAACCAAAACCTACTTCAAATGTTGCCTTACAATTGTCTATGATGTTAAATCTTATGTAGTTCTGTGTTCATTCTTCTTGTTTTTATTATGTTTTTTTGAAAGAATAAAAATTCCATTTTAAAAGGAAATGAAGAACTATAAGAAACATATTTGTTTACTTCTTACATATCTCTCGATCTATATCACCTACCTCTAAATGTCACAAGTAAAATATCTTCCAAAGTGATGTGGAGAGGGGGGATCTGCTGCTTGGGTAACAGTCTATCCTCCACACTAATCTACCCAGACCTCATGCTGGAGAGGACACTCCAGCTTTGACCTCTTTCCAGAGCACGATTCCATAGTCTTTTGAGACTGAAGGATGCCAATGATTCAATGCCAAATATAATCATAGTAGTTATAAGTTTCTATCTCTACACTGCAGTGGTGGGTTGCGGATTCCGTTCCAACTGGTACGGTTGGAACGGGCTTTCTGGCAAACCATGTGGACGTGTGCAGCGTGTGCACACCTATGCTCAGCACACACATGTCTTGGGGCTTCTGCGAGCCTCTGCAACGCACCAGCTGCTCAGCGGAGCGTCTCACAGGCACCTCTGCTGTGCGGAAGCACTGAAGATGTAAAAGGATGGTAAGAAGCAAGGGCAGGCGGGTGGGCCCTCTGGAGCACCGTACCGGAACGGTATCTGGTGCTCCGAGCTGGCTCTGGTTTGCCCGTACCTGGCAACTGCCTGCAACCCACCACTGCTACACTATATTTTCTTTCTTTTCCTATTCACTCAACATCTTTAAGATTACTAAAGCATACAAGAATCAAGGTTGTTATTTTTTTATTTCAGGACAAAGCACTTGCATTAAGTGGTTATTTAGATCAATGAGCCTTGCTTTGTGTGTGTGTGTGTTTGTGTGTGTGTGTTTGTGTGTGTATTTGTGTGTGTGTGTGTGAGAGTGTGTGTGTGTGTGTGTGAGAGAGAGAGAGAGAGAGAAGAGAGAGAGAGAAGAGAAACAAATCAAATTGTATTGTATTGTATTTATTTGTCTTGTATCCGCCCACTCCCGAAGGACTCCGGGTGGCTCACAATAGACAAGGGAAGGGGGAAGACTAGACAAAGACAACACTTTAAAAACAAAACCGCAACATTCACAATTTCCGTGGGGCTGGATGTTTCACAGGCCCCCCGGTCTGCTGGAGCAGCCAGGACTTGGTGGCTTTGCGGAAAGCCAGGAGGGTCGTAAGGGTCCGGATCTCGACAGGGAGATCATTCCAGAGGGCTGGAGCTGCAACAGAGAAGGCTCCCCCGGGGGGTCACCAGCCGACATTGGCTGGCGGATGGAATCCGGAGGAGACCTAACCTGTGAGATCTGATCGGTTTATGGGAGGTAATCGGCAGGAGGCGGTCTCTCAGGTACCCAGGTCCGATGCCATGTAGGGCTTTATAGGTAGCGACCAGCACCTTGAAGCAGATTCGAAGACTAATGGGTAGCCAGTGCAGCTCATGGAGGATAGGTGTGACGTGGGTGTACCTGGGTGCACCCACAATCCCTCGCGCGGCTGCGTTCAGGACTAACTGTAGTCTTCGAACACTTCGAACATTTTCAAATACTTATTTGAAATCCTTACACACACACAGACAGAGACACAGACACAGACACACACACAGGATTTCAAATCAGTATTTGATTCTGGTTTATTGCTTGGACAAGTCCCTGCAGTTTTCTTGGCAAGGTTTTTCAGAAGGGGTTTGCCAGGTTTCCAGAGAAGGGCCGAGAGAAGGTGACCAAATCAAGGTCACCCAGCTGGCTATGTACCTAATGTGGAACTAGAATTCACAGTCTCCCAGTTTCTAGCTTGACACTTTATCCATTACACCAAACTGGCTCTCCACACTGGCTCAGTATAGGAATTCAAACTAGAGCATCCCTAGAATGTTTGAACACAATCAGGTACGAGGTGTTTACCAGAAGATTTCATTGTGCTTTTATAATAGAAAGTTTTTTCTTAACATATCAGAATACTTTTTTCTCTAACTTAAAAACATTTGTATTCCCCTCTGGGAAGACATAGAATATCCCTGGCCTTCTGTTCAGGTATTTGAAAGGTGCTATCATATTGCCAGATGTTTTTTTTATCAAAAATAACTCAAAACTTTAAGAAAACCTTTCGCACTCAATCCCGACAAGACTGAGTGGCTTGTGTTTTTCCCTTCCAAAGATTGGCCTTGTATTCCATCTCTCAGGCTGGGGGGTGAAATTATACGCCCCTCAGAAAGGGTTCGCAATTTGGGAGTCCTCCTGGACCCACAGCTGACTTTAGAATCATCTGTCGGCTGTGACCAGGGGGACATTTGCCCAGGTTCGCCTGGTGCACCAATTGCATCCCTACCTGAACCGGGAGGCCCTCAGAACAGTCACTCACGCCCTTGTGACCTCAAGACTGGACTACTGTAACACGCTCTACATGGGGCTGCCCTTGAAGAGCATTCAGAGACTTCAGCTTATCCAGAATGCAACCTCGGTACACCCACATTACACCTATCCTCTGCGAGCTGCACTGGCTGCCTGTTGGGCTCCGGATGCGCTTCAAGGTGCTAGTCATTTTTTAAAGCCCTACATGGTATTGGATCTGGGTACTTGAGAGACCGCCTCCTGCCAATTACCTCCCTATGACCAATTAGATCCCACAGATTAGGCCTCCTCCGAATACCATCTGCTAGCCAATGTCGACTGTCGACCCTTCGGGGGAGGGCCTTCTCTGTGGCTGCTCTGGCCCTCTGGAACGATCTCCCCGTGGAGATCCGGACCCCACCACCCTTCAGGCTTTCCGCAAAGCCATTAAGACCTGGCTGTTCCGGCAGGCCTGTGGCTGATGAGTTCCCAGCCCCACTTGAATTGTTACAACTGTTGCTGCTTTTTTAACTTGTTTTGTCTTTTTGTTTTGTTGTTTGTATTCCCCCCCACCTTTGTTTGTTAGCCGCCCTGAGTCCCTCGGGAATAGGGCGGCATACAAATGGAATAAACATTTCCAAACATTTCCAAACAACACTCTTTTTCTCTGATAAGTCTCAATATGATAGCACCTTTTTCATTCACTTCATTATCTTTGTGTCTTTGAACTTGCTTCACTTTGTCTGGATTTTCCTCTGAGATGCACGGACAAAAGAGGCTTTCTGTTGTAATTGACACATATCTTTCTAGGTTCTGGTGGGCCCCCAAACTTTTAGTCATCCTTCTAGCCAGAATCATTGTTTCTTCATCAGCCCTGCCTTCTGGCAGCTATTCAGCCCAAAGCATTAGAATGGCAACAGCAGCTTGATCAATGATACCTGGAGACTAAAAGGAGTTATATTGCATCTATGATGGGAGGGAAAGCAGGGTTGGCTTGCTTGTACTCTTAAGACCTAGATGTTATTTCATAGGATGAAAGTTCTTCTACCCACAGTTCTTCTTCACAAGTCTCTGCTATCCTCTTAAGGATGTAATATTTTTTTGCATGCAAGTTGCAAATGATTTTGAATCAGATATTTCTCATTTAAATCTGAATCATCTCTGAATCATCAACTTTAGATTCATTGATCATCCCCCAGCACTAAAGAAAGATGTACTTTAAATCTAATCCAAATTACTCAAAATGAAGTACCAGCTCATCTCACAGCTCTTGATCTTCAGTTCATTTCAATATGCTACCCATGTTTCAGTCTTAACTGGCCCCTAATCCAAAAGAAAAAGGAGGGAAAATTGCAGAAGAGAACATAAAGAGTATTTTCAATAGCTGCCTGCCTCTCAGCTTTTCCTGGCTTGTTTGTATGCCATGGGAACAAAAGCCAGAAATCTATTTATCCTCTTTCTCATATACATGGTTGTTATTATTCTCTGAAACACTGAAAAGCTGGAATCTGTTTCCTTTATCCTGGAGAGGAGGAATTGGATTAACCCCTGAAAGCATTTAAGAAATAATGAAAGACAGAATAAATTTCCAGGCCATCACAAGATTTTAAGAGTTACTATAAAGCTCATATAGAGGATTGGGTTAAAAAGGAACTTGGTTCTTCTTGGTCTGTTGTATAATTTTGTAGGCACATACCATCCAATTTGTGGCTCAGTGGCTAAGACTCTGAGCTTGTCAATCAGAAAGGTCGGCAGTTTGGTGGTTCGAAACCCTAGTGCCGCGTAACGGAGCTCCCATTATTTGTCCAAGCTTCTGCCAACCTAGCAGTTCGAAAACATATAAAATGCAAGTAGAATAATAGGAACCACTTTTGGTGGGAAGGTAACAGCGTTCCATGCGCCTTTGATGGTTAGTCATGCCGGCCACATGACCACAGGGACGTGTTCAGACAGCGCTGGCTCTTTGGCTTTGAAACTGAGATGAACACTGCCCCCCTAGAGTTGGGAATGACTAGCACATATGTGCAAGGGGAACCTTTACCTTTACCTTACCATCCAATGTGTGCATTAATTTAAGTAGACATTGTACAGGATGCAGAAACTCCACAGACATTAGGTGAAGAACTCTTGTTCTGAGACAATATTTGAATTGAAAGAAGGAGTCATCAGCAAACTCAGACAAAACAGTGGGTGTGATAAACCAGTGTTTGATTCGGTAATAAACAGGAGGAAGCATAATTTAAAATAGAGAACCTGTTAGCAGGTGGTTCATCTGATTTAGACATTTATGTTGCCCCTATTTTGGATGAGACTGGGCTCCCCATGAAGATTCAGAAGCACAGCTTGCAGATGCTACTAATCTGTCACTGGCTTGATTATGTCCATTTTGGTTTTACCACTTTTTAAAAAAAAATTCAGTAGGTACCTGTTCTAATGTTTATGTATTCAGGAAAAAAACATTTATCACAAAGTTCCATATACATGTCTTTCAATATAAGATTTGTCCATATTTTTGCAAATTGTGTTCCATAGAAAAATGTCTATCTCAGTATATTAACATATAATTCCTCAAATGTAACCTTTTTTTGAGTTTACAACCTCACACTTTGGCCTTGACAGATCTGTAAATCAAAGGACAGCTGAAGTAAGCTACAGTGGAGGTTCACTTAGCAACCACTTTACTTAACAACTGAGTTGCCAGTCCCAACAGTGCTCTATAAATGATGATTACTTGTAATTCCATTTCAGTGTGTTGACTGGAGTGAGAATGAGTGATCAAGGATTTTTGTCTGCGTTCTTTCTCTTAAAAGGAACATTTTCTTCCATTCTTAAATGATCATAAAATCTCAATCTTGATCTGTGTGTTCCTTTTATATTTATGAAAAATACTAACCAATTGCTGAGATTTTGTGGCAGAAACAAGCAGAGGTTTAAGCATGTGAAAACAAAAGAAATTGGTTTTGTTTAGCAGAAACATGAAACACTAATAAAATATTCAAGACTGGCAAATAGAACAATGTGCCTTCTTTCAGAGATCTGGCTCTTACTTTGCTGCAGTTTTTAATCCACTCCATTTTTCCACATTGTATTTTACTTAACTTACTCGTAGACTAATAGTTTAGCATTTATTTTGTAAATAATTCTTTGCTTGGGACAAAGAAAAAAATCCATAAATTGTACCAATAGACAGATAGTATGAACAGACAAATGATGCCAACAATTAACTACAGATGCAACCACACAGCATTACTCTAGCACTCAAATCAACTAAAGCCCCCTCTCCCAAAAAATCTAAAGTAAACTAAAAGACTCAGAAGGCCATGAAGAAGAAATGGGTGTCATCTAGAATATACAGTGTAACAGCTACATGTAGGGTACATATGCAGAAGACTAGTAGAGTGCATCCATAAAGACTAATTTACAGTCAGAAAACATGATGAAAACTCTTTAATCTCACAATACATGGTCAGACTCAACCACCATTTCAAGTGAGAAACTGTGAGCAACTTAGATCAGGATGAATCCAACAACATTAGGGATTTTGTGGAAGCTTGGCATTCAGATAAATCAGCCATCAATAGACACATAGACTTAAACCATATTTACACATCATTTGAAAAAGACAATTGAAAAGCTAAGAAGGAAATAAAAAGTCAGAATATATCCACTCCAGAAGCCAACACCCCAATAATCAAGGATTCACATCAGGCAATGAAGCAGGGGGGAAAACCCTAATCAAGGAACTATCAAGGAGAAAACCATATCCCCACATCATGGGCAGGGCAAACGACTGTATAAATAGAGAGCAAATCCCACATTCCTTCATGTTGCCAACCTAGATGAATAATGAAACATCTGCAAGCAAAGAACCAAGCTGAGAGAGCACCAAGGACTTCACAGCAACACTAAACTACATATACATTATTCTATTTGGGAGGGGGGGAAAGGAATCCCTTTCTTAGTATCTGTCCAATATGATCAGAATGCATCTGAAAAATATTTACTGGTCTGTTTTTCAGCCTGTCCATTTGGTGTATTGAGACGGCAGGTTTCTTAAAACCCTTATGGAAGATGATATTTGTTTCTGTGGCATGGGACAGATGGAGGACCTTAAGCACTATGCTGTTCAGAAACCATTTTCCTGCAATTAAGGTGGTGGGGGGGAACATTAGAACAAATCACTAGCAGATTTTCCAGTATAGTAGCTGAATGTGTAATTTATCTGCTGGTGGATACATCGCCTCACTTCAGTTACCAACTAGCGATTTTCATAGTTATCTATCAAAATAAGAAATGCATACGCATGGGTTAATTTCCCCCAAGATGTCCAAGTTGCAATTTTTACTTTTACTAAAGATCCAAGCTCAGAGCAGTTTCAATGCTTACAATTTTACATTGTACTGTAAATTAAACTATTGTCTTTAATTCTTTTTATTTTATGTTGTTTTAATGGTTACAACATGTGCCCACACAATGATAATAATTTCTTATGTGGCTGTAGTTCTGCAATGTTTGGCATAATGCTTCTTTCCACTTAAAATACTTAACAAATGTAGTTAATCAGCACTACTGTTACTCTGGGGAGATAAAATTAGGATTGTTTGATCTTGCATATGAGAGTTAAGCCATCTCAACTGGCATCATCTCTTTTGACCTCTTTAGCAGTGTCATGGCAACAATTAAGCATTTCTATTTTTGAGCTTCATGCACAATTCCTAATTGGCCAATGGGAGGGTTGGACAACAAAAACAATCAGATAGCAATTGCCCAACTTTCCTTGCCATGCTCAATTTTAGCACAGAAAATATAAGAGCTATTTTTTTTAAGACGGGCCAGTTTGAATCACTGGGGTTGGATGGGAGAATGGTGTCCTGGCTACCTAACTGTAGGAGAAAGAAAGGAAATCTCAGATAGGAAACAATAGGAGATTCCCAATAGGAATTTACTTAAGTGCTAGCTCCATCAAAGGAAATCCTGAAAAAAGATCTTGGTAGTGTCTTCACTCATCAGGAACTGAACTTGGTTAATCAGCATAGTTTCCCAATATGCATACAGTTCTACAACATCATGGAAAATGGGCCAATGCTAATATTTAAATCAGAGGGGGTTGCTCCTGGTTCGGCCCGGATCGGGCAAACCAGTAGTAGTAGCAATGGCTGGAGGCTCCACCCACCTTCCCGGATGCTTCTGCACATGTGCAGAAGTGTTACGTGCATGAGTGTACATGCACACATGAGCGAACCAGTAGTAAAAAAACCTCCACTATTGCTTTAAATGGTATAGTCCTTACTTGTCGAAGAGGTCATACAGGAAAATTACATGTATGGCAGAGGTGGTATTCAGCAGGTTTTCACCATTTCTGGAGAACTGGTAGCGGAAATTTTGAGTAGTTCAGAGAACCGGTAAATACCACCTCTGACTGGCCCTGCCCCCATCTATTCTCTGGCTCCCAAGTCCTAGGTGATCGGAGGGAATGGGGATTTTGCATTAACCTTCCCCTGCAGTGGGGAGGGAATGGAGATTTTACTGTATCCTTTCCCTGCCACACCAACCAAGCCACGCCCACAAAACCATGTCACACCCACCAAGCCACTCCCACAGAACCGGTAGCAAACATTTTTGAATCCCACCACTGATGTATGGGTAACTGCTGAAGGGCTTTATTTCAGTACTATATAGGTCAATATAGCCAGTACTGTGTAGCGGTTCCCTTACAAATGAGCATTTTGATAAAGGGATAGGGAACATGCTTTTCAAGAGAAATGAATTAGGAAACGAAATAAATCACGTAATCCTTTTCCTTCCCTAATATTTGGGAATATGGTATTGAATAAAAGTACAACATGGCTGCATTTGCTTCTGGAGGCAAGATAAATCCAAGGCGTCCTCCTCCACACACAGAGTTCTAATTTCAACAACTTAATTTTGAAAGGATAAAAATTATCTTCTAACTTAGCTTGACTTCGCTGAACACCGTGGTTGCTCTGTATCTCTCAAATCACATATAACCTCCCAAAATCAATGACCACTTGAATGCTTTGAAAATAGCATAAGGCTAGGGCAAGAGTTGAAGGATTACACGAACAAGGAGATAACTTTATCAGCGGAGCTACAGGAGGAGAAATACAGTGAATCTTTGCCATCTTCAAGGAACAAGGCTGTTAGATATTCTAATTCTATACTTTGCATGCCAAGTATTTCCATACACTACACCAAGGATAGATGGTTCTATTGTATTTACTGAAACAATAGGTTTTGCCCAGCCCACTAGTTAATTACTTGCTAAATAAAATATTTAGCAAATAATAATTGCTAGTAAAGTAGTATACTAATAAAAATGAATTGCTCTTCAGCTGATACTTACCTGACAGAGATAGATATAATATATTGCAGACTAAACCACTGCTACGTGATTTAATGGCCGGGAAGGGAAAAGATGCTCATCATTTTAGAAGGTTACTCTTTCTTTGTGTGTGCATGCAGGCATTTTAAATGCTAAGTTTAACACTATCTGAAGTTCACCGAAGCCTCTTTAATAAATAAAATGAGATTTATTTCCCTACGCTTAATAGGCTTGGGAAGTTATAGTCAATTTTATTTACCACCTCAAAGTACAAAGCACTATAAGAATGCTTTTACAACATTTAAGACAAAACATCTTTTTTTACTGGTTGACTTTTCTCTGTAATTAGATGCAATTATCAAATGAGTGTTTATTATCATCTTGCTTGTTTCCCCATATTGGTAAACATCAGTGTTTTGTTTCCCCTTTCCTCACAACATAATGACTAGTATGCAAAGACTCAGCTGAAGAAAACTTAGCACCCTAGAAGGATTCAGAATAAGGAAAGGAGCTACTGTACTTCCACTCTTTTCCTTCTATTGATAAGGCATTGAGAAATAAGTTCCTGCTAATGAACCACTAATGAAACAGATGCTCAACATAGTTCTTTGCTTTCACACATGACTGGTTCTCTGGCAATCTGGTTTCTCAGGTATTTACTGAGCTGAGTTGACTGCCAAAGTAGACTTTTCTGAGGCACACAGAGCAACTTGCCCTCCTTTTTGCTTACATATGAAAGCCACAAAAAACATGTTACATTTGGGAGTCTCGAGAAATATTGTATGCTCTCATCCATCATAATATTTTCATATGCTGACAGCGTCAGGCCTGCAGTTATATTCCTTTTAGGATTTTTGGCCTGCCACACATTCTATTATTTCATTATGCTTCATTAGTGTAGTAATTGGGAGGGGGAATAGAAAGGAATAGAATTGTGAAATGTGTTGTCATTCTTTTCTAGAAGCCCAAGGTTATCTTTTGTCTCCACACCTCTGCACCTGACCGGAACCAGCTGGGTGGAGATGCCAGCGTAGCCAAAGAAGATTGGACCATGTGATGGATTTATGGGTGTGGGGATAAGATCATGAACTTTCAACTGGGTGGAATCCTGGGAAGTTTTCAGATTTGGGATTCCACAGTTCGCTGCCAACATGTATGTCTTATTAAATTAGAACTTTAAGGATAGCTCTGCCTTGGACTCTGATTTAATTCTGCATGATATTTTGAACGCTGACACAGGACACAGAAGAGTTAACCAAAGGAAAAGTTCCAAAGACAATAGTTGTAAACAAGTCACACAACCATTTCATTTGGATGAAATGTGAATTTCATTCATATCCCAGGACAGGTAAATTTAGTGTTTCAAGGTTCAAAGAGAATAAATGTTCTTACTGTTCATATAGTACATTTCTAAATGAAATACGCTTGTTTTTCAGCAACCTTGGATGACTATCTATTTAAGTAAGCAATTTAAAGATTAAGCTTTTACATATTTTAAAAATAATTTATTCTGAAGTATTTTAGGAGTGATGATGGTCATAATTTAGCATGCATCTTTATCAAGACGTGAAATGAAACAAAAAGCCAACAACACAATTATTACAAATCAAGCCGATAAAATTATCTCAGAAAATTGGTTAATAAATATGAATACTCAAACAATGAGTACAGCAACAGTACATTTGAAATGAAGGCTGGGGTGAAGTATATATCCATTCATAACAATTTTAAACAGATCTTCATATCAAAGTTTTAGCTAACTAAGAACAGGATGGAATAACTAAAGCATATACACTAGCCTACTAATCAATTAAAAGGTTTTAACCTCTCTTTTTACACTACCACATTTCCATAGAAATAAAAGGAGGAAGAGAACAGATTCCAGAGTCAAAAGTTGCTAACTGAAAGAAGATCTGTCCAGAAGAATGTAAAACATGAATAGAATTGTAGAATAAAACAAGGGCAAAGACAGATCCAGAGAAACTTCTAGCTGAAGGATTGTAACCAGAAGCAATAGAAACTTTAAAGTGAGCTCCACTGGAATACGAAGAGTTTAGCACTAAGTTAGCACATGGAAATAACATGGAAGAGTCAAAACAGCTTTAAAAACCCTGTTCTGGATTAAAAGCAGGGAGAGACGCGGAGTGGAACACTTGCAATAACCTTCTTCATATTCAGTGTCCTCTTATTCATTCTTTGCATACTGTTGTCTTACTTCTTAACTTTTTAAGAACATCATTACTTATGTTCCTTCTCTTTTGTTTCCTCTTTACAGCCAGCCTCCCAAAAGAAATATACTTGCACATCTACAGAAACACCACTGATTTCCCCCAAATCAAGTGTAATAATATATTGAAATTCCAGATTGAAAAACATTGTCTTTAGTGCCAGAAGACAAAATAGGAAAAACTCCTGTTGGCAGCCACCATTAATGTTGACTCTTTCAGGCAAGACTGCTACCCCTTAGGACGATCCCTAGTTAAAATATCTATAAGTGAACATTTTATGAAAAATACCTTTTCAACACCACAGGAAGTCAAAGGAACCCCTGCCAGGAGACTACTAAAGTAATCTAGGCGTAAGACAAGGAAAACACATGGCAGTAGTACTGCAGCCTTAACTGATCATTCCTCAAATCTCCAAAATGAGAAGGCAGTGATTTCTCTATCATTATTCCCTATCAAATGCCACTATAATCTATAACCTTTAATCAGTTCTCTATTAGGCTAAGAGGAAGGGGCAGATATATATAACTTGGGTAAAGAAATAAGTTTCTTTTCTTTTCCCTTTCTTTCTTTCTTTCTTTCTTTCCTTCCTTCCTTCCTTCCTTCCTTCCTTCCTTCCTTCCTTCCTTCTTTCCTCCCTCCGACCTTCATTCCCCACTCTTTCTTTCTTTCTTTCTTTTCTTTCTTTCTTTCTTTTCTTTTTCTTTCTTTCTTTCTCTTTTTTCTTTCTTTCTTTTCTTTCTTTCTTTCTTTTTCTTTTTTTCTTTCTTTTTTTCTTTTTTTTCTTTTCTTTCTTTCTTTTCTTTCTTTCTTTCTTTCTTCTTCTTTTTCTTTTCTTTCTTTCTTTTTCTTTCTTTCTTTCTTTTTTTCCAAAATGACTGAATGGAAATGTGGCAAATGCTGAGGAGATGATTCACATTTAAACAATTCTTGGATTTTTTCTGAAAATTGGCTTTAAATTCAGTGCTTGCTGATAGCAAATGAAACTGCCAAACCTCTGCGGCACAAGCAAGCAAATAAATAATAAACAAACAAACCAGTGGCATGCAATCTGAGAGCCACAGGATGCTGTTCAAACCAATGCCTCTCCTCTTTTGTTCAGCCATACTGGGACTCTAAAGGAACCGTATTCCTTTCCAACTTTGGTAAACAAAGTCTGGGTCAATTCTTTTGAAACAGGACTGAATTGTGTCAGACAGCACAGTAAAGGAAGAGAGAATGAGAGGGTACACCTTCCAAAAGAAATTGGTACTATTTCAGGAGCCATGAATAAATTCAACCTATGAAGCAGAAAAGAACCAATCTTTTTCCTGCATGAAGTGGCTGCCTGAAGAACAAAAATAAACAGAAGCCAGAGAAAATTCAGCAAAGCATTTACTGACAGGCTATCTGTGTGTGGAGATAAAATGGCTCAGTAGGAGACCTTTTTTTAAAGCTTACAAATTCAGGCTGGCCCAGCGTCAATGACCTTGAACATTCTAAAAGAGATGTAGCAGTGCTCCTCTAGCAATTCCTTCCTGTTTTGTAGTTTGAGACAAGAAGGCTATTCTTGGCTCCTGTCTAGGACTACCTGGCCAAAGCCATGAGGACTGGGCTTAAGTCCTCTCATCCCTCTAGTAAATAACTGAGCAACCTTGCAAAATCCATAGCTACCTGAGCAGAGCACAAAACATCTTTCCCCCTTTTACTTTAAATCAACTGTGCTCCATTACTAAGTATGCTGCAGCCAGCAGTGTTGAGATATGGACAGCTCTGAAGTGGAAACTGCTTTTTAAATTTGTTATAGCTACTAGATCTTACCTCTTTTTCAAAAAAATTTTTTTTCAAAATAAATGAGAAGAAAAGATTTGGCATGTCCTTTTGGGTCTCCCTTTTTGGAAAGGGTTGTAATAAAAGCTGATGAATTGGAAAATACAACTCACTAAGTTTCTTGACACAGTGAAGTAGAAACTAAATAGCAGTAACATCTAGAAGAGTGTATTCAAAAGAAAAAACCTATAAGATTGTCCCAAAGATGCTTTTTCAAAAGGCAATTGGGCTTTAGTTTTTCCTTGAAAATGTTTTGTTTGTCATCCAGGAAGATTCTTCAATGAGATCTGAAGAATCAGATCTTTTGGATGAGAAGTGAAACATTTTCAAGGAAAAACAAAGTCCAATTGCCTTTTGAAAAAGCACCTTTGGGACAACCATGATCTGGATGACTGAGAATCTCTTTAGAAACCAATAGGATTAGTTTGCTGCTCCTTAGGTATTGCTGAGATAGTACACTTAATGATACGTCTCTCTTCTCCCTGATTTATTACCTTTCTTTACAGTATACACAAACCCTTGCAGTATTTACTTGACAAATATTCCTTTGGAATTAGCTATGACTCTTGACATAACATATTGCCATTTTCTAAAATCACTTGGAAATAAGATGCAGACAGCTCAATATTCTGTGGTATATTAAGTTCCTAGGATTGTGATGGTGAATCTATGGCATGCATGCCACGGATGCACACAGAACTCTCTCTGTTGGCACGTGCACCGCCACCAGCTTCTCTTCCGGGTTCCGTTGCCAGAGATGGTATTCGGCAGGTTCTGACCAGTTCTGGAGAATTGGTAGCAGAAATTTTGAGTAGTTCAGAGAACCAGTAAATACCTTCTCTGACTGGTCCCGCCCCCATCTATTCTCTGCCTTCCGAGTCCCAGCTGATCGGGAGGAAATGAGGATTTGCAGGAACCTTCCCCTGCCACACCACCAAGCCTTGCCCACCAAGCCACACCCACAGAACTGGTAGCAAAAAAAATTGATCCCACCACTGTCAGTCACATGCATGCGTGCCAAACATCTGGTCCAGTATGCATGCGCACCACCCAGCTTCTCTCTTTTAGGTTCTGGCACACCGAACCAGCTGGCCAGCACACATGGGCGCGACAGAACGCGGAAGAACAGCTGACTGCCAAATGCATGCATACTGGCCAGCTGCTCTCTTCCAGGTTGTGGTGCTCCAGAGCACGCGTGCTCCAGTTTCAGCACTTGGTGCCGAAAAAGTTAGCTGTCACTGTCCTAGGAAGTAAACATAGTGAATCTGGTACACATTGTGAATTTCTTGAGGTGATTGTGAATCCAATGTTTTCCCCTAAAATATAACTTCTCTTTTAGCTAGAAAATCAAACCATGAAATGGGAGGAATGATTGCCTCAGAACTGAATTGTGTGTGTGTGTGTGTGTGTGTGTGTGTGTGTGTGTGAGAGAGAGAGAGAGAGAGAGAGAGAGAGAGAGAGAGAGAGAGGGAGAGGGAGAGAGAGAGAGAGAGAGAGGAGAGAGAGATAGAGAGAGCGAGAGAGAGAGAGAAGGGATAGAGACGGATGGGAAACAAAACTTTCTTAGGTTATCTTGTCCTTTGAAACATCACACAGAACTTTAAAAAATACTAAAGATGGACCTCCCTCCCTTCCCTCAGCCAATTAAATAAATAAAGTAAGTATGAATTGTTCTGTCAACTTTAGCACTTGTGGGCAATTTAAAGCTCTTAGCTATGATTCCAAGCCTTCCAATCATTCAGCTCTGCATAACCTCTCCGTTGAATTATCTGAGAAGAAATACGAGAGATAATCCCTGGGATTTCTAGGAAAACCCTTGCCAGGCTCTGCATGTGATGTACTGGCAGATCAGAGCAAGTAAAAGGGCGGAAGGCAGAAACAGAGTGAAAGTTTAGTCAATACGGAACTCTCAGGGGAGCAAAAGTCCTTTAAAGGGTCTTTATTTTTTCCAAAACTTTCAGAAAGAAAGAAAAAATGATATTTATGTGAAATCATAGTTTTTAACTCATGCATATTAATTAATTGATTGGTTGGTTGTTCATTCAGTTTAGTTTTCTAGCTTGAAAGGACTAGAACTAACTTAGAGAGATTTCTTACTTTCTCTGCAGGCAGTTATAAAAGAGAAGAAACAGGCAAAGTTGAGAAAGTCTGCAAAAGGAAGTAATAAATAATTGTTCATCATAATCATCAATCATAATCATCAATCTTGTCCCTTGCACAGTTTCATATTTAAAAACAACATATCACAACATCAGTCTCTTTTCCTTTTAAAATACAGGGAACATAACATCCTTAGACTGACATTTTAAAAATATTTTATTAATCCTGCCTTTATTATTTTTATAAATAATTCAAGATGGCAAACATATTGATATTCTTTCCGTCTCCTATTTTCCCCATAACAACAAACCTGTGAGGTGAATTGGGCAGAAGGAGTGACTGTTCCAAAATTACGCAACCAACTTTCATGCCTAAAATGGGACTGAACTCACAGTCTCCTAGTTTCTAGTCTGGAGCCTTAACCAGTGGACCAAATGAGATCTTTGCACCCATGGTGAGCTTCTCCCTTTCCAAAGGGAGTGCTGAAAAAATGGCGAGAATAAGAAAGGGTGGCATGAGGTAGCATTTGGAATGACAACTTGTAAATACATTAGTTATTTCCCAGCAGTGGAAAACACTCAAAGAGATGGCTGCTTTTTCTTGGCAGTATCAGCCTTTCTCAAGAGCTTAACAATTTCTCCTTGTCCTACTAAATATGTGTGAGTCAAGTGTTCATTGCTGCCAATTTCAGTGGGCCCTGCTGTTTTTGTTCTACTTTGATTTCTATTTTTTTCCCATGTGGTAAATGGGTCACTTTTGCAGCCAAGTTGAGAGACAAGAGCGTGGACAACTATTTGAGAAGATCATTTGATGCACTCTCCAAAGTCAACTTTGTAAAACATGGAGGGGATTACTGAAATGGTGTAGACAGAGGTATTAGGCAAATTTCTGAATCATGAAAGCCATTAATGGCAACCATCAATACCTGTTAGATAATCTGTATGTCAATATTCCAGGTATGTGATTAAAAAAAACAACTTGATACCCTGGAACTAACATACATGTAGTTTCCTGCCTGACTTTAATATGTTAGAATATACTTTAGTTAAAAAGAAGTAGCAGCAGCAGGCATGGTACAAAGGTTTTTTTTAAAAAATCACCATATTTTCTTTTTGTTTATGTTTTTTGCTAAAAATACCTTAAATCTTTCATGTACCTCAAGCTTTTTTAAAAAAAAGAAAAACAGTCTGTATTTTGATTGCAAGTGAGCTATCTAGACAATGATATCTTTGCATTTCTAGTTATCCAAGAGTAAAAGCATCCCATACACTAAAGCAGCATAAAGATCTTTGTGGCCCCATCACCCTTTTAAGATTTCTCTCCCCCGTCACACATACACCCATGGCACTGCTGAAATTCAGTCACAAAACATTGACATTTGTTGGCATATGAGCAAATGGGATAAGGAATAAGAAGTTAAATGGGGCAGCTAAGCATTCAATGATTTCAATGCACCAGTTTTATTTAAATGCCCCTCCCTGGCTTCAGAAAACAGCTATAATATATCCTACACCTTTTCTCTGGAAGCAAATTTATCTGAGTTGGATGAATAATGAGTTAACTATTATACCTCATTCTACTAGTGACTGTTCTCCATTAAGAGTTTTATTTTCTCTCCAACCATGGATTCTTTAACTGGGTATTCTATGTACTTGGTAGTCTATGTTCATTTCTTAAGAAAGGATATGCAGAGAAACTCAAGTATGTTAAAATATTTGCTTAGTAAAGCAACTGTAGTTCTTAAAAACTCAGGCCAAAGAGTATAAAGATGTACAGAAAAGCAGGTTAGTCAGTGAATCTCACAAAATACCTGTTCATTTTTAATTGGTTTCACTTGGTCCACATCCTGGAAAATAATCCAAGCCAGGGAGCAGCAAAAGGAACAGAAGACAAAGTGACAAAGGTCAGCATGGTGCAAAAATGATGTGTAGTTCTAGAATTTTTAGTGATTTTTTCTACTCAATAGACCCTGGAAACAGAACTTTTTTCTTTATGTTAACTTTAGATGGGTTGGACTGGAGCTGAAATCAAGAGGAGAAAGCTATATGAGGGAGGAGGTTTGTACTCTGACATTGTTAGTTGGTTTCTGAATGTTTCATTACCAAGCTAGGTAACATTTCCAGTGGAATTTAGGGGATGTCATTGTCAGTGTTCATCTGCTTATAAGGCAAAAGTGGTATTCAGCCAGTTCTGAAAGGTTCTGGAGAACTGGTAGCGGAAATTTTGAGTAGTTTGGGGCACCGGCAAATAGGGTGGCCCTGCCCCCACCTCCTCCCAGCCTCCAGCAGATCTCCTTTTGTTGCCCTGAACAGGAGAATGGAGCTGGAAAGCAGGTTAGTGGAGAGGGGAGGGAATGGGGATTTTACAGTATCTTCCCCTGCCATACCCACAAAGCCATGTCCACAAACCCATGCCACACCCACAAAGCCATGCCCACAGAACTGGTAGTAAATTTTCTGAATCCCACCACTGTTATAAGGGCTTGTTATCGACTCAAGAGGATGGTGCTCATCTCTGATTCTCAGCATAGTGTGCCAGAGTATTCTAAAAGATGCTTCTGTCATCATATGGCTAGCATGAAAATATAGAATGCAATTCCCTTCTTGACAAAGTGGTACCTATTTATCTATTTACATTTGCATGCTATTGAAATGGTAGGTTGGCAATAGCTAGGGCAAGAATGGGAGCTCACCCTGTCCCGCAGCACTTTGGTCTCGAACCCGGTCTGTCAGTTTTCCAGCATCATAACCATTGAGATATTGCACCACCCCTGCACACAGAGATACAGTTACACAAAAGGAAAATGTTTTTTAAGTTCCTCATTAGAAAGTTATGAATGAGAAGCCACAAATGAGGCATTTTCCCTCCTCCAATTAAGAAAATCATTAAAACTTTTGACAAAACAGATAAACAATACAAGACAACTCTGTTAAAGTAATGATCTCATGGGAAATGAGAGGAATGTGGAATAAGGAAACCCAGGAACATTTTGAATAGTTTAGAACATTTTCTCCTAATAAAAGCTAATCTGAAGTATTAAGGCAAACAAATGTAAGCCCCCCATGCAGTGGTGTATTAAGATATGTCTATTTGTAATGTGTTGTGGAATTTCATAAATTAAAGGTTTTGCTTCTCCCCTGAGAGGAGACAATTCAAGTGCTGTCAAATACCTGAACTTAAACATTCTGCTGGTTTGACATTCCATGTTTATGATTACAGTGAACCTGCAAATCAACGCCATTATTTATTTATAATCACCTTTATTATTTTATGAATAACTCAAGGTGGCAAATACATCTTATACTTCTTCCTACTCTTGTTTTCCCCAATGACAGTTTGTGAGGCGAGAGAGAAAGAATGATTGGCCCAAGTCAACTGACTTCCATATCTAAGGTGGAACTAGAACTACAATACAATATAATAGCAGAGTTGGAAGGGACCTTTGATGTCTTCTAGTCCAACCCCCTGCCTAGGTAGGAAACTTTATACCATTTTAGACAAATGGCTAGCCAACATCTTCTTAAAGATTTCTAGTGTTGGGGCATACACAACTTCTGGAGGCAAGCTGTTCCACTGATTAATTGTTCTGTCAGGAAATTTCTCCTCAGTTCTAAGATGCTTCTCTCCTTGATTAGCTTCCACCTATTGCTTCTTGTTCTGCCCTCAGGTGCTTTGGAAAATAGTTTGATCCCTCTTCTTTGTGGCAACCCCTGAGATATTGGAACACTGCTATCATGTCTCTCCTAGTCCTTCTTTCTATTAAACTAGACATACCCAGTTCCTGCAACCATTCTTCATACGTTTTAGTCTCCAGTCCCCTAATCATCTTTGTTGCTCTTCTCTGCACTCTTTCTAGAGTCTCCACATCTTTTCTACATCATGACAAACAAAACTGAATGAAGTATTCCAGGTGTGGCCTTACCAAGGCATTATAAAGTGGTATTAACACTTCACGTGATCTTGATTCTATTCCTCTGTTTATGCAGCCTAGAACTGTGTTGGCTTTTTTGGCAGCTGCTGCAAACTCATGGTCTCCCAATTTCCAGCCGGGTGCCTTAACCACTAGACTAAAATAGCTCAGCTTAGTGTATAGTACTCTGATTGCCCCTGCAGGCTTGCATGTAAGAAAGGAAATAGACATCCCCCAAATTTGGAAGTAGTAAATACTTAACAGCATATTGTATTAACACAATGCTTTATAGCACTCTAAGTCAAAACATTCCTCCTATTTGAAAGTATCTTCCTAATACTTTGAGTGCCCCACAGCATCCCACATGGAGAGCTCAAATAAAGAGCTATAATTGCACCCCATCCAACACTGCTTGGTTAAAAGATTAGTTTTGCCATGGCAGATTTCCTATATACAAAGAATGCTAGTTTCAAAGCTAAAATAGATTTAAAAAGAAGACTGACTGAGGGTCTCATTGCAAAACTCAGGGAAAAACTGTAGAATTCTGCTTAATAGTGGCATTATCTTTCCAGCATTTACCTGTCAATTATTTTCATTGTTATCAAATAGTTTCAAAGGCAGATGAAATAATTGAGTAAACAGAGTATGTTGGAATGTTTAACAGACCTTGGGACACGGATAAGACATCTTTAAAGCAAGATACCTGAGTCAAGGGGAGAGAGGAATCATGAAAAGAGACACAGAGTAACTCCAACCTAATTACTTTAGGTATAACCTGGAGAATTTCCTTGGCAGGCTTTCAAGATTTTGTTCCAACACTCTACTAGAAATAAAGATCTTTTCAGAAATCCAAGGGCTTATTTTCTTTTCCTGAGTCTGCCTACCTTTAAGGCCTTAACAGAGTCCTATAAACACCAACTCAGAACATCTAAAACTGGAAGAAGCTGCAGAACGACTAACTAGGTCAATTATCTGGTGTAGCAAAGGGAGAGGAAAATACTCCCAGAAAGTCAGACACGAAAGTCTCAATCAACCATTCTGTGAATCATTCTATGCGGTGTTCAGAATACAGCAAAATCTGAGAAAATGAAAGGCTAGGAAAGCAGACTTAAAAAGTTTTCTTTTCTCCCTCTCTTTCAGGTGAGCTTCTAAAGGAGGCGGTTCCATCATGGGGGAAATGGAAATTGGCTCATTTCATAATGAGAATGGGTGAATCAAAAGGAGCAAACATCTAGGGAAAGGTAGAATTAGATGAAGATGATATTGTGGATTGATCTGAGCTCTCTTTTTTCATTTCATTCAATTTATTTTGACCTGTATATTGTATGTATGCCTACAGTTAGTCCTTGACTTATGACAGTTCATTTAGTGACCATTCAAAGTTACAATGGCACTGAGAAAAGTGACAGGATCGTTTTTCACTTGACCATTGCCAGTATCTTCATGGTGAAGTGATCAAAATTCACACACTTGGCAACTGACTCATATTTATGATGGTTTCAGTGTCCCAGGGTCATGTGTGACCTTCTGACAAGCAAAGTCAAGGGGAAAGTCAGCTTCACTTAAAAATGTGTTACTTAACAACTGCAGTGATTCACTTAACAACTGTGGCAAGAAAAGTTGTAAAATTGGGGAAAATTCAATGGTCTCACCTAACAATAGAACTCTTGGACTGAATTGTGGTCCTAATTTGAGGACTACCAGTATATGTATATTCAGTTTTTCAAAATTATTGTGAATAAAAAGTTATGGGACCTCTAAGAGTTTCCTTTTCCGTTCTTTAAATGTCTCTAGTTATCGGCTCCTTCATCTGAATTTGCCTAATAAGCATCTTTCTTTCTGCTGAGATCTGTAGCTCCATTCTGACAGGGTGTCCCGAAGATGCTTTTTCAAGATGTCACGCTGATCGATGATCTCTGGTGGGCCAGGGATAGACAACATTCCTCTATCCTAGTGCTCCTTGACCTCTCAGTGGCTTTCGATACCATCGACCATGGTATCCTTCTGCGATGGTTACGGGAGGTGGGAGTGGGAGGCACCATTTTAAGGTGGTTCTCCTCCTACCTCTTGGACAGGTCGCAGTCGGTGTTGGTTGGAGGACAGAGGTCGACCCCTAGGCCCCTCAACTATGGGGTGCCACAGGGTTTGGTCCTGTCCCCCCTCCTATTTAACATCTACATGAAGTCACTGGGTGAGATCATCCGGCGGCACGGGATTAAATATCATCAATATGCAGACGATACTCAACTGTATCTGTCCGCCCTGTGCCAACTCAGCGAAGCAGTGGAAGTGATGTGCCAGTGCCTGGAGGCTGTCAGGGTCTGGATGGGAGCGAACAAGCTTGCACTTAATCCAGACAAGAACGAGTGGCTATTGATGCTGCCTCCCAAGGTTACTCTAGACATTCCATCTCTTAGCCTGGGGGGTGAAATTATACACCCCTCAGAAAGGGCCTACAATTTGGGTGTCCTGGACCCACAGCTGACGTTAGAGCACCATCTGTCGGCTGTGTCCAGGGAGGCTTTCGCCCAGATTCACCTGGTGCACCAGTTGCGGCCCTACCTGGACTGGGAGGCACTTCGATAGTCACTCATGCCCTCGTCACCTCAAGACGGGATTACTGTAATGCGCTTTACATGGGGCTGCCCCTGAAGAGTGTTCGAAGACTACAGTTGGTTCACAACGCAACTGCGCGAGCGATATGGGGTGTAATCTAAATACTCCCCTATTACAACTATCCTCCACGAGCTGCACTGGCTTCCTTATTGGTCTCCGGACGCGCTTCAATGTGCTAGTCATTACTTTTTAAAGGCCCTTCATGGTTAGGACCTGGCTACCTGAGAGACCGCCTCCTGCCACTTACCTCCCAACGACCAACAAGATCACACAGGTTGAGCCTCCTCCGGGTGCCGTCAGCCAGACAATGCCGGCTGGCGACTCCCTGGGGGAGGGCCTTCTCTGTTGCTGCGCTGGGCCCTGTGGAACGATCTACCTGCAGAGATCCGGACCCTTACTACTCTCCCGGCCTTCCATAAAGCCATCAAGACCTGGCTGTTCCGCAGGTCTGTGGCTGTTGATTGATATCCAGCCCCCGCTTAGAATGGAATGGGTGACATGATTTTAATACTGTATTTTTATTTTTTATCTCTATTTTTTAAAATTAAATGTTTCTTGTCTGTTGTGAGCCACCCAGAATCCCTATGGGAGTGGGCGGCATACAAATTCTAATAAACTTGAAACTTGAATCTCCATAGACATTCTGCGGCAGGACATTTTTAGATTTAGATAAGGCAGAAAAGCTCAAAGAGAGAGCAATGGAATGCCTCACCCATCTCCTTCTGAGGTAAAGGATGCTGGTAGGTAGGAAATCTCTTTGTAAAAACATGTCACTGGCAACTATCAGACAGATTTTCCAATAGTGGGAGGTTACCAAAATAGGGATTATTGCGTCATCCTTGATTTATGACCATAATTGGGACCAACATTTCTGTTGCTAAGCAAGGCAGTTGTTAAATAGGTCATACCTCAATTTTACAATCCTTTTGCCACCATTCTTAAGCAAGTCACTGCCATGTGTTTCAGTGAATCACACATTTGTTCTCATTAAATGCAGTTTCCCCTGTTGACTTTGCTTGTTGGAAGCAAACCTGGCTCGAAAGGTTTCAAATGGTAAATGCAACACCCGAGACTCTACAACCATAATAATAACATGCTCATTGCCAGTGCACAAATTTTGATCAGGTGGTTGTGGTCATGCTGTGGTGGTCATACGGTAAGGACCAGTCATAAGACACTTTTTTCCCAGTGCTGTTGTAACTTGAATGGTCGCTAAATGTAATCTCTTAGTCAAGGACTATGTGTATGTGGGAAGGGTTTAGGATTCTGCTTGAGAGAACTAGAGTGGCCATCCTATTGCATAGCTGTGCGTGCATGAGGAAGCCTACACATGCTAGTTAAAGTGCTCTCTACCTCACATTAAATGACAGGCCATGTGCAACGAATCTCAGTCCACATTCATTAACTTAAGACATGGAATCTAGTGTAAGGTAAAGATTCCCCTGCACATATGTTGCTAGTTGTTCCCGACTCTAGGGGGTGGTGCTCATCTCTTTTCAAAGCCAAAGAGCCGCACTGTCCGAAGATGTTTCCGTGGTCATGTGGCCAGCATGACTAAAACGCCAAACGCACACAGAACGCTGTTACCTTCCCACTAAAGTTGGTTCCTATTTTTCTACTTGCATTTCTAAATGCTTTAGAACTGCTAGGTTGCAGAAGCTGGGACAAGTAACAGGAGCTCACTCCGTTACATGCGCTAGGGATTCGAACACCAAACTGCTGGCCTTTCTGATTGACAAGCTCAGCATCTTAGCCACTGAGCCACCCAGGGAATCTATAGTATGGTCTATGCAAAGATCAATTTATTGCTCACATATATATTAGACTACCCAACTCCACTCTCTGTCTATTGGGGGGGGGGGTGGGTTGGTTCTTTAAAAAACAAAAATAGGAAATTAGGAGCTAGGACTTAGAAGAAAACAGAGTCTTCCATCTACATAGCAGTCCCAGAGCTCTAATAGGAGCCCAGAAAGAACACAGACTGTCTTTTATCTTTGAAAAGTAAAACATTAGGTAGAAATATTGTGTAGATTACTTTTAATTTGACTGTGGGTATCTAATTATAATAATAAGTCTAATTTGTTATTTCTGTTGATTATGGTCCTTTATAAGTGCAGTCCTTATGTGTTATGCAAATTACCACCTTTTTACATCAGAGCTGCCTCTATATTAGTATAGGTAAAAGATCAGTAGCACTGTGTTGTTTGGCTCACAGCTTTATACTGCCGGCTGTATTTTTCTATTTGATGTTGTCTTTAGATGCTATCTGTATTTTGAACAGCTCTATATTTTATCACCTCCTCCAACGCTGAATGTTTTCCATGTGAATTGCATATAAAAAGAGGATTTACCTTTTCTCTTTTCCCCCCAAAAAACATTCATGATTTTGTGAAATGGAACTATAGCCATATCTGTATCTATAAAGGTTTGTGTATGTGTGATTTTCTTTGCCGCCTGTTGCAGTGGTGGAGATAGTGCTGTAGGCTTTATCTCATTTATTCTGTATTTCCTTTCAAATTGTCACAAAGTGACATGGGGTGTGGGAACTCCATTCTCTGGCATCCCAGGGTTATACCTAGGCAAGCATTCCATGGAAGGCAGTATAACCAAGCCACTATATAGATGCAATAACTAGACAGTGTAGATGCCACAGGGTCTCTGAGAGAGGAAATTTGAGACCTCCAATCTGTTACTTTATGGGTTCAGCTTTGCTGCGACAATAACCCACATGTAATGTATATTGTAATAGCACTTATATATCCCTTCATAAAGCTTTACAGCTCTCTCTAAGTGGTTTACAGAGTCATCATATTGCCCCAACAACCTTAGACCTTTTACCGGCCTCAGAAGAATGGAAGGTTGAGTCAACCTTACGCCGGTCCAGATGAAATAACAGGCAATAAGCAGTGAGTTAGCCTGCAGTACTATGTTCTAACCACTGCTCCACCACAGTTCTAATATACAGGAATCACAAATTATCTGTTTTCCAAAGATAGCTGAGCCAACCCTACCGCTTGATCAAATAAATGTTTTTTATTACCCATGGATAACCAGGCAGATGCCTTAGAATTCCAGAGTTGTTCTGGAGTTGGGTATGCTAAAATAGAATTAAATAATAATACATTTGGAAATACAATATTTTTAATCCATTAGCAAGATTTTGAATATTTGGAGTAAGACTGTTAATACTGCCTATATATTAACCATCCCCTCTATCTTGGAATTCTTCTCCTGAAAATTTATTGTTTTTTTTATATAATTTTAAAACTTTGGATTCATAGTATTCTGGTTTTAATGTTTACATTTATTGATGGTATTTTACATTGCCCAGAGCCCACTTCAAGGAAGATAAACAGTTAAGAAATATGAATATAAAAATAAAGAAATAAACAAATCTATCTATCTATCTATCTATCTATCTATCTATCTATCTATCTATCTATCTATCTATCTATCTATCTCCTTATCTATCCGACTGTCCATGACTCTAGATGGCTAACAATTAAAACAAGAACAAGTAGAAAATCATAGGCAATTATTAAAAACATAAATAAATAAAAGTACTGCTTTTCATAAACATGATTTTGGTGGACCCTTGAGAATGGTTTTTGGCCATTCTGTTTGCTTCTACTAATTTTTGAAAATTGCCTCAGGAAGAGAAACAAAACAAATCCAACCACTTGAGCTGCTTTTCTTTTCTTGTCATCCATCACAAAAGGGCAGTGGAGGGCCATAGATCTTTGGAAGACATCTGAATGAAAAGAAAGTCAGCAGATCTGACCACTCTATTTCACCTAAGAGGCACTGGAAGGCAGAAGGCTTAAGAATACCATTGTGATAAGAACTGCATTACAAAATCTCCAAGTATCTCAGATAGATAATCCTATTTTAGACAGAGAAATAATGCCACTGACACATTTAGTTCCCAAGACTTTCATAAAAATGGATTCATTTATATTTACTTCAAAATTCTGTATCTAGAAAGAAAATGAATGTACATAACTGTTATGATTATTTTTGTGAATATTCTAGATGGAATGGAAAGGTATTCCTTCATGTCAGCCCACAGGAAATGTCTTTATTTGATCAAAAGCTAGTTTTAATACTCTTGGTATCTATATGTCTGAGGAGACAATACCAACATAATTGCAGCAAACACATGCAATTCTATGCTCCAACTGATGGTATTATGCTTATACATTAGAAATAGATTTTCAAAGACAAAACTAGCAGAGCTACTATTAGAGCTGAAACTGGTCCAATCCAGCTAAATGACAACTTATTACTTTTAGACCGTCATAATCAGAATAACTCCTGGTGGCTTATAATACAATTAAAAACAATACACTCAATAAAACCCAGGGAGAAAATCAATAAAATATGACTCTGTACACTTCTAGTTGTAACCTTAATTCATTAGTAGCAGCCAAAACGTGCAGAATATATATAACTTCACAGCAAAAAGATAGCTCTGAATTTTTGATCCTCTTGGTTTTGGGAACTTTCCATATTGGTTCTAGGGGGAGCACGGGGGAGAGACACTAGTCCAGACATATCCAGTGTGCAATCTGATAATATTTCTGAGCAAATGGCTCTTGCTCAAGGAACAAGTAGCAGTCATGGTAAGAGCGTCCAAATTTTTTGTTGTGCATAAGATGTGCTCATTCCTGGACAGGGAAGCCCTGCTAATAATCAATCCGGAGCATTTTGTGCTCTATGTAGAGCTGCTCTTGAAGAGTATTTGGACTGGTACAGAATGAGACAGGGCAGGCAGTAAATGATGCTGCACATATCACATGAATCCATAAGCTGCAGTGACAGTTAAGAAGAAGAAAAAATACAAGCCCAAACTTGACATCAGTTAATACTGGGACTTAGAAAGTGGCATAAAAATTGTATCAGCAATGGCAGAAATATTAAAGGAGGTCTTTGAAAGATGGAGCCAGAAATTAGTAACTAACAATATCAACTCTGTCAGTAATGATATCTGACTCTATGAATTGATTATGTCTAAAAGATGCTAATAAAGGAATGGCAGTTGTCAAACAAACTTTATCTGACAAGATAGAGAAAGTATTGAAAATGAAGCTTCACGTGACAAGCAAAGAGAATGCTTTGAAAAAGGATGCTTTTCTGAATATATGAAAGAAATTGGCTGAAGTTTTAAAGATTAACAAGGAAATAAAAATGATGAGCCAAGAGAATGATCTTGGGAACATTTTCTTATTGGATCTAAAAAAGAAGCTTGTTAAAGCCTTGAAAAAAATCCATGCGATGAGATAAAGAAACACTGAAGAGAAATCAAATCCTAAAGCAAGATGTGATTGAGTTAAAGTTTGTGACTTTGAGAAGTAAAAGGAAGAAATATAAAGTTAAATTGCTCTGTTTGATCATGGTTAAAATACGATTTTTTTTCTTTTTGCAATGTTCTGGCAGTATTATGCACTTTTACCTAAACCTACGTAGTGAAAAGTTGATACTTTATTGATTTGTTTTGGATAAGGGATGGAAGGTAATGAAGAGATAGCTGTTTAGCCTTATAGGGGTTATTTATTTATATTGTGATGGATGTAACTTTGTTATATATTTCTTTTCTTTTTCTTTTTCCTGCCCTTCTTTAATCTTTTTTCCCATTCTTTTCTTTCTTTTTAAATACAATTTGTATTAAATGGTTTACAAAGAACATAAAAGTTAACACAAAATAATAAAGAGTAAAAAAAGAAGGAAGGATAATAAGAATAATAAAAAATAGAAGAGTTTCTATTTCCTTTTCAGCACACATAAATACAGTTACAAAATTATATCTTAACCCCCAGTTTTCCCCTAATCATAAAAAAACACAATCTTAAGTGCATTATGTTTCATTTGATGCAAAAAAAAAAATCTATGAGGTTTCCATCAGCCATGTAGAAGTTATTTTTTCATCTGATCAAAGAAGTTAATTTAGCCATCTCTAGCAAAATCCATCATCTTCATCAACTATTCCTCCATTTGGGGTAGTGCTGATTTTTCCATTTTTGAGCATACAATAGTCTCACTGCAGTTGTCATATACAAAAACAAAATTCCATGACTTTTTTCTAACTGCCTGACCATTAGTTCCCAAAGACAGCACAACTGGTTTTAGTTGCAATTTAATCTGTATAATCTGCTGAATTAATATTTTGGATATCTATATGAATCCCTCCCATTATTATTATTTTGCTTTTTTACAATCCACCAAACAGGATGAATGTTCCCTTCATTCAGGAAGATTTAAAGTACCTTTGTACATTCTAGACAATTTCTCTGGTGACAATTAAGATAAGATAAGTAAGATAACTAAGGGCCACATCTGAAATAGTGCATCCAGTTTTGGACACTACATTACAAAACGATGTTGTAGAAAAAGTGCAAGGAACAGGAACTAAAATGATTAAAGGCATGGAGACTAAAAACATATGAAGAAGTTTGCAGGATTTGGGTATGGCTAGTCTAGAGAAAACAAGGACTATGGATAACATGATAACAGTATTCAGTATTTGAAAGATTGCCACAAAGAGGAGGAAGTCAAGTTGATTACCAAAGCACCTGTAGGCAACACAAGAAATAATGGATGAAAACTAATCAAAGAGAGAAGCAACCTGGAACTAAGGAAAAACTTGTAACAGCGAAGACAATTAACCAGTGGAAGAGCTTACCATCAGAGGCTGTGGGTACTTCATCACTGGAGGATTTTTAGAAGAGACTGGACAGTCACTTGTCTGAAATGGTACAGGGTTTCCTATTGGTAAAGTGACCATATAGGTTATCTTCAATCAATCAATCAATTAATCAATCATAATAAAATGGACCTTGGAGGTTTTCTAGTCCAAACCCTCTTCTAATCCAGGGGGTTGGACTAGGAGACCTCTAAGGTCACTTCCAGCTCTATTCTGATTGATTGATTGATTAAAGATAACCTATATTGTCACTTTATCAATACAAATGATCATTATTTCTTTTCTCTAAGTTTAGATTGTATTAGTTTTTACTGCTGCAAATAAAATTCTTAATAAAAGTTGTGTTTTTTTTAAAAGTCAGTGTGGTCATATGACATCACATTTTATGATGGTGCTGCTAAGCAATAGAGTTTCTGATCCCAATTACCATTGCTAAGTGAGATCTACCTGTAACCAATTCACCGTATAAGTAATCTTCATTGTGCAATTTTGGAAAATGCATGTGGCTTCTATTATAGGACTTTGATTAGCCATAGATTATCAGATCATACAGTACTGGAATATTCCAGTGACAGTGAGTCTTTAAAAAAAAACAAATATTTTTTTGGGGGAAAGACATACACATATCCCCCTTTCAGCATAATACTGTATATAAATCACAGATTGATACACTGATCGGCCTGACACTTGGTTAAAAGCCTCTGGTGCTCATATCAGGATCATCAATCTACCATAATTATTTTATTATTGATTTCTAATGAGATAAGGATTCAAAAAGGATGCCTACAGATCTTTCAGTTTACTAAGAGTGCTAAAATTAAAATTAAAAGCAGCACTTAAATATTGTGTATGTGCACTATGGAAATTTTCCAATGAAGAAATAAAGAAACTTGCATTTTTATATAGGTACATTATATGAAATGGCCAAAATCATAAAAAATGCAGCAGAACTTCAAATAAGAGCATGCTTCTAAGCCAAATTGTAGACATGGGAGTAAGTTTTTTTAAAAAAGAAGAGTCATTAACATGAACATAAGATGCCAATACAAGTGTACAAATTTGGATAGATTCCAGTGGTATCTAATCCCATTAAAGCAGAAACTTGCAAACATTGACGATTAGCATATGCATTGAATTCTCTTCTTGCTGTAGCCAAAAATTAACACTCTCCTCGCAGTCATTTTTACATGTAAATCAATTGCTTCTTTTCCCCAGACAATAATTCACACAGACCTATTTGAGACATACATCTACAGCTATTGCTATCATACAGCCTCAGTTCAGTATCACCAAACTCTTTGGCCAGGAGAGCTATGTGATACGTGTCAACACAATTGTCTGGGTACAAAATATTCCTTTTTGAGATAGTAATGCTGCTAGCAGTAATCACACACTGTCATTCCCCCAAAGGACTATTTTTTCCCCTCTTTCTTAAAAATGCATACAAGATTGCCAAATTTGAAAGAGAAAATGCTTGAAATCTACTGTATAATGTAGTGACTTTTGAAGATGTCTCACTGAGGTGTGTCTATTCCAGATAAACAAGATGGTTAAATTAATAATATACAGATAGTCCTTGACTTATGACCACAATTGAGACCCAAAATTTCTGTTGTTAAGTGAGACATTTGTTAGTTGACTTAGGGCCATTTTACGACCTTTCTGCCACAGTGAATCACCACAGTTCATAAGTTAGTCACATGGTTGTTAAGTGAATCTGGTTTCTCCATTGACTTTGCTTGACAGATGGTCACAAAAGGTGATCACATGAACTTGGCCTACGGCAAGGTTGTAAGTATGAGTCAGTTGCCAAGGCTTCTGAATTTTGATCACATGGTCATGGGGATGCTACAGATGCCGTAAGTGTGAAAAATGGTCATATTATTTTCAGTGTCATTGTGACTTTGAACAGTCACTAAACAAAATGTCATAAGTCAAGGACTACCTGTAGGTAGTACTGATTTTATGACCATAATTGGGTCTGGCAACTCTGATGTTAACTGACATGTTATTTACTGACCAGGTCATTAAATAAAACATCAAATTTACGACATCAGTGCCTCTGCAATCATTATATGAGACATCATGTAACTAGGGCTGCCGAATTCTCAATTGACTTTGCTTTTTGGGAGCTGGTTGTGAAATGCACAAATGATGGGACATTGAAACTGTTATAAACACCTGGCAGCTGCAAAGTGATCGAATTTCTATCATTGCGGGGACAACTGCAACAATCATAAGTACAAAGGAGGTTGCAAAGTAATTTTTTCAGCACCATTGTATCCTTAAATGGTCACTAAAGATGGCAGTCATTAAGTGAGGGTTGACCCATTTACTATTTACTTTCTGGCCAAGCTGGCAGAGAACTTGAAAATGGCAATCACATCATTATGGGATGCTTGAGAACTGGTTGGAAGGGCAAATAGGTTGCCAAATATCCAGATCAGAATCAGAATCAAAAATATAGCTGGAAGGAACCTTGGAGGTCTTCTAGTCAGCCTCCTGTTCAAGCAGGAGATCCTATACCATTTCAGACAACTGGCTGCCCAGTTTTTTCTTAATGATGAAGCACCCACCATGAACCCTACAAAAGCACGCACAACAAAAGCGCACCGACAAAACTGTGTCACTAAAAACCGCAGCGTCATCAACCCACCGACAACAGCGCGGCAACAACAGCGCGGCGACAGAAAGCCAATTTAAGTTAAGGTAAGGGTTAGGTTTAGGTTTAGGGTTAGGTTTAGGGTTAGGTTTAGGGTTAGGTTTAGGGTTAGGTTTAGGGTAGGTTTAGGGTTAGGTTATGGTTAGGTTTATGGTTAGTGTTTATGGTTAGGTTTAGGGTTAGGTTTAGGGTTAGGTTAGGGTTAGGTTTAGGGTTAGGTTATGGTTAGGTTTATGGTTAGGTTTATGGTTAGGTTTAGGGTTAGGTTCGGGTTAGTTTAGGGTTAGCGTTAGGTTTAGGGTTAGGTTTAGGGTTAGGTTTAGTTTTACAGCGTGCTTCTCTTGCCGTGCTGTTGTTGGCGCGATTCAGCGCTCATTCATCGGAGCGCTTAGAACTCGCGGTTTGTCACTGCGGTTTAGTCGGGCGCGGTTTTGTCATTAGCCCTTTTGTCGGTGAACCAGTACCCACAGCTTCTGAAGGCAGGCTGTTCCACTGGTTAATTGTCCTCACTGCTAAGAAGTTTCTTCTCAATTTCAGATTGCTTCTTTCCTTAATTAGTTTCCATCCATTGTTTCTTGTCCTGCCCTCTGATGCTTTGGAAAATAAATTGACCCCCTTCTCTTTGTGGCAGTCTCTCAGATACTACTGCTATCATGTCTCCCCTAGTCCTCCTTTTCTCTTGGCTAGCCAAACCCAAACCCTGCATTACCAGGGGTGGCATCACATTTTATGATAGCCAGAAATGCTTTATAGACCATAAAACACCTTTTCTGGGCCATTATAACTTTGAAGGTCATTAAGTGACCAGCTGTAATCAAGACTACTTGTAGAACCTCTCTGCTCCTAAAGGATGGTGCCTGCAGCAGTCCCATCTCTACTGAAGAATGCTCACAGTACAATCTAAGGCAATGGTTCCCAATGTGGGGCCGATGCCCCACAGGGGGGCAATTTGATTTTTAATGTGGGCAGTTCTGAAAATGTGCTATTAAATGAATTTTTGAAAGCCCACTAATTGGTCTTATATATTTGTGATGAAACAGCTGTGTTTCATTTACCTATTGTTTGTCTTTGTTAAAATGCATTTCCTAGTCCTGAAAGGAATAGGGTGGGGGAGAAGGAGCAACTGTCCAAGCCAGTCAGCATGTGTTCCCACTAAAGATCATGGGACAGGCAGAATCTCTCTCTCTCTCCCCCCCCCCCTCCTCTCTCTCTCTCTCCCCCCCCCCCGTGGGCTTTTGCTGCTGGGGCTGGTTGCAGGGGAGCTGCTCTGTGGGGAGACTGAGTGGATGGCGGCTGGGGAAGCCCAGCAGGGAGGATACAGACCAGGAGCCAAGGTTTTATTTTCTCTTTCATAGATGCCCCGTTCTTTGGAAACAGGCTTGGGAAATTTCAATATTCCATCCTTGATCAGGGACATGACCCAATTATCTCAACATTGCATTTCCTTACCACAGCCCACTGCTGCTGCTATGCCTTACGGCCCATTTCTAAGAACAGAAAATAGCCCCAGGCCACGGTACATAGGTAAATCCCCATTTAGTTTTACCGAAATTGCCAGCAAATTAGAGTCTTAAGATTTTCTACCCTGTAGTCCTTGAAGATTTTTTCTTTCCCATTTATTTGAGATTGCTTTTTTCTTGTGAAGCAGGCATGCAAAGATCATTGCAATAAACATGATTTCTCTCCCAATGGTTCATGCTTTCTGTACTTCTGAATTTTTCATGACACACTGTCTCAGGTCAGCTAAGGCAGATGGACCAGCATGGATCCTAGTGAGACTGGAAGAGTTGAAAAGGAGATCTCTAGACAGCTGGGATTTTGATAATTGAAGGAGATGCAAGAAATTGGAATGGTACAATTGTTCTACATCTTAAGTCTTGATCATACATAGAACCCCCGATGAATAATGTTACTGCTCCAGCCCAGCATCTTACACACAATAGTGATGGTCCTGGATAAATTCATGTGGTGGGAAAGACATTTGCATGGGTAAAACCTATGCATGAATAGTGTATTGTTCTTTGCATAACACAAACCACTACGTGATCCAATATTCTGACTACCTAGAAATCTATTTGTGAACAGCTACCTGAATACCTGTTTCCTTATGCATATATCTATACATTATTTAAGGGATTGGAACATAAATGATGGATATCAAGAAATGAACCCAAAGCAGTTCCTGTAGAGCTTCAAGGTTTCGGATTTTCCCAGTAGAAGATAACATCCGTAGCTCACAGCCATGGAGTTTCCTTCTTTAGAAGGCATGCAGAGTTCTGGATGCTCATCTCAAGCTTTTTTTAAAAATTGATGTGCAAAGAGTTAACAAGATGCAGAAAACAAATAGATACAGCCATGGCTGCAATGTTTGTACTCCACATAATCCCGATGTTTATCTTGTTAGGTTTCCTTTGAATGCATGTTTATAGACTGCTATAGTCTCATCTTCCGTTTGGGATGTTACACAAAGGTCAAAACCTGAGTGCCCAAATTAGCAGTAAAGTAGTTGTGAACCATTTTAGGCTAGGCCAATTGTAGCAACAGGCAGCCTAGCTGGATGTCTCATTGCAGAAAGAGACAGCTTTCTGGGTGCCTAGAAAATAGGCTGTTTGTCTCCCATCAACTCATAAAGAAAAATAATTTTCTCTGTAATAAGCTCCATTTTCCTGAATTGTTAAGGAGGAGCAGGAAAGAAAATTATTCCTTTAACACTTCTGAAAAACTTAAGAATGGCATTGCTATGGCAACAGTCCCCCCTCTCACTAGATAAAGTGAGAGGAGAGAGAGAGAGAAAGAAGAGCGAGAGAACAAGAGAGAATATGATCCATGGAATCTGAATTTTAATGTCCTAGATTCGATCTGCATATCTCAGATGTCTGTTGTGAATACCATTATTGATTTGCCTTGACTTTGGCATAAATAAAATGACAAAAAAATAGTTACTAAGCCACAGGAAAGCTCAAGTAATCTGTATTTGAAAACAGAATGTTTGTAATAGTGTAAAATTAAAATCAAACAAGATATTCTGTCCTCTGGCCCAAACACATCTCATCTTGCAGCCAGCAAGAATGGGAAAATGGCATACTGATCAACAAGAGTAAAAGAAATGCATGGATACATATTGGAAATTAAAAGTGCTATGATAGAGATATGTTGAGATATTTAATCTCTCTAGGTCTTCTACTATTTAAGTTTGAAAATTAACCATGTTTGATACAGAAATGGTAAAAGAACATTTGGAATAAATATTTATGAAAATAGAAATTTAACTTTATTTTTATTTTTGGTATAGCCAATGATATTGGGTACATACAAAGCCCAGCACAGTCTGATCCCTTAAAAATTTGAGAATATACACATATACTACAGATCCTAAAAAAAGCCTTGATAATAAGTTTCTTAGGGGAAATGTGTATGGATTTCTGTGTTTATGCATGCCACTTCGAGGTTTGTATATATCAGATACCTGTATAATTGATTCACTTTTACACATGACATAACTGGTTTCATGTCATTGTACCTCTTAATTACTTGTGACAAAGATCCAAAATTTGACTTCTTTAGATTCAAATACCTTTATTTCATTTTTGAACCCCTACTAAGCAGATAGTGACTTTTAGAAATAAGCAGACACTGTTTTTAGGCCAGTGGTTGCTACATAGGACAAATAATAGTATACCCACTTACTGAAAATTAGGCTAAAATCTTAACTGCCAGAAGAATAGATGAAGACCTTACATGTCAAATTAACTACAGTCATTATGAGCTGCTCTGTCCCATCTGCAATCCTAGCATATGTAAATTTTCTTTAATATTTACTCAAAGATAGTTATTTACAAGTATCCAAAGTGAAATAAACCTCATCTGCTTGAGCAGCTAAAATGTTCATAACACATCTTCCTATTTGCACTTAAGAAAGTGGCATGCCTCCCCCTCCCACTCCTTTTTCACTCCCACAACCTTCCAGTTCAGTCTTTAATCATGGTAAATCAAAGTTTGGAAACACGTGTGGTATCAGTATTTGTGGGGCTACCACAAAGAAGAGGAGGTCAAATTATTCTCCAAAGCCCCAGAGGACAGGACAAGAAACAATGGTTGGAAACTAATCAAAGAGAGAAGCAAACTGGAATTAAGGAGAAACTTCCTAACAGTGGGGACAATTAATCAGTGGAACAGCTTGTCTTCAGAATCATGGACGCTCCATCAATGAAGGTTTTTAGGAAGAGACTGGAGGGTCGCTTGTCTGAGATAGTAAAGGTTCCCTTGCTTGAGCAGGGAGCTGGATTAGAAGTTCTCCAAGGTCAGTGGTGAGTTCCTACTGGTTCGGATGGGTTTGGCTGAACCGGGAGTGGTTTGGCGGCCTGGGTCACTGGAACCGGCAGTGATCCAGGCCTGCCATGTCCCCAAACCAGTTCTCCTGGTGGTGCCATTGGCGCTGCCCTCTTGTGCAGATCATTTTTATTGCTTTGCGCATGTGCACACAGTGTGCATTAAGAGCACAGCGCATCCACAAGCGAACTGGCAGTAGAGAGTGCTGGAACCCACCCCTGTCCAAGGTCCCTTCCAACTCTATTCTATTCTATCATATGGTCAGTTATAAGTTACAATATGTCCAAAGTTACATGCATGGAATTCAGTGCAGCGGGGCCTCCCTTTCTCTTTTTGGACTCTCTCACTGTGCATGTGGGAAAGGAGATTTGACCAGAGCTATATCATTTCAGGTATGCAAACTGCACACAGAACATCTTCCTGTTAATTCAGATCATTGTCCCCATTCGAAAATCACTTTATATTGCATCCCCTGCAGATGGAAGAAATTGTAACTCTGCTTGCTTTGATAGCTATTTAACAAAATCTCTACTTTTATGCACAAATTCTTCAAATGTCTATTCAGGCTTTCTTTCTGAAATGTGCTGTTTGAATGTTAAAGAACATAGAATTGGTTTTTTCCTGCCCTCCCTCCCTCCCTACCACTACCACCCATAAAAAAATATCTTGGGATGTTTATTCACGAAACCATGAAAAAAAATGATTGACACTAACTTTCTCATAGGAATGTGGCAGATTTCAGATTCAGACAAATGGATAAAAAGATTATTCAGGGAAAACAAAGAGTATTATGAAGCTAACCCAACCTACCAAGGGTTAATCTCACTCTTAGCAGAATATTCTTATTCAGAAGCTAAGCCTGGCCACTGGAGGGGAATTTTACAAATAAATTTGCAAGCTTTGCAGATCAATTTTCTACTTGGTTTTATCACCCTGTTTCTCTCTTAATCAGCCCCAGCTGCCTGTCTGTCTCCTTTCCAGACACATTCCAAAGGCTCAGTGCCATTTCTGAATAATGTAAGGCTTCCATTTCCCTTCTTTCATAGTGCTTGAAACCACACTAGAAATTGTGCTGGCATTTGTATAACCATCAAGAGTGTTAGGAATAAACAGTTTTCAGTAACAATACACCAGGGCTCCTAGCACTGCAGAGTACATGGCATAGACCTTGGCCGCCTGAATACTCAGCCAGCATTAAAATGATCATAAGATTATATTACAATAGAGGCAGCAGCCATGTAAATAATTGCATGTTGTCCCCACTCATTATTTTTTTAAAAAAGAAACCATGTAGCCTCAACTGAAAAATTGATGAAAATAATTTTTAAAAAGGCAGAGAACAATAATGCAATGGACTACAAACAAAAAACAATAGGCTACTTAGCAACACAACAATGAAAGGCTTTAAAAATTAGAAGGGATGGAAGTGGGAATTTACGAATGTTTGAACTGCTTAGTACCTTCTGGGAATACTGATAAACCAGGCAAACATAGTTTAAAGAGCCAAAATAGAAAGCAAGACAAAATCAGGAAGTTATATTAGATGGTGTAAGTTTCTTAATTCCATGGCATTGAAGAAACTCAGGACAGGTATATAAAGGTACACACACACAGTCTGATGAACTTCTGATGAAACAGTGTTAACAAACTTCATGGTTAGGAGTCTTTTCATTATGCTAAAATAATATCCTAAATTGGAAATTGCAATAGAGAAAGGAATCTTAATAATAACTATTTTTTTTTCTGTATGTGCAGTGATGGGGAAAGGGAATGCCAACATTCTTTTGCTGAGTTTTTTCTAGGACCCTGAAATAGGGCATTGTCTCTTTATAGCAATTTCAAAAAACGTTAGACAAAAAAAATCAAACTTTCTCTAGAAGAAACAGTCAAAGTTGAAACGGTACTGGTACTTCAAAAGAATGAATTTACTTAAACATAGGGGAAGGGGGGAAACAGAACAACTTGTAGAAAAAATCTAAGTGTAGCTGAAAAATAGTACTGTTAAGTGAAATTAGGCCTAGTTTTCAATGAAATTGAAAATTGCAAGGCATTTTTTCCTTTAAAAGATAATGTGGCTAGTTCTCAATCATGAAACGCTTTGCTATCCAAAACAAAATACTCAAATGACTAGAAATAGAGGAATTTAGTGCATGACCTTCTCATCACTAATTGTCTAAGAGATGAACAAGTCAATAAAAGAGAATATTTGTAGTTCAGGGTTGAACTGTGGGTACTTGATGCTCTCTGAGCTTGGTTGTTTTCTTCCAGATGTACCATTACCAAGATAACATAATGAGGGCTAGAAGGAAATGGAATTTGATGTCACGTGATAAAATGTCTGCAAGATATCTACCAAGCTCAGACAGCATCAAGGACCCCACAGAAAAGCAATTATTGTATCAGCTGTCTACCCCTATTCCAGATGGACTATTGGCATCACAGCAATTTTGTTATGCTGTTTTTGAGGTACTCTTAATTATATTTATTATATATTATATCTATTAATATATCATTATCATACATTGCTATTCCATGAAGGCCACATCAGAAGGAAGTTGTGTTCAGAAAGGAAATGTCCTAACTCCACCTTTACCCCCCCCACACACATCATTACTTGATTGATGGCAATGTAGAAAACTCCTTGAAATATTTTTTTCTTCCTCTCCCTTTCCTCCAACAGGGACTAATTTTCACAGACTGCCCTAAAACAGATTTGTTAAACTAATTACGAATTCATTCTTCTAGTGACAAACCTTGCTAAGATAAATGACACCCTTCACTCAAAAATGGAAGGTGTCAGCAAGATGGTGTGATTTAAAGTAATGAAAACAACATGTGTGCATGCGTGTGTGTGCGTGTGGGGTGTGTGTGTGTGTGTGTGTGTGTGTGTGTGTGTGTTGGGCAGAATTAATTAAATAGACAATCCTGGCAAAATCAACCTGGTGACTGAACGTGCAAAGAGGTAATGAAATTTGAATATTTTCAGCAGGGTAAATGAACAGGGAAATGCATTGGAACACTGTGACTAGATTGTGTTCTTTTGTTGCAGACCTGAGTATTAAATGAAAGAATGTGTAAAAGTTTTATCATATATAGCTAAGCTACTTCTTTAAAATAGGTGAACAAGTTCTGCTGTTCATTAGGACTACTGTATACAGGCAGATGGATTGGTGAAATCTTCTGCTTCCAGCTGTTTGCTTTCTGAAATCTCTTTGTATATCCTGTGGGAGCTTAAAGAATTAGTAAAAAGTCCAAATAGTAGTACGGTAGAAGAGGGTAGGGCGGGGGAGGAAATTACAAGCAAGCAGATGGCTATGGGTAGTAACCTTCCTAGATTTAGACTCTATATGCTTACTTTAGAATAATAAAAGAGACAGAGAGTAAGCTGCATCCTATATACTGAATTATCTTGCAGGTTGACCTCAGTTCTGTGTTTTCAGAAACAATGGATAATGAATACTAAAGTAAATCCAATGGCTAAGAAAAGCAGATAATATTAGAAAGAAAGAGAATTCAAAACGTAAACAATAAAAAGTAGTTTCATAAACTGAGAGAAAAACTGGCACTGTTGTCTTACTCTAGGGCATAGTTTCTGTAGAACTGTGAATAGGGCATAGTTTCTGTAGAACTGTAACATATAAACTGGTACTCCCACAAACTGGTCACACACTGGCAGGGGTGGGTTCCTGCCAGTTCTATAGAAGAGGTTCCACAAATCTACTGTGCAGTTTAGAACCGGTTCCAGCTCCTTCTCCCACTCGTCCACCCTGCCCGCCGCTCACTGATTGGCTGGCTCACTAATCGCCACACCCGCCTCTAAGAGTCTTATCTAAACCTTAAAGTCTTAAAGCTGTCAAATTTAAACATCCATGGGTTTTGTTTTCTAAAGGTTTAGGGGTGCAAGGATTTGTAACTTGACAGCTTTAAGACTTGCATGCTTCAAATGCCAGAGTTTCTGAGCCAACATTTTGGTTGCTAAGTGAGTTTCACCACATTTTACAAGTTGGCCATGCCCACCCAGTCACATGGCCTGCAAGCCACTCCCACCCGGTCACATGGCTGGCAAGCCACTCCCACAAAGCAGGCCACACCTACAGAAGAGGTTCTAAAAAAAATTGAAACCCACCACTGGGCACTGGTCATGCCCATGTCCAGTTTAGTGTAGGGGAAAATAGTCCCGATTTGTCATCTGATATTGCCGTGATGACTCAAGTTTGACACCCCTGCTGAAGAGGCTATTGTAAATTCTAGACCAAGATATCTGAAAGATTTAAAGTTGCTGAGATTGAGAAACACTGACATAAAGAAAGGTAATTCCATGCAGGCCAAACACATGTTTATATAAAATATACTTTGGCAGCATACATTTACTTTTGAAAAGTCTGAAAAGTAGCATTGATGTGGGAGCTGATCAGAACTGGAGTTTATTCCAATCAGCTTAAATTCTCTATGCATGCTGTTATGGTGACAAAATTAATCTCCACTAGTAGCTTCAATGGAGGGAAACCATTGTGCCCTCTCACAAACTTAGAGATTAAGTGAGAAATAAAATAAAATTTAAAACCAAAAAGTTTAAATGTACTCATGGGAAATAAAAAAATCAGAAAGAGAGAACTGTTACTTGAATTTGAAACAATATTTAAGACATTCCATTACTATACTTCCCCAGGGTATCTACAATCATGCAAACAAAGCTTTAAGAAACCTTGGATCCAATGGTTTTTGGACAATTATTATCCTGTCTCCAACTTCCTGTTTCTAGGGAGTTGTTGAGAAATGGTTGGAGAGGAGATGTGCAGGATCCCAGAGGAAGCAGATTATTTGATCAATTTCAATCAAGTATCAGGCTAGGATTCATTGCAGGTGCTGCTTGCTGATGACATTTGAAAGAGGTAGGATGGGGGGATGGAATGTTTATCTTTGTGCATCTTGATTACTTGGTGATTTTTAATACCATCAAACATGGCGTCCTTCTGCACTGACTGCGAGGTTTGGGAGCTGGAAGACGGTGCTGTGCTTCTCCTTTATTTACTTGCCAGTTCCAGTTAGTGTAGATAGGGCTCTGCACCCCCTCTTCCCCTGTTTAGCATCTTCACGGATCTGCTGGCGGAGGTCATATATCAGTGTGGGGTCTAGTATTATCGATATGCAGTGGGACACCTAGCTGTACCTATTAACCCAGGGTGACCAAGTGACACTATCAATATCCAGTCTCTCTAACCGGAGGCTCTCTGGGTCTAGATGGGGAGAAACAGATGTGTGTTCAATCCTGCCAAAACCAAATGGCTGTGGACTTGGGGATCATCTGGATCTGGGGATTTTCCACATGCAATCTTTGATAGACTTTATAGAAATGTGCCTTCATTCTCTTGGCATTGTCTGCTCCTATGGTGTCTCCCCAGAAATCTAGGTAGCTCCCGACTGGATGATGGACATGTTTTAAAAATTGACTCTTCTCCCAGGCCTTGAAGAGAAAAATATTAATAGAGTTATTTGCTGTGGTATAGGTGTGGTGTAGTGGTGTGATTCAAATTATTTAACCGGTTCTCTGCCCTAATGACCAGGTGGGTAGGCATGGCTCGGTGATCATGTGATTGGGTGGGCATGGCGAACTCAATGTCACTCATGTTGATGGGAGCTTTGCCTTAGCTGCTATAATGTAATAAAGGTTAACCAGACAGGCAGTTTCTGTAAGCAGGGCAGTAAAGATGAGGCTAGAAACAACACCAGAATGTTTCCTTCCTGCCTTCCTTACAGGATTAGCCCTGTAAAGTGGGAAAAAACCAAAAGGTTTCTTCCAACCGGTTCTCTGAACTTCTTAGAAAGTTAACAACCATTTTCTCCCAAATAGGTGCGGACTGGCTGAATCCCACCACTGGTGTGGTGTTTGGTTTGTCTAGACACATAGGTTATGTTTATTGTTTTTTCCATTTGTAAGCTTTCCAGAGAGCTGGGGAGACCTGATTCTTCCTCCACATATTAGGGTAGGATGGGAGTTGGTCGTGAAGATGTGTGATATGGCCTTTTGGGAGAAAAATACTTTTGTTTTGAGCATGTTTTTCAATGGATTATAGTGAGTCACCTAGAGTCCTTGTACAAGATGTATAAGCCATGTAAATAAATAAATAAAATTGTAAGATGCTAACAAGTGCCTGGAGACAGCATAAGAAAAGAGAAAGAAATGAAAAAAAAAATACAAAATGCAGACATCTGCAAGTAGTGGAACAACTATGGCAAAAGAAAACAAATAATAATAGCAAAAGAACCAATAATAATAGTCACCTTGGGTGCAATCCCAAAGCATCTGGATCACCATTTGAACGCCATCGGCATTGACAAAATCACCATCAATCAATTGCAAAAGTCAGTTTTACTTGGAACAGCTTACATCCTGCTATAATATCCTTTATACCATCAAAGAACAACATCTGCCTATCTCAGATCCTGGGGAAGGACTTGATATGTGGATAAAAATGCAAATCTTGTCTAAACATCTGGCTGATTGTGTAACCAACCTTCTATTGCCTATGAAATACACATAAAAAACAAGCAAAGTTTTGTGATGCTATCATAGTGTCCATCTTGATTTTATGATCATTTTCTATAGACACCCCTGAGAGTTCCAGCAGTGAAGTCAAGAAATGCAATATACATGTACTTGTCAATACAATATAATATATATGTATGTATCACTTCAGGAAACATTCATGTGCAAGATTAGACCCTTGGGTTTGGAGTTTCCTAAGGTCCTTTGATATGACTTTTTATCTGTCTGTGATCAGCAGGTAAATATAACAAAATACTTTGAAAGCACCTAGTAGCAAAAGAAAATCCTGGCAATTGTGCTCAAAACAAGAAAAACATCTGCATGCCGGCTTATTCATTGGCAGCATCGATTACCTGGGATAAGATTCATTTGTCAACCGTTTGGTGCTTTACGGAGGAATTAATCTGCAGAATTGTAAGACAACCTGAACACTTTATTTATTTATTTTTGAAAAAGGATGGGAGGGGAATCCTTTCCCTTGGCAAAAAGGTAACAATGTAAAATGAAGCACCGGCAACAGCAGCTGCTCCTGCTGTCAACAGACAAGCACAATTGGTGAAAAAAGAAACAGTATTATATAAATAAGAAATTTCAGAAAAGAAAAAAATGGGGCACAGAGAGAAAATATAAGAAATCGCTAAAAAAATTATAGAACTTTTATCTCATATCTTAGCTCACAAAAACATTCATTCACAATCCTATGCAATTTGGAACATTCCATGTGGCTGGTGGATATAACATGATTACTTTTCTATTAGGATGAACAAATTATTTCAATTATTTACATGTACAGTAGCTGTTGTTTTGCCCAAGGCTATTTACCTGATTATATCTCACCTCCTTTTTAGAGTCTGATGTGCCAAATGTTGGTTATACATCCATCAGATTAATTGCTTCATATTGTAGAAGATGGAGAGATAACCTGATAACCAATATTCATCTCCTTTCTACTTCTGAGATGTATATACAAGCAGTCCTCAACTTACAACCATTCAAAATTAAAACAGGGCAGAAAAAAATGACTTGCAACCTGTCTTTTGCACTTAAGATCATTGTAGCATCCTCATGATGACTTGATCTTGATTCAGGCACTGATAGCAATTATCACACATTTACGACTGTTGCTATTTGCAATCTTCCCAGCCAGCTTCAAAGCAAGCAAAACTTTTGAACTGTCAGTTTATTCTCACAGTGTTGTTTTCAGTGGCTTTAGAATGAAATGTGTCCTCTGATGGATGGATGGATGGATGGATGAATGAATGGAGACAGATAGATAGATAGATAGATAGATAGATAGATAGATAGATGATAGATAGATAGATAGATAGATAGATAGATAGATTTAATTTCTGTTTATTGTTTATCTCTCCCACATTCTCTGCCTTTGCCTACCTTTTATCTCATTTTTGACCATTGAATTTTGATTTTCAGATAGAAGGTATCTATATAAAACTAGCTGTATAGAATTGCATGTATGCTTGCTTTGATCTGGTTTTTTATATAGACTAGGAGCTAAATATAGATAAAGTAAAAATGTGACTGAAAAATATTTCTCTCCCAGCTCACCTTACTGGGTTGTTGTTGGGAAATTAAGAGGAAGAAGGAGCATTATGTTTACCACCTTGAGTTTATAAAAATAATAAAGGCAGGATAAAAATATAATAAATAAATATAAATACATTGCCCAAAATAATTTCCCAACACCTAAATCAGAAGCAATAGATCTGCCACATGCCTAGATACTGCTAAATTAAAATTTCTAAGGGCCCCAACAGAGAGCCAATGGCAAGGAATATTGAAAACTTGCTGAATTAGGGAACTGGAGGCTAAAAATTATGAAAAAAATTACAGTTACAGGCATGACTAGTCTAGTGAAGAGAAGGACCAGGGGAGACATAATAGCATTGTTTCAATATTTGAGGGGTTGCCACAGAGAGGAGGGGGTCAACTATTTTCCAAAGCACCTGACAACCAGACAAGGAATAATGGATGGAAACTGAACAAGGAGAGGTTCAACCTGGAAATAAGGAGAAATTTTCTGACAGTGAGAGCAACCAACCAATGGAACAGCTTGCCTTCAAAAAATGTGGGAGCTTCCTCACTGGAAACTTTCACAAAGAGACTGGACTGTCATCTGTCAGAAATTGTGTAGGGTCTTCTTGGACAGGGGGTTGGACTAGATGACCTACATGAACCCTTCCAACTCTGTTATTCTGTAATTCCATGCTAGGAATCAGAGGCTTCAAAGCTCCTAAATTACAGTTCCATTCTCACCAGGGATCTTCAGGGACTGTCTACTGCTGAGTTAAAATCCTGTCTCTGAATCATCAAAATGTTCTGCGGCCATGAAACTTGTTCTCCCATCATTGAACCCAGTCCTGCTATTATTGTGTTTGTTATGATTCATTGCCAAATGGCACAAAGTCGGTTTGTATGTGTGGAGCATGATAAGAAGAACAATTGATTGATTCTTCCAGATTTCCTGTTCTCCTTCCTGTGGATGGAGTGGATGGAAAAATATATATTTGTTCAAGGTGCTATAATGGGAGGTTTCATCTGTATGCTACACCAGAGGTGTCAAACTCGATTTCATTGAGGGCCACATAAGGGTTGTGTTTGACCTCGGGGGGCTGGGGTGGGTATGGCCAGGGTGGACATGGTCAACACGATGTCACTTGTGATAGGGGCGCTTGTGGTGGCTCGAGTGCTCCCGAGCTCCACTTTCACTGGCAGAGTCAGTGTGGGCCAGTCCTTTACTGTTTCTAGAGCAGCCAGATCTAAGCATCCCATTGGGCCGGATCCAGCCCCGGGCTTTGAGTTTGACACCCCTATTCTATACTATTAAATGCCATAGAGTGAAAGTAGAGCAGCAGAAAAGGAAAGTTAAAGAAAAAGGATGCCTTTGTTTACCAGAACCACCAAGGAAAGAATTTCCTTGACCACCACCACCACCCATCTCTTATCCCCACCGTTTGTGACTGAAGAGCCGAGGTGGTGCAGTGGTTAGGCTACAGTACTGCAGGCTACTTCAGCTGACTGTTATCTGCAGTTCAGCGGTTCTAATCTCACCGGCTCAAGGTTGACTCAGCCTTCCATCCTTCCGAGGTGGGTGAAATGAGGACCCAGACTGTGGGGGCGATAAACCGCTTAAAGAGGGCTGAAAGCCCTATGAAGCGGTATATAAGTCTAACTGCTATTGCTATTGCTATTGCTATTGCTATTGCTAAGAGCCATTTGTTAATAAATTGACAGTCCCTGATTCCATTGTTAGTTCCTCAAATTCCCATATCTTCAACCTTATTCTGTCCACCGTGGACCTCACTCATTTCCTAAGAGGTCCCTAAGGGGGCATGGATAAGCATACCAGCATGCCTATCATCCCTGTCCTATTGTCCCCATTGATATGTACTCATTTTATGTGTTCATGGCCATGTTATACTTATTTATATCCATCTATTTGTACCAATCTCATGCAAAAATATCAATTTCTATATCTTGTACATGTTTACAAATAAATAAATAAATAAATCTTTGATTCACATCTCTCTGCTCAGCTCTGTACACTATGCAAAAGAATAACAACAGTTATTTAAAAACAGCTTCTACTCAAGGCTTCCAGACTTTTCCAACACACAATAGAGGACAAAGCTGCCAGGAAAACAAAAGGAGAACTATTATTAAATTTTACTACCCCCTAGCCATTCAGGGTAGACATCTAAATTTACTTAAAAAGGGGGGGGACCCTCAGTGAAATTCTGCCTAAGAAAAACAAAGCAGTGTTCATCATTCCATACAGGATTTCCTTGTTTATTTTGTCAGTTGTTGAAAATACTGTAATACTGTATTTATTTGCTTTATTGGATGTCCTTTTCCTGGTCAAGTATTCACAAATTTACCAACTTCAGCTTCCAGTAGACAATCCTAATTTTAAGACAAATCTCTTTATGACAGATCGGTTTTCATTGAAGCTGAAGTAGGTTTAGACATGCAAAGGTAGCAAGAAGAGAGGCAAAGGTATGTATGCTGAAAATTTTGATATTATTATGTTTGAAGAGGGAAATAAGATGACCTAAGGGTTCTGAGATCATAACCCAGTCACAGCTGTCATACACAGAAGCCTAGGATGTAAGGATAAGTAAAATGGAACTAAGATAGCACATTACAAAAAAGTAATCCCAATAGCCATCTTGATGTTTTTAATACTCCATTTCCTATGAATGACCCAAACTACGAAAAAAACTTTGTGTTATAAGATTGACCTTATGGATGATTTTTTAATACCAGAATTGATATGTGTGTCCTAAAGATGTAGTCAAAAGGTAGTATTTGGTTAAAGGATGCTGTGTTTAGCACTTGTTCGAACTTATGATACCTTTATGAATAGTTCTTGAACTTCTTGCACTTACGACCATTACAGTGTCCCCACAGTAATGTACTGTATTTTTCGGAGTATAAGACACACCTTTCCCTGTCAGAAAACAGGCTGAAAATCTGGGTGTGTCTTATACACTGAATACAGCATTTTTTGCCTTCTGAAACCCCGACCCCTTCAGCAAAATGGCCATGCATAGCCTTTAGGAGGCTTCCTGAATGCTCCTGGGGGGGTGGGAGGGCAGAAATGAGCAAACAATGGTCCGTTTTTATGCTCAATTTTGCCCCCCTGCCCCCAGGAGCACTCTATAAGCCTCCTAAAGGCTATGCATGCCCTTTTTTGACAAAAATGGGCCCATTTTCATGAGGTCTGCAGAGTGTAAAAACTTTTTTTTTTAATTTGCCTCTTCAAAATCTTGGTACATCTTATACTCCGGTGCATCTTATACTCTGAAAAATACAAAAAATAGAGATTTTGGACACTTTGCAACTAGCAGGTGTTTATGACCACTGCAGGGTCACATGATCATGTGATCACATTTTGTATGTTTCACGGCTGGCTTCTGACAAGCAGAGTCAATGGGGAATCTGGCAGCAACTCCACAAGCTGCAGTCACATGATATTTTTCTTACAGATCATGGCACTTAACGTGAAGATTGCTTGTATTTGTCAGGAGTAATGAAAAGAGAAGTGTTTAAGTCTGCAAACTTTTCTGGTCAAAATGTTCCCTCTTACCCTTGGTCTTCAATTTTGTTTCATGCTGCAACTAATGTTCAAGGCCATGACATTAAATGGCGAAAAGCATTCTTTACACTGAAGTCATCTCTCAAAACACTTAGACTTTGAGACAACTTCTTATGTTAGAGTTCCATTTCATTTCATTTTTTCTTTTAAAAGATAGGAAAGAATTACAGTTCCCTCAATCTGGTATTATCTAAAGTTGGGAAAATGGCCACCTCCTGTGTGACATTTGATACCTTTATGCTCCTGCTTATCTTCTAAGTAGCAGGAACACTAAAGAAAATGGCTGTCAGGGTTACAATGGTTTCCTTCAGATGTCTGATCGTTTTGATTAGGGACTATAGAACTTGTGGTTCAATAGTTGTGGAGGTCATCCCATTAAGGAAAACTGCACAGGACATTAGAGTACCTATGTGTCCTGCCTTAAGGAGGACAGTCGTTTATTAGAAGAATTAACAAAAGGAAAGATATTTTCCCGAATAAAAACTTTCATTTCACAGGTTGTCCAATTCTAGTTTAACAAATTCTTTTTTAAAAACCAGAGAAATAAAATGCTAAATAATTAGTTCTTGTACAGATAGGACTCTTATCAATTTCCATTTGCCACTTTCACATTTTGCCAATTTTAAATTAATTTTGTGCTATTTCTATATCATTCATTCAAAATGCACATTAATTTTTATACTTGGTTATCTATATCAAATGTATATGGTACATATTTTTGAATAATGTACTGCACTGCAAAAAATAAAGTATGTTTAGGCTAAGATTCAAGTACAACAGATTTCTTCTTATCTTTGTGGATAGAAAATTGAACTGATCAGAGTGCTCTATTTAAAGTTTAAACAATGACAATATTTCTCAATATGCATATATGACATATTAGCATTTGCACATTTTGGCTGATCTGTAAATCTATAAATCTGCCAATCTGTATATTTCTTTCATCTTTTTTAGTCATTTATTTCAATTCCAGAAGGCACTGTGTAAGCAACATCTTAAAGTCACACTGCAATTTATATATAGAAAGAAGCAATTTAACACCTTTCTGTTCAGTAATAAATTCCATTTAATTGATGGAGTTTAGTATCGGAAATATAGAATAGAACTACAACCTTCATCTTTACCTTAGTTATCATCTGTTCTGCCAATGATATATGATCTACAATTAAAATCAACTGCAAAATTTCTTACAATCTGTCAATTCTACATTGCATCTTAGAATGTAACACATCATGCAACTTCCAAAAGTATGTTTGAAAGTGAATATTTCCACTTATATGAGGGTAAGGAAGTGTTAATTACTGTAAGTCACTGATCATGGACATTCCACTATGAAATAAAAATAAATAAATCTAACTAGCATTTAATCTTATTCTGTCAGTGCACTAAAGTTTCATTAATCTATTTCAAAAGCATCAGCATTTGGAGAATTTGATGACATTAAGTTTACAGTATTTCAAAGTTGTAGTTTTTGAATCAGATTTGTACTCATGCATTATGCCTCCAACAAGAAATGTACAGTATTGCAAAATATCATTATAAATTATAATAATTTTAACTGGTGCAGGCCTGCAATATTAACTGTGAATATTGACTCTTCAGATTCTAAATATAATAGAAACAATAGGAGATGGAATAAACAGTTAACTAAATACTGCTTGTGTAGATTCAATCAATTATTTAGCAACAAAACAATAATGATCATATGCATATAATCACTTTATAACTAACTTATCTCTAACCATCTATAATAAATCCCTGAATGGAGAAGGGAAACTTCCTTGGAGGAAGCCAGTTATCTCGATCCGTTCCAGTCTGGCTTCAGACCTGGCTGCAGCACAGAAACCGCTTTAGTCGCGTTGACCGATGATCTCTGGAGAGCCAGGGATGGAGGCCACGCCTCCATCCTAGTGCTCCTTGACCTCTCGGCGGCTTTCGATACCATCGACCATGGTATCCTTCTGCGACGACTGCGGGAGGTGGGGGTGGGAGGCGCTGTTTTACAGTGGTTCTCCTCTTACCTCTCGGACAGGTCGCAGTCGGTGTTAGTTGGGGAGCAGAGATCGACCCCTAGGCCCCTAACGTGTGGGGTGCCCCAGGGTTCGGTCCTGTCCCCCCTTCTTTTCAACATCTACATGAAACCGCTGGGTCAGATCATTCGACGGCACGGGATAAAGTACCATCAATATGCAGACGATACTCAGTTGTATCTGTCCACCCCGTGCCAACTCAACGAAGCAATGGATGTGATGAGCCAGGGGCTGGATGCTGTTAAAGACTGGATGGGGGTCAACAAGCTTGTGCTCAATCCAGAAAAGACCGAGTGGCTGCTGTGTTTCCCTCCCATGAATTGGCCAAGTACTCCATCTCTCAGGCTGGGGGGTCAAATTATACGCCCCTCAGACAGGGTTCGCAACTTGGGAGTCCTCCTGGACCCACAGCTGACCTTCGAACATCATTTGACAGCTGTGACCAGGGGGCATTTGCCCAGGTTCGCCTGGTACACCAGTTGCGTCCCTACCTGAACCGGGAGGCCCTCACAACAGTCACTCGTGCCCTTGTGACCTCTAGGCTGGAATATTGCAATGTGCTCTACATGGGGCTGCCCTTGAAGAGCATTCGGCGACTCCAGCTAGTCCAGAATGCGGCCGCACAAGTGATTGTGGGTGCACTTCGGTTCACCCACGTAACACCTATCCTCCGTGAGCTGCACTGGCTACCTGTTGATCTCCGGGTGTGCTTCAAGGTGCTACTTATCACCTATAAAGCCCTTCATGGTAGTGGGCCTGGGTACTTGAGAGACTGCCTACTGCCAATTACCTCCACTAGACCGATTCGATCGCATTGATTAGGCCTCCTCCGAATTCCATCTTCTAGCCAGTGCAAACTGGCAACTACCCGGAGGAGAGCCTTCTTGGTGGCTGCTCCGTCCCTTTGGAACGAACTCCCCATAGAAATTCGGACCCTCACCACCCTCCAGTCCTTCCACACCGCTGTAAAGACCTGGCTGTCCCAGCTGGCCTGGGGTTGAGATTCTAGCCCCACTCGAATTGTGTGATTGTTGTGTTTTCTTTTTTTTAACATGCTGTATTGTCTATTGTTTGTCTTTTCCCCCTCCCCTTTTTGAATTGTGAGCCGCCCTGAGTCCCTTCAGGGAAAAGGGCGGCATACAAATAAAGGCCAAAAAAAAAAAATTCTGATCAGATGTTCATTGAAAGGCATGACAACAAATTCAAAAAACCATATTCCCATATAGGAAGATATTAGAATAGAATAGAATAGTTGGAAGGGACCTTGGAGGTCTTCTAGTCCAACCATATACCATTTCAGACAAATGGTTATCCAACATTTTTTTTAAAGCTTCCAGTTTTGGAGCATTCACAACTTCTGATGGCAGGTTGTTCCACTGCTTAATTGTTCTAACTGTCGGGAAATTTCTCATCAGTTCTCAGTTGCTTCTCTCCTTGATTAGTTTTCACTCATTGTTTCTTGTTCTACCCTCAGGTGCCTTGGAGAATAGTTTGACTCCCTCTTCTTTGTGGCAATCCCTGAGATATTGGAATACTATGATGTCTCATGATTCATGAATCTCATTTTCATCTTGTACCAACATTGACTGTTGGTGAGAAACCACAAGGATCATCTAGTACAGCAAACTGCAGAAAAGCCAATTAAACTATCTGGTCTCTTCTTAAAAACCTTCAGAAATGAAGAACAGGTAGAGATGTGTAGATCTTAGTATGAGAAAGGTTTTCCTCTTTTTTTGGCTTTTTACAGACAATGTAGGCAAATAAATTTCACCAAAATAAGTATATGGTCCAATGCATTTTCCAAAGATCAAGAAAAAGTAGGTGAATTATAATTCCAAAATACATATTCATATGTTGATCTTCAATACCATGTTTAATGTTAAAGCACACAGCATTGCTTAGAAATCAATTGTGTTTAAATACAAAAATACTATGCACTTTTAATTATAGTGCTACTGTTGGATAAGAATTGGAGTCAGCTTCCTCCAAGTTATTAGATTTAATATGTGAATATGTTATAAAAAAAAACCATCCGGGACTTTATTTAAAAAAACTAATCCAAAATGAAATACCAGTAGAGTATTATTTTGTTCCATTACAGCTTATTTTGTCTCATTACAAATGCTTGTCAGTGTTTCAGAATTCACTAGAAAATATGAGGACAGCCAAATGTTCTTTCTAACAAATGAGTTTAGTGCCACAATTAGACTGCATACTAGACCTATTTCAAATCCACAATGCCTATGCATATTCATGCCTATCTCTGGTGGCGATTTGTACTAAGTCCTATGTATATATGGAAATCTAATGGGGAATGAAAACAGTATGTAGGTAAAAACAGTCATATGTTTCCAGAGCTTACATAACTCAGGACCCAAACTAAATATGGCAAGGGAAAGTGATGTTTTTGTTTTCAATTATAGTAGTTAGAAGAGATAAATGCTATACCCCCATGAAGAAAACTATATGCAAATGCCTCTGTAATAATTATAATAGAAAATCATGTTGGGAAAATGTTCATCTCATCTCTACTTCAATGGCTGTAACCTAGAATGAAAATAAAAAAATGTTGCCCTATGTCCCAACATCCCTAGACTGTTTCCAAAGCTAAATAAAAAGTGGACATTTAGACTTCAGGGTGAAATCAGTATTAAACTAGATACAGTCTGACAAGCAAAAAATCTGTTTTCCAGACTTCTAGTGAGTTATGTATAAAATTAATAAAGGATTTACTTTATTTACTTTGAAAGACATTACCTATTTCTTCCCATTTTGTCCTCTAAAAGCTAGTTACCACTTCGCATCACAATGAAGCATTAGTAATAATCATAAAAGTAAACTGTTGTAATCTAGGGCCCAATAAGGTCTCCATATATCCTTTAGATCCAACTACAAGAGACAGGCAATGTCCAGTGGTTTTGCACATGAAGGAAAACACATTTTTCTCTCTTGAAGCTGGCAAGGATAGGAATATCACGGTGAGTTTAATGTCTCTGTTTTATTGTTTTAGTAAGTAAAATACTAGAGTTAACTAGTATAATTTGTTTACCTTAAGATTTCTTGGAATACATTTGCCCCCAGAAGCAGAGATGGTATTCAGCATGTTCTGACCAGTTCTGGAGAACCAATAGCAGAAATTTGAGAAGTTCAGAGAACCGGTAAATACCACCTATGACTGCCTCCTGAGTCCCAGTTGATCGAGAGAGAATAGGGATTTTGCAGTAACCTTCCACTGGAGTAGGGAGGGAATGGAGATTTTACAGTATCCTTCCCCTGCCACACCCATCAAGTCATGCCCACCAAGCTATGCCACACCCACAGAACTGGTAGTAAAAATGTTTCAATCCCACCACTGCCCAGAAACCCTTCCAGAACATTCACTGAGTTGATCACATGGATTTAGATGTGAAGAATTTAAATCAATATTAAGATTCCATTTAGAGACTAGAAAAAAGTGGGGTTCATTACTATGACAGATCTTACAATGGTGAATGCTAAATAGAAATAAGTGGCTGCCACATTTATTCTTATTGTTGCTGAGAACTGTTTTATTTTTCTGCTTAGTAGGACAAATACAAAACACTGATGCTTATATCATGGCAATGGGCTATGTTTATCATCATCTGGAGGACAGTTATTTGGGCACTGGAGAGGAATTTCAATTCTACTTTGTGTAAAAGAATATGTAATCTTATTTTACAACTATTGGGTTTACTTTCTTCTACTTAGACTTGGAAACTGATGTAATTCCTGAGCAGAATCAGATCTAAGCAGTCCTTTCGCTATACAAAGGTGTTAAGACCTTGTATGAACAAAACAAAATAAGACTTGCTTGCAACATAGGGCAACATTCACATCTGCTTCTGTGAAACAAATCTGGCTGCACTGGAATTCTGAGCAACATTTTTGGCAGAATTGCATGTCAGTTACTACTTTATGTCGAATTCTCAGATTTTCTTTTTCCTCCTAAGATAAATTAGACAAAAGCACTTAAGAAGAACTGGACATAAGAAGGCCTTCATCTTAGAGGAATCACTTTTAGCCCATTTCTAGGGAAGTACTTCCTTAAGCATTGTTTATAACAAAATAACAGAGTTGGAAGAAACTTTAGAGGTCTTTTAGTCCAGTACTTGCTCAAGCAGGAAACCCTACTACAGGAATGTGAAGCTCAAGTCATCACATTGTCATCACATGACGTATTGTGACTTTTTTCCACTTTGCTAAACCAGGCATGGGCATGGCCAGCGTACCTGACCCATGGGCCATGAGTTTGACACACATGCCCTATTACATGTCAGACAAATAGTTGTCCAGTCTTTTTTTTAAAAAAAACTTCCAGTGTTGGAGCATTCACAACTTCTGAAGGCCATTCCACTGATTAATTGTTCTAACTGTCAGGAAATTTCTCCTTAGTACTATGTTGGTTCTTTCCTTGACTAATTTGCTTCTTGTCCTGCCTTCAAGTTCTTAGGTTCAGTCTATAAGATTAAGAAACATGGTGTTTCTTAAATCAGTAGAAACCAATGGGAATGGTTTTCATTAGAAACCAACAGAAATTAAACTGATTTCTTTGTTTATCAAAATTTTTTAAATGTATATGCCAGATTACTGAGGTAAGGTTACAATATCTTGTGCAGTTTGTCTCTATAACAGTGCCACTATGTCAATACTTCTAAAATTCTAGTTTCCAAACTTCCTGTCACTATCTCATGATTAATAATCTATTCCTCTGTGTTACCACTGCCTGATGTCACCTCACATATGATTCCTGACAGCTTTTCATAAACAGATGCAAACTCCTTATCACCACTCATTAGTATATAAGACAATCTTATCTGTATTTCAATGCTAAGAATAAACATTAGGATACTTTGCTTTACTATCAATTCTCACTGGAGTAACTAAACACACAATGATTAAAAATGCCATTTATCCTAGCTGCTCTTAGTATTTCTTTTATGTGTCAAACAGTTGTTGGAATATAGATTGGGCTGATGTCTTTCTCCTTTGGCCTTCTGTTGAGAGAAAAGCCAAAAACAAATGTTTCTAGTAGTCATTCCCTCAATCAATAAACTCTGAGGGTGGCCCAACAGTCAATTGTAAGTGACCCAAAGTCTCCAGGAAAGTAGTAGGAGATATCAGAATGTTGAGATAAACCCAAAGATATGCATCAGCTCAAAATATTAGAAGAGGAGGCAAGATCTGAAAATAATTCTGAGCATATTAAATAGCCTCCCAAAGTTATGGAATGTTAGATAAAGAAGAGAAAAATTAGGTCCTGTGGATAAGAAGACATGGCTGAACAGAAGCTCACCAGTTAGAAATAAGAACATAAAGCAACATACTGCACTCTACTGTGAAATATATACTCCTGCCTAGTGTCCCCTGAATGGAAGGGGTGAAGGGCAAGTCCTTTGAGAACAGTAAATCAGGAAGAATGTTTGGAGAATGTTTTTTCCCAAACAGAGCTGTAATTTACAGTAATTATAGATGAATAAGATGTTCAGGTAGATCTTTAGGTTGTCACTTCATACCATATTATTCTTGCAAATACATTAGTGAAAGTGATTAGTTACACAAACTATTATGCCAGTCTGGAGAGCTGGGATTTCAAGATACAGGAAACAAAGCAGCTGTTGTATGGTATACATACGTATCTTTCCTTTTAAGGTGGTACACACAACAGTTCTCCTTTGGCTACCTGGTCCTGTTGCTTCCATGGTGACTGTTCTTTTTGAGATAACTGGGCCTGCTTATGTCACCTATGAAAAGTTCTTTATCTCTGGTATGCCAGCAGCCTCACCTTCAGGGACAGCTCACCAATCCATCTACCTGACTGATCAAGAAGCCATTCATGTACACCACGATGATACAAAAACAAATGTATCTCTGAAAGTCATACGGATCCTGCTTAGTTCTGTGAAGCTTTGCCAACTCTTGCACTACTTGGCACAGTTTATTTTAATTAAATATTTTGTCTTGGAGGCTGTGATTACCTGAGACTGACAGCTGCCCTCTGCTTATGAATGGAGGAGAGGGTAAGGTAGAGGGGGGGGGAAATCTGGCAGGAGTTAGGTAAAATCCACCACAATGCTGAGAATGTTGAAAGTGCATGATACAGTATATACTCAAGCAAAATATTAAGCAGCTGAGTCTACTCAGTTCCTCTATAAAACAGCAATATCTTAAAGAAGGCTTTGCATTTTTTCTTTCAAGAAACAGTTCCAGAGATTATAGAAAAACCACTAAACCATCATCTTCTGGGGGAAAAAAATTAAATAAAGAATTACATTATAGGCTGGTGGGCAATATATAACTGTAACCCTCTCGAAAGAAATTATGTGCATCATGAAGAGTCTTGAAATGATCTTGCTGTGTCCTCCGTGGCCATCCCTAGAAAGCCATCCCTGTGTGGAAATTTAGCTCAATCCCCTGAGATTTAAGTGCTGAAAGATTCCATTTTATCATTTGTGTTATTTGAACCAGACCAACAGAGGCAGTTACAAACCTGTTCTAGATGGAGTTACACTTTTCCTAATGGATCAAAGCCATAGCTTTGGATGGGGTGGAATAACTTTTCATCTATCTTTAATACTAAAAGACCAAGAGGCTGATGGAATGCTTATAAGTGCCATGTACTTAGAGCCGGAAGCATTGTTAGAGATTCGATACACCTACTTTATGGTTTGTTTCTGTTGCTTTCAAAGGTTTCAAAGTATTTCTAGCAGGACTACCCAATTCTGTAACAGCTTTGTTCCCTAGGCCATCCATCTGGTAAACTCACAAGATTTGTTTTTTCGCCATGTACATGTAAACATCTGAACTAGACTGTGTTGTTTCTCTGTGTCGTATAATATATGCGGGTATGGAGGAGGTCATGTTTATGTAGTGTACATTGGAGGTGGTGGCTCTTCGAGAGTTGTATGCAATGAAATTTCATTTTAATATATGCCAATTCGTGTACATTTAAAATAACAACAAAGTTCTTTTAAGACTAAGAATGTGAAGCACTTTTTACCAGCTTAGGCTGATGTATCAGCTTTGGTTCTGTTTGGACAGAAGTAGCCTCACAAAGATACTGTCAGGCGTGCCTCCTTCAGTAACCAAGAAAGAAATCTCCCAACTTCATTGTTTGTGGAATTAAAACTACTTTTACTGGTTATGAATAGATAGCAGCGAAGTAAAGCAAGGTCTGAGTCAGAAAAGCGCAAAATCATTCATATCAAACATTTGCCCAACCCCCTCCCTCCAACCACCCCAACCCCATTGCCCAATCTGCAAGTCCCTTAGGTGTCAGGTGGGTTGCATCTCCAAGAACCATCATCAGGTTGGTATGCAGGACGGTTGGCCTTGACCAAGTCCAAACATCGGCCATCGGCATGCGCAAAAGATGGTGAGAATGAGACTCCCTTTTGACTATCACTCCAGTACCATTTATTCCCATCCCAAATACCATGCCTCCCCTCCCCGTTTCCATGGCAGCCGAAAGCAAGCAAGCGAAGTAGAGGGTGACAGATACTTTCTCACTTAGATTACTGCAATATGTTGTATGTAGGCCTGTCCTTGAAGTCTATCCAGAAACTTCAGTTAATACAGAGCGCTGCTGAAACTGGAAGATCTTTATGACCTTCATTTCCAGTCTAATAAAGTGCTGGATTTGACCTATAACATCTTTTGTACCTCAGGACCAAAGTGTCTATATAGGAACTTTCTCTTCCGTTATGCTTCTACCCATGCTAAGGTCTTCTTCAGGGACCTATTTTGGGTACCCTTCCTGCTGAAGTGCAGTGAATGGCTACTTATAGGGAAAAATACCCTATTCAATAGTACTAGGCAAAGACATTTTATTCCCTTGTGTTTTTTGTAAAATAATGCATTCATTCTGATAAGAATTTTAATGTTTTCATTGTTGTTTTTACTTATAATTTTAATATGTATTTGCTGATTTTCCTTTCTATTTCAATGCATTTTTATAACAAGTCTTCATGTTTGTGTTTTAATCTATCATTGCTAATTGTAAATGTAATTTTAAATTGCTTTGAAGGAACAGCATAGAAATGTTCTCAAAGAAAGAAAGTAAAATTCATGTCTTCATTTTAGAAGGAAATCTTTTTAATTTAGTTAATTGCAAAGCTAATTTGGTTGTCTGTCAGTAATTCAGCAGGCAGGATTGAAAGAGATTGTTAGGAAAATAGATATGTATGGTACTTTACAAAACACAAAAAAACTGCCTTCTATTTTGCTTGGCTCTCTATACAGCCTGATGATCATAAGATGATGCCCACCATTTCCTAGACACAGATATTCTTCTGATCTAGGCAAGATCATGAAGCAGACTCCTCGCCCGATAAAAACCACTTTTATTTAGGTTACAGGGAATTCCTCTCCAGTAAAGTCCTGGCAAACAGTCTTTCATGCGATTTCACCACTATAGACCTTTATCAGGCTTGGAGAATTGCCAGGCCGATATCTTCCAAATGCTATACTGTAGCAGAAATTACTTGGCAAGAAGTCAGGAACAGATCTTCACCCTAATGAATTGAACTAATTGTCTCCTGCAAACTGCCCTCCCCTTTTGCTTCTCTTTATTCCTTATGGGAGGGCCATTCACCATCCACCTGTGCCTTTACTCCTGAGCTGGCCCTTATTCCTTAGCTGTTCCCTTCTCCTGGCAGCTCTGTGCATGCACAGATCAGGAACAGGCTCCAGCTGTTCTTCTGCCTCACTGATACCCAACTCTGAAGGCAGCTGATAATTGTCAGATGGCCCTGGCCCCATCTCTGCCTCCGGCACAGAGCACTCATCAGAGCCTTCCCCAGACTTCAGGAGTGGCCCATGTTCCTTCTCAACTTCCTCACTGTCTGAGTTTGCCACCAGCTTCACTGGCTGCTGGTGAGCCACAACAGATATAGACTTACAATCTTCAGTTATATATACATGAGTATCTAATGCCATTCATACATAAAATCTAATAGCTTTCCTTCTAGTGCTGAAGTTCCCTCCACAGAATTAAATGCATGGCCATTTCATTGTAATCCAGACTACATGTTGACAATTTATCCATATATTTTGCACAAGAACCTTAACAGGTATCTGGAAGAATAAACAAGGAAGTTGAGGGATCATTCCTGAGAATGCCTTTTACCTGAAGGAATCTTTGGCACCCACATTGACATCAAAACACAGGTATCCACACAAAGTTTTCCCAAGGAAAGATCTGAAATTGACAATTTATAAGGTAAAGATGAAATTTAGAAAAAGTTTAACATTCCAAAACTCAGTTTACTGAGAACAGGATGTTTCAAAAGTCAAAAAATATTCAAAAATAATTGTATGTCCAAGAGTACATTGCTAGATACCTCTTTATCTTAATCTAAAATCATAAGATAGATGGCTTTAATTTATAAGGTAAAGATGAAATTTAGAAAAAGTTTAACATTCCAAAACTCAGTTTACTGAGAACAGGATGTTTCAAAAGTCAAAAAATATTCAAAAATAATTGTATGTCCAAGAGTACATTGCTAGATACCTCTTTATCTTAATCTAAAATCATAAGATAGATGGCTTTAATTTATGTAGTTTTAAAATAGCCTCTGTTTCAAATAATTCCTGAACTATATTGTGATGGCTATAATTAAAAAAATGTTCATGCATAAACAAATTCAACAACATAAATGAAACATTTGAGAGATAAAAAGGTTGAGTGCCAACATTAATCATCATCTGGCATAAGATTTCCATGGTATTTTTAGAACAAAATTAATATACAAATATACAAAGACTGCATTTTGGGTCCCATAATATTAAGCAATAAAGCTAGGACAAGACAATAAACAGTTTTCTTCATGTTCTTCTACTGCAAACTTGGTTTTTATTTGTTGTTTTTTATCTAGCTATCAAATGAATATTGCTCACCATTATGCGGTCCATAAACATTTAAATCAGGCCTGTCAAACTCCTGGCCAGCAGACTGGATGGGTCACATGCTGTCCATTCCCACACTGATTTAATGAAGGGGGAAAAGTCTCGATACATCATGTGACACTGCCATGATGACCTGAGGTTGACACCCCTGATTTAGATCTTTGGATAGAGCCACCTTTCATTTGAAAGGTCAACAGGATGCTTAGCAAAGCCTGATTAGGCAGGCAGGCAGGCAGGCAGGCAGGCAGGCAGGCAGGTAGGTAGGTAGATAAGTAAGTGGATGGATGGACGGACAGATGGACAAATAGTCATCAAGTTGTTTTTTTTATTCCTAGTGCCCACATATATGGAAGTCAGATCAGTGACCAGGGAAACAGCTTGATAAAGACTAATTTGCAATGGAAGATAAATTTCAAAAGGGAAAGAAGGGAAAAGTTGAAGATAATGATCCAAATTAGTTAAATTTGGATTTAGTCTATTATAGTGAAATGGAGGGGGGAAATACACAATATAGCTGCCATAGTAGGGTTAATTCAATTTTACCTCGAAATAGATTTGTTTGTAATTCTATGAAACATTTTTTTTCCACTGTTATAAATAGAAGTGAGCTTTGTGGGCAATGAAGGTGGTTGAGTAGGATGAAATAATTGCTTTAGACTCAAAATATGACTTTCAGACCTCTTGAGGAAGTTTGGTTGTTTAAAATGTCTATCTAAATAAACTCTGCAGATATCTTAATATAGACCTCTCTTATCCATGACCCTCTGTTCCTTGATTTAATAACGATACCAAGTTATTGAATGGAGGGGGAAAATCAATTAAAGTTTATTTCAATTTTTCTTTGGGGGTTGTGCTATAAAAAAAAAAATCATAAGGACTTTCAAGATATGATTCAGTTGGCCTCCTAATTAATCAAAGTGGCAGAACCAGTTAGTGGGAAAGGTGAATACAACCCATATATTACACAAGATTTCTTTGTATTTTTACCTTCTTCACTAAATGTAATTAACATTATGGCTGTTGGAATAAAGTTTCCAATGCTCAATATTATGAAGACCAGTATTTCCTCTTGTGATTATCTGTAAGCATTATGTTTAAATCATGACATACTCACTTTTTTAATACAGTAGCTAGAAAATGAAGAGGTTCGTGTATAATGACCTCACTACAATTAATGGAGAAGCAATACTGATATTGTGGATTTTTTTTTTAAAGCAAGACTCTTGACATAGCATATTTTCATTTAGCTAAATGTTATAATTTACCATTGCTTTCCCATAGGGCTTCTTCTTCTTAAACAGACAAGTCACATCAGGCTCTTCTTTTGCCTACAGTCAACCAGACAGTCAATATATACAAATCCCAGCTTTGAGTAGACAAGCTGGAGACATATATATGTGTGTGGCAAAATTGACGTCTAGACCAGGGATGGAGAGGAAAAAAAATTCTCCAGATTTGCATAACTTATCTCCTCAGCTCTGCTCTTGCCAGCAGTGAGGAAAACTTTTTTTTCCCTTGAGATGAAGGAAAAGGTTATATGATATAAAGCAGACACCTTGGAAGAGAACCAAGGAGCAAGAATACCTGGAAGAGAAGCCCCGGAAGATGTTAGCAAGGAAAGTGGAAAGTGGCATATGGTTTGAAAAACTAATTTTGTGGAAACGTGGAGAGCTTAGCAGCACTTGCCTAGAAAAAAAAATCATGGCAGAGGAAAGCTCAACTTCTCTGGGACTAGATCCCACATCAATACTCTGGGAAGATATTGGAAAGGATAATAAATAAAAAAAACAGATCTGCCAACATCTAGAAATGAGTAAAGTAATAACTAACATTCAGCATGGGTTTGTTAAAAACAGATCATGCAAAACCAATCTTATTTCATTCTTCAACATAGTGACTAAATTAGTAAACCAGCGAAATACTGTGGACATAATTATACTTAGACTTCAGCAAGGCATTTGACCGAGAACAACCACAATGCGCGAAGAACATGGCAGTAGCCTTTTCGCCAACTGGAGGACTTTTTTGCAGCCATGGCCAGCCATCGCCTCTTTGAGAACCACTTTGCAAAGCAGTTTTGAAAGAGGTGGACGCATTTCATTTCATTTCATTTGCCTTTATTTGTATGCCGCCCTTTTCCCTAAGGGGACTCAGGGCGGCTCACAATTCAAAAGGGAGGGGGAAACAACCAACAATAAACAATACAGCATATTAAAAGAGAAAAAACGCAACAATCACACCATTCGAGTGGGGCTATAACCTTAATCCCAGGCCAGCCGGGACAGCCAGATCTTTACAGCAGCGCAGAAGGATTGGAGGGTGGTGAGGGTCCGAATCTCCACGGGGAGTTCGTTCCAAAGGGACGGAGCAGCCACCGAGAAGGCCCTCCTCCGAGTAGTTGCCAGTTTGCACTGGCTAGAAGATGGGATTCGGAGGAGGCCTAATCGATGCGATCGAATCGGTCTGGTGGAGGTAATTGGCAGTAAGCAGTCTCTCAAGTACCCAGGCTCACTACCATGAAGGGCTTTATAGGTGATAAGTAGCACCTTGAAGTGCACCCGGAGATCAACAGGTAGCCAGCACAGCTCGCGGAGGATAGGTGTTACGTGGGTGAACCGAGGTGCACCCACTATCGCTCGCGCGGCTGCGTTCTGGACTAGCTGGAGTCGCCAAATGCTCTTCAAGGGCAGCCCCATGTAGAGCACATTGCAATATTCCAGCCTAGAGGTCACAAGGGCACAAGTGACTGTTGTGAGGGCCTCCCGGTTTAGGTAGGGACGCAACTGGTGTACCAGGCGAACCTGGGCAAATGCCCCCCTGGTCACAGGTGACAAATGATGTTCGAAGGTCAGCTGTGGGTCCAGGAGGACTCCCAAGTTGCGAACCCTGTCTGAGGGGCGTATAGTTTGACCCCCCAGCCTGAGAGATGGAATACTTGGCCAATTCATGGGAGGGAAACACAGCAGCCACTCGGTCTTTTCTGGATTGAGCACAAGCTTGTTGACCCCCATCCAGTCTTTAACAGCATCCAGCCCCTGGCTCATCACATCCATCGCTTCGTTGAGTTGGCACGGGGCGGACAGATACAATTGAGTATCGTCCGCATATTGATGGTACTTTAGCCGTCGAATGATCTCACCCAGCGGTTTCATGTAGATGTTGAAAAGAAGGGGGGACAGGACCGAACCCTGAGGCACCCCACACGTTAGGGGCCTAGGGGTCGATCTCTGCTCCCCAACTAACACCGACTGCGACCTGTCCGAGAGGTAAGAGGAGAACCACTGTAAAACAGCGCCTCCCACCCCCACCTCCCGCAGTAGTCGCAGAAGGATACCATGGTTGATGATATTGAAAGCCACCAAGAGGTCAAGGAGCACTAGGATGGAGGCGTGGCCTCCATCCCTGGCTCTCCAGAGATCATCGGTCAACGCGACCAAAGCGGTTTCTGTGCTGCAGCCAGGCCTGAAGCCAGACTGGAACGGATCGAGATAGCTGGCTTCCTCCAAGGACCGCTGGAGCTGAAAGGCCACCACCTTCTCAACAACCTTCCCCACAAAGGGGAGGTTGGAGACTGGACGATAGTTATTTAAAACAGCTGGATCCAAGGATGGTTTCTTCAGGAGGGGTCTCACCACCGCCATCTTTAAAGCGGGGGGAAAGATCCCCTCCCGAAGTGAGGCGGTAACAACCGCCTGGATCCAGCCTCGTGTCACCTCCCTGCTGTTTACAACCAGCCAGGAAGGGCACGGGTCCAGCACACATGTGGAGGCACTTACAGCTCTCATGGCCTTGTCCACATCCTCAGGGGCAACAGCCTGAAACTCAGTCCAGCGATGACGCAGACCAACAAAAAGTCCTTCCCGGTTGGTGAAAAGTCCTCCAGCGGTGCCACCATGTTCTTCGTGCATGTATACCCTTTGGACTTGCAAGTCCAAGGGGTGCGTATGAGGGAAGAACATGGCGGTGACACCAGAGGACTTTTTGCAGACCAGAGGCCTTTTTTCCGGCCTGCGGCCAGCGGTCTGCAAAGTGGCTCTCAAAGAGTAGTTGCAGACTGGCAAAAAGTCTGCCAGTCGACAAAAAGTCAATAAACCAATGGAACAACTTGCCTTTGGAAGCTGTGGGAGCTTCATCACTGGAGGCTTTCAATAAGAGATTGGACTGCTATTTGTCAGAAATGGTGTAGGGTCTCCTGTTTGGGCAGAGTCTTGGACTGGATAACCTACAAGGTCCCTTCCAACTCTGTTAATCTGTTAAATTTGTTAGATGATTTGTTAGGGAAAGGACCGTTTGAAATCTTCAGGAAGCAGAGCAAAGATCTCTGGGGATGAAGAGGAGGCAAAGAATGCAATGGCTTATTTAAGGCCTATGTTGAAAACAGAGTTAAGTATCTCTGGGCAAGAGGTAAGAGAAAATGTCAGATCATGAACCACAAATCTCTATGGACTTAAGAGGAAATGCTACCAAAATTTGACTAAAGCTTCCAATCTATCTTGATTAATACTGCTTTGTACCTTGTTTGCAGGCAAGTAAATTTCTCAGACTACAAGAGTCCCACTTGTCTCCCAAGCCTGTGTTAAGATGGAATGATCTATTCAAGATGTTTCAAGAAGATGGATGGTGGCAGTGTAAAAATATCATGCAACCCATAACCAGAAACTGCACCATGCACTTGAGCAGGAAAAGGGTGCCGACAAAAGGCACAGTTGGGGAGATCAAGACTCCTTCAGCCACTCCACACAATTGTTGGCATCCTCTTTATTTCCAAATATTATTAAAGCAGTATAATTTACAGTCTCACCAGTTGCAGAAAAAGTACCTGGCATATTTATAAAAATGAAAATGGTAACAAGAAAAGGCAATTAAAATCAAATTTAAGAGAATGTTCTTGGTCTGAATTGCCACTAAGTCTTCAGTCTTCAATGAACAGCACCGATCCAGACATCGCTTTCTTCATTTTGATGTCAGACGTGGAAACCATAGAAGAATCAAGATCCCCCTTCCAAAACCCAAAATACCAAAGAAATAGTGAAAAGTAGCTGAAGGACAATACAGTGATAAGAAAAAAAAGGCTCATTTAAAATTTCTCTAATGCATGATATTCTGAGTTCTGTAATAAGTATGAATATGTAATATAATCACTGTCTTCATGCTTAAAACTTACAATTAGATTTTCTTGAGTATACTTGGGAGACTTACAAATAAGCTACAAGAAATGCTCTTGAGAAGAGGTGGGGCTGATGTCGCTACAACACGACATGCAATCTTGGTGCTCCAGGATTGTTGTCAATATGTCTGTTGCTGGACAGTCCTTTTGCACCTAAACCATCCTAAAGAGACTGTGATAGAGAAGGTCACATCCTGCTGATATCAGGGGCATCGCAAAGCCACTGATCAATCCAGGAGAAGCTCTTTCTTCCAGCTACAAGAGAAGCAGCCATTGAAGCTGCACAATGTTGGGACAGACCCCTGAAATGGAAGCAGAGCAGGAGAGAGTGTGTCAAAATTGATGAGATAAATTTTACTATTGGAGAAAAGAAAACCCAAAAAGACTTAGAGCAAAATTAAAATTGAAGACAGAAGAGAGTAAGTGGCGGATTAAGCCTGTATTAAAATTAGTATGTTATCTTTCTTTCCTTAACTTCATTTTCTTTTTTGGATGGAATTCTTACAAATGCCTCTTACTTTTTAAATGGGACTGGTCTCTTTTTTCCTTCTTCTTTTATTTTTTCTCTTTTTTTGTATTTGTGGAGCAAGAATCTCTTTGTTTTTGTACCATTCGGATGGATTTCACCTTTTAAAAAATTTCCTCTCAAACTCAGAACAAACAAAGTAAAAGAAAAAGAAGTAACACTGCCACCTAGAGGCTGGAGGCTCGGAAACACTACTTTCTTTGAATATCTAATATCTCAAAGTCCTTGATTTTGTTTATTGGAAGGGACAGTGGGAAGAGCACAATTTGTTATACAGGTGCTCTTTTGGAGTATTATCAGTAGCTGGACTGGAGTAAACAGAAAGCCTGGACTTGAAAGATTATAGTGAATTTGTTTGAAATTTAGCAATAAGCCTTGGATGATTTAGTGGCATCTAAATTTCTAATTATGTTAGAAATTCAAAAAGTTCTAATAATCACAGAGAGAATTGACAAGAGATTTGAAGTTATAGAACAAAACATAGAAAGAGTGAAGGGAAGAGTTGAGAATATTTACAAAACAATGATGAAATTTGAGGACAGAGTTCAAAAAATTGCACAGAAATATGAACAGAGTGATAAGAAAATTGTTGACATTGACAGCAAACCGAGAGTGGAGGGAAATGATACACTATATTGCCAAAAGTATTCGCCACCCATCCACATAATCAGACTCAGTTGTGAGTGAATACTTTTGGCAATATAGTGTATGTGTGAATTACTGAAAGAAGAGATCAACAAACTCGAACTTTATCCCAGACTTCAAAACAGATGAAAAAGAAAAGAGATGAAGAAAAGGGAGAAAATTTGGCAAAAATAATGAGAGTAATTTTGGCAGAAGCACCAGTGATAACCAAAGGCAAGATGATGGTAGGAACAGATGGAGGGTTTTGACTCTCTATAAGATATGGAATGAACAACAAGTTGCTAAGAGAAGTCCACATAAGACTTATCAAGAAAACACTTAGAATACAGATTCTACAAATGGCAAGAGATATTGGACTGCACTACTATTGGATGGATACAGGATGATGAAATGAAATGTTACAATAAAATCAAGTTAAACTTAGTTATTATTATTTATTTTATTTATTTGTCTTGTATGCCGCCCACTCCCGGAGGACTCCGGGCGGCTTACAAAAGACAAGGGAAAGGGGGGAACAAGACAAAGACAACATATTAAAAACAAAACCAACATTCACAATTTCTATGGAGGTAGATGCTTCTCAGCTCCCCCCAGCCTGCTGGAACAGCCAGGACTTGGTGGCTTTGCGGAAGGCCGGGAGGGTAGTAAGGATCCGGATCTCAACAGGGAGCTCATTCCAGAGGGCCGGAGCTGCAACAGAGAAGGCTCTCCCCCGGGGAGTCACCAGCCGACATTGGCTGGCAGATGGAATCCGGAGAAGACCCAATCTGTGCGATCTAATTGGTCTAAGAGAGGTAATCGGCAGGAGGCGGTCTCTCAGGTACCCAGGTCCGATGCCATGTAGGGCTTTATAGGTAGCGACCAGCACCTTGAAGCGGATTCGGAGACTAATAGGTAGCCAGTGCAGCTCGGGGAGGATAGGTGTAACGTGGGTGTACCTTGGTGCACCCACAATCGCTTGCGCGGCTGCATTCTGGACTAATTGGAGTCTTCGAACACTCTTCAAGGGCAGCCCCATGTAGAGCGCATTAAACTTTGAGTATTGTATAAGACAACCACATAGACGACCAAACCATCCACATTCAAAATGAACCAATTGAAGCTGTTGATCATTTCACCTACCTTGGCAGCAACATTACAGGAAATGGAGATGTTTCTTCAGAAATAAGTGCTAGAATTCAAAAAGCAACAATTGCCTGGAGCTCACTCAAGAAACTCTGGGCTAGGAAAGACATTCGCCTGAAAACCAAAGTCCGTATATACAAGGCTGCTATCATACCAACGTTATTATACGGTTGTGAAACCTGGCCAATAAAAGTTGCTCATCAACACAAACTGGACTTATTTCAAAACCGTTGCTTGCGTAGACTTACGAAAATCAAGTACTCTGAAAGAATATCCAATGCTGAAATCCGCCGAAGATGTGATATCAATGAAAATGTATCTGCCATTATAGAACTTAGACGCTGGCGCTGGCTAGGCCACACATTGAGAATGCCAGATAATCGAATCCCAAAAATTTCCCTGCTTGCAGAGCCTGGTCCGACCTGGAAATGGCCAAAAGGAGGTGTTCGTCTAACCACTCTGTGTCACTTCAAACGGAAAGCCGAAGATATAGTCATGCACCCATTCAATCTTAGCCGAAAATCATATAATAGCGACTGGCTGCACCACCTGATAACCATAGCCCAGGACCGAAAACAGTGGCGTCAAATTTCCATGGAAGTCGCCTATACCCACGATGGGTGAAGAGGCGTCAAGTACAAGTACAAGTATAAGACAAAATAACAATAGTTATAGTCAAATAAATGATTAACAATGATAATAATGCATTTATATATACTAGATTGATAATATGAAATTTTATATAAAATTGTAGTGGGAATATGGAGATGAGGTTGGAAAGCTTTTATATATATATAAAATATAAACAATTTCATATAGAATAGAATATAAAGAAGTAATATCATTGGATGATTTTAGGATGATGTAATGAAATGCCATAATATAAATTTACTTTAAATTTAGTTATGCTTCACATAGAAATAATGTAATAATAGCTATACTCAATGAAGGTTCAATAATCATAATAATTGTATACATATATATTAGATTGATGATATAAATAAAGGGAAAAAAATATGGAATTGGAAATTATTAGAGAATGTTACCAATATTAGAATAATCGAATGACTTAGAAAAGGATATAAAAATACTTTACTATTGGATATGTTGAAGATGATACAATAAATTATTACAATATAAATGAATTTATATTTAGAATACTTGTTTAAAATGAAAAAACAATAGTGATAATTAAACAAATGAAGTACTATAATAATAATGTATACAAATATATTTGATTGATAATACGTGACTTTAGATAAAGTTTAAGTGATGACTATGGAAAGGACGCATAAAAACCTTGTAACCAATCGACACACTGTATGTAATTGAAGAAGTTTTTATGTTATATGTCATTTGTTTATGTTGTTTAAAAATAAATTTTAGAAAAAGAAATGCTCTTGATTTCATATAAGTGTCAACAAAATCAATCAGTTACCAAGATGCTAAGAAGGAGAATATTATTTAGAATACAAAAATCTAAAGGTATAGTCACAAGTTCAAGGCCGAACCTTATTTTCTAGTATACCATCAAATGAATTGACCAGGAATAATTTGCAGAAATAATAAACAGACTAGCTTTCACAAACTTCAGGGAGAGGCTTAATCATCAGATTAGTATATACTGAATATACCCAGAGCACTTTTTTTTATATTGATCAGTCAAAGATTCAATGTTAGTTTTGTGTTATTTAATAAGGAAGACTAGAAGTGGTTTGGTACGCACTTACAAGTTCAGAGCTTTTAGTCTAATTATCAAAGAAAAAAAGTAATTTATGGAACTCCAGGATCTGAAAGAATTAATGGTATTAGTAATTTAAAAGCATTATCCAATGTAGTATACTTGGTCTCTCTAATTACTGAGTGTTTTTGCCACATTACTTCTATAGCAGAATTACTGATATTAAAGCAGTTTCACAGAGCTGGTAAAAAAAAAAACAACCAGAATAAGCTACAAAATTTCCAGAGTTCCATAAAACTTAGGAACACTGAGGTCATTTATGTGCCAGTATTCTTTTCTGATGCCATTAGAAGGTATCAATCATCAAACTACAATCTGAATCATAATGGACTCCAACGGTTTAATAATGATTTCATCATGTTCCTAATGAGATTGGGGCTGTCCTCTGATGTGAATATTCATAAAAGAAGTTCTATAATGGCTTTTCTCTTGATTAGCAGGCTTGGTCCTGTATCACATCAAACATCTTTTGCTACACCAAAGGGAGGGGGGAAAGAAAACAAATTAAATCCTTGTTTCAAGCAGAGTAAATTAATTTGACTTTAGGTGATCAAAAGAGGAAAAATGTCTAATTAGACATGCAAGCAATCACTATGTTCTTTAAAAACAGGGCTATGGAGACAAAATCTTAATAACCCTCCTTATTCTTCCTCTGGCTGACAAATCACCTTTTAGATAAGAGTTGAAGATAAAATTCAGTGTAATTAAAGTCCACTAATTGTATACCTTTTTTTAAGGCAATGATTTGCCAGTGGAAATTAATCTTATATAGCTCTTATATAAAGGCAATTATTTGCCAATACAGTCTCAAAATCTCTATGCAGAGATTTAGAAATATACAGACAGCAGCTATGCTCAACTGAGGAACTATTGAAGTTACAAAGAAAATATATAGCTGCCATATTTAATTTTCTGAGACATAGGCTAATGCCTCATTATCATAGCCTCCATCCCCAGGTCCAAGATGCCTTGCTGACTTGTCCTTGAACTTCCAATATGTAATCAGCCTGCTGCTAAGACAGTCTGAAGTCAGATCAATGTGATTGGCAGGAAAATGGTATATTCCATCAGAAAAAAAGAGACCTCCTAGGCCAACATTCTATATCAGGTTGGAGGAGATGTCTTCAGCTGATTGTCAATCTGCTGGCTCCACTTGGCTTCCCATTAGTTGTAGGCATCTCTGTTTCCATTGTTGTTTCACTGGGACTGCCAAAAGGCCACATTCCTCTTTTGCAAAGATAGTTTTTGTCTTTTTTTGAAGGGTGGGTGGGTCAATGGGTTGGAGATGATCTGGGGATTATGAAGTCAGTTTCCTTTCAATGAGTACTATGCAGCCCATCATACCATACCATGCTCAGCCTTCATTGTCTTCCCTACTTATTCTTCTTCTGCATATCCATCTCTCTCCATCACTTCTCCAAACCGCTGTTTATTTAAAAAGCTTCCATGCTTAAAGTTTGCTTAGAAAAAAACTTTGCTTAGAAAATTTCCAAACACACTGCCCAATGAATATCCTCTCTTACCTGCCTCCACAGGCTGGCAGTTTTTCTTGTCTTCCCATTCTGCTGCTGTCATTGGAGATAGTGTTTTGGGTAGGGAACAAGACAGAGGTGACTGAAATTCTATTTCATTTGGGAAAATAGACTTGCAGAGTCATTATTTTGGGCAAAAACAGAGACCCTTGTTTTCCAGAGATGTTTAAACCCTATATGTTGCTTGTTAGTTGCAAGTAATATATTGTTATATAATAGAAACACTTGGCATTTATTTTTATTTAACTAGTTGATACCAAGTTGACTAGGAGAAATCAAGAGAGAATGGGAGATTCTTGCTAAAAGCTTGAGGTAGTAGAAAGATCTCTTGACAGGCAGCATGGCTTCTGATAGCTACAGCATACCATGACCCCAGAGTGAGGGCAGCATATCTCCTGATCTTGTTTTTCAAGTATATTGTAGAAGCAGCACTTTCAGAAATAACATTAATTTCAAGAATAGGTAATGCAGTTCAATTGGGCCATGAGGAAGAGCCCTAAGTGATGACTACCCCATGCTTGTTATATTAAAAATAACATTGTTGGGTATACATCCACTAAAATGCCATGGTGAACTGATATTTCTCTAGAATAGAAGAATATATTAAAGCTTAAACTGACACTCAAATGTGAGATTTGGGTTGCCAAAATCTCTTTGGAGTAAGGAGAGATCACAAAATTACCCCACATGTACTCCACATAGGTTTTATTTTGTGGCGGCGGGGTAATGATCAGAGAATAGAAACTGCATTTTGCAGTTGGCTTGCAATCAGCTGGGAATCACAGAATTTTATTGTACTTATAACCACTAATGTCCCCTATAAATTTAACTGAGGCTCATGTCTTTATCACTATAGATTTAATTTGTTTGTTTTTGTGTTTTTTATTTTAGATTGAGGCACTGGCAACTTTTATTGAAATTACTGGATGAGTCTCCTTCAATCTTTTTTTTTTTTACTACAAGTTTAAAGTTTTGTTCAGTGTACAGTCAAAGGATGATTATTGTTGGCTTTAGAGAGTTTTAAACAGATTAAAGGCTCAAATGAACTTGATTTAAGGCTTTAAAGCCAATTGAAAGGATCTTTCCCTTTGGAAAATCACCTTGTTTATCATGAAACTGATAAGATGACTTTGAAGGTTAAGACACTAGGGTGCACCAGATAGTTACCTTAAAAGAAATGTTTTGTTACTGAGTGCAGGAAGCATTTCAGCTATGTTTAATTGTATAGTAGAATCAGAGGATGTTATTGAAAAGCCCCATTGAATAAAACTGAAATTGACTTACAGATGGATGTAAACAGTAGAGCTTACAAGAAATAGATGAAAATAATGAATTTTCAAATAAAATTAGATTATGATCTATTTTTTTAAACAGATATACAAATAATAAATCTGAAGAGTTGGTGTGCATTATTTTAGGTCTGTCAAAGATGACAAGAATTTTGAGAGAAAAGAAAAAAAAGTATGAGAAAACGGATGTTTTCAGATTTTTGTTTGAACAATTTAAAGACTATTAGGAGAAAGAAGAAAAATACAAAATTGGTTTATTTAATTAGGTTAAAATAATGGGGATTTTCAACAGCTTTTTGATTGGGGGTAAATGATGATGGGTATTTCTGGTAATGTTCACTTGAGGTATTATTTTTTGGAGGGGTTTTTATTATTTAAAGACAGGAAATAGAGAGATTTGTTTAAATAGAAGGGACAGCATAGCTTGGGTGTAATAAATACATTTGTAATATGTTATTATTTCTGATAACACTTAATGGACTTTTCTGATTAATATGGAGAAATGAAGTTTTAGGGATAGCCTCTTGGATAATGGGTAGAGTATAGAATGAAGAGTTGTTGAGTTGTATTTTAAGATATAATGATACGTTGTTAATGTTAATTATACTTGCTGGGATTGAAGGGACAATTCCTTTTTTTGTTTTTCTGCACTTTTTAGGGTTTTTATTTTTTTTAAAAAAAATGTATTTATATACTATTAGTAGTGTTAGTTTTATCTGTATACTGTAATATAATCTTCAATAAAATAATGGGGAAAAAACCTACAATAACATGGATTGGCTCATACTCATCTAGCTAAGACATAAATGTCAGGAAAAGCATGGCTTGAATTTTCACCAGTACTCTCAATTTATCCTGTTTACTTTTTCTTAATTCATGTCTTTAGTTTCCTTTTTAAAAAACCTGTCAGAAAGAATAGACATGTAACAATGTGTAAAATTGTTCAAATTCCATACAGTTTAAACTTGAAAGTCTACTGACAGGGTCAAGACAGCATTGGAACACTTCCAAAGAGGTCAAAGGGAGTCTTTTGAACTTGAGAAAGTTCAGATTGAAATGTTTTGTACTCCTCTATAAATAATTCAACTCTGTTGTGGAGGTGGCTGCCCACTTACATCAGCTTGCTAAAATTGCATTTTGGGCAAGCAAATAATGTCCCCAGTGCCGGTCCTTTCTACTGATACTAGAACCGAGGTGGCGCAGTGGTTAAATGCAGCACTGCAGGCTACTTCAGCTGACTGCAGTTCTGCAGTTCGGCTGTTCAAATCTCACCAGCTCAGGGTTGACTCAGCCTTCCATCCTTCCGAGGTGGGTAAAATGAGGACTCGGATTGTTGTTGGGGGCAATATGCTGACTCTGTAAACCGCTTAGAGAGGGCTGAAAGCCCTATGAATTGGTATATAAGTCTAACTGCTATTGCTATTGCTATTGCTAACCCTCCAATATAAACAGGGCCCTTATTGTATTTATATATTGACTTGTTCACCACATGGAAAAAAACAACAACCTGTTTTTTGTTATCTGTCTCCTTCTTTTTAATATCATCAAGAATTTTCAGTTCATCTACTCTAATATGCACTTCAGAATCATATATGAAAGGATAAAAGATTATTTCTCTCCTGCAGGATGTGTTGTAGTTATCCAATCAAATGCATATCGCGAAGGCATCAAATTCATCCACTGAAGGACAGAAGAAAAACTCCCCAAAGAAGTGATACAAAATTATTTTTAAGTACAGAACAAATACTGTTTTTAGAAGAACAGCAGCAACACATTCTTAGAAATGTCTTACAGTATCACACCAATAATAAATTAGTAAGTCATATATCTGTGATGGTGAGGGCACACAGAGCCCTATTGGTGGGCATGCATGCCATTGCCAGCTACTTTTCTGGGGTTCCACTGCATGCATGTGCGCTGGCCAGCTGATCCAGCGCGCATGTGCACCGACCAGCTGCTCTCTACTGAGCTCCAGTGAGTCCATGCATGCCGCCCAGCTGGTCCAGCTATCCAGCATGCATGTGTGCACTTGAACCTGGAAGAGAGCACCTGGTTGGTATGCATACGTACTGAACCAGCTGGTCAGCATGCATTCACGTAACAGAACCCAGAAGAGCAGCTGGTCACCACGCATATGCATAGTTTCAGCACTCGGTACCTAAAAGGTTAGCTGTCACTGTCATATATATACATATACTTACTCTATATAGACATACTGTTCTGACCTAGGCTTCCAAGAGCATGAAGCAAACTCCTGGTCCCAACAAAAACACATTTTATTAATTTACTATGAATTCTGCTCGTTCACATCCAGCAAAGTCTTTCAAGGGAGGATTTACAGTCACAGACCTTATCTGGCTTAGAGAGTTGACAGGCCAATATCTGCAAAACTTGGCAAGGAGTTTTGGAGAGTCACAAGCCAATTAATGGGAGGTGCCATTCATCATCCACCTGTGACCTTACTCCCTGTTCTTTAGCTGTTCCCTTCGTCTGGCAACTCTGCGCATGCGCACACAGGGAACAGGCTTCGTCACTCACATCAGCCTCACTGATGTCTAACTCTGAAGGCAGCTGATAACTGGCATATGGCTCTGGTCCCCTCTCTGCCTCTGACACAGAGCCCTCATCAGAGCCTTCCCCAGACTCCAGAACTGGCCCATGTTTCTCCCCAACCTCTTCACTGCCCAAATCTGCTGACAACTCTCCTAGCGGGCCACAACACATATATAGAAAAACAGAGGGGGGGGGGCAGGCTTGCTAAGCTGGATCCCAAAATAATCAAAGGTTTGAGAGAAATGAAGAGTCTGGGATAGATGGTGATGTTACATTAACATTCTTACCTGTCACAATATAGGTTTACAGCCCACCCTATAATGAAGATTAAGTTGAGAGTGAGTGACTAAGCCAGAGGACTGTTAAACAGAGATCTAAACTGTTTCCTTTACAGTCTTCCTCCCTTCAACCACAGCACCTGGCCCCTACCTCATGCTGGCACTTTGCTATCATTCTGGAACAAAAGCAGGAGCCAAATCTCAGCCCTGAATCCTGGGCAGCTGTTATAATGATGCCATGTACACTTTCAAGTCTCCCTGGTGACTTCTTAATTCTAGCTCTCTGATTACAAATGCAATTTCAAGTATTTCTAGTGATCCGTGTGATGGAGCAAGACTCCCAGCGACAATTGGCAAAAAGCAAATAGGAGCCAGAATTATTATTTTTTATTTTACGTTGATCATCAGCGAGCATTAATTCAAGTAAGATTTTGTTTCTTGCTCTCCTCTCCATGCTTCATGCTAATGCATGCTGAAATCTTTAATTCATAATGGCATCCTGATTCTTCTTTCCCCTTCCCTTTCTCCCTCTAGTCTTCTCCAGAACATGGGCCCATCTCTGAATCCCCCACCGCCCTACCCTACAGGCTCTGTAAAGCAGAAGAGAAACAACTGTTGAGGGGGCAGGTTGTTTTCTCTTCATGTCCAGTGGCATTTTAAAAAACCCAGCACGTAGGTGCTCAATTGCAAGAGTGCTTCAGTATCTCAGTAAGCAGATGTTGTGTCACCAACAGGCATCTCCTGCCACAGACCTGTGGCTGTCCTCAGCCAGCCCCATTTCAAGCCTAGAGACCAGGAGGACCTAGCAGGCAGATGGCTTATCTCTCTGTCTAATTACGTCCATTTCGACTGAAACTGGCAGTCAAAACTGGCACTATAATGGGGCATGTTGGTTTACCTTTTTCTTATATAAATCCACTTCTATATTTGTAGGTGTACTATGTATTCTATAATAAAAACACATGTCCTTCTTGCGCAAACATTAAAAATAAAGATCACACAATCTTCTAATGTCAAAATATAAAATATACTCCTACAATCCATTATCATGTTAGCCCAAAGGTTGCAACTTTTCATTATAAATTCTCCTGGATGAAATGTAGGATATAAATCTAGTGAATAGGAAACAAAAAGAATCTTAACAGAAATTGAGGTTACTAATTTAGATATTTTAAATGTTTTCTAGATGATAACAGCAGTGTCCTCATCTGACAAGCTCTGCAAATTTAACAAAGGTAAAGCGATGGATGGAAAGGTGAAGCAGGGAAAGGGAAGAGTTAGCCAATTACAAAGCAGAGAGATTATCTACCAATGGCTTTCCTCCTATCTCTCTTCCACACAGAGATAACCATTTATGCACAAGGACAAAGCATCAAAGACAAACAATATTTCTCTTTGCCCCACCACACTGGCTGGGAAGGGATAGTACCTCAGTGAAATAAACATGGCAGAGTCAAAACTGCTTCCCCCTTTTTCATCACAGTGATTCTACTGGGTAGGGGAAAAGGGGATGGCAATCTGGTGGGAATGCCCCATGTAAATTAATCCAGACACATGTTGGAGTTAATTGCTAGATTATTTGTTATTTTTTTTGACAGCCACTTAGATAATCTTATTTTCTTTTGTGACATACCATTAAGCCAGTGGTTCCAAAAGTGGGCGGTACCACCCCCCCGGGGGGCAGTGGGATGACTTAGGGGGGTGCTAAGGGCAAGGGGGGGCAGCAGGGGGCACTAAGAAGCAAGAGGGGGTGGCAGAGGGGCGCTAAGAGGGTGAGGAAAAAAATATTGTGTATTGTGTTGGCTGCAAAGGGCATCGCCCCTAGGTTGGTAGCTTCCCCTTAGCTAATTCTCAGATGGAAAGGAGAAACTTGCCGAGCAGAAGATGGACTGTTTAAAGCCCATCGGCGTGGGCACAAGGACGAAATTACCCAAACAAACCTGGAAATAGCTGTGGGTTTCCCTTTAAGCAACTTCACTACCCTCCCTTCCAATCACCACCTTCCTCTCAGGAGAGGGGCGCACACCGCTTCAATTGCCCCCCCAACACCGCCACTGTCTTAACCGACCGGCTTGGCTTGTGAAAATGTTTTTTTTTTAACGGTCGGTGGGCGGGGAGATTGTGCAATGTTGTTAGGGGGAGAAAACCCCACCAATCGAATTCTAGTTGAGGTTACGAGAGAGCTCTTTGCCACTGGTTTAAAAAATGGTCACATATTTCGTGCCATCGTTTTCCTTTGCATGGAGATGCTGCTGGGTAAAAGTAACTGGGGGGAGGGGGTGATAAGTGGAAGTGCAGTCACTCCCTTTTGGTGGCGTGGATTTTGGTTAGGGAGGTTTGGATTACCAGCAGGAGGGAGGTCACATTGCAATCTTCCGTTTCTAGCCTTGGAAATACAGGTATTGTTAAACTCACGGGAGCTTTCTTTAATATAGGTATAGTATACTATATGTATATACTACTATAATATAGGTCAGGAGTCCCCAAATTTGGCAACTTTAAGACTTGTGGACTTCAACTCCCACAATTCTCCAGCCAGCATAGCTGGGAGTTGAAGTCCATATCTGTCTGGAGAATTCTGGGAGTTGAAGTCTACAAGTCTTAAAGTTGCCAAGTTTGAAGACCTTTGGTATAGGTTCTCCTGCTTGAGCAGGGAGCTGGACCAGAAGACCTCCACGGTCCCATCCAGCTCATTTATTCTAAATCTTATAAAAGCTCCACTCAATGCTGGTCGCAGGTGGATTTTTTTTTACGATATGTGTTTAGTTTTTCAAATATCCCCATTCCCATCCTGTCTCCTTGTGGAATTACTGGTTTTGAATAGTTGGTTCAGCGAGCAGAAGTTTAGCCATTGAAACCATATAAGCATTTAAAGGCAGAATGTCTGTGTCGTGCAAAATAATTGGCAATCTGAAGGAGATAAGATTATATTGTATGCCTTTGCATGTGTGGATATGTGCATATGGGCCCTTTTTTTGCCAAAAAAAGAGCATTAGGAAACTTATAGAATGCTCCTGAGGGCTGTGGGGGGAGCAAATTTGAGCAAAAAATACCCCATTTTTTGCTCATTTCTGCCCTCCCCAGCCCCCAGGGGCTCTCTGAAAGCCTCCTACAAGCTATGCACGGCCATTTTGGTGAAGGAGCAGGGTTTCAGGAGGCAAAAAATGCTGTATTCAGTGTATAAGACGTACCCAAATTTTCAGCCTCTTTTTTGAAGGAAAAATATGCATCTTATAATCCGAAAAATACAGTATTTCACTCCTGAAGACAAAATATTCCTAAAGGTCAGAACTGTTATCTAATACTGTGTTAATCCATTTCTAGAACCAATGATATTTTCATACTATTAGGTAAGTATCTCCTCTGGATTAATCGCAGGAGATTGGAATCATACTGAATAAATAGGGATTTAGGCCAAACTTTGACAAACGATAAAGGGAAATTCAAGAACAGAAATAAGTAAAGTATCCTCTTGATGGTCTTAAGAATCTAAACACATCTGGATTTGCTGGGTAACCCAAAGTTAGCATGCATTTAGCTATTATCAGAGTGGTATATCAAATGATGATATTATATTCAACAAATGAAACCTTGGTGAGAATTAGATAATGATGTATAATACTAAAGTGGTCTTATGGCTTGGTTGCAATGTAGTAAGATTTTTTTTTACCAGAAATTGTTGCTTCTTCATAGCTGGGTTACTTAATGTGAAAGCCATGTTCTGAGAGTGATAAATCTTTGTTCTTTATGAAGTAATGTGACTTCATAAAGTCACATTAAGAAGAAACCCAGCTATCTGTGCAACTTATAGGCTTCTATTCATAGGATGTATAAAATTGGAGGCAGATAGATATGTATCTCAGATGCTTTGATTTGAATTATTCTGAGTCTTGCCAGTGTTGTAATTCTATCTTCAAGCTCCTACAATCCCACCAAATGTGGCAAACCACAAACTCTAGTGTATAGGAGGGATACGGGGGACCCCTTGCAGGGTAGGGCTGAGGATTATGTCCAATTCTTAGCGGACAAATTTGCTCGGTTTCGGTCGGATTTGGACTCCACCTTTGCAGATCCAGCCGAGGCACAAGAGGATGAATTGGTAGATCACCCCTGGGTTTAGTTTCAGGATGTTGCCCCCGGGGATGTGGACAAGGCCATGAGGGCTGTGAGTGCCTCCACCTGTGTACTGGACCCATGTCCCTCCTGGCTGGTTACTAACAGCAGTGAGGTGACATGAGGCTGGATCCAGGTGGTTGTTGCCGCCTCCCTTCGGGAGGGGCACTTCCCCGCCGCACTTAAAGTGGCGGTGGTGAGACCCCTCCTGAAGAAACCATCCTTGGATCCAGCTGGATAGTTGTACTCAACAACTATCATCCAGTCTCCAACCTCCCCTTCGTAGGGAAGGTTGTTGAGAAGGTGGTGGCCTTCCAGCTTCAACGGTCCTTGGAGGAAGCTAGTTACCTTGACCCCTTCCAGTCCGGCTTCAGACCTGGTTACAGCACAGAAACCGCTTTGGTCGCATTGACCGATGATCTCTGGAGAGCCAGGGATGGAGGCCATGCCTCCATCCTGGTTCTCCTTGATCTCTCAGCGGCTTTCGATACCATCGACCATGGTATCCTTCTGCGACGACTGCGGGAGGTGGGGGTGGGAGGCACTGTCTTACAGTGGTTCTCCTCCTACCTCTCTGACAGGTGGCAGTCGGTGTTAGGGGGGGGCAGAGATCGACCCCTAGGCCCCTAACATATGGGGTGCTGCAGGGTTCGGTCTTATCCCCCCTACTATTCAACATCTACATGAAACCGCTGGGCGAGATCATTCGGAGGCACGGGATAAGATACCACCAATATGCGGACGATACGCAGCTGTATCTGTCCGCCCCGTGCCAACTCAATGAAGTGGTGGATGTGATGAACCGGGGTCTTGAAGCCGTTAGGGACTGGATGAGGGCTAACAAGCTTGTACTCAACCCGGAGAAGACCGAGTGGTTGTTGTGTTTCCCTCCCAATAATTTGGTTAGTGCTCCATCACTCAGGCTGGGGGGGTCAAATTTTATACCCCTCAGATAGGGTTCGCAACTTGGGAGTCCTCCTGGACCCACAGCTGACTTTCAACCACCATCTGACGGCTGTGACCAGGGGGGCATTTGCCCAGGTTCGCCTGGTGCGCCAGTTGCGACCCTACCTGAACCAGGAGGCTCTCACAATAGTCACTCGGGCCCTTGGGACCTCTAGGCTGGAATACTGCAACGTGCTCTACATGGGGCTGCCCTTGAAGAGCATCCGGCGACTTCAGCTAGTACAGAATGCGGCCGCGCGAGTGATCGTGGGCGCACCTCGGTTCACCCACATAACACCCATCCTCCGCGAGCTGTGCTGGCTACCTGTTGATCTCCGGGTGCGCTTCAAGGTCCTACTTACCACCCATAAAGCCCTTCATGGCAGTGGATCTGCGTACTTGAGAGACCGCCTCCTGCCAATTACCTCCCTGCAACCTATTCGATCGCACAGATTAGGCCTCCTCCGAGTTCCATCTGCCAGTCAGTGCCGACTGGCAACTACGCGGAGGAGAGCCTTTTCAGTAGTAGCTCCGACCCTCTGGAACGAGCTCCCCGTGGAGATTCGTACCCTCACCACCCTCCAGACCTTCCGCACAGCCCTCAAGACCTGGCTATCCCGTCAGGCCTGGGGATAAAAATCGTAACCTGCCCCCACCCGAATGATGAATGTTGTGTTTTATTTTTACTTGCACTGTTTTCATGTTTATTGTTTTATTGTCTTCTACCCCCCCCTTCCCTATAAATTGTAAGCCGCCCTGAGTCCCCTCAGGGGAAAAGGCGGCCTATAAATAATAAACTCATAAACTCATAGATGTTCACCACTGAATATGGCCATATAGCCAATTCTCTAAGGTCTTACGGGAGACGAACCGACAGCAGTCATAGAAGGAAGTGTCCAGTATTTGTCTCCTGTATCATTCAACTCTTTCTTTCTGGATGATTGAGGATTGATTCTAATGCAGTAGAGTTTTATAGTATCTATGTGAGTTAGGAAAGGATCCCAGGAAATAGGAGGCAACCACTATTTGTCGCATCTACGTATATGTGTTTCATAGTCTAAATAAGAATATGTGAAAAAAATCAAATGCCGGGATCTTTAGAGTTAAAAATAAGAATTGGCATAATCAGAATGAGCAAAGAAACAACAAATTGTATATAAGGATATATGATAATGTTCTTTTCTTTCTAAGAAACATAATAAATGTATCTCCAGCTTTTAGTGGGAACCATCAATTATGTGGTTGCATCTACAGAGAAGACATCCCATAACACAGGGTGACACATGGTTGATCAGAAAAGTTAAACAGGTTCCAAACTGAAGAGAACTTGAATCAGATACTACTCATTCCCTAAGTACTGGATAGGCTGTACCTGGAAGTAAAAAAAAGTTGTAGAATACAACTTTTATAGCATACCACACCCACATTTTTGTGAAAAAACTACATTCATATTTTTGTTAGTGTCCTCGGGAGTTAATTGAATTTGAGGAAAACTTGAGTTTTTCTATAGAGAAGGTGGGGAAGAATAGGACAAATGAAACAGTATTGCAGAAATAGAAAAGAGATAGACAAGGACAAATAAAACCAAGTAGAAAACTATGTGGGAAACAGAATCTCAGTATAAAGAATGCCAGATTAAATAAAGAAAAGGGGTAAAGCATAAAGCACACTTGCTTGAGGTAATGTGGATAGCAGTTGGGAGAGGTTGGGGCAAGGAAAAAATGAATTAGAAAGGGCAAGGAAACAACAGTACAAATATTATCTCTCCAATGGTAAAAGAAATATGAAATTACAATCCATTCATGTAATGTACCAACAAGCTAAAATAACACCCTATTTTTATTTGTAAATATATTCCTCAGCTCAAAAGAAGCTGGCATGAAAGATTTGACTGAGAGGGCCCAATTTGCTTCAAGGTCTACATTGAATGGTGGATGAACCTAATCAAAACCCAAACTGTGTTTTACACAAACTTTCCCGACAGTACAAAAATTATGAGAATGTAAGAGCACTTTATACATTTTTTTCTTCCCTGTTTTACATGGGTAAAAAAGGGAAGAAAAAGCTTTATAAAGTGCTTTTTCATTCTCAATATTCTAAGTATCCAATTAATATATACCGTAATACTGTGAGGCAAGTAGAAGCCTCATATTGTTGCATGCTTATTTGTGAGTTAGAGCATCATATCAACCAAGCTAAGTGATACATTAGCTATGTAGGACCCATGGTGGTGCATTGGTTAGAATGCAGTACTGAACTACTTTTGCTGATTGCTGGCTGCAAGCAGTTCAGCTGTTCGAGGTTGACTCAGCCTTCCATCCTTCTGATGACTCAGATTGTTGGGAGTAATATACTGACTCTGTAAAACCCACTTAGAGATGGCTATAAAGCACTAAATCAGTGGTTTATACACTGAGAAATCAGTAATATATAAGTCTAAGTTCTATTGATATGTAGCATATCTTAGAATGTTGCATGAATGATACATGTTTAAGTCATTTAATAATTGTGCTTAAATGTCCCAAGCTAATGTGTGATCGTGTGTAATGTAATGACTAGTCTTTTAGATGCTTCATCCTCATATGAAAAACAGATATTGTTTGAGGCATGATTCCGTGGAAATGGTATTGGTACAGACTGAAGCCAACAGAGAAAATTTGTGACAGACAGGAAATATGTTTTTTTCCTTAAATTCTGTCTGCTATCAATAATGTCCCTAAGAAGATGTTTATTTACATGGCCTGGAAAGTACACACATATATCAGCTTTAATACCATTTGAAACTTGATATGTAATTCAACATAATAATATGAATGGTAGCATTGTTGACAGTTAAGAGTTTGCAGATTTTATGTATGGCACATTATTGTAACATAACAAGAAGCCTAACCACTTTGATGATGAACCACAATTTTACTTTTGAAATGTAAAGTAACTTTATATTCAGTTTAAAATTTGAAGTAATCTAAAATGTGAACAAGTTTTTTTCAAGGAAGATATTTAAGTATTGCAAATATTACAATCATGTGGATAATCAGGGCAGTGCAACTTGTTTGATTAGCCTTATTCATAGTAGGGAAATTTTTGGAGCAATATATCACTTGGAAAATGACATTTAATAGTTTAATTCTAGTTTAGGAAATGGATCTAGGAGAAACAGCAGCAAGGTGATGTCTTTGAATTCTGTTTTCTAAATACTCATTTAAATTCTACTTTAAACTATGCTCCAGAGAGAATGAATTTTCTACTTTTAAAATAGTTCAGATTAAATATAGTGAGAGAGTAGACAAAAAAGAGATAACCAGATTCACTCTTTGCAGCACTATAGATTATACACTGAAAGACACCGGTGGATTAATCTCCCTCTGTATTCTATGTTCAATTTTAAAAGAAAAATGTAGACACAATCTATATTGTATTTCATTTCATGTAGTATGTTAAGCAATGTTGTCGTAAAATACATTATGCATTTAGCATCCACGGCACTAGATTACCAATTTTATGAGTGTACCAAGACATAATGACCAAGAAAAGTAAAGTTAAAAGGATGTTAGCAGTGTTAAAGGCATCTTTATCTAGCTCTTTCCTATAATAAAGCCATCTCTATGCTACTGATATTACAAATTAAAGTTTGGTTTCTGTGATTACATTGGCTGTGATAGTTGAACTAAAATCACTATGAAACATGCTCAGATTCCAATGCATTCCAAATAAAGGAAAATAATATATTAGGTTAAGTTTGCTATTTATTTAACATTCATCCCCAGAGGTACTTATTAACAATGTCTCTAAGAAAAATATATATCCTTAAGTTATACATCCATTCATAATATTAGTTCTAGCCTACACATCACAAAAAGGATTTCTCTCAATTGTCACTTCATAAATTTTCCAGAGCAATATCACAATATGCATAATTTGAGCTGTTCAGAAAGATACAACACTGATTTGTCACAACTCAGAAAATCACTAACAAGCTAGCAATTTGTGTGAAATATTACGGGGACTATGAGAAGTTATTGGAGAAGGAGAAAAAAAAATAGGGAATAATCTGGTGGGAGTTAACACAGATATCTCAGGAGATTTTTTTAAAAAAAAAGTTATTGCAAGTACAAGTAAAGAGAGTTGCTCAATGTTTAGCATTTCTATAAATTAGCCTCTTTTTGTGAGGAAAAATAGATTTCATGATTACAAAACATGTCCCATTTTTGCCATTCATATTTCTTTTGTAACATATGTTTGTGTGTTTTCTTCTCTCTAAAACACTAATCTTTTCCTGGTTCATGCAAAACTATATGTGAAACCAAAAGGTAACTTGTGCACGAATTGTCCTTATCTAATACTACTCAAAGGCATGGCTTGCTCCTCATTTCTGTAGCAGAAGATCCCTTGTGGCCAAAGTAACATGAATAGAATAGAATTTAACTTCTTGTCTATTTTATCTCTATGGTGCTAAAGATTCTTTGGTTTTTGCAAGAGAAAATAATGGGCTGTAACTGTGCCCATGCTATAGAGTCCTCTTCCTCTTTCAGTCCCCTCACCCCTCTTTATTCTTGAAAATTAGGAGATCTTCAAGAGCAGACTTGGTCGAGGTGATTTAAAATAGAAGAAAGAAAAGGAAAGTCCAACTGTATGAGTAGTAAATCTTGGCATTATGTGCATTATATGTCTATGGAGATTCTCAATCATCCAGGTCATGGTTAGCCCAAAGATGCTTTTTCAAGAGGCAAATGGACTTTCTGGTTTTTCTTTGAAGACCGTTCGCTTCTCATCCAAAAAGCTTCTTCAGCTCTGACTGGATGACGGGGAATGGAAGGACTTATACTCCTTGCAGACAACTAGACATTTGCATTCTTTTAGAGAGTTGTTGAAGCCACTTGGAGATTTACCTGTGTCCTCAGGGTCACCTGAGTAGTGTAAATGGATGTGGAGACTTCTTGGAACTGTTGAAAGGACTGTGTTGTAGATTGTAGACCACTTCATAAGGGCAAGGCACAACATAGGACAACAAGCACATCAGGACTAGATTCAGCAGCCTACCTGCATTTAAAAGACACAGGCTACTTGTTTGAGAAGCAAAGTCCACATTTTGGACAGAGAAGTCTGCTGGTTTGAAAGAGGGGTCAAAGAGGCCATCTATGTTAAAACCGAACAGCCTTCTCTCAATAGAAGGGAGGGATATGACATCATTTATCTCCAATGTACAACACAGTCCTTTCAACAGTTCCAAGAAGGCTCCACACCCATTTGCACTACTCAGGTGACCCTGATGACACAGATAAATCTCCAGGTGCCATTAACGAGTCGCTAAAAGAATGCAAATGACCAACTGTTTGGAAGGAGTATAAATCCTTCCATTCCTCATCATCCAGTGAGAACTGAAGAAGCTCCTTGGATGAGAAGCGAAACATCTTCAAAGAAAATCCAGAAAGTGCAGTTGCCTCTTCAAAAAGTGCATTATATGTTTACTATTTTCTAAGCATAAGCTACTCATTACCTAGTCCCTTTCATCAGCCCTCTGGACATATGTGCCCATAGGGTAGACAAAGGTCCTTGAACAAGGCTTCCAAATGCTTTCCAATTTCACTTCTGCTATACAAATTAATTCCACAAATGAAAGGAAAACACAATAGGTTCACTAATGCACTTTGTTTGTTTGTTTGTTTCACTATCAAATTTATATGGCCACCCATTTCACAAGAAATAACTCTGGGTGGCACAGAACAAGGACCTAAAACAACAGACATGTCAAAAACTTTTAAAAGAAATTTAAAAGGCAAGGCACACAAGATTAGTTAGATTAGTAAGGAAAGTGGCACCAGTACATTACATCCATAGAGAAAATTGAGCCTGGAAAATTACATCAGCCCCAGATTTTACAGACCTCTTCCTTTAAGATTCATTATAAAGCCACGTTAACCCTGACAAAATATTTATAATTCTGTTTCCTTCTTCATCAAGGATTTCTAAAGTAGCAAAAACATTTGAAGAATCTGACAGCTAGAAGTAAAACTATAAAAGAGAAAACATCTGAAAATGCAGTCTTGACTTTTGCTCCTCTGCCCTTCTCGTAGACCTCAAAGTGATGCTAACAGAAAAGCTTTTATCCAAAAACTTTGAACTGTTTGAAGGAGTTACAAGACAAAAGGTGATTTGCAGAATATTATTCGTAACCTCAGAACTGAACTTCTGAAGGAACATGGCAGGCAGACAGTAACAAAATAAAATTAAATAGCCCTCAGTTCCCCACCCACATGAACAAAAATAATCTCAAAAAACCCACCACATATTCCATGACCTCATCAGATTTATTGACAATAATGAGAAGAATTCTTATTTTTACAGGTCTATTTTTTTCTTCTTGCTAGTAGAATTTGGAAAAGAAAGAATAATGTTTAGTTGTGCCATCTTTGGAATAGAATAGCCTTCCCAAAGAATTTCATCTGGTCTGGTTTTGCTGACTTTTTAAAATAATACTGTTAATTTCATTTGTAAGCAATTTTGGTGCCAGAGTTATAAAAGATTTTTGAAATTAAGGGCCTTTTAAGCGCATATTCTTTGATTATATGTTGCTGACCTGATTGCTGTGAATTATGGTAATATAGTTTGTTTTATTCTAAGGATGGCTTAATGTTTTACTCAAATTCATGTTATATATGGGTGATGCTTTACTTTTTATTCATTTGCAGAATGGCTGGGCGTTAATAAATTAGCATTGCAATATAACACTATGGAAACAATGAAACAAGTACAATTGTGGCATATTAACATTTATATATGAATCTGATCGAGCTGCTACTTCAATACTGAAGCATATTCTCTACATGCTGCTCTTAATGTAAATGCTTAATCTGCCTCATTTCAGGGATCCTTACAGTAAAAACCATACTGAAAGTAGTTAAAATGATGCTGATAATTTATCCACCTTGAGTATTTTAAGAAGCAGAGAAATAGTTAATATAGCTTAGGCTAAGGAGGACTAGGAGAGCTCAAGGACATTATCTCAGTAACTGGAAGAAGCTAAATTATTTCAGGGTGCAAAATAAATGAGTATGTTCCACCTTAGGTTTGGGATTAATTTTGGTTTATAATATTCTTTGGTTCCAGACTAACAAAATCACACTATGATCCATTAAAGATCAGCGATGCAAACTAGAAATTCTGTGAGGTATAGTTTCAACATAGTAGGAAAACAGCTAGGGGTGGCATTCGATAAACAATTAGAGTTTCATAATCTATGCCACAGGTATAGGATCTAAATACAGGACACGAGGGCTAGGGATTACATGCAATCTTCTAAAGATTTGGTGTGGCTGCTAGATAGAAACCTTTAAAAGCAATAAATAAATTGTATTTTTTTAAGATGCAAAACCAGAAAAAGATTAAATACATGACTTTAATCTTAATTGAATGCATTTTTAACACCTGGCCTACTTGTTTTTAGGATGCAGTTCTTGTTGTCCCTATGAAAGTTTATGTGCCTCCAATAGTTGAGCGTCTTCAGCCTGTAGAGAGGCACATTTGGACATTGAGTCTACACATTTAAAGCAAAGTGGTCAGTCAAAATGTAGCTAGAATCTCTGCAGATACTCACTTACAGACCCTTAGTCAATAGTTGTCAAGAAAATAACATTTGACCAGTTAGAAAGAAGCTACTGTAAAGTTGTAAATACTGCAGCCAAGATAATAATACAACATGAATGTGCCCATGTAATTATTAGAAATTGAGCTCAACTCAAAGGAAACTAAACTTTTATCATAAAAGGCAAATCCTAGATCAAAAAGCTGGAAAAGAAACAAAAAGTCTTTTTAATATGGCCTTCACAGTGATTAGACATGGTATAATTACATATACAATTAATGTTTGCTACAGAGGTCAAGAACTGTTGCAGCTAAATTAATCAATTACTTGGTATTAACAGATGTTTTTCCTCTTGGCTTTGATTCAAATACATTTGTTTTTGAAAAGGTGATGATGCCATTGAGAGAAAATTATATGGCTGGTATTAAAAACAGGACAGGCAAAAAAAAAAAACAGTTGCAGTATTACTATATATATATATATATATATATATATATATATATATATATATATATTAATTAAACTGAAGACTGTTAGGGAATATTTTGTGGATCTTCTTTGTTTAGTGACTGTTTAAGATATTTCTACTCATCTTACATCTCCTACTTGATTCTCTACTTTAATAACAAATAAACTGATTTGAAAGGTGGCAATATTCATGGTAGGAGTCTTCCAATCTATAGAAAAGGTTCCACAAATCTACAGTGCTGTTTAGAACCGGTTCCAGCTCCCTTCCCCGCCTGTCTGCACATCATCAAGATGAAGAGCGAGAGGAGGAATTCTGGGAGTTTAAGTCCACAAGTCTTAAAGCTGTCAAGTTTGAACACCCCTGGGTTTTTTTTTCAAAAGGGTTAGAGGTGTAAGGGTCTTGTAACTTGACAGCTTTAAGACTTGCGTGTTTCAATGCCAGAGTTTCTGAGCCAACATGACTGGAGGAGGAATTCTGGGAGTTGAAGTCCACAAATCTTAAAGCTGTCATGTTTGAACATCCCTGGGGGTTTTTTCTAAAGGGTTAGGGATTCAAGGGTCTTGTAACTTGACAGCTTTAAGACTTGCATGCTTCAAATGCCAGAGTTTCTGAGCCAATATTTTGGTTGCTAAGCAAGAAAGTTGTTAAGTGAGTTTCACCACATTTTATAAGTTGGCCATGCCCACCCAGTCACATGACTGCCAAGCCACTCCCATTCGGTCACATGCTGACAAGCCACTCCCACCCAGTCACATGGCCGGTAAGCCATTCCCACAAAGAAGGCCACACCTACAGAAGAGGTTTTAAAAAATTTTGAAACCCACCACTGGTTCCAATATCCCAGGGGTTGCCACAAAGAAGAGGGAATCTGTCAGGTGTGCCTCATTCAACATCCAAGAAAGGAAACTCCCGACTCCATATATTTAGAGAAAAGGTACTTTTACTGAATATGAAATAAAAACAGCGAAATGAAGCAAGATCTGTGGCAAAAAAGCATGAACTTGTACATATCAAATGTTTACCCAAATCCCTCCTCCCATTTATCCCAGCCCAATGTCCAATCTCCAACCCCCAAGGGTGTCATGTGGGGTGCATCTTCAGGTGGCCTCATTCAGCTGGTATGCAGAGATGATTGGCCTTGATCAAACCAAACACAAGCCTTCAGCATGTGCAGAAGATGGTGAGAACAAACGCCCTCTTCCAAGATGTCTCCACCAGCACACTTCCCCTCCCAAATACCATAAGCCCCTCCCTCCCCATTACTAGGGCTTCTATTAGCAAGAAAGCAATATAGAAGCTGGCATTGTCAAGCTATTCTCCAAAGCACCTGAGGGTAGGACAAGAAGCAATGAATGGGAACTAATCCAGGAGAGAAACAACCTAGAACTAAAGAGAAATTTCCTGACAGTTAGAACAATTAATCAGGGGAACAACTTGCCTCCAATAATTGTGAATGCTCCAACACTGGAAGTTCTTCAGAAGAGATTGAACAAGCATTTGTCTGAAATGGTATAGGGTTCCTCCCTGAGCAGGGGGTTGTAGTAGAAAACCTCCAATGTCCCCTCTAATTCTGATATTCTGTTATTCTAGTGCAGGGATGTCAAACTCACGACATCATGTTGTCATCACATGACATCATGACTTTTTTCCACTTGCTTAAATGGGGGTGGGGGTGGCCAATGCATGATAAATCTGACCCATGGGCCGCAAGTTTGACAACTCTGTTCTAGTGACTTTCAAATTACTCCAAAGTTTTTTAGTTGTTATGGAATGTAGTAAGAAGGGGGATCCCCAGGAAGGAGGGGTATTCCAGAAGACTAATTAGAATACCCCAGGCATTGTACATGTGAGTGAGAGAATGAAGGCAGCCCCTCCCTAATAGTTCATAGAATAAGTTGCTGATGCAGAAAGTAGAGTCAGGATTTTAGCTCTAGGTGTGAAACAGTAAAGAGCTTGGAAGAATTATGTTGTTCTTCGTTTTGAGCCTGACATCAGATATTTTAAAGCTTTAGTGACCTTTCTGGTTTTGTAGTGCGTCAAACCTGTTGCAGCTTTTCTTCCATACACACATAGGGGAAAAAAAACTAAATTGAGTATAGGTAGTCTTATGACCTATGACTGCAACTGGGACCAAATCTCAGTAATGATGGTCATGAATGGATCTGATTTTATAACTGTTTTATGATAATGATCATTAAGCGAATCAAAGAACCATAAGTGCAAAGCCATTATGTCCAATGGGCAGGGGGTTTCTTCAGAAACTGGCACAAACCATTGCAAATCATGATCATGTGACTGCAGGCCACTGTAGATAGTTGTAAATGTGAGCCGGTGCCAAGTGCCCTGAAGACATTTGAAGAGAGGGCAGAACCTGGCATGACATTTTATGACAGTTGGAAGTTCTTTAAGGGTAGTAAAACAACCTTTCTGACGGTGTCACAAGTCTGCATGATTGTTAAACAATTGGTCATAATTTGAGGGCTACTAGTAGCAGGATCTGATTTCTGAAACAAAGAGCAATAGTGAATGTTGTGGTGCTCTTTTGAGTCTTTTCATTTTCTTTATAGTGTTTGCTTAAGATAAATTCCTTAATGAATGTTCTTCATTAATTTATGTTCTTCATCCTATGAGTTTATCTGAGTTTGCACACTTGCTATAATGCTTTTGTATATTTCTGTACACTGTACAGTATAGTGCGTTCTAGACTTTACATGAAAGAGAAATAATATACATATCAAACTTTGTTTATTGTTGCACAAGCAATATACAACATATGATTCCCAGAAGAGGCTCACTTTACAAATGGGCTATGCAATATCACACACACACACACACACACACACACACACACACACACACACACCTTTCAAGGAAAGTAAATGATCAAAGTGAATTGTTCAATCTGTAATAGGAATGTAAAATTTAAAACTATTATTGAAAACGTTTAAGCTTTAGTAGGACAAGGACTGTGTTAATTCTACGTAACTTCTCTTCAGGCTCTTTGATGGACTGCTTAAGGGTTGCCATGGTGACCTTTCCTCATTGCACTGTTTCTGCCTTAAAAGAGTTGCAAGAAGGATATTGAGAAGAATGTCTTGTGGTAAAACTTTTGAAATAATCACAAAGGAGCTCTGTGAGGTTGATTAACCTCTAAGCAATTTACTGTCCCTATTATTTTAATCTCTTTCTCTCCCCCCCCCCCCACACACACAAAGTAACTAGTGGTATATTCACATTTTTCCGTTATAGTTTATACACAAAAGTTTGAATTTTGACTAGCATTTAATCTTGCTGCTTCAAATCTCAAATTAACATTAGGTGCTACCTTCAAATTTCATATTGGATTGCAGGTGGATTCATACAGTCCTGGTACAATCCACTGCCAAACAACCCAAAATTATGTCTGAGATTCTTTTTTCTTTCGTCTCTTCCCTCCTTCCCGCATGTGCGGGTTTGGAATGGCGGCCGGGCTTTTTCGCTCCCTGTAATCTGGCGAAAAAGCGCTGGTTAGCCTTCCAAACGAGCCGCAAAGTCTCCAGAAAGAGCCTGGGTGAGATTAAGATCTTTAGAACTCTCCAGGACCGGACGACATTTCAAAAACACCGCTCCCGAAGGCTTAATTTAGCCTCCATTGCGCCTAACAGCTGAGCAGCCTAACAGCTGATTCATCGAGCGAGAGCAGCGGCGGCGGCGAGACGCGGACAGCTGGTGTCTTTTAACATCCTGGATACCTGGGTGTCTTAGAAGCCCCTGGTGGTCGCCTGCCCTATCGGATGAGCCCTGGTCCTGGAGGTGCCCTAGAGCAGCGAAATGGTGGCAGTGGGAATTGGTCGGAAGATGGCTGCTTGAGCTTTTCGCTCTTACGATTGCCCCCCCCCCGCTGTTCTTCTTAGTTCTAAACAGCGCGGGGCTTGGAGAGGAACTCTGGATTTTCATCTACAACGAAAAAAAGGGACGGTGAGTTTGGGGGATTTGAAACTGGCTATTATCATCTCTACTATTACCATCACCGTCGTGGTAAAGAGGAGGAAATTATTGTGGCTTGGGCGAGCGAACTAAACGGCGATTAGCCACTATCATCATAGCTTGCCTGAACGCCCGCCCCTCCTCTATCCTGTATTTTAGTGCCTACCTCTCTCACCGTGGAGCCTCTCCTTTCTATTCCTTCTGTGGTTTGGACAATTCCTCTTCCTGTCTGCCCCTGCTACTGCGGAGCCATGTTTGCCTGCCTATTTATTCTTATTTAATACGAACTTTACTGCCTGGCCTGCGACCATCGGCATTGGCCCGGAACAACTGCTCTTCTCCACCACTTGCTACCACTGCTACTTTGAAACATCTAATGTGAGCAACCGACCATCTCTTTAACCATTTTGATATCCCATGGTACATATACTTCTGGTGCATTTGGTTTGGGGAAAGAAGTGATAGAGGATGGCAGTTTCAGGGACAGGAACTTGGCGTTTTAAAAATTGGACACTAAGCTGGCACCCCCCCTTTCCCCCTTCTAACTGGTTCCAGTCACTTGTAGACTTTGGACATTTAGACTCTGGCCGTTCCAGGATTTCAGGAGAGGGGGAAGACAAGATACCCCCCTGCATACTACCGCTTTATCTCCTATGGACCGTTATTATTTATTATTCCATGCTTTATCTGGATTTGGAGGGTGTGAGACTACAAAGCTGGTGCTGGATGATACCTGGGGCCTGTGCTTTGCCCCCCCTCCATCTACAACTATTTATAGAATACGGACCTTGGACTTTGGCCTCGGATTTCTCTGGAACTGGAGGAAGGGAGGCTGGCTCTTCTGGAACTCATAATTTTAAATTCTGTGTTGCGCAATTTTAAATGGGTATGTTGAGTGCGTGGAATTGAATGAGTTAGTATGAAAGACCCACTTTTAGTACTATTATTGCTGTATTCTTTTTATGTTTTAATTATATTGTGGGGACTGTTTGTGTGAGTGTCTGAGTATGCCTGATTCGGAGGACCTGGCGGGGCAAGCGGGGGCCATTGGGGTGGTTGGGGGAATTATGCCCACGGGAGAGAGTCGGAGCATTGCGATCATAACAGGGAGAGGCAGATATGGCGGGGACTTTAGGGCTGGCCATTACCGGGGAAGGAGGGTTCGCTATATCGCAGAGATCCCTCCTTCCGGCCCTATGAGTCCCACTCCAAGGTCAGATGGCGTGAGCGATCAGGACCCTGGTCTCAGGCTGCTGTCGCTAAATGCCAGGTCTGTTATTCATAAGGCTCCCCTCGTCCGGGACTTGATTGTAGACGAGGGGGCAGACCTGGCATGTATTACTGAGACATGGCTGGGCACGGAGGGAGGAGTCCCCCTCGTAGAGCTGTGCCCAGACGGGTTTCAGGTGCTTCATCAGCAGAGAGCCCAGGGAAGGGGTGGCGGTGTGGCTATTGTAGTCCGGGAGTCTTTAGTTCCTCGTAGGATCCCTGCTCCGGAGCTTGCCGGGTGTGAGTCCCTACTAGTGAAGTTGGACCTCAAGGGTCAAGCGGGTTTGCTGCTAACGTACCTGCCTCCCAACTGCATTGCAGCGGCCCTCCCTGCGCTCCTCGAGTCAATAGCCGAGCTAGCAATTGAGTTCCCTAGATTAATGGTTCTGGGGGACTTCAATTTGCCTTCGCTCGGCGAACACTCTGACGGAGCGCAGGAGTTCATGGCCTCCATGACAGCCATGGGCCTGACCCAGGTAATTCGAGGCCCTACCCACTTGGCGGGACATACACTCGACCTCGTATTCCTCTCGGAGCAGTGGAGTTATGATCTTGGTCTGAGGGGAAATGAGACCATTCCCCTGTCGTGGTCAGACCACTACCTACTGAGGTTAGACTTCCGGAGGCCAAACCCCCACCGTGGGGAGGAGGAACCGACCAGGTGGTTCCGCCCCAGGCGACTGATGGACCCTGTTAGGTTCCAGACGGAGCTTGGGGTCATTCCAGACGCTCTCGCCCACAGTTCGGCGGAGACTATTGCTGCGGCCTGGCACTCGGCGGCATCGGAGTCTCTGGACCGAATTGCGCCACTACGGCCCCTCCGGGTCAGCGGCTCGCGGAGACCCCCTTGGTTCACCGAGGAGCTCCGCGAGATAAAGCGCCGGAGGAGACGCCTAGAGCACCAGTGGAGGTCCGACAGGTCCGTATCGAACCGAGCACTGTTGACAGCTTGCACCAAGGAGTATATTTGGGCATTGAGAACCGCCAAAAGATCACACATTGCCTCCTTGGTAGCGTCCGCCGAGTCTCGCCCAGCCGCCCTGTTTAGGATAACCCGCTCCCTCCTAAATAGGAGGGAGACGGGGAACCCCCTGCAGGGTAAGGCTGAGGAATATAGTCAGTTCTTGGCGGACAAAGTTGCTCGGTTTCGATCGGAACTGGACTCCACCCCCGCAGATCCAGCCGGGACACAGGGGAATAACTTGGTAGACCATCTCTGGGTTGAGTTTCAGGATGTTGCCTCTGGGGATGTGGACAAGGCTATGCGAGCTGTGAGTTCCTCCACCTGCATACTGGACCCGTGTCCCTCTTGGCTGACTACCAACAGCAGAGAGGTGACACGAGGCTGGATCCAGGCGGTTGTTACCGCCTCTCTTCGGGAGGGACACCTCCCCACCGCGCTTAAGGCGGCGGTGGTGAGGCCCCTCCTGAAGAAACCGTCTTTGGATCCAGCAGTTCTTAACAACTATCGTCCAGTCTCCAACCTCCCCTTTCTGGGGAAGGTTGTTGAGAAGGTGGTGGCCTTACAGCTTCAGCGTACCTTGGAGGAAGCTAACTATCTTGACCCCTTCCAGTCTGGCTTCAGGCCCGGTTACAGCACTGAAACCGCTTTGGTCGCATTGACCGATGATCTCTGGAGAGCCAGAGATGGAGGCCACGCGTCCATCCTGGTTCTCCTCGACCTCTCAGCGGCTTTCGATACCATCGACCATGGTATCCTTCTGCGACGACTGCGGGAGGTGGGGGTGGGCGGCACTGTTCTACAGTGGTTCTCCTCCTACCTCTCGGACAGGTCGCAGTCGGTGTTGGTGGGGAGGGAGAGATCGTCCCCGAGGCCCCTAACCTATGGGGTGCCGCAGGGCTCGGTTCTGTCCCCCCTACTATTCAACATATACATGAAACCGCTGGGCGAGATTATTCGGAGGCACGGGATTAAGTACCATCAATATGCGGACGATACGCAGTTGTATCTGTCCGCCCCGTGCCAACTCAATGAAGCGGTGGACGTGATGAACCGGGGCCTTGAGGCTGTTAAAGACTGGATGAGAGCTAACAAACTGGTACTCAACCCGGAAAAGACCGAGTGGCTGTTGTGTTTTCCTCCCAAAAATTTGGCTAATGTTCCAACAATCAGGCTGGGGGGGCAAAATTTACACCCCTCAGACAGGGTCCGCAACTTGGGAGTCCTCCTGGATTCACAGCTGAGTTTTGAGCATCACTTGTCGGCTGTGACCAGGGGGGCATTTGCCCAGGTTCGCCTGGTACGCCAGTTGCGGCCCTACCTGAACCGGGAGGCTCTCACAACAGTCACTCGAGCCCTTGTGACCTCTAGGCTGGAATACTGCAATGTGCTCTACATGGGGCTGCCCTTGAAGAGCATCCGACGACTTCAGCTAGTTCAGAACGCGGCCGCGCGAGTGATTATGGGCGCACCACGGTTCGCCCATATAACACCAATCCTCCGTGAGCTGCGCTGGCTACCTGTTGATCGTCGGGTGCACTTCAAGGTCCTACTTACCACCTATAAAGCGCTCCATGGTAGTGGATCTGACTATTTGAGAGACCGCCTCCTGCCAATTAGCTCCCTGCGTTCCATCAGATCGCACAGAGTAGGCCTCCTCCGAATTCCATCCGCCAGTCAGTGCCGACTGGCGACTACGCGGAGGAGAGCCTTCTCAGTTGCAGCTCCGACATTATGGAACACCCTCCCCGTGGAGATCCGTACCCTCACCACAGTCCAGGCCTTCCGCACAGCCCTGAAGACCTGGCTATCCCGTCAGGCCTGGGGATAGGATTACTCTCACCCCGCCCGAATGTTGAATGAATGTTGTGTTTTTATGGATAATTTTCTTTTATTCACGATTTTTTTTCCTTTAAGTCTTGTCTTGCACCCCCTTCCCCTCACTATTGTAAGCCGCCCTGAGTCCCTCCAGGGAAAAGGGCGGCATATAAATTCTTAATAAAATCAAAATCAAATCAAAAAATCCTACAGATTTCCAAACTTTTCCAAACTTATTCTAGAAAAGGGTTGTCCAAACTAGTTTCCACTGAACTGTATAGTTTGGTGAGAGCTTGTAGTTCCAAGGGGGGGAGAGAGAGGGGAGGAGGAAGGAAGAAAAAGGAAGAAAGAAAAGAAGAAGGAAGGAAGGAAGGAAGGATGGAAGGAAGGAAGAAGAAGGAAGAAAGAAAGGAAGGGAGAAAGGAAGAAAGGAAGTAAGGAAGAAAGGAAGAAAGGAAGAAAGGAAGAAAGGAAGAAAGGAAGAAAGGAAAGCTATTTCTGACACCCTCTGCAACTTTGAGCCCTTGGATCTTTCAAGATCTAGTTATGGCAACAGTGTTTTCGGTGACATTTGCAGCAGGGGGAAAGGAGATTTCTTCTGGATTTGTCTTTTCCTTCTTGATTCAATCTTTTCAACATTTAGAAGGGCAGTAGCCCAATATTAGATGCATGCTGATGATGTTGAAAATTATGTTTCTAGTCCTATGACATTGTCACAGCAGCAATCCAAGTACCAAAGAGGAAGAGATCTGGACAAAGAATGCTTACTCCCTCTGCTTTCTTGCAGATAATGAAAAGTAGGGTTTTGTCTCAGATTACAATCTTAATACTAAAGCAGAGCTACTGAGGAACTGTTTTGCTTTTGAAAGATTCTATACTGCCCAGATACATTCTGTACACTAAGAATGCCAGAGAATTCAATTTGGTTAAATGCTTTATATATTGGTAAACTGATCTCAATCACACCTTCCAATAGTATAAGCAGATCAGAAGAGAGCAGGGGTCAGCAACCTTAAACACTCAAAGAGCCACAAAGGTCCTAACCGGAAGCGCCCCATTCAATTCTGGAGCCGACTGTAGGTTTGGTTTCCCCACCATAGAGTCTCCTCCTAGCGCAGCATCCTTTTTCCTCTACCTATCCCTATCAATTGTAGAGCCGACCAGCGACAGGGAGCCACAGCAGAGGGATGAAACAGCCACATGCTACTCCAGAACCGCTGGTTGCTGACCTTTGGAATAGACTTATCCTTCGATCTAAATTTGTTTAGACTTTATAAGAAGATGTGAATACTACAGCTATTTTAGAAAAAGCACTTTATAGAAATTCATGCAAGCTATGTACATTAAAGAAAATTGAGTACAGAAATGTATATGCCAGGGGTAAGGGAAGGAGATATATACATTTTTTAAATTCTTTGTAAAATGTTGTAATTAGTGGACAGAATAAAGATAACTAACTATATGCAAAAAGGAAACAGCTTGTTTGAAGACTGAATTACAAGACTTACTTAACAATGTCGTAGTTGCATTTATTAATTAATATTTCTTTTTAAATGGCAATTTTGCATGTTGTCAAGAAGTAGTTCAAATAAAGAAGAGCCGTTTGTTAAATTTTCAGCACAATAATAAGATTAAAATGCCAGAAGTTGGGATTTTGAAAAGCACAGCCATGTTATAACATTTTAAATACTTTAAATGCCTAGGCTGGATTTTTATCCTAATTTCTTTCTTTTTACTGAAAATACAAAAGGAAAATAAGTAGCTTTTAAAAATCATTCTGTTTTTTGGGTGCTTGCAAAACCCAGCCAGCATTAACTGCTGCAAACCCCCTCAACCCCGATAATGTGCAGTGCATACTGAAAAGCTCAATTTGCATGAGAAGTCATGAAGTAAAGAGGCTCAATTTAAATGAATAAAGAAAATACAAACGGAACTGTGTCTATATTACAGGTTAATGCAATGTGTGAACCCACTTTGCTAGGTAAACTAAACTGCGCCACAGATACAATACAATGTGCTTTTGTTTATCAACCCACCCTTTACACGGAAACCCTTTGAATGCTATGCAATGCTATCTCTATTTAGCAGAGAGATTTCATAGTTCTTTATAAAAAGGATACAGACGAAGGATCCAGGGAGATGCTATGATTAAGATTTTGAACCAGGAATGGAAGCTTGGATTCAAGTCCATTGTCTGCCGTTCAAGCTCAGTATATATATATGCTGGTCTTGTTGTATTCGGGTCTTTTCCCATGTAAGATTGAGATTGTCTTGGTGAGATCCCACTCGCCATCTTCAGGCTTCAAGTGAGAGCTCGCCGAAGATGGCAAGCCTGAAGATGGCGAGCCTGAAGATAGTGAATAAGACCTCGCCAAAACATTGCCAAGACAATCTCAATCTTACATGGGGAAAGACCCGAATAAAACAAGACCAACATACCTACACCCTGGAAAATCTATCTATCTATCTATCTATCTATCTATCTATCTATCTATCTATCTATCTATCTATCTATCTATCTATCTATCTATCTATCTATCTATCTATCTCTATCTCTATCTCTATCTCTATCTCTATCTCTCTCTGTCTGTCTGTCTATCTATCTATCTATCTATCTATCTATCTATCTATCTATCTATCTATCTATCTATCTATCTATCTATCTATCTATCTATATCCCAGCCTGAAGATGGTGAGTGGGACCACGCTGAAATGTTGCCAAGACAATCTCAATCTTACAACAAGACCAATACACACACACACACACACACACACACACACACACACACACACACACATACATACCCCCAACAATACTGAGCTTGAACGGCAGACAATGGACTTGAATCCAATCTTCCATTTCTTGGTTCAAAATCTTAATCATAGTATCTCCCTGAATCCTTCATGTGTGTCCTTTTTATAAAGAATTATGAAATCTCTCTGCTAAATAGAGATAACATTGCATAGCATTCAAAGGGTTTCCGTGTGAAGGGTGGGTTGATAAACAAAAGCACATAAGTAGCTTGCATGGACAGATATACATGCCTGCAAAAGTACGCCACAGTACTGCTTCACTAAACTATTTCTTCAAAGCCACATGTACACACATAGGGGAAATAACCAAGTATATAAACAGTCATTCATTTACTCTTGTACTTTCGAGAAAGGTCATCCTATTTCACTAAAATAGCTTAGTTTTCCACTTTAATTAAAGTCCTCTATTAAATCATGAAATTGGCTAACTGATACACTTAAAAGAAGCACAGCCATGCAAGAGGTATTTTAACAATAGCATGCAAGGGACAGCCACACATATTGTAAGAATACTTTTCTATAAGGAGTATTATTTAAAGCCAAAGTTTTTAAAGTCCAGCTATTCCTCTGAGGCTCCAGAAACCCTAGATAGATTACAGCTCCATTCTTAATGATTGCTTCACCTTCATTAGTTGTACGGAAGAAGGGTAAGTAAAGGACTACAAACGTGTATTCATGACTCTCATTAGCAAAAATGGCACTGTGCAAATCAATTTTCATGGATCCTGCTAGGATAGGCTTTCTAATTAATGTATCATTAGACAACTAACTTTTTACCATTTCTCAGACATCAAATACCCCTTCACCCCAACATACAACAAAGCTTACCAGGAGAATGCTAATGAAAGCACATAGTCAATAAAGTTCATAGGGAACACTTAAGATCTTATATTTTTGAATTTTCAGTTGTTCCCACTGTCGATTTATGGCTCATCATTGTTTAGTTGTCATTGATCAGTGAAATCTGCTTTTTTATTACAGTCTACAAAACAATAAGTCAGCTTCAGTATCAGGAAAAGGAACCTTCTATTTAGAAATGCCAATTTTCTGTTTACGAATTTGAATAGAATTTGCCAATAGGTGGAAGTAGGAAGAATTAACTGCTCCAGCGTGCTGAAAAATAACATTAAGCATGTTCAGAATACCTTGCTCATTTTGTCCCAGATATATGCATTATTTTCCAGAGGATGAACACCAACAGATATGGTATGTGTGCATTACATTCAGAATTAATATTGGTCAATGTGTCTCAAGCCGCAAGTCAATGCTCTATTCTGAGATAATATTGTTTCAGCAGAGATTGTGGTCCTTGGGATGGTTTCCCTTCTAGTTCAGATAGGAGCATGCATTGCTGTGAAACCCATTTTATGCTTTTTAGGTAATTTTAGAGCAGCAGAATCTGGAACAGTTTCAGTTTGCAACATCACATAATGTGGTGAAGTATGGGAATACTGGGAGGTGCCCATTACTATTCACATCACTGCATCTTGAACCATCTGGTTCAAGGGCAGTCCATTATAGAATGCCTTGCAATAATCCAATAGAGAACATGACTGGGTCATGAGTAATTGTGTGAAGGGTCTCCACCCTTTGACCTTTGAGAATTTTTTTCTAATGTCCAAATGAAATCTACTCTTGTGTAATTTAAGCCCATCGTATTTTGTATTTTGGAACAACTGAACAATTTTATTGACTTCTATAAGACAACCCTTCAGACACTTGGAGATGGCTATGATGTCTCCCTGAAGTATTTTCTTCTCAAAATTAAACAAAGTTCTCTTCAGTAGTTTTTTTTCTTACTGATCCTTTATCATATTGGTTTCAGTCTTCTTTAAGTATTCCAGTTTATTAATGCCCTTCATAAAGTTAGGTGTCTACAATGGAACACAACAGCATCTGACTAAAAATTATTTTCTCTTAGCCTTGACACTACACAATAATTTCAGTTTTATTATAGTTTTTCCCTTGTTCTCTTTCTCTACAAGCTCATTAGTGTAAAATTAATCAGTAATTATTGCCAATAATGCATTTTAATAAAATAATATTTTGTCTAGAATAAATACTTTTATAGTTATAGTTCTACATAGTCCCATAGTTCTTTGGACTACAATTTCTGTTAGCTCCAAAGAGCTCAGCGCCTGGTCAGAGGTGATGGATACTGAGAACAAAAGTTTTGAAGCACACTAGATTTTTTTATTTGTTACAGAAAGGGAAGAGTTTCTTATGATAGGAACTCTTGAACTTAGGAATTCTAACCGTATATATTACAAAATCATAGTCTACAGTAATTTATAGAAAGATATAATACAATCATTTGTGAATTTGAAAAGCATCTGCAGATAATGGAGTAGAAGTCCATTTATACTTTAAATACATAATAAAATCATAAAATTTTCTGTACAGAACTTATTGGATTTACATGGATTTTACTTTATGGAAAAATTTCTGTTTACCCCATTGTTCCCTTCATTTTTTAGCTTTCTACTGGAGCTGAGCAGAACTTCAGATTCAATTTGCAGAAAGTACATCAGATCATGTAAAAGTATGAACACAGCAGCTGTCTGACACCTCAGAGCAAATTTTCTTTTGCCAGGATTGTGCAGTTGGACAAGGCGCAATTGCTTTAAGGCATTGCAGACAGGTGCTACATTTGCCCTTATATGTATTCTGAAACACTGTTTAGAGACTGAACTCAAAACATCGCAGTCCTCCTCCTTTCTGGTTTGTTTTCCTTTCCTCCACTTTTGCTTTGCATCAACATTTACATGGAAGCCGATCTTTGCAATAAAGCATTCATCTACTCCTGCAGCTTATCCCAGCCTCCCAGTTGAAGTCACAATCCGCTGGGATCATATAATAAGTTGCACTGCAGCTAATCGGGGTGTGATAAATCGAGGATTATGGCTTTTGGTGGGAGTAAACAGGAGGAAAAGATGAATATTTAGGAAGCAAAGATTTCATGCAAAAACCAAAGAAGAGAAGTGTCGGAGAGAAAAGTCTACATCAAAGCAAGCAAATAGAATAGGTGCTAAAAAGAAATTCTTCAGTGATTTCCAGAAGGCATTCAGCTGTTTTTCCAAATTAAATTCCTGCAACACTGGGAAATGTTACATTCATGAGAGTTCAGTATCTTTGTCTCTCTGAACAAATGATCAGCGCTGAACTGCACAATAGGAGTTACTGACAGCCTATTGTCAGGCGTAGACATTTGGTTACATTTGGATAAACCAATAAATAGTGACAGTGATATCAAGCAAGAACACAACTCTTCAGAGAAACAAGAATCTTCTTTAGCAGGAAAAAAAATGCCAAATGAAAGGAATCTTTCTAGCCATGAAGCATCAGCAGGAAACAATCAAAACTTACTGTGACTTGGACATATTTGACTTGTTAAATTAAAATGTGCCTGCCCAAATGGTGTGCTTTTTTCAGTTCTGTAAATAGTGATAATAGCAGATGAAGAAGATAGATGGTTACCAAATGTACTGAATTCAGTTGAATCATAACATTGTTAAGAGGGTACTAAAAATGGGGGATTAAATGGAGTCTAAGCAGTTGTCCGTTATTACAAGGCGGCTTTGGTAAGCAGAACAGGATGCACTCTATTTTAATGTTTCTCAACCTTGCCAACTTTAAGTTGTGTGGACCTCAACCCCCAGAATTCCCACAGCTCAAGTTGCCAAGGTTGAGAAAAACAATCTTATTTGCCCTCAATTATGCTGCCTCCCTAAAGTTTTTTTAAGCTTGCCATTCCTAGACTCTGAATGCTCAGGAGCAAATCTGATGGATGCCTTGGGAAAAGAGGCTACAAGAGGGGGCAATTTCTTTTTTAAATGTTAATGTAATATTTAAACAGCTTCATCCAGAAAGTGAGATTACTACAGAATAAATACAACATATGTAACAGCTTTGGATCTTCATTCACTGGTTATAATTTTGAAAATGCTATAAATACAGTATATCTAATGAACATTGGTGACAAAATATCACACCACCATAATGTATATGTCTTCTGGTAATTTCTGATTAAGTCTCTCTCTCTCTCTCTCTCTCTCTCTCTTTCTCTCTCTCTCTCTCTCTCTCCCTCCCTCCCTCCCTCCCTCCCTCTGTGTGTGTGTGTGTGTGTGTGTGTGAACATTTTCCATTGATCTCTAAGGACAAGGTATATATTTAATTTTATTTTTAACATGTTTTAAAATCTAACAACTATAATGGGATTTTTTATCAAATACTAATTACTTAAATATTATTTTACTGTGAAGAGATATACTGTACATATTTTTAAACGAAGTAAGCTATAGGAGCATTCATTTAAACCAAAGTAAGGTAGCCCCTGATCACATGCCCTATTTTCCTGAAAATAAGACCTCCCCGGATTATAAGCCTAATCGGGCTTTTGAGCGAATTCCCTCCCCTGAAAATAAGCCCTCCCCAAAAATATTGCAATACAACAGCAGCAACGAGGTGACCCCACTTGCCACCTTCTGCACCTCAAAAATAATAAGACCTCCCTGACAATAAGGCTGTGCTTATTTCAGGGGTCAAAAGATAATAAGACCCTGTCTTATTTTTGGGGAAACACCATAGGATTTCACATAAATTGTAGCAGACTATATCACCAAATTCAGAGGCAGTTGGTTTGTTTGCTTAAACATAAGGACCAAGATAAATGGATTTAGTTTCTTCTAGTCATGTATTATGCATTATGTGCCATCAAGTCAGTGTTGATTCTATGACCACATAGATAGACTTTTCTGGATCCTCACATCTATTTTCATTTCAGGGTTAAAATGTTGCTCTTGTCCATTCCAGTAATAACATCCCATCTTTGCTCTTTTCCCTGCAACTTTCAGGGATTTCTTTTAAAAAAAAATGATTCCAGCTTCGATTTAAAGCTTTCCTAAATTGTTCTGTTTCTTTAAGCACAGCCTGACCTTTGAGGTAAGGCAATTTCTAGCCTTCTTGTTTTCAACTCAACTGCTGCCCTTTTCCTAAAGACTGTAACAAAGCAATTCATCTTGTGGTCTACCTGTTGCTGCAGCTGGAAAAAAAGAGATCTGGAAAGTAGAGTTCTATATACGGTGATTCCCATGGTAAAGGAAGCTGAGGGATTTTGGTGACCAACAAGTCTCAAATAAGTCTGGATCGATCCCTTTCATCTGACTAGAAAGAGTACAGAGAAGAGCAACAAAGATGATTAGGGGACTGGAGGCTAAAACATGACGAACAGTTGCAGGAACTGGGTATATCTAGTTTAATGAAAAGAAGGACTAGGGGTGGCATGATAGCATTTTTCCAATATCTCAGGGGTTGCCATAAAGAAGAGGGAGTCAAACTATTCTCCAAAGCACCTGAGGGTAGAACAAGAAGCAATGGGTGGAAACTAATCAAGGATGGAAGCAACTTAGAACTAAGGAGAAATTTCTTGACAGTTAGAACAATTAATCAGTGGAACAACATGCCTCCAGAAATTGTGAGTGTTCAATCACTGGAAGTTTTTAAGAGGATGTTGGATAACCATTTGTCTGAAGTGGTATAGGGTTTCCTGCCTAGGCAGGGGGTTGGACTAGAAGACCTCCAAGGTCCCTTCCAACTCTGTTATTCTATTTTATTCTGTACTACCAGGCTTTTTTTCTTTCATGTCCATTTCTATTTTAGAAATGCTAGAAAGAACAATGTCTCTTTAAATCAAATTTTTTTTCTGCAATCAAAGATTTCCCCTCCCTCTCATTTTTAGGTTCAGGTAGCTGAGAACATCTGCTGGTACCTCCTACCAAACAATCCCTTTCTTCCTGTCCAGAAAGCATAGAGGCCAGAGGGGAAAATAAAATTAGCAAGCTTTCTTGCTTTAAAATTGTACACAAGAATGCTACTAACATGCCACGTGAAAAAGAATAGACTCTCAAACACACAGTTCTAGCTTCTATTTTCACTTTTTTATTTCAGCCCTATCTCCTCTGAAGGGCAGGCTTAGTGCAGTCATCCTCATTTTTCTTTTTCCTTGGTCTCTCTCTTTCTCTTTTTGATAACACAACCTTATTTTGAAATTATCTGTATGAACTAGAAAGCAAAATATGAATCAGAGATCAACCGATTTTTGAGGTGTTGAGTTTCTTTCAGCACGGATTTTAGAAAATAGATCAGAACTGACAAGCCAACAGTTAGTACTATTACTGTTCTCCTGCTGTCTAACTTCCTATAGCAATTTCTAATCCTTATTCATACATAGATGTCTTATGCAACTGAAATACATAATATAGTCCGCTATGATGAGACTCAATTTGATCTCTGACTTGTAATTTCACAGTTGCTCTGTATGTTACACTTTAGTTTCTCGCTATCCATCTGTGTTTACATCTGACAAAAGTCTGGAATGTAATTTTCAATGAGTTCACTGTGTGAAAATTCATACAATCATATGAATACTGATGTAAGAAATAGCCAGAGGCTCATCAACACAGTAACAGTTCTGTATGCGTCGATTCATTTGCACACAGAAATCAATTTTACACATGAATATATTAAAAAATGTACTGTATGTTTCACACTATTTTCCTTTGATAAAGCAGCAGTGCTGGCTACCGCACAGAAATGAACACTTTGAAGTTGGTTTTTAAAATTGAGTTACCCAAATTGAACATAATTAAGTTCTATTACCTGGCACGAAGGTGCGATAGGTTTGATATTAAAATGTATTATTGAAATGCTATTACAGTATTTCTTATGTTATTTTTCACCATCTCTGTTTTTTGGTTTGTTTACAACAAAGGGGCATTAGGGAAGTAAACTAGTTTGTCATTATAATGCAATTACCATGGCAAGATGAATACAAACATCCCTACATTTATTTATTATGCAACCCCCTCCCACATCTTAAGAAATATATAAATGTGAGAAAGAAAATGGATTGTATCTGTGTTGGTTTGCAGAAAGTATAAGATAAGGCTCCAATTATGAAATATAAGTATGAAATATGTAGTTGAAAGTTAAGCACAGAGTGAAATAAGAACAATATATTGTAGAAATATTATGGAATTTCATGAGCATAAATTGAATGCTTAGCAAATGATTCCACACAGAGTAGGAAATAAAAATAGGAAGTGTTATATCTGTAGTTTATGATACTTATGGATAAGTATCGATTGGTATGTCAGCAGAAAGAAAATTGAATGCAATAGAAGTGGCATATGTTGGAAAAGTGTGCTAAAATGCTGAATGTTGATTGAAACTAAAGTGGGTGGCCAAAGTATTACTTTGGGGTGGCTCAATTATATACAGTAAATGATTAAAAATGAAATTACAAAACAAAATATGAGAAGATTGAAGAGGATAAGATAAGGGGAAAGAATGTGATTGAATGGAGTTGATGAGATATTCAAAAAGAAGGAAATGAGAAGAACAAAAGGCAATGTATAAATCAGTGGATGGATATAGTTAAAGCAAGGAGACTTTGCAGGGACAGAAAGATACTGAGATATAACAAGCAGTGTTGGTGTAAACAAGATGAAGCAATTTAGCAATATTTTCCTTTTCTCTGATGGTGTTCTTTTAATCTACTTTTTGGTTCTTGCTCCTGAACAGCTCCATTTCTGTGCTTTGCATAATGTTTAGCCCACCACCACCAAAGTAAATAGCATGATGGGTACATGTATATGCAGAAGAATGAAAAGTAAAAATGTAGAATTTAATAATAAATTCTTATTGTTGATCAAATGAGAGAAAAGTCTCATGCAGCAAATGTCTAGGGACAGAATTAATTCATATTCTAGAACCAAATATTGGCTGGCTCCAGCTTAATCAATTTAGCAGTGTTATACAAAGTAGGATATTGGCCTTGTCAATGTTGATGAATGGATGATTCATTATGAAAAACTTTCAACTCCACATTTTGTGCACATATTCCAAAAGGCTTTATGACTTTATCCTACATTTTCTGAGTATCCTACTATTCCTATTAAGGCTAAGCATTGATCAAGCCAGGGGTGAAATCCAGCAGGTTCTGACAGGTTCTGGAGAACCAGTAGTGGAAATTTTGAGTAGTTTGAAGAACCAATAGTGGAAATTTTAAGTAGTTCAGAAAACCAACAAATGCCACCTCTGGCTGGCCCCAGAGTGGGATGGGAATGGGGATTTTGCAGTATCCTTCCCCTGCCATGCCCACCAAGCCACATCATGCCCACCAAGCCACGCCCACAGAACTGGTAGTAAAAATATGAATTTCACCACTGGACCAGGTTATATGTGGGATTGACTTTCTCTCACTGTTTCTGCTCAATTCACCAAATTTAGCAATGCGGGCATGCTCCATTATTAAACAAGATCCTCTTGTTGGACCTACGAGTTGTGCCTTCTCTGACAGTGCTTGCCTTGCGGAATAGATCCCAGTGAAATGTAGATGACCATCATTGTGTTGGTCTTTTGTAAGCCTCTGGCTTACAAAGTTAGTCTAGCCCTTGTTGTTGATGTGTTTATAATTGGAAGGTGTTATTTTCCCAGCAGGCCATGGGTTATTGTTTTAATGTTGGGTTTTTACCTTTGTATGCTGCCCAGAGTTACTGTTGTGAGATGACTGACCATATACATTATTTAAATAAAATACATTAGCAACATTATGCCAATCACATTTGCTTGCATACCAGTTGTTGAGGAACAAAGGCAGGACTGAGATATCTTGTTTTGGCCACTGTGAAAAGGACTAAGATAGGACTTGGTCTGACTGAACAGAATTGTTCTTACGTTTTTATGTAAATGAAAGGTGAGAGAGAAAATAAAATAAATCTAATGTTGTCTAGTTTACACCAGCATTGTTCACTATACATTTCCATACATTTCTATCCTGTACACCATCCTTGGGTTCCACCACACCCACATGCCAGTTCAGTGTGTGTCATATACTTGTTGTTTGCTTAACAATCCTATCTATATTTTAACAGTTCTCCAGTTATACTGTCTATATTTACAGCCAAGCATTTTTTCAACATACTCACAGAATGACTTCCTAGACATTTTTTTACAAACATAAACTTTTATCATATCTACCTCAATGATATTCATTGACATATCACTGAAGTTCCTATACAAACTATCAAAACAATAATATTTCTAATACCCTCTTACTTCAGCTTCATCCCTGATAATTTCATCCCCTTTATTCTTAATCTCACTCATTTATTTCTATTAAAATTCTTTGCATTTTCTCTGTACCTTCTAATCTTAACTTTTCTCCCCTTTATTTTAATGCAGTCTTCTTTTCATTCTTCAGTACACATTTTCATATAATATTATTTGTTGCCCTTATTTTTGCAATGATTATTTTCTTATATGTATTTTTCTTATCTGCAATCTCTTTCACTTCATTCTACCAAGAATAGCATTTCCTTTTATTGTAAATCTACAGCACACATTTGTCAAACATTTGTAACATAATCCTTTTCACTTTATTCAAAACAGTTTCCATAAATCTTCCCACAGATCCACTTTCCATGCACACTGATAGAGATTAATCTATCTATTAAAACTTTTCCATATGACAGTCATACTTTCTCTTCCTTCAGTTTTTCTTCTTTCTCTCAAATATCTTTCCCTTTTTTTCTTTCCTTTCCCAAGTATGTCAATTGTATGAACTTCCTAGATAGTGGGATGAAAACAACTATGTTGCAGTGGTGGGATTCAAATTTTTTTACTACTGGTTCTGTCAGCATTGCTTGGTGGGCATGGTGTTGCTTGGTGGGCGTGGCTTTGTGGGTATGGCAGGGGAAGGATACTGCAAAATCCCCATTCCCTCCCCACTCCTGGGGAAAGGTTACTGCAAGATCCCCATTCCTTCCCCACCTCACTAACCTGCTTTCCAGCTCCATTCTTCTGTTCAGGGCAACAAAAGAAGATCAGCTGGGAGGCTGGGGGCCTGAGAGGCAGGAGGGGAAGGATCATCCTATAGCTGGTTCTCTGAACTACTCAAAATTTCTGTTACCGGTTCTCCAGAATCTGTCAGAATTGGCTGAACATCACCTCTGCTAAGTTGGCTTGTAAGGTAATCTCTTGATAAAACATGCTAGCTTATATAGAAATGCTTGAGCATGCTTGTGAGAAAGTTTGCCTCAGTTGAGTTTGTATTATACTGGCCTACATTTGGCAGAATTGATCACTGCTATTCCCTTGCCATTGGCAAGGAATACTGCATGTGACATGGATAAAGATGGTAGCCCAATGTATATTTTCTTCATCTTAACTATGAAACTCTGAGTTGACAAAATCTATGATGGGTAATAAAAGTCAATATTCCTGGGGCCATCTTTTGAGAATGGAGGACTGTGACTTAGGATGATAAACAGCATGAATTGAAAAGGATACAAAGTATAAAAATGTAAAGGTCTTAAAGGAATGGGCCCTGATCTTGTGGAGCAGCTGATGTTTACATCCATGGAAGTGAAGATATACCAGTAGATTTAATTGTAAATGAAAGCAAAGTCTGCTGAAATCTGTTACTATCCTCTAGATTGTTGTGGGTGCACATAAAAATCAAAGGTTATTGATGAGAGTTCTGTATTACACTCCATTGAAATAGGATAATTGGGGTGGGCAGGGGGGGGTGAGATCCTGTGCAAAAACTGAGGGAAAACATTCTCTTGGGTGGTACAAAGTAATGGGTGGAAATGTGATGACAAAGTATGCCAAAAGTGACTGAGTTATTTCGAAACTCAAGCATGGATGAACATAGAGATTGTTTGATGAACATCTAGTTTGTAAAAACTATATGACAGAAGAACAGAACAGAACAGAATTATTTATTGGCCAAGTGTGATTGGAAACACAAGGAATTTGTCTTTGGTGCATAAGCTCTCAGTGTACATCAAAAATACATTCATCAAGAATCCTAAGATGCAACACTTAGCGATAGTCATAGGATACTAAATAAGCAATCAAATCATACTAGGAAACTAAATAAAACAATATAAATTGTAAAGACGCAAGCAACAAGATTATAATCATGTGGGAGGAGATAGGTAATGTGAAGGATGAGAAGAATAATAGTAATACAGTCTTAGTAAATAGTTTGACAGTGTTGTAGGAATTAGTTGTTTAGCAGAGTGATGGCATGCAGGAAAAACTGTTCTGGTGTGCAATGCCCTATAATGTCATTTTGAGGGTAGAAGTTGAAACAATTTATGAATGGGAAAGTCCATAGATATTTCCACAGCCCCCTTTTTGACTTATGCAGTATACAGGTACTCAATAGATGGCAAGTTGGTAAATTGTTTTTTCTGCAGTTCTAATTATCTGTTGAAGTTTGTGTTTGTCTTGTTTGGAAGGGACCTTGGAGGTCTTCTAGTCCAATTCTCTGCTCAGGCAGGAAACCCTATAACTAGGGGTGGGAACCTACTGGTTTAACAATCAGTTCACTGCAAGTGTGCGTGGTTTACAGAAAACTCACCTTCCGCATTACTCCTGGCGAGAAAAACAGCTGAGGTGTGGCACTGATCTACTCTGCCATGCCAATCAGCTGGGCTTCGGAAAAGGAAATATAGGAAATATATATATACAGGGGCGGGTGGACAGTCCCACTTCAATGTCGGAACAAACTGTTTCGCTCCCAGCTGATAGTCAGAGCTACCAGTTTGCCTGAACCAGTCCAAAGCAGTAGACCCCCCACCCCATGGTTGCCTAATCTCTTCTTAAAAACTTTCAGTGTTGAAGTATTCACAACCTCTGGAGGTAAGTTGTTCCACTGAGTAATTGTTCTAATTGTCAGAAAATTTCTCCTTAGTTCTAGGTTGCTTCTTTGATTATCAGTTTCCATACATTGCTTCTTGTCCTACCTGCAGGTGCTTTGAGAATAGCTTGACTCCCTCTTCTTTGTGGCAACCTCTGAGATATTGGAACACTGCTATCATGTCACCTCCTAGTCCTTCTTTTCACTAAACTAGACATACCAAATTCCAGCAACCATTCTCTAGCAACCATCCTCCAGTTTCCTTTTTTAATTTTTTTTATTTTTCAACAGACATAGACAAACAAAACATAAAACCATCTTCAATTACATACAGTATGTCGATTGGTTACAAGGTTTTTGTGCATCCTTTCCATAGTCCTCACTTACAATTTATATGAAATCACATATTATCAAATCAAATATATATGTATACATTATTATCATTGTACATCATTTATTTGACTATAACTATTATTCCTTCATTTTAAACGAGATATTCTAGGTATTGGATTCATTTATTTTATAACAATTCATTACATCATCTTAAATCTATTAAATAATGTATTTTTATGTTGTATTCTGTATCATTCTATTATTCTTGTATTATAAAATTCTCTAGTGTCTTTCATTTCCATATCATCCTCCAGTTTCCTAATCATCTATGTTGCTCTTCTCTGCACTCTTTTTAGAGTCTCAACATCTTTTTTTCATCATGGTGACCAAAACTGGTTGCAGTATTGTCATAGCAAGGTGTTATAAAGTGGTATTAACACTTCGTGTGATTTGGATTTCATCCTTCTGTTGATGCATCCTAGAACCATGTTTCACATATCTGGTTTAAACATGTGTTGAAGGCATGGTTTATTCATGATTATACATAGTAAAGGAAGGAATATAAATCTGATTGATTTGACCACTTATGATATAAGATTGAGAGGCTTAGTGAAAGATGCACAAATGATGAATGGCTCTGGTTGTGGAACAGAACAATTTTTGGTAGTGTCAAGACTGAATTTTGGAACAATCATGATCATGTGTTACTCACCACCAAAATATTATGATGGACATCTGTACTTCAAAATATAGTAATACACAACTTACTTTTGAGTTGCTCCTTTTTTTCCCTTTTCATATTTCACAGCTTGAAATAAGAAATAAATTAAAAGCTATTCTTGCATCTGAAAGTTTCAATCAAAAGTGTGTTCAAGAAAAGATTCAGAGAACTGAAATAATAAGATACCTCTGAAATGAAATGATAAAGAAGATTCTTAGAGTGCGTATTCTATTACCAGATTATACCACAACAGCTACAAAAACAATTGATCAAAAAAAAATTTAACATTACAAATTGTATTAAAGGTAATGATTTATGCTTTAATTTGTATAACAACTTTAGGAAGGGTAGAAAAACAAAAGAACATTTGGGAAATGCTGCATTATTAAAACTATAAATTCACCCAGAGGAAGAAAAGTGGTCCCTTTTTCATAAATATAAAGACAAAGGGATAAAGAAGGTACCACTTTTTCCATTAGCTCAGTATATGATGCCTTTAAATTTTACTGGCTTTGGGTTTAGCTGCCACAATACCCTCAACTTTACTTCTTTTTCTGGCAGGGTATTAAAATGCTTATAAAATTGAAATAAATGACTCTTAGTACACCCTTGAACTAAAAGAAATAACCAAAGACATAATTAACAAGAAAGAAAGGAAGGAAGGAAGGAAGGAAGGAAGGAAGGAAGGAAGGAAGAAGAAAGAAAGAAAGAAAGAAAGAAAGAAAGAAAGAAAGAAAGAAAGAAAGAAAGAAACAAGAAAACCACTTTAAAATGGTTTACTGTCACTATCTTCATGTATTCTTGTGGTTTTTAGGAAATAAAAGCTATTTTCTTTATTGGCTTTATCTGCACAATATGCATAAATCTCTCAGATCTTTATATTGGTGAATCTGGTGGTATATAGCCTTACTAATTCAATCAATACTCTTTAATTTGGAACACTGAGTCCCCACTCACTTTCTTCAGAAAGTGTTTGGCAACCCATAAGCCTGCGTACCAGAAGAGTAATGAGAAAGTTTCATGGCATCATTAGCCTGTTTTTCATTAACTAGAGAGAAAGTTCTAGTAATTGATTGGTTGCAGTCAGTCTGTCTTTGGGGACTATGTGTTATGCTGATTGTAGATTATTATTATTATGGTTGGTCACAAAATGACAGGGATGCTTAGGCTGGATTTGTCATTTTTATTGACCTATCATGTCCTTCTGAAAGACCTCGGATAGGCAGATGTTGTTCAATGGTGTTAAAGGTACTGTCACAGGATGTCGGTTGTTTCAAGTAAAGCTTCCTTTTATAATTGACTAATGGTGATTTTGTTGATGGTTTTCAAGTGGTGCTCTAGATGTTTCAGTATTGCATCCAAACTGCCCATTATGATTGGTTCTAACTTTGTTTTCTTTTGCCACAGTTTCTCTACTTCTATTTGTAGGTCTTCGTATTTGGGAAACCAGCAAAAAAAAATGCTAGAAACCAACAAAACAATTGCAAATTGCCATTATGGGACCTTAGGACATTTCAACTTGTCATAAAATGAAACCAGTTGCCAAGCGACCAAAATGTAGTCACATGGCCATTGGGGAGGGGGGCATTTTATATTGACAGAAGTGCTTTATTTTTTTCATATCTCTAAGTGGTTGTAAGTTGAGGACTGCCTGAAAATGCATGTGAGTTTAGTATTCATTGAATATTAAAAACAAAGCCAAGGTTATCAACAAGATTTTAATAATAAAAATCTGAGAGGTGGCATATACAATAAAAGTATGATAAGTAAGGAGTTAAGTAGCACATTACATTGTACATTAGAACCAGGGTGCACAATTTCCATCAGTAGGATAATTTGTTTTTGCATGCAAACAGACAGGTTGATTAGGAGATTCAGGAGTTTTGTGAATGCTATTGATCTCTTAAGCATACAAGGCTTAAAGTATACATTTTTCCTTTAAACCCCAAATTCTAAACAAATTAAAAAAAGGGGCTACACCCTTTTAGGAGATGTTTGGAAGTCACCACTAGAATTCTCTAGGCTTCCTCCATCTTCTGAACTGTCTTTTAGAACATTGCTGCAGAATGAACTATAGGTGAGACTAAGAGAATTTGCTGAGTGAGCCAAAAATTTGCTGTCATGCACCTAATCTAACTAGCACAAAATCAAGAAGAGTTGGCAAAAGAAAAATAATGAAATGTGAAAATGAATGAGTGGACTTTTATCAGTTGCTTTTTTGGTCCAGACAAATGCTACAACTTTTAGAACTTCAGAGTTAGAGAGAAAGGTCAAAGTTATGGAAGGGCACCAAAATGAAAATAATGAGTGTAATGAAAGTAATGTATGCTAGATAGAGTTGGGCCAAATTGTCAGATCTGATTTTGCTCAGTTCTCCTTTTTTTCTGAATTTCTAAAGTCCATGTTATATTGTTTCCTCATAAATTTGCATACTTAAAAAAAAATCAATACATGCACAGTTGCATATATTTTCATCTACATTTTTCCAAATGTGTCTGTTCAGTGTGTTGTGTTGTTTTGCTTTACATAGATAATTTTATGAGAAATTTTATCTACTATACAGTATATCTGCATACAATTTCCTATAGTGTACTGCCCTAACCCAATTACCCTCCCCCATTAAACAGCATCTTTGCCATCTAATGTGTAGAACCATTCCTCAAAACTAAGATAATATAGAAATTCAAGTAACAGACATAGTGTTAAATAAATTTAAAGTTCAAGAGTAGTATTCCAGATATAGTCCAAAGATCAAGGAGCAATTTCCAAGAAACAAAGATTAATGCAGAACAAAGTTTTGCTATGCAGATATTTCCCAGGGATCAGAATCAGGGTGTCAGGCCTCCAGTCATATTCGTTTTAGGATCTTTGACCTGCCACACTTTCTATTATTTCACTATGCTGTTTCATTAGTGGGGAATAGGGAGGGGGAATAGTAAGAAGCACAATGCGATGTTATCAAAATAAAACATTCCTTTCTAGAAGCCCAAGGTCATCTTTTGTCTCCGCACCTCTGCACCTGACTGGAACTAGATGGGTGGGAATGCCAGTGTGGCAGAGGAAGATTGGACCATGTGATGGACTTGTGGGGGTGGGGGCAAGGTTTTGAACTTTCAACTGGGTGGAAACCCAGGAAGTTTTCAGATTCGGGTTTCCACAGATGTGCCAACATGTCTCTTATTAAATTGGAAGTTTGATGAAAGTTATGCCTTGAACTCTGATTTAATTCTGGATGATACTTGGAATACCGACACAGGGTTACTAATGTCTGGATTCCTAAAAAGCAACATTAAAACTTATAGAATGAATCCTTCACATGAAATAGAGCTCCATGCTGAGTAAGCCTTCATCTATCTATCTATCTATCTATCTATCTATCTATCTATCTATCATCTATCTATCTATCTATCTATCTATCTATCTATCTATCTATCTATCTATCTACCATCTATCTTATTTATTTATTTATTTATTTATTTATTTATTTATTTATTTATTTATTTATTTATTTATTTATTTATTTAGTATGCCGCCCACTCTCAAAGAGACTCAGGGTGGCTTACAGGTAAAAAAAAGGGAGGGGGAGACATACAAAAAAATAAAAAAACAACATTAAAAGTTCAACAACATTCATAACTTAGAATGGGGCTGGATACATCAACAGCCCCAGGCCTGCCAGAACAGCCAGGTCTTGGTCGCTTTGCGGAAGGCCGGAAGGGTAGTAAGGGTCCGGATCTCAACGGGAAGATCGTTCCATAGGGCTGGAGCAGCTACAGAGAAGGCCCTCCCCCAGGGAGTCGTCAGCTGACATTGACCGGCAGATGGAATCCGGAGGAGGCCTAGTCTGTGCGATCTTATAGGTCTCTGGGAGGTAACTGGCAGGAGGCAGTCTCTCAGGTAGCCGGGTCCGATACCATGTAGGGCTTTAAAAGTAATGACTAGCACCTTGAAGCGTGTCCAGAGACCAATGGGAAGCCAGTGCAGCTCGCAGAGGATAGGTGTGACGTGGGTGTATCTAGGTACACCCACTATTCTCTGAGGGGCATATAATTTCACCCCCAGGCTAAGAGATGGAATAGCTGGACCGTCCTTGGGAGGGAGCATCAACAGCCACTCAGTCTTGTCGGGATTGAGTGCAAGCTTGTTCATTCCCATCCAGACCCTAACAGCCTCCAGGCACTGGCACATCACTTCTACCGCTTTGCTGAGTTGGCACGGGGCGGACAGATACAATTGTATATCGTCCGCGTATTGGTGGTATTTAATCCCATGCCGGCATATGATGTCACCCAGCGGCTTCATGTAGATGTTAAATAGGAGGGGGGAACAGGACCAAACCCTGTGGTACCCCATAATTGAGGGGCCTAGGGGTCGATCTCTTCCCTCCAACCAACACCGCCTGTGACCTGTCCAAGAGGTAGGAGGAGAACCACCGATGAATGGTGCCTCCCACTCCCACCTCTCGCAACCGTCGCAGAAGGATACCATGGTCAATGGTATCGAAGGCTGCTGAGAGGTCAAGAAGCACTAGGATAGAGGAGTGACCCCATCCCTGGCTCACCAGAGATCATCGATCAGTGCAACCAAAGCAGTTTCCATGCTGTAACCAGGCCTGAAACCCGTCTGAAACGAATCTAGATAATCGGTTTCATCCAAGATCCGTCGGAGTTGAAAGGTCACCACTTTCTCAACAACCTTCCCTACAAAGGGAAGGTTGGAGACTGGACAATAGTTACTCAAAATGGCTGGGTCCAGAGAAGGTTTCTTCAGGAGGGGTCTCACCACCGCATCCTTTAGGAGGTGCGGGAAGGATCCCTCCTGGAGAGAGGTGTTAACTATCGTCTGGAGCCAGCCACGTGTCACCTCTCTGCTGGTCAAGACCAGCCAGGAGGGGCATGGGTCCAGTATATAAGTGGAGGCACTCACCGCTCCCATGGCCTTGTCCACTTCCTCAGGAGCGACAAGTTGAAATTCGCTCCATAAAATCCGCTCAAGACCTTCCCCCAGTACCTCGGCTGGTACCGTGCAATTGGAGTCCAGATCCGTCCGAATCTGAGTGACTTTATCCATTAGAAACTGAACAAATTCCTCAACTCTACCCTGTAAAGGTTCATCCGCAACCCTCCCTTTCAAGAGGGAGCGGGCTATTCTAAACAAGGCAGCTGGGCGCGATTCAGCGGATGCAATAAGAGTGGAAAAATGCGGACATTTCGCCACCCATATTGCCACGAGATAGGTCCTGATATAGGCTCTCATCAGTGCTCGGTCAGATTCAGAGTTACTGGCCCTCCAGCGGCGCTCTAGGCGTCTCTTTTGGCACTTCATCTCCCAGAGTTCCTCGGTAAACCAAGGAGCCCTTTTGGATCCACTACCTCGGAGAGGCCGTAAAGGCGCAATCCAGTTTAGAGCCCCCGCCACCGCTGAATTCCAAGCTAAGGACTCCACTAAGGACTCTACCAGACTGTGGACAAGAGCGTCAGGTATTTCTCCAAGCACCGTCTGAAATCCCATAGGGTCCATCAGGCATCTGGGACGGAACCACCTAATTGGTTCCTCCTCCCTACAGTGGGGGATTGGTTTCCGAAAGTCAAGCCTCAGTAGGAAGTGATCAGACCATGACAAGGGCAAGGTCTTAATGCCCCTCAAATCTAGATCACGTCTCCACTGCTCTGAGAGGAATACGAGGTCAAGCGTGTGACCCACTGAGTGAGTCGGACCCCAGATTACTTGGGTCAAGTCCATGGCTGTCATGGAAGCCATGAACTCCTGCGTCCCATCAGAGTGTTCACCAAGCGAAGGCAGATTGAAATCCTCCAGCACCATAAGCCTGGGGAACTCTACCGCCAGCTCGGCTACTGACTCGAGGAGTGAGGGGAGGGCTGTTGCAATGCTGTTGGGAGGTAGGTACATTAACAACAAGCCCCCTTGACCCTCAAGGTCCAACTTCACCAACAGGGACTCACACCCGACAAGCTCCGGAGCAGGGATCCTTCGAGAAACTAATGACCCTTGGATGATGACAGCCACTCCTCCACCCCTTCCCTGGGGTCGCGGCTGATGGAACACCTGAAACCCTTCTGGGCACATTTCAGTGAGGGGAACTCCTCCTTCCGGGCCCAGCCAGGTTTCAGTAATGCATGCCAGGTCTGTCAGTATCTATCTATCTATCTATCTATCTATCTATCTATCTATCTATCTATCTATCTATCTATCTATCTATCTATCTATCTATCTATCTTTATATTGCCACCTATTCGCCCATGGTGACTCAAGGCGGCTTACAGAATTTAAAACCACATTTAAACTAACAAAAAGAATTAAATAATTGAATATAGTACAATATAACAAAATCATGCCCTGGTGAGAGAAGTTCATATGAGCCATTTAATGGCTCCATCCTGCTCTAGGTTCCCAAGATCCACTGGCAGAACCAGATCTTCAGTGCCTTCCAGAAGAGTATTAGAGTGGGAGGCATTCTAATCTCTGGGGGATTGATGTTAAAGAGAGAGGGAGCTACCATGGAGAAGACCCTTCTTCTGGGTCTCACCAGGTGTATCTCCCTTGGAGATGTGACCCGCAACATTCCCTGCCCCCTTCTCTGATGGGTCAGGTAGATGTGACCAGCAAGAGACGGTCCCTCAGATAACCTGGTCCCAAGCCATGAAGGACTTTAAAGGTGACAACTAGCACCTTGAATTGCACCCGGAAGCTAATAGGCAACCAATGCAGCTTCCTCATTGTGCAGCTCCTTTACCCGTGAGAAAACCTATTGCTTAGTCCTTCACTATATTTGGTGATGAGTCTCAGTTGCCAGTGTTTTCTGGGAAGATTTCCAACTCCTAGTGGGATTATTTTAAGAAAACCTCAGCATCACAGGGGTCCAAATCTGAGGTTTTATATTTGGACGGACAGGCTGAATATTTCTTCTTGGCAATTCAGATACATCTTTTGGTTAGGATTCTCCCACAGAAGACTTTCACAGAAAAGAAAAGCTTTTTTAAATAATAAAATAATGGCATATCTTTATACAGTTTGAAAAAAAAATGCATTCATGTATGTACTGCAGTTACATCATTATGTAGTTATACTTCCATATTATATTCACTTGATAGTAAGACATTGTTTTCTTCTAAATAGTTGTATATGAACTGAGGGGTAAACCTGATAAAAAACAGAAACTGTTGCGAAGTAAAAAAATTAGCATAAGGTACAAATCACTGCAGGAATTCGTCCTTAAAAATATGGCCAGATTTGGGGATTGGACAGATTTGGAGACTGGCCAGAAGTTTAGCAGCTGCTCAAGAAGTCTATTTAACCCTTTTGCAGCACCTAAGCAGGGAATGTCTTTTTTTCCCTCCCATCTCTGTTCAGATACTCTGATCTTCACTTCAGCTGTACTGAAATGGGTTTCCCTTCCCTACCCATTGCAGCTACAGTATCTCTTCACATTGACCTGTCTGCCTTCTATCTCTAATTTTGCTATTTCTGCTGGAAGGAAAGAGAGGAATATATGGATGTGTGATAAGTGCCAGCGATGTCCGTGGGAGAGAAAATTATTAGTATAATGAAAGAATATCAATTAATTTTATAGAGGGACTACTCAATTTATAGGCAATTAATTTTGAGCAGTAGTTATTAATTTTCCCGCCTCTCCTGGTCCTATATTTTTGGAGTGTGGTGTCTGGGAAGTATATATATAGTATATTGACAGACATAAACACTTGTAAAAATATAATAGAAGCACATAATTTTCAAGGAGGATTGACGATTAGTTTCAGATAGAGTTGGCAATCTGAGGTTGATGCACTAGGCAAGCTAGGTATTCTGCATCTTTGTTTCTGTGTTTACCCCTTGTTCTTTTTTCTTTTGTGGGAAAGGATATGTGATATATTTAGCGTTGTCTTCTTTGGGGACAAACACAGTAGGCTTGAGGCATGGAAATGGGTTAAATTTCATTAATATGCAATCTAAGTGAAGTATATTGCAATCCTAGACAGGGGTGTGTTCCAGCAGGCACTACTGCTGGTTCGCTAGCATGTGCACCATGCATATGCTTGATGTGCACTGTAGGCGCATGCACAGTGCAATAAAAATTGTTCTGCACATGCGCAGAAGTGAAAACATGAGAAGCGCCTGGAGAACCAGTTTAGGGGCGTGGCAGACCTGGGTCACTGCCAGTTCCAAGTGACCGACAGTGGCTGAACCGGGCCGAACCAGTAGAACCCACCACTGATCCCAGATGACTCAATAGAGTTATGAAAAGTATGGGAAGAGAGGCGAAGAGAGAAATCTATAAAGTAAGGGCATGAATATATTTAAAGACAATAAAAACCAAAACAGAAAATGAGACCAGAGATTCTTCTTGTAGAGAATCCAGGAAAATAAATGGATGAGCCCCTGGCATCTGGCTTTAGCACCTCTAATGTTAAAAGACAGAAAAGCTGCTATTCACAGTACCCATCCATTTAATTGTTGAGAGCACAATTACTGTAGTATCCTGTACTGATTTTGGGATGTAGGCATGTAGTTGGGGCAGAGGTTGTCCATTAAGAAGCCATGTTGTGAACGTTATAAAGAATTAGATCAGGATTTTAAAATGGGTTGATAACAGTTACAATGGATCAGTGGTGGGATTCAAAAATGTTTACTACCAGTTCTGTGGGTATTGTTTGGTGGGGATGACTTGGTGGGCATGGCAGGGGAAGGATAGTGTACAATCTCCATTCCCTCCCCACTCCAGGGGAAGGTAACTGCAAAATCCACATTTCCTCCCAATCAGCTGGGACTCGGGAGGCAGAGAATAGAAGGGGAGGTCCAGTCAGAGGTGGTATTTACTGGTTCTCCAAACTACTCAAAATTTCTGCCACTGGTTCTCCAGAACTGGTCACAACCTACTGAATATCAATTCTGCAGTGGATAAATCCTAAGCATCATATCATCAGAAACCCGAGCAATTGTCATTTCCATTTTGTGCCACAAAGAAGCAGCCTCAAATAGAATGGATTAAAGTCATCTCACTGGAACATTAAAACTGACTATTCTTTTCTTTTAGATAAACTAGCTTAACTGTATATACTAACTTCTTTTTTTTTAAATCCTGCCTGTAACTGTGAACAAGGATTTCTCAGTCAATGTGAGTTCAAGAGCATACTCATAATCAGTGTTTTAGGGAGTCTTTCACTGTCTTGCTGTTGTTGCTGTTGTTTCTTACCTTGTAGATGATATTTCACCAAATCAAGAAAATAATACAAATTATTTTTAAGAGGAAATTAAAGCAACTGATATACTCAGTTTTGCCATCTGTTGCATCTGTGTTTTTCCTAGAATAATTTTCAAATTATTCTTCCTGATCTATCCCCACACTGTCATCAGACACTGATTCAAGAGATTCACAGTCTACCTGTGTTGTCATAGATGGAAATGAAAGGCAAAGCTGAGTGCCGCTCACATATAGGTGGCACGTCAATCCAAGTCTCTGGAGACCTGAATGGTACTGGTATTTTAACTGAAGTGTCATTTTGATTCTTTCTGTTCTTTATTTCCTTCTCCTGCAACAGTGTTTCCCTCTTTCATTATTTATTTCCCTGACAAGCTTTTGTCTTTACCGTTCCTTTCATTTAAATCCTACCAACAGAAAATATAAAAGAAAGGAGGACGGGGGAAAAAAAACCTTAAAATTTTATCTTGCATTTGAAATTGTATCCTGAAATGAATGCTAAGAAATTACTTGGAACAAAAAGACAGTTCAAGATACCTTCCTGCCCCAAAACCTATAACAGCATTCATCAGTCTGATGCTTTGAAAATATATTGGAACCAATGCTCCCAGCAGAACATAGGTGGAGAGCAATAGTCTAAATCAGGGTTATTAAACTCAAGGCCGAGGTGCTTAGACCTGGCCCACGGGGCCTCCATGGAAACTGTGAAGGACTAGCCCACAATGCCTCTGTCAGCAAAAATGGAGCTCAGGAGGGCCATGCTCCTGCAACTCTCTGCCAGCAAAAACAGAGCTCGGTTTTCACTAGCATAGCACTCCGGCCACCACAGGTGCCTCCAACATGGATGACGTCGAGCTAGCCATGCCCACCCTGGCAATGCCCACCTGACACCCCCCCAGGACAAACACAACCCTAATGAGGCCCTCAATGAAATCAAGTTTGACACCCCTGGTCTAAACTGTATATGTCGGCTTCCAAAGTATTGTATCCAAAGGCCTGCATCCAAAGTATTTCACTATTTTAAAAATAGACAAATCAAAGCTTTTTTTAATTCAAGACAGTAAATATAAGTATTTAACACATAACACTCCAGCAGTTACTTGAGTAGTTTGGATTTTTCGCATGGTCCCCATAACACCAATGGCAAAAGAGAGCAAATGATAGATTGCACATATACGAATAAAATGGGGGAAAAAATTAAACCAGCAGATGCGCTTCAAGAAATAAGGTTGGGGGAAGATTGGGGGGGTTGGGGAGGAGGGGGAGGGAGGGAAGTATATTAGGCTTGATGAGAGGTGTTAGATCTTAAAGTAATATGTCTGTACATGTATACTGTTTCTCTTATTTTTTCTTTAAAACTAAGATATGTAAGTATATTGATACCACCAACACAGAATGGAGTTTGCTCAGAAGTTGAAATGCACCAAATGAATGAGAGGAAGAGTGGGAGGCAGAAGTGAGAAGAAAAATAGGAAAAGAGGGATAGGAGAGAGGGCAAGGGGAGGAAGATGAGAAGAATAAGGAGGAGTGGAAAGAAGAGAGAGGAGAAGGAGAAAGGAAGGGGAAGTAGAGTAGAAAAGGATGATGGAGGGAAGAAAGGAGGTAAGGAGGGGGAGAAGAGAGGCAGAAGAAAGTGGTGTATGGAGAGCAGAAGAGCTAATAATTGGTTTCTATCTTTTTCAGTTTTTTTTCCCGGGAGTTGATGGCAAGATGGACTGATGTAATTATTAATTAATACAATATCATATTGACTATGTAATAGTATACATGTGATTATAAGTTATGAAAATGCAAAATAAAAAGTATTTAAAAGAAGAAATAATTCTCCTTCTGAACTCTTCCCACAGCTCCTAAGTCCAAGATTTGTCAGTTGCTCCTTATCCATAATGTGTATTATCAACTATTCTGACCACAACTGACTGGGGAAGCCTGACTTGAGTCACAAAAAAGAATAAAGAATCACAATTGGTATCTTCAGATACTATTGGACTACAAAATCTTTTACTACTGTTATATTAGTTAGCTGTAAAGACAGTTGAACAGTATCTGGCATAACATATACTTACCATTGCAACAGAAGAAGCTCTGAGGCCACTGCCAAAGCCATTATTGTTAGAACAGTTTACACTACATTGATCTGAAAGCAATTATTGTCTAAAAATAACACATACATCTGACAACCTACTTGATTGTAGCAGATAAGATGCCCCATGCTACCTTCCCTTTAATGGATTATAATTTGGGGGTGAAAGAATCAATAAAAGAAATTATATAAACAATATATGAAAACATTTCAACATGGCTATTAGCAATGTCTTTCCAATCCCACTGTCAAGCAGTTGTGCTGGGAATTCACATTACTGCATAAATCTTAAACAGCTACTGTAATCTCACTTCAGTTAAATTCCAATATGCAACTTCTACTTGCAAATTTCTAGGATGTCAATTCTTTTTCTGGTTATCAAGCCTGTGTCTCTCCCCCCCCCCCCTTCAACTCCTTGTCTTACTAAAAAACAATCTTTCCTGCCTGACTCTCCTCCTTCTGCACATGTTTTTTTTTCTAATAGGCTGAGAGAGCAGAGGAAAAAATGGATTAATGAAATGTCATATTTTGTTCCTGTGTATAGCAAGTATTCAGGCTCAACCTTCCAATCTGCTTCAGTTCCATGGCAGAAGGAACAAAAACGCCCTGCCATTATTAAGCTCATTTGCTAAGAAATGAGAGAACTGTGCACTTTCAAAAAGGAAGGTGAAAAATTAAATTCCAGCACAAAAGGTACCTTGCATCAGTGATTCTCACGTGGAATAGGGATATAACCGATTGCATGGGAGGAAAAAATGTCATCCGCAGTGGCATTATATCTCATAGCTGGCCTAAAATAGTTGATTCTCTTGCAGCATAAAATTAACAAATGAACTCTGGGTTTGCAGAAAAACAGGAAAACAGAATTTATATAGCTTAATGTGTATGCTCATGGCCATGTAAATAGACACACATACTTTTAAAAATAATATAATTAAAGATTATAATTGCAATAATACAAGCTAATAGAAAGAAAGAAAGAAGAGTAAAAAGAATAAAAAGTACAAAGAAAAGGGGAAAAATCACAAAAGAGAAGAAATGAAATAATAAAAGAAAGAAAACACATTACTGTGTATGAAGTGACTCACTTCCTTGATCACAGCAAAAAGTATAAACCATTTTGACAGCTTTCATCTCCTCTTAATTTACAAACCTCTTCATCATGTGTCTTATTTGTTAGCTATAAACATATCCATAAAGCATCAACATTTTAGTCCTAATGTCAGCAAAAGTCCATTAAGGGATGCCAGAAACAACAACATATCTATTTTAACCTTGTTCATTTATACAAACTTTATATTCCCTCCTTTTATTTCTAAACTTTTTTTAACAATAATCTTGTTATTTAGTCCATTCAAGTAATGTCATAGGATTTGATTTCTTTTCATTCTTTTTTTAGCTGTCTTCATAAGATTCATTCAAGGTTTAACAATCTCTTTTGTAAATCCAAAATAAAAGAATTATGCAGGTCCGTCTCTCTTCATAATTATACTTATAATTCCCTTTTGATTTTTTTGTATACCCAAGAAATATGTTTCCTATGTCTTTCTTGCTGCCTATCATTTTGTAGATCCACTTTCAATGCTAACTCAGCCTCTGTCTTTTAGATAAAAAAAAATATTCTGTCATTTGTTCCAAAACTTCTTTTTGACACAGTCTATCCATGGAAGCAAACATATCTGTAGACCTCACTAATAATAACTTTGATTCCATTTTTCAGAAAAATATCCTTTTGCATTTTCAATGTTACAATGCTGTGTATCATGATTGCTGGCTCCTCTTCTCATGGACCATCTTTAGTCTGCCATGTTTTCCTCAGTGGTTTACACACAGAAGCATCTTGACTTGATGGTTGTGATTGATTATGTCAAGTTATGTTAACTGTGACTACTTAGATAGATTTTTTTCTAAGAGATCTGTTCTTAACTCTCTGGTCTTCCAAAGATGTTCCAATCACCACTGCAATTGAATGCAACTACGTAGTACAGGGATGTCAAACTCAAGGCCCATGATCCACCTTAGATCTGGCCTTGAGGCTGCCCTGGAAAGAGTGAAGGACTCACCTGCAGTGTCTCTGCCAGCAAAAACAGAGCTCTGTTTTTCGCTGGCAGAGTGTTCCAGGAGGTCAACACTGCTGGAAATGGAGCTCGAGAGCCTGTTTTGCTGGCAGATCGCTTGGCCACCACAAGCGCCCCCAACATCAGTGACATCATCTGGCCACACCTACCCCATCCATACCCCCCTGCACACCTAAGGTCAAACACAACCCTGATGCACCCCTCATGAAAATCAAGTTGACGTCCTGACCTAGTCCATTTCCCCACAATTGATTGAAGAAATATAACATTATATATGCATCAATTGATATACAATTTGAAATTTATAAATATAGACAGAGGTGGAAAATCAACTCTGATTATCATTTCACAGTACCAAATCCATCAATGTTTTCTCTTCTACTCCCACAATATACTCATTATTTTTAAAAGAAGCAATTTCCAAAAAATGTATTACAAGGAACATGTTGATAGCAGAAAGAATGATCCACTTATTAAAGATGCCAAATGATATGGCCCACTTAGGAACCGCAGAAAATGGTGAATTGGAAGAAACTTTTTAAGAATTCCGCAGTATTTTTTCTAAAGGTTGGGGAGTGGTGAGGCAAGAAAGGGGACAAATTCAATTAAGAAAGCCATGCTTGAAACTTGAAATTTGCAAAATAAAGGAGAAACTTAGCAGAATGTTATAGGTTAGTAGGGAAAACCTAAAACAAATTTGATAGATCCCTCACTCTTGCAGCTGAGGGAGGTCTATGTCGGTGCTGTTTAATTTTAAAATGTTCCTTTGTTGTTTCAAAGGCAGATTTGTTGTGAATAAGATGAAAATCTGTTTTCAGCTTTGACCTCACCTTCACCTTCAGGTCCTTGTGAGATCTGGGAACTGACAGCTGTATCAAAAGCAGCTGAGACTGCAAATAGTGAAAAAAATAAAATGTGAACAGAAATGCACCTGCAACATAGAGCAGGCGTTCAAATAAACTTTATAAGTGTTTATTCTGAAATAAAAAAATATTTGTAGAATTTACTTATAGGGACTGTGAAGAGGGGAACCTTTCATTTACATTCCAATCTTCTATTCTTTTTTTGGGAAACACTCTAGCATTACCAAAATTGAAAAAAAAAACCTCAGAATTTGGTTGTAAAAGTTCTTGGGGTTACCTGAGACACAATTTGGCCCTTTTTATCTGGGAAGAGTTAAGCCTATTGGTTCTGATGAAGTGGTTAGGGCACTTGGGGCTGTATGATCTGCCACTTATGTTTTAGATCTCTGCCTTCCTGGTGGATTAAGGACTCTCACTAGATGACAGGTGATTGGGTTCTAGTGATGATGAATATCCCCTCTGCCAAAATGGATAATTCTATCTGTCTTGAAGGAGATGTCTTAAAAGACCATTGCTGGACCTAACAGATTTGGACATGTTTTATCCGGCTCTTCCTTTCTTTTTCTTTCCTTTCCTCCTTTCCCTCTCCTGTCCTCTTTGCCTTGCCTTTCCTCCCCCTTTTGCCTTTCCTTCCTTCCTTCCTTCCTTCCTTCCTTCCTTCCTTCCTTCCTTCCCTCCCTCCCTCCTTCCTAAGTAAATATTAATGGCTGGCTGAAAAATAATTAGAGGCTTAAACTAAATGTTATGGAGATATTTCCATTTAGGATGCACCAAACATGGCCTTGCAATTCTCATGTAAAACTATTTGCTTTCCAAATACAATATACTGTTTTATACCATGCCACACTTGAATTCAGTTCAGAAACTGTACCATTTGGCTGTAGAGCTGCTAACTGATGCTAGCTGTATTCATGATATTAAGCTACCATAGACAGAGCTGCACTGGATGACAATATAATTCTAGGCCAAAATTGTGCTCTTGCTGCTGTGCTTGAAATTAGGATAATTTAAACTATGTTCCCACCACTTTAAAAATACCTTTTAGCAATGTAGGAATCACCTTTCCCCAATTTCTTCTTTTTAAATTCCTTTTAAAGTAGAGAGTGACCTACATCTTCCATAAGTGTGTGTTGTTTGCTAACTTTCATTGTTCAAACTACACTATCCCTACTTGATGTCCTTTATTGGCCATAGTGTCATTGAATATATGGATACACTTTAGGTTAGAGTGACGAAGACCACCTAATAAGATATTTAGCAAGTTCAGCAATTTGTATCTTTAGCCAAAGTCCTTCTTTTCACTGGATAGCATTTCACATTCAGAGAAAAGCTTGATTGTTTGAAAGAAAGTATTAGGGGATAAAATAATCCGAAACTAATATCTCAGGAACTCTGTAGCCAATTCTGCATCACCAGGCAATTATGCTGTAGGGGTGAACTATTCAGCAGAATTCACGGACTAGAATGGACAATAAAAGTAAAGCCTGGACAATATCGGCATGAATGTGAAATAATCTGGATGACCAAAGTAAACATTTTATATGGCAAAAGCCAGCCATATCCCAAAGATTCTGTCAACAAATTGTAGCAGTCTCCTCAATTTGTTAGAATCCGAAAGTTTCATAATATCCAATCTCTGTATTTCTCTCTTTGGCAAATTGGAAATGGTATCACTTTCCAATCACTGAAAATTATTGCAAGGCAATAAGCTTTATTTATTTATTTCTTACAGTACTTAGCTTGCTTGCTTGTTTATTTATTTAACACATTTGTATGTTTTATAATTCCCAGCAGACCAATCCCAAAATGGTTAGGAATTGAAACTGAACAACAATAATAAAATCCATAAAAGTGCAATTTACAGAAATCTATTAAACTGTAATCAAAACAAAGGATATCTAAAAACAAAGGTGTCAGGAGGCAGATTAAGAATCATAATTGAGACAGAGGAAAAGCTGACCTGTATATAACAAGTGGCATAATGAACGTTTAGAGGAAGGCAATATCTAGCACCCCCCCCCCAATGAAGAATGACTCATGTCATTCTTCCTGAGTTATTTATATTTCACACCTCTAGACAAAATCTTGTCAGACTGAGGATTCTACTATCTGCATCTGTAGTGTAACATGTGGACCATTAGGCAGGGCTGCTTTCAGTCTCCTCCCAAATGCATCCCCTCCTTCTTGAGAATCCTCACTATCCCCAGAGAATAAAATCTGCTACTGAAGAAGCCTTCTCCTGGACTGATTCTAGGCAGGACTCAATCTGCAATCAGATATGTATCAAGCATTTAACCAAAGATGTAGGATATGCTATATCCTAGGATATAGCATATAACAGTGATCCTTCAAGAAGCGAAGCCCAAGACTTCTAAGTATGTATAGATATTAAACACTTTAAATTTAAGCCAGGGTAAACTAGTGCAGTTGAGTAAGGACAGATGACACATGCTTCCATCTAGAACATCCAATAGAGACCTGGCCAGGGCATTCTGGACTCATTGTAATTTCTGGCTTTCCTTCAAGTACATCCTCATAAAGAAGATATTATAATGTCTTAAGTGGGAGATAACTACTAGTTCATGGATAATGGCAGAATGGACCTCTTCCTACAAAGGTTTTGTAACTGATAGACTAGTTGTGGTTGGAAGTAAGGTCTCCAAATCATTGTGCTGATCTGAACCCTTAGGAAAAACACAAGATCAAAAAGCATCCCAAAATTATAGACCAGGTCTAGAGCAGGAAGAAACTCTTTTGATTCATTGAAATCTCACCATCCCCTTTTGTATGGTCTAACAGTTTAAGCTGTTAAAACCAATCTAATTCACAAACTGGTCTAATTACAAGCCAATCAGGATACTTAGCACAGCTGACAAAGAAAGAATGCTCCACATAGACCTGGATATCACTCGTATAAAGGTGGGCACTCACCCCCACAACACTGGCAATTCACACCCAGCAACTTTATGTATGTAGATGCTAAATTACATGGGAATCAGATGGACTTCTGTGCCATCCTACATTACAAAAGTTGTAAGATGCAGCAGGATTGTCCTTTGTATACTTAACTTGTATACCTACCTTCAGGGGATCAGAATCACAACAAAAATGGGGCCGAAGAACCCAGAATTTGGTTTCATCAGGAGTGCTTGGGCTTGGTTTTTCACCAGCTTCTCAACTGCCTTGGCAATAAAAAGCACATTTAACACCAGCCTATATCTGACAGAACCATAGGAATCTAATGGAAAGCTTTTTCATAAGCAGGATGTACCACCAAATTCCTTCATGACAGATGATATGGAGGGAGATGCTAATGATCAAATGGACACCGCCCTTAGAATTCTTCCCAAGAAGGAATGGAGCTGAAGTATACGTGGTGGCATAAAGATATTCAAGGTATCTTGCCCACATCTTCAAGGTGTATAGATATAAACTCACAAGTCAATGCCCTGGGCTATTCCTTAGAACCTTATCAAGATGACATCTATCTCAAAGGGAATATGTGTGATTAAGTTTGAAACATTCCATAAGGTTTTTCACATTTTATTTCCAAACCATCTGCACTATTTACCTTCAACCATAGCATTTCACAACCTCTCTCACTTTTCTATCTTCCTCCCTTGAATCAAACACAGAACTGATTCCACAACTATAGTCTACAATCAAAACATACCACACATGTATAGATATTAAACATATAGATATTAAATCTTATTTTCTTCTAAATCACACTTACTTCATTCGTCTTCTATATCCTACTTATTGGCAGTCTACAACTGCTTGAATCCCAAATGCTTGGGATTCAAAACTTTGTTACTTACCGGTTCTGTGGGCATGGTTTGGTGGGCATGGCAGGAGAAGGATACCCCCCTTTCCCTTGTCTTTTGTGAGCCACCCGGAGTCCTTCGGGAGTGGGCGGCATACAAGACAAATATAAATAGATAGATAGATAGATAGATAGTAGATAGATAGATAGATAGATAGATAGATAGATAGATAGATAGATAGATAGAATCTCCATTCCCACCTCACTCCATGGGAAGGTTACTGCAAAATCCCCATTACCTCCCAATCAGCTGGGACTCGGGAGGTAGATGGGATAGGGCACAGTCTCAAAATTTCCATTACTGGTTCTCCAGAACCTGCTGAATACCACCTTTGCCTTTCCCCTCCCCACCATTTCTTTTCTTCTGCCTTACTGTATTCTGACTTTTTTCATCTTCCTGTATGCATTTCAGGAAATACTTTCTCATTTCTATAAGCTGAAAATAAAACAGCCGTAATCAATTATTTTAATTCTATTTAGATGACATTCCCTCCGATAATTATGCCTTTTATTGAAGGAGGACAGCAATCTGAATATTTAAAACCTGTTAGCAGATCATTCCCATAAACTCCCTTTATAATGACAGCTTTGATGATAGAGATAGAACAATTTCTTTTAGAGGATAATTTTATAACTTGACCTTTAGCATTCTACTGAGGCCAAAGAATAAACAAGAAGAAGAATAAAAATTAATCAATGTAAGTATTTGATTCAGTTCTTAAAGGGAATTCACTGGAAATGATGCATCCCAAGTCTTTCTCTATATTTGTTTTACAGCTACAGATTGGCTCCATTATACCAAATAGATGAAATATCATTATATCCAATATCTCAGAATTGTTCTTGAAGATAACTTCTCTATGCCTCTTCCTGCATGCTCTTAAGTAGAAGTAGGAAGACTTGCTGTAAAACATGACAGTCCACTCACGCCCTTGTGACCTCAAGACTGGATTATTGTAATGCGCTCTACATGGGGATGCCTTGAAGAGTGTTCGAAGACTCCAATTAGTCCAGAATGCAGCGCGGCGAGCGATTGTGGTGCACCAAGGTACACCCCGTTACACCTATCCTCCGCGAGCTGCACTGGCTACTATTAGTCTCCGAATCCGCTTCAAGGTGCTGGTCGCTACCTATAAGCCCTACATGGCATCGGACCTGGTACCCTGAGGAGACCGTTTCTCCTGCCAAATTACCTCTCTCAGACCAATTAGATCGCACAGGTTAGGTCTCCCTCCGGATTCCATCTGCCAGCCACTGTTGGCTGGCGATTCCTGGGGGAGAGCCTTCTCTGTTGCAGCTCCGGCCCTCTGGAACGAGTTCCCTGTTGAGATCCGGACCCCTACTACCCTCCCGGCCTTCCGCAAAGCCACCAAGTCTGGCTGTTCCAGCAGGCTGTTCCAGCAGGGGGCTGAGAATCATTTACCTCCACAGAAATTGTGAATGTTGGTTTTGTTTTTAATATGTTGTCTTTGTCTCATTTTCCCCCTTTCCCTTGTCTTTTGTGAGCCGCCTGGAGTCCTCCGGGAGTGGGCGGCATACAAGATAATAAATAAATAATAATAAATAAATAAATAAATAAATAAATAAATAAATAAATAATCCTTGAAGAAGCAAAGCAAAGACAATTGTGTCTTTCCTAGTTCTGAGGATCATTGACATCTGAGCACTCCTGAATATATGATATGTACACATGTTGGCATTTAAGTGTATACCCTCAAGCGGGTATAATTTAATACAAAAAGGGGCTTTGGAATACAGGTATACCTTAGAGATATTGAAGGTTCAGTTCCAGACCACTATAATAAAGCAAATATTGTAATCAAGTGAGTCACATAAGTGTTTGGGTTTGCCAGCCCATATAAAGTTATGTATACAATATACTGTAGTCTATTAAGTGTGCAATAGCATTTTATACATACCTTAATTAAAAAAAATACTTTATTGCTAAAATGCTAATCATAATCTGTGCTTTCGATGAGCTCGTCTTTGGTGGAGGAGGGTCTTTAAAAATATGCCATAATCTATGAAGCACAGGAAAGTGAAAGGCAATAAAATGAGGTATTATTCCTGTATACTACTGCTTTGTCTCATCCATCTTTTTGTAGGGGGGCATCTAAAGTGAGGAGATTGCCCCCCCTCTTCTTCAGTGTCCATGCACTTTGCTCTCATATGTGATTGGCAATCCTCAATATGCATGCATATTATGGGAAAGTATCTTCCAAATCTAGCCTGGGCTGGTTCCCTGCAAAAAAGGATTGATGACTACTGATTAAAAATTATCCATTTAACAAAGTACCCACTTATAAAATGCATATAAGAAAATTGTTTCTCTCTCTCCTTCACATGCCTGTGCGCACACACACATGCAAATAATTCCTACTGTGTAGAAAACACTAATATGCACAAAGACATTCTCCCCTCTCTTCTTCCAAACAAAAGAAGGGAATACTTGGAAGTGAGAGGACATATGAAGAATGCTTGTGGGAACTGGGTACATCTAGTTTAATGAAATAATGACTAGGGGAGACATGATAGCAGCATTCCAATATCTCAGAAGCTTCCACAAAGAAGTGGGAGTCAAACTATTCTCCAAAGCACTTGAGGGTTGGACAAGAAGCAATGGGTGGAAACAGATCAAGGAGAGAAGCAACTTAGACTGAGAAGAAATTTCCTGACAGTTCGAACAATTAATCAGTGGAACAACTTGCCTCCAGAAGTTGTGAATGCTCCAACACTGGAAGTTTTTAAGAAGAGATTAGATAACCCCTTTGTCTGAAGTGGTGTAGGGTTTCCTGCCTAAGCAGCAGTTTGGACTAGAAGACCTCCAAGACCTCCTTTCCAAGACCTCCAACTCTTGTTATTCTAAGTGAAGAAAAGAGTAACGGTGGTTGTTGAAAGGGGGAAAAAAAGATACATATTGGAGTAGGGGGGCAGGGGGGAAAACTAGACAACATTATAAGAAATGAAATAAATAACTGACCAGAAAAGAAGAAAAGAAAGATAGGAACTCTGTTTAGCATTGCATAAAAGGTTAAGCATCACAAGATGGATAGCTCCTCCCAAAGAAATCTTCAAAGTCATCTCAGTTTATTTGCTGTAGTGTCTGCAGCTATTTCATGTCATGTCCACTGCCTTGTTTGTATTCTTAGTGAGTATAAGATACCCTCCCCAGTTCACTGTTAATTATTTCAGGGTAGAGATGGGGACTGTCTTTCTATCATATAAATGGTATACATTACATTTTGGAAATTAAATATCTAATTACAAGTCAGCTACAACTCAAGGTCTTGCCCTTCTTTGAAAGGACCATTCCAACCTTCAGTATTTTGTAGCACAAATCCATGAATAGTATGAATGGATGGACTGTTGCCTTAGAACAGATCAGGCCTATGGGGATGCAGGAAGGAGAATCAGTGACAGGAGGATACCTGTTTTCTTTTCTTCTGTCAACAGCATTCGATTTCTTAATCCCCTCCATCTCTCTCATAGTTACAAGAAAAGGAAAACTAATTATGTCGATTGTACAGCTCACGTCATTGGGGAGTAGATCAGGTACAGTGTGACCTATTTTCCCTAAAAATTATCAACAGCAACAAGGTATTCTCATACGCTGAAACTCTACCCATCCAAAGTCTTTTCTGTACTCATGTTGCAAGATAGGGCACTGCCATACTTTGCTTGTGGGCCATTTTTGTAGAGGTTGATAGATTAGCTCTGTCCTCCAGGTGGCCTACAGTTTCCTCCATCCTCCCACCTTTTGTGCTTCATAACAAACTCATGATCCTTGACCTTGAAACATACAAAACACAGCATGAAGGAATTAAGGCAGCATCAGTTGACTAAATCAAAAATACAGAAAAAAGGTATCCTTCCCACTCCTAGTCTCTTTTGTTTGGTATTTAGAATACCTATTCATTCACAAGGCAAGGGAGGATCATGCCCCAAAACAAATTCTTCTCTTCCATTAATTAAAAGAGGGAGGAATACTAGCGTGAAGCCAGAAACATCTTATGCAACCTATGTAGGAGAATGGAAGACTGAAGAAGTGAGAAAAATGGGGGGAAAGCCCATCTCAAGTTGATGAGAGCCAGTCTGGTGTAGTGGTTAAAGCAACAGGCTAGAAACCAAGAAATTGTGAGTTCTAGTTCTGCCTTAGGCATGAAGTCAGCTGGGGGACCTTGAACCAATCACTCACTCATTCCTAGGAAGCAGCCAATGGGCAAGCCCCCTTCAAAAGTTGCCAACAAAACTACAGGGATTGGTTCCCAAACTGAGTCAAAAGTGGGCCTTTGCACACATTCCTGTGTGCACACAAAAACTTTGCACAGTTCTGTTGGTCTTACCTGGAACCAGATTCAGGGTATTTGCTATTGATCCACAAATGAGCTGAAAATAAATCTACTAAACCCAGCAAAGAAGATCCTTGTTTCTGGCAAAGAGCTAATCGGGGGAAACTATTGAAATAGTGAAGCAGAGTGGGTGGAGCAACAGCCCATTCTTCAAAATAATAAAGATTAAGTTAGAAATGAGAAGCTGCTATCTCTGCTTTCTCAGAAGAACTAATTCAAGTATTTCAGAATACCTCATTCTGGTTTGTCAGTCTGTCCTTGAGATCGAGGAAGGATCTCAAGTAGCATAAGGAGATGAAAGAAAACATACTTTTTATTTTAAAAAGAGTTCTGAATTCAGTCTATTAACTCTGTTTCAACTACCCTTAGTATAATTTCCTAATTTCTATACCACCATAATTGAATTTCTTACTAACTGGTGTTTGTAACAAATTGAAAATTAGGGCTGGATAAGTGATTTTTATTAATTATAATGTATCCTGTCAAAGTGGTGGACAAGCTCACAAATCTTCAGAATGTTTTTTGGGTTTGGTTTGTTCAGGCTGAATATTAAGCAAACTAACCAAGTAGTGAGGTGAAGAAAGGAAAGAAATAAGCATGACAGGAAAGCTTCAAATCTTCCATTTATAATACTTAAATGGAGCCTGATCACGTAACCCACAATTTAATTTCGACTGTGTTAGCGAAGCTTCGGATTGCACTAAGGGCTGTTAGACAAGAAACAAAAATGGCTTCTCCAATTTTGATCACTGTAATAGCCAGTCATTTACTTGTCTGTCTCCAGATTTTAAAAATGCAGACTTACCTTATACTGTCTTTTTTTCCCCTTTGGTCCCATTCACTTTTGGTGAACAAACTGAAATTTTTTTACATCTCCTGTCATCTAATCTATTTCAGTCTGCATAACACTTCCTTTAAAATGGTTATAAATGGCAAATAGATGAAATACTGTCACACCTAACGTTTTCTTTGTCTAGTTTCCTTTGTTTTTCTTTGACTTCCGGTAAGAAGACATACTTTGGAATCTCAAATTCTTCTTTAGTTCCTGTGCTGTAATTGATTCTGAGAAGGATATTATTTGTTTGGTTTTTTAAAAAAATATAGCCCAGGTGGGTAACTTACAATTTTTGTCTTTTTTTAAATCATTCCAGACATCATAAATTATAGGAGATAGGTGTTAATAAAACAACCCATCAGGTAATGCCTTGCCCATAAAATATCTTTTTTAATAATTTATTTCAGCATGTTATTCAGAGTCATAGGAAGCACCATAAGTGAAGCTTTCCATCGGAGATATATATCACATACACAAACTCTGCAGGACTTGACTCCCGTGGACACATCAAGAATGTAAGGCACGCAAAGCAGACATTTTATTTCCACTTAAATCTGTGGTGTACAATCCAAGTTCTCTGATATGTTAATTCAAAGGTTAGACTACAGGACTAGTGTGTGTAGGAAGCGAAATGTAGCCACTTTTATTATTTTTTAAATGCTACATAGCAGAATTTATGGTGCAGGTGCAATTACTGAAAGAGCAAATAAACTAGATTTGAATGGCAGCTTTGGACTAAGAATATTGTTTGTAATAATCGAACTGTAGTTTTCCCATTTGGGAGGAGGAGGAGGAGGAGGAGGAGGAGGAGGAGGAGGAGGAGGAGGAGGAGGAGGAGGAGGAGGAGGAGAGGAGGAGGAGGAAAAAAGAATGTTGAACAACCTGATACTTGTTCCAAATTAGAGAGAAATTTCAGGGAGTGGGATGTCTTAAAAAAGAAGTATTACAGGTAGTCCTTGTCTAAACAACTATTTGTTCAGTGACTGTTCAAAGCAGAGGTGGGTTGTTGCAGTTCAGCCAGGAACGGCTGAACCAGTAGTAACGGCAGGGGAGGCCCCGCCCACCCACTCAGACCCTTCTGCCCATGTGCACAAGCGTTGCGCAAGCATGTCCAAAGCAAAAAAAAATTGGCAACCCACCTCTGGTTCAAAGATGAATGAGCAGTGGTGGTGCAGTACTGCAGGTCACTTCTGCTGACTGCCTGCTGCCAGCAGTTTGATTCTTACCAAGGTCAAGGTTGAACATCCTTCCGAGGTTTTGTAAAATGAGGACCCAGATTGGGGGCATGCTGACTCTGTAAACCACTTACTTACATATATATATATATATATATATATATATATATATATATATATATATATATATATATATATATATTATATAGTTATAGTTAGTTAGTTATAGTTATAGTTATTATATAGTTA